>NW_025766970.1:0-1238169 GCF_003918875.1 Haliotis rubra
CACTATTGATTCATGTTTATAACTGTTTCAAATATTATACATTTACAACAGCAGTGGAATAACTTTATTGGCAAAAAGAGTCCTACCTACATTTTAATGATTATATCTAACATTACACTGTATCTGCCTTGTACAGTGTGTAGATGGCTGTATTTCTCTGTTTGTTAGGTGGAACCAACTTTGCTCACTGTATGTGGCCTACACTTGTGCTTGTCATACATCTGAGTGTTTGAGTGGGACGGTGAGGACTCCCTGAAAACAGCCTTAATGTCCTAATTTAAACCCTGGAGTGATGGGTGTTTAACAGTTTGAATTTGCAAACACACAGGATTATTCAACTGAAATTTATGGTCTTTCACATTGGAAGCGCCAGCTAATTGCAGTCGCACCCTCCTGTAAATTCTCATAGCAGCTGAACATGGTGTAGCATTGGTATTCAGCAGCCCCATGCTTGTCTTAAGAGGTGGCTAACTGGATCGGATGGTCAGCAGCCCATGCTTGTCTTAAGAGGTGGCTGACTGGATCGGATGGTCAGCAGCCCATGCTTGTCTTAAGAGGTGGCTAACTGGATCGGATGGTCAGCAGCCCATGCTTGTCTTAAGAGGTGGCTGACTGGATTGGATGGTCAGCAGCCCATGCTTGTCTTAAGAGGTGGCTAACTGGATCGGGATGGTCAGCAGCCCATGCTTGTCTTAAGAGGTGGCTAACTGGATCAGGTGGTCAGACTAGCTGGACATGTATGTCATCATATCTCGGGCAGTGTAGATCAAACTTCCTGGTTTCAATCTGTTGATTGTCTGGTCCAGATTTGATTATTTACAGACTGCAGTCATACGGCAGGAATATTGCTGAGTTCAGCATAAGACAGCAAAGAAACAAACTATTAGAGTGTTTGGTGGGATGAGGTGTGATGATGTTGATACACTGTTGATGACATGATGGAATACATTATCTTCAAACTTACCGCGAGCGGATCATCCGTCGTGGCAGAATATGCTGTCATAACATCCTGTGTTCTCTTTTCAGTATATTTATATGTTCAATTTGTGACTAAATGATGGCAACTTAATGTTGCTTTGCTTTGTTGTGATCAGGATCATCTGAGGTTATTGGTGATGGTGAACCATTAGTAGGACCCATGCCCGAGCCAGCTGTTATAGAGAGAGTCCGTCCAAGCCCTCGATGCCATGATACAGAGACTGCAGCTGGAGCAGGATCATCGGATTGCCCTGGAGGGAGGGAACCCTGGCCTCACCCCCACCTGTAGGCTCACTCCCCACCCCTTCGTGTCCCCTAGGTCCACCAGGAACAATCAGGGTGAGTCACATTGGCATGGAGCAGTATGTATGTCAGATGTGAGAGTATCACTTGTTTCTTATCAGAGCTGATATAAGACAGGGTCAGTTAGTTAATATGGCGTGACATGATTACTGATAGAAATGTGTTTGAAATGCCATGATGTTATTGGTTATGTGTTGGTTACGGCGGTCGCGTGTTGGAATCGATGAAAGTGGGGAGACGGAGGGAGTGAGGCAGTCACTTGGCAATGTCACACTCAGAGCCACAAAGAGTGATATAGCAGCCTTGAAGAGAAGAGTTGTCGTCAAGCCACTAGATCCAGAAGTCATGTGGTAAGGACTTGCACATGTTGAACTTTCCATGTTGTCCTATCATTCTAGTCCTTTTAGCATTCAGTCAAGTATTAACTAAATGGCATTCCTGTTTTATAGAGGGTATTGCTTCATGTTCAAACAGGCATGTTTTGTTGGTATTATTAGGTGTTCAGACAAGTATGTGTTGGTAATACCAGGTGTTGAGACAAGTATGTGTTGGTGATACCAGGTGTTCAGTCAAGTATGTGTTGGTGATGCTGGGTGTTCAGACAAGTATGTGTTGGTGATACCAGGTGTTCAGTCAAGTATGTGTTGGTGATACCAGGTGTTCAGTCAAGTATGTGTTGGTGATACCAGGTGTTCAGTCAAGTATGTGTTGGTGATACCAGGTGTTCAGTCAAGTATGTGTTGGTGTTCCTGGGTGTTGAGACAAGTATGTGTTGGTGATACCAGGTGTTCAGACAAGTATGTGTTGGTGATACCAGGTGTTCAGACAAGTATGTGTTGGTGATACCAGGTGTTCAGTCAAGTATGTGTTGGTGTTCTTGGGTGTTGAGACAAGTATGTGTTGGTGATACCAGGTGTTCAGTCAAGTATGTGTTGGTGTTCCTGGGTGTTGAGACAAGTATGTTGGTGATACCAGGTGTTCAGTCCAGTTTGTGTTGGTGTTCCTGGGTGTTGAGACAAGTATGTGTTGGTGATACCAGGTGTTGAGACAAGTATGTGTTGGTGATACCAGGTGTTGAGACAAGTATGTGTTGGTGATACCAGGTGTTCAGTCAAGTATGTGTTGGTGATACCAGGTGTTGAGACAAGTATGTGTTGGTGATACCAGGTGTTCAGACAAGTATGTGTTGGTGATGCTGGGTGTTCAGACAAGTATGTGTTGGTGATACCAGGTGTTCAGTCAAGTATGTGTTGGTGATACCAGGTGTTCAGTCAAGTATGTGTTGGTGATACCAGGTGTTCAGTCAAGTATGTGTTGGTGATACCAGGTGTTCAGTCAAGTATGTGTTGGTGTTCCTGGGTGTTGAGACAAGTATGTGTTGGTGATACCAGGTGTTCAGACAAGTATGTGTTGGTGATACCAGGTGTTCAGACAAGTATGTGTTGGTGATACCAGGTGTTGAGACAAGTATGTGTTGGTGATGCTGGGTGTTCAGTCAAGTATGTGTTGGTGATACCAGGTGTTCAGTCAAGTATGTGTTGTGATACCAGGTGTTCAGACAAGTATGTGTTGGTGATGCTGGGTGTTCAGGCTTTGTGTGTATCAGGGGTGTTCCTAGGTGTTGAGGCAAGTCTGTATTGTTCAAGTAAGATAATAAAAGTGTTATTATTTATAGGCAACACGAGGAGAAGAGACTAGCATTTGCTGATGAAGAGTTTAAGAAATTTGTCTTTGAGAGGAAAAAGAAACCCAATTCTCCACATGGGGTAAGAGCTGTACAATCTTCCAAACAATCCTCTTCATAATTGAAGGTGCACTCATCTTGATGCAACACTTCTATTCTTTTTCAGAAGAAGTCCTCCTTGGGGTACATATAAGCATTAAAATGTCCATTTTAAATCCCTCGACAGTTGTAACTATATTTTTAATAAAATATTTACAAAACAAAAACTCGCTTTTGTCTTGTGAGACCACCCCTACAGGGCCCCACGGACCAACACAGCCAAGAGCAGGTAACTCCCCTCGCCGTCTACCTCGTAGACCTCACTCTTTTCATGCTGTCGTTCTGTTGAATAGACGGCGTGGTGTTCGCTTCGAGTTTGCTCTCCCACCGATAATGATGAGTGTAAAAAGAGTCTCAATCTGTATGTATGGTTCCTTTCTCACGCATGCGGGCGTTAGATGGACGCCATATGTGGATATTTTCATTCATCTTTTGTTGTAACTTTGCCGTGGGTTCTCTGTTTTCCAGCCATGTGGCAGGCAAAATGGCCGGACCGCCGATCGATGGGTTTCCTTGCTATATGTTCTTGGTAGCTTGTAGTAGGGAGTTCATATATTATGTTTGCATATTATATGGTAGGTTTGCCTAAATTCTCTTTCTTTCAGCGAATTTGTGGTAAGTCGTTGTTGAGTAATTTTGATAGTGTTCGCTTCAGTATCACCAACTTTACTCTATCACTAGTACACGAGGGGTGGCTAGCCTTTTTCTGCTTTGCATTGTATGTTTAGTATTTAAATGGCTGTAGCTTGTAGCATTTATATATCGCCTCGTGCGGATTATTCTTGCTATTACTTGTGTTTATGTGTTTGCTGCTTCACAGTTCCTGCTAGTAACACTGGCGTGGTTCTGTTTGTTGCAGTTTAAACCCTGTGCGCGTTGTGCCATGCACACTACCGCCACAGGATGGTTATAAAGTGTGCCTCCGTGTTTAGCCGCGGACGCCACGACGATCAAGGATGCTCATAATAAACGCCTTTGCGCCAATATTCCTGTTACATTATGTTGTATTATGATACATATTTCATAATGCTTACACACACAACGCGGGCTCATAGGCCGAGGTTGTGTTTTTTTGTCTGGGTTTCTGCTACCACGCCAAGATTCTTTCCGGACATGCAGATTTTATGTTTTCACTAATCTGCTTCAGGCGGGGATAATATTTGATAAAAGGTTTCTAAGGAAATCCCTTTATCGCTTTCCCCGCAAACAATGTTGCTGACTTAAATATGACTCAATTTGCTTCACTATTGCAGCAACATATTCTTCAACATAATGTCAATTCGATGATTGATAGCGCCGATGTCCGGGCTCCGTGAAGGAGCTCGCTCGCAAAAGCGTTGATCTCGGGCGTAAGTTCACCAGGTGTCGCCTGTGGTGAAATTCCTCACCGATTGACACGGTGCTGTCTGGGTTCCGCAAGGAGCTCAAAGCACTTGTCGCCGGGTGGATCGGACGATCTGGGGGTTGGCTGCGCCCAAGCTCTGGGCTCGGAGAACGCCTCCCAGGCAGCTTGATCCTGGCTTCGCTCAGGTGATGGTGTGCCTTCGGGCACCTTGTGGCTAACCTAGCTTCGGGCTCAGGTTCGCTCACACGGGCTTCATGGCCGGGCGATGCAGGTTTTGGCCCTGTTCGCCTGGTGCCCTGACTGGCGGTCGCCAGGCGACAGACCAGCTCGGGACACTTCGCACCTTTGTATTTACCTAGCTTCGGGCTCAGGTTCGGCCACGAAGCCTGGCGCCGGGCGATGCAGGTTTCACCTGCAGGTTTTGCCCAGGTGCCCTGACTGGCGGTCGCCCAGGCCTGCACCAGCCGGGGACACCTCGGCCATGGTCAGTCGGGTTGCCCGGAAACCTGTATAGCGGCAGGTTCCTCTCGGGCGGCTCGTCTGTTCCACTGAGCTGCCGCATCACCTCGGGCGCCTCCCTAGGTCTACCTGTGTCCACCAGGGGCAACCTGTATTGCCAGGCTACTCCCCTTGTGTCTCGACTGCAGATCGACTAGCACCGACTGGGCTTCGCCCCGGTATCGAGCAGATCCCCTCGGGCGCTGTTAGCCTCAGGTCTCGCCTGATGTCTATCGATGCCCTGGGCTAAGCGCCGTTGAGTGTGACGAAGCTGCCGATCACCTCGACGCCGAGGTTCAATACCTGCACTTACACCAGGGGAGCCCTGCATTGTCAGGCCACTCCCATGTTGGGGATCGGGTTCTCGAACTCGAATCACGACCGAAGCACCGACGCATATGCATACATGTGTATGTATGGGTATTTATATAGCGCCATAGGCTATGTTTGACTATACGCAGCAGCTTTGAGAGTACTTGGGGAAACCTGATTTATCAGGCTACTCCACACGTGGTCTCGATCGGGTTCGGCTCCAGAACAGCTGAGCTTCGCTCTGGCGGATTCTCTGAACTCCGCGGGTAGCGCTCGACCCAGGCTTCGCACTGGTAGGGCGCAGATTCCCGAATCGTGTAGTTCAGGTCTCGCCTGATGTCTATCGGACGCATTGACCTAGATGCCATCGAAAGTGTGCCGGGTGTGACTGTCACCCTCGGCAGGTCGCAGGTCTGTCTGAGTGCTTGTGAAACCTTGATTGTCAGGCTTCTCACATGTGCCTCGAATCGGGGTTCAGGCTCAGACAGTGGACAAGTCGATTTGAGCTTCGCTCATTTCGCTACTTTGAACTTACCACTAAGTAGGTTCGCCCCCGAGGGCAAGTGCGCAGATAGAATCGCTGGCTGTGTTGCCTCAGGTGTTGTCCATGTCGACTACCCGAACCGCTGGAGTTCGGGCTCTCCGGAGGGAAGCCTGCTTCCAGCACGCATCGGGACAAGGCCTCACACTCTCTCCCTTAAGTCTGCCGCTCTTTCCCCTTCACAGCTCAACGCTGTATGCTCCACTGGCGCATCTCTCAGCGCCGCTGAGGGAGCTGGTGGAAAGGGGAGAGAGCCGCCGGTGGAATTTTTCGCCGGGCGACTCTGGGCTGCATCTGACGGGGCAACTCTCATCTGGCTAGGGACTGCATTGTAGCTGTGCCAGTCAAATGATGAGGGCGTTATGGGCATATACCGACAGTTTCGAGGAATACGGAAGTCTGTTGAGCTTTCGCTACTTTCAGGTGCCTCCAGGCATCGGGCAAACGCTAAGTTGCCGCACCGCTGGGGTTACTATATTCTGCTGCAAACACGGGCGGAGCGACACACTCCCTGTGTCGGCTTCCCGGAGACGGCGACAATACCCGCGTGCCCAGATCCAGTCTTTGCTGGGCTAGGCAACCAGTGTGGTGGTTTCCAATGGTCAGGAATATGTGGGGTTTGACCTCCACTTATTTCATAGTTGCCATTACTTAACGGAATGTTCAGACCCATTCTCATCTGAGAGAGGTACTGTCCTTCAAGATGGAGACACGGGGCCGGTGATCTCATCTGCCGAGATAGGGATTGGCGACGATCAATCGACTCGAGGTCGCTGCACCTCCTTGTTCCATTGCACCCTGATTTCAAGATTTACCTTCGGTTTCTTGTTTGACGGGACGTGCTACCAGTTTCGCGGTGCTCTCCTTAGGCTACATTCTGCACGGTGCCAAGGGTGTTCACCAAATTGAGGTTTATTAAAGCTCAGATAGCCAGATCGCAGTGCCGTGTTGTCACCCGCATAGGCGACTGACTCATCGTGGTTTCAGATAACTGTTGAGTCTGGGGACCTCACGATCAGTTACTTAAACTGGGCGGAATTGTCAACCTCACGCAGTCAGATGGACAGACGCCAGCGTCTCTCCGAGGGTCCCACCCCTGGAGACACCGCCGCT
The DNA here is from genome assembly GCF_003918875.1 of Haliotis rubra. NCBI lineage: Eukaryota > Metazoa > Mollusca > Gastropoda > Lepetellida > Haliotidae > Haliotis > Haliotis rubra. The sequence continues at coordinate 6,874 of NW_025766970.1, forward strand.
CTCAGTCCAGCCAGATACATCCCTACCGGTTAGGGCGATGTTCTGGGTGACCTGCAGCCTCTTGAGACGAAGTCACAACCTGCACATCAATGTGCTGGAATTGACAGCAGTCAGGTTGGTGTTCGATCCCGCGACGCCCGATTACCTCTTCGCCAGACATTCTCACTCTGCATCGGGCGCCTACACGCCAATCCTCGGATTCACTGGGTGGCTTGGCCTCTGTCGGGTATAACACACGGAATTCCTGCAACCGTTGCAGACACAATTCTGCTGCCTGGGATCTGACACCCGCTCAGTGTGTTGATAGGTGGAAGCTGGCTGGTGTGCAGATAGGGGGATTTCGCAATCCCTATTCTGGCGGACTTAGTTCGGATATTGGAGTTACTATAACCTCGCTTTTGGTTGAGAGCCTTATGACCTCCACCATTGCCGGGTACTCCATGGCTATTTCCACGCTTCACACCTCGCTCGATGGTGCTCTGCCTAGGCAGCATCCTCATCGCACATCGGCGGCCGTAGCTGGCATGAACAGGGTTCGATCAGCCTTCGGCCCGGCTTAACCCAGCCCACCTTAAAATTGCCACTCTATTCACAATTGGCTGTCTGGCCCTAATTTTTCAAGTATATCGCTCTCTCACTTCACTTGTTGACGTGGAAGACGACTTTACTTGTTGTGGTGAACTCTGGTAGAAGGGTCGGGTACATCCATGCGATTCCCACTGACCCGACACTGACAGTATTTTATACTGATCATGTCCGTGATTCGACTCCTCGGATACCTACCACTCTCAGTCGCGATATTGCTTTCCACGCGTGACTGCTCATATCGCGACTTCCACCCCTTACCCAGCCTTCCGCGACCGGGACCAATCTTTCGATTGCTCACCCGTGCCTGTCACTGAAACGAGCGAACAAAAGGGATCCGTCACGGGTACCCATGTGTGCTGTTTGGTGGCGGGAAGACTGGGGAGTCTGCTAGCAAAGCGCACTTTATCTCGTTGGCTTGTTTCCGTAATTGTATGGTTACAATGATACGGTTTACCTCCCCCCGAGGGGTTGAAGGCAGACTGGGTAGGGCAGATGCCGCTTTGTTGACAATACACAGCGGCACTGCTCAATGAAGAGATCGGTTCTGTCGCTCTTTGGAGCCAGCAGAACGCCTTCATTCGCCATTACCAACTTGACACGCATTCTAAGGATCGTGGCTCGGTTCGGTCTTCGGTTCTCTCCAGTGGAGAGTGATTCTGCCACCCTGACCAAGTTAGTAACTGGTCATTGGTATCGGGTTCTGTGTTCAATGTCCATATATTTCATATCACTACATCGTGATTAGCCTTACCATCCTTTCGGGTTAGTGGGTTTGGTGTACATCGTCCCTTCACGTCCCCTTCAAGAGGGCGGGTCCGTTTTGGAACGCTTTAACCAGTCATATGCTATTAACCCGCCTTGCGACGGAATTGGGTGCGAACCCCCACGGGCACTGTTTGGTATGCCTCTTCGAGCCGCATGTCACGTGACCAGGTTAGTGTAATGGTGAGCCAACACATGTTGACTCGGCTTTCGCAGCTATTCAGGGGATTTTTGTACGCTTACAGTTTTCCCTCTTCCGAGCCTTCGCATTTGGGAGTCTGTGTTAATCAGCTTTGTGGGATGGTGGCCTACGCCTTCACCCTCCTCGCGCGAGAGTGTTTGGTGGGGTGTTTTCACTTTCATACAATGCATGGCGTTTGTACTGTTCGATTTCCTCAGAAAGTTTTAGCGAGGCTAATAATTTCTCTGGGTTTTATCGAGGTCCCGAGCTAGCCCTCTTCCAAACAGGGGCTGCATTAGAGCATTAGTTTGCAGTATTTATTAGCTCGACTCCTGGGTTATTGGCTTTGTAGCGCTTTAAAATTTTTACGCTTTCCCTACCCTTATACCTCTCGCCACGCATTGTCTGGCTGGGGCTATAGTAGGGTTGGGAGTTGTTTCGCATGTCCCCATACATTCCTTCCATTGTAATGGTTGGGGGCGGGGTTTTATGTCATTGATATTGAGCCAATTGACATATAAGCTTGGGCTCTCTAGTTCCACTACCGCCTGATTGACATCAGCGGTCAGGTGGCTCGGTGTTTTCTATTTCGTATCGGGTTGTAGATTTCACTCCACTACGAGGTTTAGTTGTTGCCAGACAGAATGCCACTCCCGTCTCAAATATCTTTGGGAGTCTGTCATATGCTTATATGTACCCCAAGGAGGACTTCTTCTGAAAGAATTATACAAACCTGTAGAGGTTATGAATTCTTTGAAGAAAGTCCTCCTTGGGGTACCTCCCGCCTCCCCTCATTCTGTCTGACACGCTCAGCATGAAAAGTGAGGTCACGAGGTAGACGGCTAGAGTTACCTGCTCTTGGCTGTGTTGGTCCGTGGGGCCCTGTAGGGGTGGTCTCACAAGACAAAACGAGTTTTTGTTTTGTAAATATTTTATTAAAAATATAGTTACAACTGTCGTAGGATTTAAAATGGACATTTTAATGCTTATATGTACCCCAAGGAGGACTTTCTTCAAAGAATTCATAACCTCTACAGGTTTGTATAAATTTTGCCACTACCTAAGCATCAGCATTTGAACTTGTGTTTTCAGTGACTTGGCATTATGATATAGGAGCCATGATCTTGTGTTAAACTTTGACATTACATGTTTCTTTAGACCCACTCTGCTGCATCGAAGGATAAACGCAAGCAGGCTCAAGCTACAGGTGCCAATACCGCGGAGAATGAGGAAACAGCCAGAAATAGATTGTTTACCCGAGCACTGTACGACACTGAAGAGGAAGAGGTGAGATTAGGACACTGCCCCCTTGAACTTGTCTCTCTCCATCATTTTTATCGAATCTTTTGCATAATGGCTGTTATCTTGCCAAAGGATGGAATATTGTTTTAAGTGATGGATAAAGGATTGATACTTTGTTTCAGGATGAAGAAGGTAACAGCTCAGGATCTGACTTCATGCATGAAAGGTAGTAGTAATATTTCACTTTGGTTTGCAAGTCAGATGGAAATATGTTTTAATAGGTTTATTACAGTCATGCTGACATTCATTGTACAGATGTGTGTCAGTGGAGGTTAGAAGAGTTATCTCCCCTTGTTCTAACCGGAAAATGACATCTTGGTGTCACCTGTGTTATTTAAATGTTTATGTGAAGTGAAACAATATGGAATCTCTGATACACTTGTGTCATTTTTATGGAAGTATTCAGTGCAGCACCAATATGGTAGATGTGCATTGAGCGTATCTATGTGATTAAAGGAACATTAACAATGATGTTGGTTGCTTACAGTGACTCTGATGAGTATTCCGATTGGATGGGGGATACAGGCAGTAATCTGCAACCTCCAAAGCGTACGTCACAGCGGCAGAGAAAACGGAAACGCTTCACATCCACAGAAGATGATCCAGATGATGATGATGAAGATGACGATGATGATGACAATGATAAAGACAATGACCAGGACAGCGGCAGTAATGTGGAGAGGAAGCCAAAGAAAACAAAACCTCCACCAAAGAAAAAGAAGAAGAAAGTTGTCAAGGTGAATTCCTTTGAGAGATACTTGTGGTCTTCAGCATCACAAGTTCCCGTGGGAACCAATGATGATTGTATGGTGGGAGAATTGTGTGTTATCTGTCTAATACCTTGTTTAGTAAAACAGCACAATGTTGGACTGTACCTGAAAAATGTTGATTATATCTTTTACAATGCACAATACTGGAACATATGCTTTACATATTACATTATTTTTCCTTATCCTGACTCATGCTAAATGCTTGTCTCCTTCTCCTTGCGAATGAAATCCCTTGAAGTTCCCTTCTAAAAAGCAGACGTACAATCATCACTCACCCACGAGTTGCCTCCCTTGCCTCATTGGCGCTCTTTTGGTCACATGACCAGCCATGTTTTGTCACTCTCTCCTTTTTCGCCCTTGAGGACGGTTGTGAGAGCACCTGGGTCCCTATACGGCACAGGACAGAAGACCTTCAATCAATGCAGACATCGGGTACCAGAGATAGCAGCAGCGTCAACTCTTCACAAGTGCAGCGTGCTTTAGAAGACGCCTCGTCGTTGTTAGAAGCATCATCAACTCTGCAGCAGTCTCTTCAGACATCGCAGAACTTCAACCCGGGGCTGTTTATGCAACAGTTTACAGACCAGATGATGTCGATGATGGAACGTCACTTCGCGCAGGAGGAATCAGCTACGGAGACCACTACTACGACTACAAGGCTGCGCGAAGGTTCAGCAGCCTCTCCAACGCACCTGGATGAAGAGGAAAGCCTGCGCGAAGGCCCACACACCTGACGATCTTCAACGTCTGGAGCTAGAAGTCTGGACAATGCTACCAACATCAGCTCAGCCTTAGACGTCCCTGAAGGAGCCTGTAAGATTCTCCACACAGAAGCAGATTGAAGCACTCTCCAGACGCCTACAGACGCCGCAGATATGGATCGTCATCACCGTCGGACTTAGACTCACATCCGGAACCTGCGCGCCGGCACTCCACATCTTACAGAGGGGACATTACATCAATCAGTCTTCATGAAGGCTTAGAGAGATATCTCAAGACTCCAGGAGGAATACACGGTCACACCGGGACCGTTCACCTGCATGCAGCTCTACATACAGATCTACATACAGAGACTCACGTCATTATGATCTTCAGATAGAGAAATGTCCAACTTCACCGTCTGAAGTTAGAAGTCTGGAGAACTGTACTAACGTCAGCTCAGCATAGCAGAACCCTCCGATGACAATCTCCCTGCGCGAAGGAATATTAGCTATGCAATCTCTCTCGGATGAAGGCCTGCACGAACGGTTACGATCGCGAAGATCTTAACCGTCAGAAGTATCAGCAGTTAGAAGCCTGGAGGATTCAACAAACGCCAGCTTAGCATTAGCAGTCCACGATGGAGCCTCCAAGCAGTTTCAGCGTCTCAGCAGGAAGGATTCTAACACAGAAGTAGATCCAGTCGTTCTCCAGGTTTCTACAGACTGCGCACATACGGATCTTCCAACTTAGACCTTCTTCAACCTGCGCACAGGCACTCACGGGGAGGATTATAATCAGAGTCAGCATGTCCCGCCATTCAACGATAGCAGATTTACCCTTCATCATACTGAGCCCTTCATGATAACATCAGGGTTTGAGATTACAAGATCATCAGTGAATCCCGTAATAGATCTTCAAGATGGAAGATAAGAAGATAACACAACTGGACACTACAACTAGATGTTGGCTATGTTGGATCAACGTGTGGCTGAAAGAAGAGACGCACACCTGAAGTAACGATGTCAGATAACAGCCGATGAAACACTGAAGATGAATTTTCATCACATGGGCTTACAAGATATCAAGGGGACAGTTAACAGCATTGTCGCAGTTCCTCAGCGAGACATCGGTTACGGTAAACTTTACAGAACATCTGTATGAGATGACGACTGCAGTAAAGATTATAAAGTTGAAGAATACAGTCACAACAGACAGGGAACAGTCTGCTTACATCGGTACTATGCGGCGAAGTTTTCGTGCGCTTCCACTCAGTCATCTAGACACGTGTTCACTCGTGTAACACCGGCACAAGCCGAACAGAGAGTTACGGACAAGGCCGAGTGTTGATGAAGAAATCAACGACTGCACAAGATTCTACGAGGATCATTTACCTGCAACACCGGTGACGTCACATCTGTAATCTGATTGGTCCATGAGAGACAACGCCCTCCGCAGTACTCGGTCATAGTCACGTGCCAGGAAGTCGTCTACAGTTGTAAACAACTCTTTCAATGTGGGGAAGGCTCCATTTACAGTCCAGTTAGCAGGTTACCGCGTGGTTCCACTATCTTCACGGGTCATAGAGGACTTCCCCTGTCAGCAGATTTAATATTGGTTATCTGGGGACTTGCAGCGGTTTCTGCTCGCGGCAGCCGGTCGACTATAAATAGACCTCACATCGATGGCAGTCCCAGTACGTCATAGATTTTTGCTGATCTACAGACGACGTATTATGCATCCTCGCTGCACATTGTTCGGATTCTGGTGACAACATCTTCATTACATATTACCGGAAGATTGATGAGAAAAGCTTCAAGCCATGATTCCAGAATCTATTGTAGATCCACTTACCTACTACATAGGACATGATTGCAGTAGATGGCTAGTAATCTCCTAATCGGAGTTGGAACCAAAACAGGATCTTCAGTTCCTGGGAATATGGCTCATCACACCACATAATCACACGGTCGTCCCAGAGGCTCGTTGGGTCAAGATACAACATGGTATCTCAAGCAATGCTCTCTCCGTTGACACTACGTGCTTGGCAAAGCATGCTTGGTCTACTCACCTCAGCTCAAGACATGACTCGCAGAGGGAGATTAGAGCTGCGCCCACTACAATATTTGTGGCGCCCATCTCGACAGTTTGGATCCACTGATACTACAGGACAGCCTGAAACCATAACTCCTATGGTGGACTCAGAATTGAATGTTTGCGGAGGAACCTTTTGTCAGAGCTGGTTTCCAACACTCAGCTCTCACGTGGATGCATCACTACAAGGATGGGGTGCTCACCTCATCAACGAAGTGGCAGCAGGAAAGTGGTCGAGTCAGGATCAAATTCTGCACATTGTTGGAGATGAAAGCAGTGATCAACGCTTTACAACACTGTTCCAGCATACTAAGGAATGCAAGGCTCACGGTCCACACGGACAACTCCACAGTAGCGTTCTACATCAACAAACAAGGATCAACAAGGTCAACAAGTCTGCTAAAACTCAGCTTTCTCCTGTTCGGCATCGCCGACTTTACTTGAACATCTACATGAAGGCATGTCACATTCCAGGAGCAAAGAATGTCATAGCAGATGCCCTATCTCGTCCACTACAACCATCCCTGACGGAATGGATGTTACATCCAGAAGTGTTCCAGTTCATCATACAGACAGTAGGATCTCCGCTGATAGACCTGTTTGCAACAAAGTTCAACGAACAACTACCAACATTCGTCTCACCGATTCCGGATCCTGAGGCATGGGCAACAGATGCTTTAAGTATCTCATGGGAAGGACTAAACGCTTACGTGTTTCCACCTCCAGCACTATTACAACAAGTAATACAGAAAATCAAGCAGACGACAACGTTGCAACTGATTTGGGTCGTGCCCTATTGACCAGCGAGGGTATGGTTTCCCGTCCTCATACAAGAACTCGGAAGTCCAACCCTGAAACTACCAGAGTGGTTGAACCTGCGCGTCCATCCACACACCAAGCAAGCTCACGGGAATCTGGCATTGTTCCAACTACACATGTGGAACGTATCAAAGTTTGCCTGAGGACTAGAGGGTTCTCCGCCTGAGCAGCAAAAGCAGTGACACTAGCTCTACGCAGATCCACAAGTTGCAGAGATTTTAACAGTATGCAACAAGGAAAGGCTTTACAGCGGTAAAGGCAACCCATCCTCAAGTGGCGGAATACCTGTGTCATTTGCGACAGACGAGACACTTAAAAGGTTCAACACTCTCAATGTACCTGGCTGCTCTTAGCACAGTTATCACCATGAAGACGGGTGTCAAGCTGACCAAAGTACCAGAGATACTGGCACTTCTACGCTCATTCAAATTGGAAGACCAACAAAAGAAATTCAAGGCTCCTGCCTGGGATCTCAACATAGTTCTATAACATCTCACCAGTGACGCCTACGAGCCTCTAGAACGGACATCCTTTGAACTACTGACACAGAAAACGCTGTTCCTGATCACCATAGCAACAGCAGCACGGATGTCAGAAATACATGCTCTGGACTTTGAACGAACACGATTTGAAGCAAGACATCGTGACATCGCACATCTAGGACTGAGATGGGACTTTATTGCCAAGAACCAACTGCCCGCCAGCCTGACAGACAGTTCCACATCCCTGCACTATCTACAGTCCTTGGGCCACAGGATACACAGGAATTATCCTTATGCCCTGTCAGAGCATTGAAAGTCTACCTACAAAGGACAAAAACAAGGAGACGAAAATTCAAGCTCCTATTCTTCCCCTTATCCACTGAGATGCCCACGAAAGTCTCACGGACAACGATATCGATATAGATGAGAGCCGTTATACTAAGCCGCCTACATAGCAGCAGGACTTGAGCCTCCACGAGCCTCCAATCCCCACGAAATCAGAGCCCTGGCTTCTACACTTGCTCTGCATGGAAACTGCACGATTACAACGATAATGGAGGGCTGCTTTTGGAGATCATACGGTGCCAACCACTACCTCAGAGACATTGCCACCGAAGACGTCTCAGGCATTCACCAGTTTGGGCCACTTGGTGTAGCACAACAACTAACGGTTCCACAAAGGCGCTGAGAAAAATCTCACCCTTTTTCACGTGACCTGTGAAACCAAGGCACTGGAGAAGCAATGGTTAAAGTCCATGCACACGTGAAAACCAGAGGCACTGTGATGGACCCTGTACTTGTATATGGTTAAAGTCCATGAAGAAGGGTCTAGGATCTCTAGCTTGATGTGATCAAGAGATGGAGTTGCAATAGATAACGAATGGAACATATGTATATCTAAAATCCACACGAAAATGTCAGGAAGAAGTTTAGCATGAGTGATGGACCCTGTACTTGTATAGGACAAGAGATGGAAGAAGGGTCAATAGATACTTGACGATAATGGAGTTGCAATAGATATAGCGAATGGAACATATATCTAAAATCCACACGAAAATGTCAGGAGAAGTTTCGGAAGAAATCTGACAAGTTGTGGTTCCCCCGAGACTCATCAGAGGAAGTTGAAAGAACAGAATCATCAGCAGTGCCGTCATAAGTTCCCATGGGGGGTAATACAGGACGTAAATCAGCAGCCAGTGAATCCAGAAGTGGCCTGACCCACCACTGATTCCAACGGATTCTGCAAGCATTTAGCATGAGTCAGGATAAGGAAAAATATGTAATTTTCTGACTAAAATTGATATTTTATACTTATCCTGACTTATGAGGTTAGCCCTCCAACCTCCCCCCTCTCATGACACTCTGCATTTCCCTGTAAATCCGGGTGTCGGGCATACATACGGAGAGAGTGACAAAACATGGCTGGTCATGTGACCAAAAGGGCGCCAATGAGGCATGGGAGGCAACTCGAGGGTGAGTGATGATTGCACATCCGCTTTTTAGAAGGGAACTTCAAGGGATTTCAAGTGTTCCACTATCATTCGCAAGGAGAAGGAGACAAGCATTTAGCATGAGTCAGGATAAGTATAAAATATCAATTTTAGTCAGAAAATTACATTCTTGTCACAGTGAGAAGATTAGGCCTCGTTACTTCAAACATGGGCTAATTAGCCATCATTAAGTTATCTGTGGATCATCGGCACATTTATGTCTGTATAGCGGTCTTTCTGTGAATGTAGGGTCAGAATCTTGGACACCAACGACAGCAGTATTTCAAGGGTTGCTGTTGTGTAATAATTGTGCTTCATTTTCATGTATGTATCAGCATGCTGTAAACACAATAAAATATAGTAGTTGAGAATAAAACACATTGACAGACCCTGCATATGACTGCTTGATCTGTCCCCAGCACCAACAACCCAAGATGCCACCAGGTGTTACAGAACTCTCTGAAGCATTCCCGACCACCAGAATGGCTTACTGATACCATTCCACGCAAGGCACCATTTGTCCCTCAGATGGGAGATGAGGTGATGTACTTCCGCCAAGGCCATGAGCTCTACCTGAATGCAGTGGTCAAGCACAAAGTGTATGAAGTGAATCCCAACAACAACCAGCCCTGGCACAAGAATCCAAAACTCAGGGTATGTCCAGCTCTAGACAACATCTCAAACAACTGACCCGTGAAGATCCGAGTAGGTCATCAGCAACTCATGCTTGGCACAAAAGGCGACTATGCTTGTCGTAAGAGGCGACTAACGGGATCAGGTGGTCAGGCTCGCTGACTTGGTTGATCGATGCTCATGTTGTTGATCACTGGATTGTCTGGTCCAGACTCGATTATTTACAGACCGCCACCATATAGCTGGAATATTACTGAGTGCGGCGTAAAACTAAACTCACTCACTCGCTCAACAACTCACTCACTCACTCAAACAACTGCTCTCTGTAAAGGGTATATTATAGCAGAATTATACTTGCATATTGCTTCTGTCCAAACCAGGATGCTAAAACTACCTGGACCATTTGTACATTATAGTAACATGGTTTGTACAGTGTCCATGTTGACATGTGGATCACTAATCATGTGACTCCACATTCACCTGATAGTGGTACAGTCGTGTATAGAATGTATTTGCATAGCTGATTGCGAATTGAATTTGATACAGATTCCAGTAATATCGAGTGAAGCTGTTTTAAAAACTAGTCTCTTTGTGAATACACCCAACAAAATCAGTCTGTGAGTCAAAACACGCCTTTACCAAGTATCAGAAGTCTTGTTCGGAGACATTAAGACCTGATGATCTCCTCAGGAACAAGAGCTGGTGAAGATTGTTGGCATCAAGTATGAAATCCGCCCTCCGAGACTCTGCTGCCTCAAGCTTGCGTTCATTGACCATGAGAAGCGGGAAGCTGACAGGAGGAACGTTCTCCATCAAGTGAGTGCAGCTGATGTTATTGTCCAGTCCTATTCTGTCAACACTAGTGGCATGATGTTAGATTATACTTCATTCAGTGAGGAGGCTTCACTCTCTTTTCTGCTAGGTCAGTGCAGGAGACAAAGAACTTGCTTCACAATGTCTTGGGGTGGTGGGGTAGCTACTACTCCCCATCTACAGTCTAATGATCTGGTCCTTAATAGCACTGAGTATGAAACAGGGCGGTGGGGTAACCTAGTGGTTAAAGCGTTGGCTTGTCACGCCGAAGGCCCGGGTTCGAATCCCCACATGGGTACATTGTGTGAAGCCCATTTCTGGTGTCCCCCGCCGTGATGTAGCTGGAATATTGCTAAAAGCGGCGTAAAACAGCAGTCAGTCAGAGTATGAAACAACAGTCTTGTAACACATCTTGATTACTCAGTTACAACTTCAGTCGACTCGCATTGAATGAGTCAACAAGCATGGGATGAATACTGTAGTGTAACAATGAGGATGTTTTACTTTTGATGGTGAACATGTGCCAACATTGCCTAAATGGGATGATTTGTTGGTATTGAGCCTTCAACATTGATTGTACAAACCATCCTGCAGGTACCACGACATGCCTGATGTCATTGACTTCCTGGTGCTCAAACAGACCTACAACATTGCCATGCAGAGGAAATGGAAACCCAGTAAGTCTTCATCACAGCATGCTACCCATGAAGATCCGGGTCAGAATTGGTCTTGAGCAACCCATGCTTGTTGTAAAAGGCGACTAACGGGATCGGGTGATCAGACTCTCCGACTTGGTTGACACATGTCATCGTATTCCGATTGGATAGAACGATGCTCATGATGTTGATCACTGGATTGTCTGGTCCAGACTTGATTATTTACAGATTGCCACCATATAGTTGGAATGTTGCTGAGTGAGGCGTAAAACTAAACTCGCTCATCACAGCAGATGACGTGGGACCATGGTGCTGTATGTCAGCTCCATGAAACAGGCCAGTTATATATGGAATCATATCTTAATTGGGTCAATTTCCCTTTAATATCTGTTCAGCAAAATGTCCACACAATTTTTAGGAAACCTTTAATACGTTGTGAAAATTTGTTACAGCATCATATTCATCTGGTTACACAACTTGCTGCAATGGTTATTGCTTGTTTATCATGTAGTGCATAGTTTCAATGTCTAAAGTTGTGTGTAGATGACCGGTTCCGTGCTATGATAGATGACCACTGGTGGATGGGCACAATCCAATCCCAGGAACCCTTCCAGGCAGAGTTCACAGACAGCATGTACCAGTGCTTCAACGTCCAGTAAGTACAGTATTATACAGCATACACAAGGGTAGTAATCCCTTTGTCATATGATTTCATTCTTAAGATAATTGACTGTAAAGGCATATTTTCACTTGGTGAAGTAGGTTTAGAAATACAGTCTTTGAGTGAACTATAAAGATTTTCAGCCATATTTGTCCACAGAAACAGAACAGGACATTGCGAGACCCACTCTAAGCATATTGGGATGCTAGTCCATTGTCTATTGAGAAAGAAGGAATTGCCTCAATGTATGGAGCTTGAAAATAGAACACATCATTCACATACAGTTAGTTGTGCTGAGTGTATGACATAGATAGCCATTGTGTCAACTCATGTTTAGACTCTACCATCGTCTTAAAATTATAACCGTATCAGTTTTGGAAGCTGACATGTGAAACTAAAATTATAACAGTTTATAGGACGATTTAGACTCATGCACATGGTTACAGAGTAATAAAGTACAATGTTCCATCCTTCTAGCTGGGACAATGGAGAACATGAGAAGCTGAGTCCGTGGGATCTGGAGCTGATTGATGAGGAAAGTAAGTAACAACAAGTACATCAATTCGTACCAGACACATCATTGATATCAATGTGTGTTTCAAGGCCTTGCTATGGTATCCTTGTAAATACTTACCCTGACTCATACTATGTCTCTATCTCTCTCTCTCTCTCTCTCTCTCTCCTTTAGCTCGAGGCCGCCTCCGTGGCGTAGTGGTTATAGCGTCCGCCCGGAGAGCGGAAGGTCGCAGGTTCGATCCCCGACCGCGTCATACCAAAAGACGTTAAAATATGGTACATGTTGGTCCCTGCCTTGCGCTCGGCATTCATGGGTACAACAAGGACTGGTTGGCTCGGAGTCAGTATAATGTGTCTGAGTGGGGTATTCATGCTTCACTGTGGCATGGTATCTCAGTGGGCTAGCACTATAAAACCAGCTTAAGTCTGGGCTAGTGCAAGCGGCCGCAGATACACATACGCATGCACGTCGTCATATGAGCGAAATATTCTCAAGCACGACGTTAAGCCCAATTTCACCTCACCTCACCTCTTTTAGCTCGAGGGGCGTGGGGTAGCCTAGTGGTTAAAGCGTTTGCTCGTCACTCCGAGGGCCCAGTTTCTATTCCCCACATGGATACAATGTTTGAAGCCCATTTCTGGTGTCCCCCGCCATGATATTGCTGGAACATTGCTAGAAGTGTCGTAAAACATAACTTACTCACTCACTTTAGCTCGAGACGTGGTGGAAACTCTCTGTGTTATGTTCCCCAAGAACAGTAAAACCAACTCACCCAATCTGACCCCCTTCACTGTGCTTGGCTCCGGCTCTGGCTCCGGCCCCCCTTGTGACTCCTTATTGTCTCCCAACGAGATGGTTGGGGAAATTGTCCCTGTGTGTTTAATCCATCCTATCAGAATTATAAAGTTTTTGAATAAATTTAGGCTTGGATTAGCGCCCTTTATGTATTTTATCTACCAATGATTTTTCAAATTGGCGTTGAATTAAGTTCATGTCCAGTTAAGTCCGAATCTATATCTTTTCATGTAAAACTGTGTTGTATGTAGACTAGAGTATCAGACCAGAACCCACACCCTATCTGTCGGAGTGATAATCACATTCCATGTAAGTCTTACAAATCCACAAACTCTTCATTATTTACATCTACAGACGGAGTAAAGAACACAGTATGCCTCAGGATAAGAAAAAGTAGGTATTATTATTTTATACGTATCCTGACTCATACGCTAAAGTACCATCCCAACCCTCCCCATTCAGCACTAACTTTTTAACTATTTGGATTTTACTAAATAAAGAGAGTCATTGGCTCACAGGGAGCTGGTGCACATGCTCAGTTTTGGGGGGTGATTGGGTGAAGTACGGTGTTTGAGTGAACTGCCCTATTTGTCTCACAGTGCAAAATTAGTTTCAGCCCTGTTTGTTTTTACTGTTCTTCTGGGACACAGCACAGAGCATTTCCACCATGTCTCTGGCCAAAGCTAAGGATTTTATCTTGAAAAATTGCATAATTTAAAAATTATATTATAGTGAACATTTGAGGGTAAGTTATAATGGTCTGTAAAATACAAGTCCATACACTTGTGTGTTGTAGGTGTACCAGGAGACGTTGGTGGGGGAGTGATGGTTGAGAAGGAGGAGTTGAAGAAGCTGCTGTATAACACCGGGGCCAATGAGTGGCCTTCATGTGGCCGGGATGAGGAGTGTGACAGGATCGTTCATGGGCTGGAGGAGGTGATGCAGCATTCAATGGCTGAGCCCTTCAATGCACCAGTTGACCTGAATGCCTTTCCACTGTATGCCCATGTAATTGAATACCCTGTAGACCTGAGCACCATCAAGGCCAGACTGGAGAACAGGTTCTATAGGTGAGTTACATAGAGAGTCCAGTTCAGGCAGGATTACTGCTAAAGTGAGTCATTGGGAATCCAGACAGGATTACTGCTACAGGTGAGTCGTTGGGAGTCCATGTGTGGGATTACTGCTACAGGTGAGTTATTAGGAGTCCATGTAGTATTACTGATACAGGTGAGTCGTTTGGGGTCCAGGTAGGATTACTGCTAAAGGTGAGTCGTTGGGAGTCCATGTAGGATTACTGCTACAGGTGAGTCATTGGGAGTCCATGTAGGATTACTGCTAAAGGTGAGTCGTTGGGAGTCCAGGTAGGATTACTGCTACAGGTGAGTCATTGGGAGTCCAGGTGTGGGATTACTGCTACAGGTGAGTCGTTGGGTGTCCAGGTAGGATTACTGCTACAGGTGAGTCATTGGGAGCCCATGTAGGATTACTGCTACAGGTGAGTTGTTGGGAGTCCAGGTAGGATTACTGCTACAGGTGAGTTGTTGGGAGTCCAGGTAGGATTATTGCTACAGGTGAGTTGTTGGGAGCCCATGTAGGATTACTGCTACAGGTGAGTCGTTGGGAGTCCAGGTAGGATTATTGCTACAGGTGAGTTGTTGGGAGTCCAGGTAGGATTACTGCTACAGGTGATTCGTTGGGAGTCCAGGTAGTATTACAGGTACAGGTGAGTCATTGGGAGTCCAGGTAGTACTACTGCTACAGGTGAGTCATTGGGAGTCCAGGCAGGATTATAGCTACAGGTGAGTCAATGCGAGTCCAATCAGTATTACTGCTACCGGTGAGTCAAGATCAGACTGGAAAACAGGTTCTACAGGTGAGTTACATAGAGATTCCAGTAGAGGTAGTATAATTGCTACAGGTGAGTCACATAGTCACTTCAGTACTGGCAGTTTAAGATTCTTTTTCAGAAGAAGTCCTCCTTGGGGTACATATAAGCATTAAAATGTCCATTTTAAATCCTACGACAGTTGTAACTATATTTTTAATAAAATATTTACAAAACAAAAAACTTGTTTTGTCTTGTGAGACCACCCCTACAGGGCCCCACCGGACCAACACAGCCAAGAGCAGGTAACTCTCGCCGTCTACCTCGTACCTCACTTTTCATGCTGTCGTTCTGTTGAATAGACGTCGCGTGTGGTGTTTGGAGTTTGCTCTCCCTACCCGTCTGATGAGTGTAAAGAGTCTCAATCTGTATGTATGGTTCCTTTCTCTCACGCGAGGCGTTAGATGGGCGTCATATGTGGATATTTTCATTCATCTTTTGATGTAACTTTGCCGTGGGTTCTCTGTTTTCTAGCCATGTGGCAGGCAAAATGGCGGACCGCGGTTTCCTTGCTATATGTTATTGGTAGCTTGTAGTAGGGAGTTCATATATTATGTTTGCATATTATATGGTAGGCTTGCCTAAATTCTCTTTCTTTTCAGCGAATTTGTGGTAAGTCGTTGAGTAATTTTGATAGTGTTCGTTTCGTATCACTCAACTTTACTCTATCACTAGTACACGCAGGGGTGGCTAGCCTTTTTTTCTGCTTTGCATTGTATGTTTAGTATTTAAATGGCTGTAGCTTGTAGCATTTATATATCGCCCGTCGCGGATTATTCTTGCTATTACTTGTGTTTATGTGTTTGCTGCTTCACAGTTCCTGCTAGTAACACTGGCGTGGTTCTGTTTGTTGCAGTTTAAGCCCTGTCGCGTTGTGCCATGCACACTACCGCCACAGGATGGTTATAAAGTGTGCCTCCGGTGTTTAGCTGAGGGCGCTCCACGGCGATCAAGGATGCTCATAATAAACGCCCTTGCATCAATATTCCTGTTACATTATGTTGTATTATGATACATATTTCATACGTTTACACGTAACGTGGCTCATAGGACGAGGTTGTGGTTTTTGTCTGGGTTTCTGCGCCTCACGCGCATTCTTTCCGACACGCAGATTTTATGTTTTTCACTAATCTGCTTCAGGCGGGGGATAATATTTGATAAAAGGTTTCTAAGGAAATCCCTTTATCGTTTCCCCCGCAAACAATGTTGCTGACTTAAATATGACTTCACTATTGCAGCAACATATTCTTCAACATAATGTCAATTCGATAATTGATAGCGCGATGTCCGGGCTCCGTAAGGAGCTCGGCTCGCAAAGTGTTGATCTCGAAGGTAAGTTCACCAGGTGTCGTCTGTGGTGAAATTCCCGGCCCGATTGACACGGTGCTGTCTGGGTTCCGCAAGGAGCTCAGCACGCCTGTCGTCGGGGGTGGATCGGACGCATCTGTCTTCGCCTGGTGCCCTGACTGGCGGTCGCCTAGGCGCAGACCAGCTCGGGGACACCTCGGCGCCTTCGGCACCTTGTGGCGACCTAGGTTCGGGCTCAGGTTCGTCACGGGCGCCTGGCGCCGGCGATGCAGGTTTCGCCCTGCAGGTTTTGCCCTGGTGCCCTGACTGGCGGTCGCCTAGGCGCCGACCAGCTCGGGGACACCTCGGCGCCACGTGGTCAGTCGGGGTTGCCGGAAACCTGTATATCGGCAGGTTCCTCTCTCGGCCCGGTCTGGGTTCCACTGAGCTGCCGATCACCTCGGCGCCCTAGGTCTACCTGTGTCCACCAGGGGCAACCTGCATTGCCAGGCTACTCCCTTGTGTCTCGGGACTGCAGATCGGACTAGCACCGACCTGGGTTTCGCCCCGGCTGATGCGGAGCAGATCCCGGCTGTTAGCTCAGGTCTCGCCTGATGTCTATCGATGTCCTGGCCAAGAGGCGTTGAGTGTGACGAGCTGCCGATCACCACCTCGGCGCCGAGGTCTACCGTGTACACCAGGGGAGCCCTGCATTGTCAGGCCACTCCCTTGTGTTGGGGATCGGGGTTGAACTTCGAACCGCCGACCCGAAAGCACTTACGCATACATACATGTGTATGTATGGGTATTTATATAGCTATAGGCTATGTTTGACTATCGCTCAGTGCGCTTTTGGAGAGTACTTGGGGAAACCTGATTTATCAGGCTACTCCTCGTGTCTCTGGATCGGGTTAGGTCTAGAACAGCTGAGCTTCGGCTCTGCGGATTCTCTGAACCCGTGGGTACTGCCGACCCAGGCTTCGGCACTGGTAGAGCGCAGATTCCCGACTCGGTAGTTTAGGTCTCGGCGGTAGTTCAGGTCTCGGCCTGATGTCTATCGGCGTATTGACCTAGATGCCATCGAGTGTGCCGGGTGTGACTGTCACCTCGCGCTCCGAGGTCTGTCTGAGTGCTTGTGAAACCTTGATTGTCAGGCTTCTCACATGTGCCTCGGAATCGGGTTCAGGCCATTACAGTGGACAAGTCGATTTGAGCTTCGCTCATTTCGCTACTTTGAACTTACCACTAAGTAGGTTCGATCCCTGAGGGCAAGTGCGAGATAGAATCGCGGCTGTGTTGCCTCAGGTGTTGTCCATGTCGACTACCCGAACCGTTGGAGTTAAGCCTCCCGAGGGAAGCCTGCTTCCAGCACGGCATCGGGACAAGGCCTCACACTCTCCCTTAAGTCTGCCTTTCTTTCCCTTCACAGCTCAACGCTGTATGCTCCACTCGGCATCTCTCAGCTGCTGAGGGAGCTGGTGGAAAGGGAGAGAGCCCGGTGGAATTTTTGTTTCGCCGGGCGACTCTGGGCGGCATCTGGACGGGGGCAACTCTCATCTGGCTAGGGACTGCATTGTAGCTGTGCCAGTCAAATGATGAGGGCGGTTATGGGCATATCGCCGGGACAGTTTCGAGGAATCACGGAAGTCTGTTGAGCTCTCGTTACTTCCTCAGGTGCCCAGGCATCGGCAAAGCGTTAAGTTGCCGACTGCTGGGGTTACTATATTCTGCGCAAACACCGGCGCGGATGACACACTCCTGTGTCGGCTTCCCGGAGAGGCGGCAACAATACTCGTGCCCAGATCCAGTCTTTGCTGGGCTAGGCAACCAGTGTGGTGGTTTCCAATGGTCAGGAATATGTGGGGTTTGACTCCACTTATTTCATAGTTGCCATTACTAACGGAATGTTCAGACCCATTCTCATCTGAGAGCTGAACAAGTTTATAGAGGTACTGTCCTTCAAGATGGAGACACGGCTCGGTGATCTCATCTGCCGAGACAGGGGATTGGCACACGTCAATCGACCTACCAGGTCGCGTACCTCCTTGTTCCATTGCACCCTGATTTCAAGATTTACCTTCGGTTTCTTGTTTGGACGGACGTGCTACCAGTTTCGTGTGCTCTTCCTTAGGCTACATTACGGTGCCAAGGGTGTTCACCAAATTGAGGTTTATTACAGCTCAGATAGCCAGATCGCGAGTGCGGTGTTGTCACCCGTACATAGGCGACTGACTCATCGTGGTTTCAGATAACTGTTGAGTCTCGGGACCTCCACGATCAGTTACGAAACTGGGCGGAATTGTCAATCTCACGCAGTCAGATGGACAGACGTCAGGCGTCTCTCCGAGGGTCCCCACCCCTGGAGACACCGTCGCTCTCAGTCCAGCCAGATACATCCCTACCGAGTTAGGGTGATGTTCTGGGTGACCTGCAGCCTCTTGAGACGAAGTCACAACCTGCACATCAATGTGCTGGAATTGACAGCAGTCAGGTTGGTGTTCGATCCCGCATGCGCCGGGATTGAATTACCTCTTCGGCCAGACATTCTCACTCTGCGAGCGCCACACCAATCCTCGGATTCACTGGGTGGCTTGGCCTCTGTCGGGTATAACACACGAATTCCTTCAACCGCTGCAGACACAATTCTGCCTAGGATTTGACACCGTTCAGTGTGTTGATAGGTGGGAAGCTGGTGTTCAGATAGGGGATTTCATAATCCCTATTCTGGGCGGAGTTAGTTCGGATATTGGAGTTACTATAACCTCGTTTTGGTTGAGAGCCTTATGACCTCCACCATTGCGGGTACTCCATGGCTATTTCCCGTTTCACACCTCGTTCGGGATGGTGCTCTGCCTAGGCAGCATCCTCTCGCACATCGGCGTCAGTAGCTGGCATGAACAGGGTTCGACCGCCTCGTCGGCTGACCCAGTCCACCTTAAAATTGCCACTTATTCACAATTGGCTGTCTGGCCCTAATTTTTCAAGTATATCGTCTCTCTCACTTCACTTGTTGGCGTGGAAGGCGACTTTACTTGTTGTGGTGAACTCTGGTAGAAGGGTCGAGATTTACATCCATGCGATTCCCACTGACCCGACACTGACAGTATTTTATACTGATCATGTCCGTGATTCGACTCTCGGATACCTACCACTCTCAGTGCGATATTGCTTTCCACGTGACTGCTCATATCGCACTTCCACCCCTACCCAGCCTTCTGCACGGGGACCAATCTTTCGATTGCTCACCCGTGCCTGTCACCTAAACGAGCGAACAAAAGGGATCCGTGACGGGTACCCATGTGTGCTGTTTGGTGGCGGAAGACTGGGGAGTCTGCTAGCAAGCGCACTTTATCTCGTTGGCTTGTTTCCGTGGTGTATGGTTACAATGATACGGTTTACCTCCCGAGGGTTGAAGGCAGACTGGGTAGGGCAGATGCCGCTTTGTTGACAATACACAGCCGCACTGCTCAATGAAGAGATCGGTTCTGTCGCTCTTTGGAGCCAGCAGAGCGCCTTCATTCGCCATTACCAACTTGACACGCATTCTAAGGATCGTGCTCGGTTCGGTCTTCGGTTCTCTCCAGTGGAGAGTGACCTGCCACCCTGACCAAGTTAGTAACTGGTCATTGGTATCGGTTCTGTGTTCAATGTCGATATATTTCATATCACTACATCATATTAGCCTTACCATCCTTTTCGGGTTGGGTCGGGTTTGGGTGTACATCGTCCCTTTACGCCCCTTCAAGAGGGCGGGTCCGTTTTGAACGCTTTAACCAGTCATATGCTATTAACCCGCCTTTGCACGGAATTGGGTGCGAACCCCCACGGGGGCACTGTTTGGTATGCCTCTCTTCGGGCCGCATGTCATTGACCAGGTTAGTGTAATGGTGAGCCAACATGTTCGGCCACGGCTTTTTCGCTATTCAGGGATTTTTGTATAAGCTTACAGTTTTTCCTCTTCCCGAGCCTTCGGTATTTGGGAGTCTGTGTTAATCAGCTTTGTGGGATGGTGGCCTACACTTACCCTCCTCACGCCCGAGAGTGTTTGGTGGGGTGTTTTCACTGCATTACAATGCATGGCGTTTGTACTTTCGTTCGATTCCTCAGAAAGTTTTAGCGAGGCTAATAATTTCTCTGGGTTTTATCGAGGTCCCGGCAAGCCCTCTTCCAAACAGTGGCTGCATTCGAGCATTAGTTTGCAGTACTTATTAGCTCGACTCCTGGGTTATTGGCTTTGTAGCGTTTAAATTTTTCCGCTTCCCTACCCTTATACCTCTCGCCACGATTGTCTGGCTGGGGCTATATTAGGGTTGGGAGTTGTTTCGCATGTCCCCATACATTCCTTCCATTGTAATGGTTGGGGGCGGGTTTTTATGTCATTGATATTGAGCCAATTGACATATAAGCTTGGGCTCCTAGTTCCGCCCGTCTGATTGACATCAGCGTCAGGTGGCTCGGTGTTTTCTATTTCCGTATCGGTTGTAGATTTCACTCCACCGGGTTCAGTTGTTGCCAGACAGAATGCCACTCCGTCTCAAATATCTTTGGGAGTCTGTCATATGCTTATATGTACCCAAAGGAGGACTTCTTCTGAAAAGAATTATACAAACCTGTAGAGGTTATGAATTCTTTGAAGAAAGTCCTCCTAGGGGTATTGGCCCTGACCACCGCTCATTCTGTCTGACACGTTCAGCATGAAAAGTGAGGTACGAGGTAGACGGCGAGAGTTACCTGCTCTTGGCTGTGTTGGTCCGGTGGGGCCCTGTAGGGGTGGTCTCACAAGACAAAACGAGTTTTTTGTTTTGTAAATATTTTATTAAAAATATAGTTACAACTGTCGTAGGATTTAAAATGGACATTTTAATGCTTATATGTACCCCAAGGAGGACTTTCTTCAAAGAATTCATAACCTCTACAGGTTTGTATAAGTTTTTTACACTTTGTATTCATATGAAATTTGTTTTGACCAACAGTATTGTTTTTTGCAGGAGAGTGAATGCTGTCCAGTTTGATATTAGGCATATTGAGTCCAATACGGCAAAATTTAATGAGCCAGGAAGTGCCATTGTACAAAAGGCAGGAATCATCACCGAGACGATGCTAAGCTTCATCAGGTATGTGGAAACCTCACTTACCCGCTTAATATAATAATGTTGTGTCAGTGGTTTAGTTAATATAATACTGTTGTGTCAGTGGTTCAGTTTATGTGATACTTTTGTGTCAGTGGTTCAGTTTATGTAATACTTTTGTGTCAGTGGTTCAGTTTATGTAATACTTTTGTGTCAGTGGTTCAGTTTATGTAATACTTTTGTGTCAGTGGTTCAGTTTATGTAATACTTTTGTGTCAGTGGTTCAGTTTATGTAATACTGTTGTGTTCGTGGTTTAGTTAATGTGATGCTGTTGTGTCAGTGGTTCAGTTTATGTGATGCTGTTGTGTCAGTGGTTCAGTTTATGTAATACTTTTGTGTCAGTGGTTCAGTTTATGTAATACAGTTTTGTTGGTAGTTCAGTTTATGTAATACTGTTGTGTTGGTAGTTCAGTTTATGTAATACTGTTGTGTTCGTGGTTCAGTTTATGTGATGCTGTTGTGTCAGTGGTTCAGTTTATGTAATACTGTTGTGTCAGTGGTTCAGTTTATGTAATACTGTTGTGTTGGTAGTTCAGTTTATGTGATACTTTTGTGTCAGTGGTTCAGTTTATGTAATACTTTTGTGTCAGTGGTTCAGTTTATGTAATACTTTTGTGTCAGTGGTTCAGTTTATGTAATACTTTAGTTTTGTTGGTAGTTCAGTTTATGTAATACTGTTGTGTTCGTGGTTCAGTTTATGTGATGCTGTTGTGTCAGTGGTTCAGTTTATGTAATACTGTTGTGTTGGTAGTTCAGTTTATGTAATACTGTTGTGTTCGTGGTTCAGTTTATGTAATACTGTTGTGTTGGTGGTTTAGTTAATGTAATACTGTTGTGTCAGTGGTTCAGTTTATGTGATACTTTTGTGTCAGTGGTTCAGTTTATGTAATACTTTTGTGTCAGTGGTTCAGTTTATGTAATACTTTTGTGTCAGTGGTTCAGTTTATGTAATACAGTTTTGTTGGTAGTTCAGTTTATGTAATACTTTTG
Source organism: Haliotis rubra (assembly GCF_003918875.1). Lineage (NCBI taxonomy): Eukaryota > Metazoa > Mollusca > Gastropoda > Lepetellida > Haliotidae > Haliotis > Haliotis rubra. The sequence continues at coordinate 29,431 of NW_025766970.1, forward strand.
TGTTCGTGGTTCAGTTTATGTGATGCTGTTGTGTCAGTGGTTCAGTTTATGTAATACAGTTTTGTTGGTAGTTCAGTTTATGTAATACTGTTGTGTCAGTGGTTCAGTTTATGTAATACTGTTGTGTCAGTGGTTCAGTTTATGTAATACAGTTTTGTTGGTAGTTCAGTTTATGTAATACTGTTGTGTCAGTGGTTCAGTTTATGTGATGCTGTTGTGTCAGTGGTTTAGTTAATGTGATACTGTTGTGTCAGTGGTTCAGTTAATGTAATACTGTTGTGTCAGTGGTTTAGTTTATGTGATACTGTTGTGTCAGTGGTTCAGTTTATGTAATACAGTTGTGTCAGTGGTTCAGTTTATGTAATACTGTTGTGTCAGTGGTTCAGTTTATGTGATACTGTTGTGTCAGTGGTTTAGTTTATGTAATACTGTTGTGTCAGTGGTTCAGTTTATGTAATACTGTTGTGTCAGTGGTTCAGTTTATGTAATACTGTTGTGTCAGTGGTTCAGTTTATGTGATACTGTTGTGTCAGTGGTTCAGTTTATGTGATACTGTTGTGTCAGTGGTTTAGTTAATGTAATACTGTTGTGTCAGTGGTTTAGTTAATGTGATACTGTTGTGTCAGTGGTTCAGTTTATGTAATACTTTGTGTCAGTGGTTCAGTTTATGTAATACTGTTGTGTCAGTGGTTCAGTTTATGTAATACTGTTGTGTTGGTAGTTCAGTTTATGTAATACTGTTGTGTCAGTGGTTCAGTTTATGTGATGCTGTTGTGTCAGTGGTTTAGTTTATGTAATACTTTTGTGTCAGTGGTTCAGTTTATGTAATACTTTTGTGTCAGTGGTTCAGTTTATGTAATACTTTTGTGTCAGTGGTTCAGTTTATGTAATACTGTTGTGTCAGTGGTTCAGTTTATGTAATACTGTTGTGTCAGTGGTTCAGTTTATGTAATACTGTTGTGTCAGTGGTTCAGTTTATGTAATACTTTTGTGTCAGTGGTTCAGTTTATGTAATACTTTTGTGTCAGTGGTTTAGTTTATGTAATACTTTTGTGTCAGTGGTTCAGTTTATGTAATACTTTGTGTCAGTGGTTCAGTTTATGTGATACTGTTGTGTCAGTGGTTCAGTTTATGTAATACTTTTGTGTCAGTGGTTCAGTTTATGTAATACTTTTGTGTCAGTTGTTCAGTTTATGTAATACTTTTGTGTCAGTGGTTCAGTTAATGTAATACTTTTGTGTCAGTGGTTCAGTTTATGTAATACTTTTGTGTCAGTGGTTCAGTTTATGTCATACAGTTTTGTTGGTAGTTCAGTTTATGTGATACTGTTGTGTTCGTGGTTTAGTTAATGTAATACTGTTGCGTCAGTGGTTTAGTTAATGTGATACTGTTGTGTCAGTGGTTTAGTTAATGTGATACTGTTGTGTCAGTGGTTTAGTTAATGTAATACTGTTGTGTCAGTGGTTTAGTTTAATGTAATACTGTTGTGTCAGTGGTTTAGTTTATGTAATACTTTTGTGTCAGTGGTTCAGTTTATGTAATACTGTTGTGTCAGTGGTTCAGTTTATGTAATACTGTTGTGTCAGTGGTTCAGTTTATGTAATACAGTTGTGTCAGTAGTTCAGTTTATGTGATACTGTTGTGTCAGTGGTTTAGTTAATGTAATACTGTTGCGTCAGTGGTTTAGTTTATGTAATACTGTTGTGTCAGTGGTTTAGTTTATGTAATACTGTTGTGTCAGTGGTTCAGTTTATGTAATACTGTTGTGTCAGTGGTTTAGTTAATGTAATGCTTTTGTGTCAGTGGTTCAGTTTATGTAATACTGTTGTGTCAGTGGTTTAGTTAATGTAATACTGTTGTGTCAGTGGTTCAGTTTATGTACAATTACTGTTGCTGTCTGTTGGATAGTGACAGTGATGCTGTGGATGCTATGCCATTCCTGGCGCAGGAGATGAAGGAGAGAAAGATGAACAGTTCCTCCTCTGATACCGATGATGTCACTGACGATGCCACCAGCAGTCGGAAGAGAAAAAGGGTAAGAAATGTCTTCCTGACATGAGCTGTGCAACTCTTTGCTTCAGCCTGACATGTGCTGTATTTATGTGTGTATCCATCAAGTATATCTTTATCTTTTAAACATCAATTGAGAGGACACTCATATATACAGGCTTGTAGGATTAAAGAGTGTAATATACTAAAATCTGATTTCAAACTTACTTTGTATTGATTCTTTTAGATTTTATTCTTCACTTTTTGTAGAAAGAGAAATTGACAAAGTGAACTTTGCATTTTTCTGTTTTGCCTCTAAGGTATTCGTTGGCCCGCTATGTGTATGAAAGTGTCACCTTATGGGCCTTATTGATGGGTTTATATTTGTTATCGTCAAGTTTTGCAGTAGATCTTCCCTGTCAGCAGGACACAGATATTCTTGATTGTGTGTTTCTGCAGGGAGATAAAGTGAAGGCCAACAAGAGGTCGCGTCTGGAAAAGCCCGTGGACCCCAACAAGTGGAAGTCAGAGTGTTCGCAGCTCATTGCCAGGATCCTAGAGTGCGAGGACAGCAAGCCATTCAGGACTGCTGTTGACCCTGAAGAATATCCAGTGAGAACATTAGGAATAATTAAACCTCACATAATTCATGTGCTACCTTTTGTCATCCTTGATAATCTCCAGGGTATACATTCCGATAAATCTCTTCCAGTACCCTGGATGCATGAACAATTGTATTACCTCCCTTTGCTGGCGCCGCCTTCTTACAGTACTTATTCAATCAAATAAGCTGTTACAACCGAGCTTCCCAGTGTCATCAAAGATGGCAGGCACAGCCACGAAGGTTTGCTGGCTGTGCTACTCAGATTTAGGGAAAAAATCATACAGACAAATTGACATGTCTGAAACCTTAAAAAATATACATGTATGTGCAAGAACTCCTACCTCTTTCAAGGTACCTCTGCAACAATTGTGTTGCCAAGTTTAATCGGTTAGATAAAAGAAGCGGAAGTGAGTTATGATAGAAGCCTTGTGATTTGTAAGCTCAACTTCCCAAGGTAGACACCTGCTTGGATAAAAAGCCAGCAAATGGAGGTAATACAATTATTGGGCCGGGCCATAGATGCAGGGGAATAGTGGAGATTTATTGGAATGTATACTCTAGAGACTATCGAGGATGCTTTTTGTTGAGTTGGGAATATTTATTTGTGTAAGTCTGATTGTTCCATGTTATTTGTTGCAATGTGAGAATACCAGGTAAAGACAGGTACAGGTGCTAAGTGTAATTTGTTGTGATGTAAGACTACATAAAAATGTGTACTAAGTTAAACTTTGTTGCAATGCAGGACTACTACAAGTTTGTTGAGAACCCCATAGACTTTGGCCAAGTGCAGGAGAAGGTGGACACTGACCAGTATACAAACCCAATTGAGTTGTGTCGGGATGTCAGACTCATCTTCATCAATTCAAAGTCCTACAACACCAACAAGAAATCTAGAGTATGTCTATCTTGTTTATCAGCTTGTTATCTTCGTGAGATGTGGGCAGGTAGCTTGGTGAGATGTGGGCAGGTAGCTTGGTGAGATGTGGGCAGGTAGCTTGGTGAGATGTGGGCAGGTAGCTTTGTGAGATGTGGGCAGGTAGCTTTGTGAGATGTGGGCAGGTAGCTTGGTGAGATGTGGGCAGGTAGCTTGGTGAGATGTGGGCAGGTAGCTTGGTGAGATGTGGGCAGGTAGCTTGGTGAGATGTGGGCAGGTAGCTTGGTGAGATGTGGGCAGGTAGCTTTGTGAGATGTGGGCAGGTAGCTTTGTGAGATGTGGGCAGGTAGCTTTGTGAGATGTGGGCAGGTAGCTTGGTGAGATGTGGGCAGGTAGCTTGGTGAGATGTGGGCAGGTAGCTTTGTGAGATGTGGGCAGGTAGCTTTGTGAGATGTGGGCAGGTAGCTTGGTGAGATGTGGGCAGGTAGCTTGGTGAGATGTGGGCAGGTAGCTTGGTGAGATGTGGGCAGGTAGCTTGGTGAGATGTGGGCAGGTAGCTTTGTGAGATGTGGGCAGGTAGCTTTGTGAGATGTGGGCAGGTAGCTTTGTGAGATGTGGGCAGGTAGCTTAGGTGAGATGTGGGCAGGTAGCTTTGTGAGATGTGGGCAGGTAGCTTTGTGAGATGTGGGCAGGTAGCTTGGTGAGATGTGGGCAGGTAGCTTTAGTGAGATGTGGGCAGGTAGCTTGGTGAGATGTGGGCAGGTAGCTTTGTGAGATGTGGGCAGGTAGCTTTGTGAGATGTGGGCAGGTAGCTTGGTGAGATGTGGGCAGGTAGCTTGGTGAGATGTGGGCAGGTAGCTTGGTGAGATGTGGGCAGGTAGCTTTGTGAGATGTGGGCAGGTAGCTTGGTGAGATGTGGGCAGGTAGCTTGGTGAGATGTGGGCAGGTGAGATGTGGGCTTAGGTGAGATGTGGGCAGGTAGCTTTGTGAGATGTGGGCAGGTAGCTTAAGTGAGATGTGGGCAGGTAGCTTTGTGAGATGTGGGCAGGTAGCTTGGTGAGATGTGGGCAGGTAGCTTAGTGAGATGTGGGCTGGTTGCTTCAGGTGTGAGATGTGGGCAGGTAGCTTTGTGAGATGTGGGCAGGTAGCTTGTGTGAGATGTGGGCAGGTAGCTTTGTGAGATGTGGGCAGGTGCTTGGTGAGATGTGGGCAGGTAGCTTGGTGAGATGTGGGCAGGTAGCTTGGTGAGATGTGGGCAGGTAGCTTGGTGAGATGTGGGCAGGTAGCTTTGTGAGATGTGGGCAGGTAGCTTGGTGAGATGTGGGCAGGTAGCTTGGTGAGATGTGGGCAGGTAGCTTGGTGAGATGTGGGCAGGTAGCTTGGTGAGATGTGGGCAGGTAGCTTGTAGGTGAGATGTGGGCAGGTAGCTTGGTGAGATGTGGGCAGGTAGCTTGGTGAGATGTGGGCAGGTAGCTTGGTGAGATGTGGGCAGGTAGCTTTGGTGAGATGTGGGCAGGTAGCTTGGTGAGATGTGGGCAGGTAGCTTGGTGAGATGTGGGCAGGTAGCTTGGTGAGATGTGGGCAGGTAGCTTGGTGAGATGTGGGCAGGTAGCTTGGTGAGATGTGGGCAGATGTGGGAGATGTGGGGTGGCTTGGTGAGATGTGGGCAGGTGTAGCTTGGGGTGAGATGTGGGCAGGTAGCTTTGTGAGATGTGGGCAGGTAGCTGTGTAGGAGATGTGGGCAGGTAGCTTTGTGAGATGTGGGCAGGTAGCTTGGTGAGATGTGGGCAGGTAGCTTTGTGAGATGTGGGCAGGTAGCTTTGTGAGATGTGGGCAGGTAGCTTTGTGAGATGTGGGCAGGTAGCTTGGTGAGATGTGGGCAGGTAGCTTGGTGAGATGAGGGCAGGTAGCTTGGTGAGATGGCTTGAGAGATGTGTGAGGTAGCTTGCTTACATGTGATGGAACTGAACTTGTTGTAGGAATTTGGGTGCCTTACCATGGTATGGCTGGTTTATTATACAAATTTCACCGTTTATTCAATCTATTAATCTTATCCCTCTCGTTCGTTAGGATGTCATCTGTATGATGGGTCTTAAATCACCCTCTGATTCAAAGAGAGTGTGTATCAATTTGACATGTCAGTTTTGGGTTGACCTCTGAATGTTATCAGAGAGGAAATAGGCCATATTTTAAGTTGATGGCCTGAATGGCTAAGTTGTCTGGTGTGCCTCAGTTTACTGTGCGTGATGATTTACGTGAGGTTGTCTAAAGCAACCATAGCACTAAGACTCTGTACGGGGGTTACAATCACCTTCGATCTGAGATAGCTTTGTACAACAGTGCCAACTATTGCAGGATGTAATATCTCAATCCATGGGTTTGAATCTTTGGCATATGCAATTAAGCAACATATAACTTGGTGTTTCGGCTTGCTGTACAGCAGATGTATTATACCACTTAGTTTCAGGGTATAAGAACTGAATGAATTACCAACAATGCTGACTGATAGTTGTTTTCCAACATACACAAGTTTTTCTTATGATTACAGATATATGCAATGACCTTACGGTTGTCAGCCATGTTTGAAGATCAGATCAAGGAGATTACCAGCCACTGGAAGTATGCCACTAAAAGCAGACAACTGCCTAAACCATCTGGCAGGTATGCATATGTACGCATATGTGAATAAAGTCAGGGAACTGGATGATGACTGTTAACTGTTGAGATATCGTGTTTCCTGCTTAGTGAAGTAAATAATGTCAGGGAACTGGATGATGACTGTTAACTGTTGAGATATCGTGTTTCCAGCTTAGTGAAGAATAATGTCAGGGAACTGGATGATGACTGTTAACTGTTGAGATATCGTGTTTCCAGCTTAGTGAAGAATAATGTCAGGGAACTGGATGATGACTGTTAACTGTTGAGATATCGTGTTTCCAGCTTAGTGAAGAATAATGTCAGGGATAGAAATGTACATTTCTGCCATGGTTGCCACATGGCACTTGTTCAGGTGTGCCGTTTAGAATTCAAGTGTGCCCACACGAAGAATACTTCCTTAATATATCAATTGGGTTGTTTTTTGTGTGCGGTCATCCCGTGTACTAGTTTTGTAATTAGCACGGTAATAAAAGGAACTGAATCCTGGTGGTTAAAGTATTTCAGAGATTGCACATGTAAAAGATGGACTCTGTAACAAGTTTGTAATTGAGAAAATGATATCAGCAGATAATTGGTCAATTTCAAAAGTTTCTCAAAATTTTATTTCAATTGTACAACAGCAAATTGTCCCGTACAAGTATCAAGACAAATGGGAACTTGCCATCAGCAAGCCGTCGTGACAGAGCCCCAGGGTCATCGACTGACAGCAGCCAGCAGTCATCCAGCGCCAGCTCCAGCAACACTCCAGTCCGAGTGACGAGGTCACACGGAGGAGGTGGCGGAGAGCGGGGTTCGGCGGATGGTTACAGCAGTGGTCCAACACCCTACCCCCGGTCCCGGAGAACTGCCCACACTTCACGGGTGTCAGGTACTGCATACTCCAGCTTCAACAGCCAATTCTCATATGATCATATATATGTTTAGGAAAATTTATTTAGACTATTTTTTTGGACAAGAAAAGACTTTCAAATGGTAATTGCAGTTCACAGGAATACCTCTTGTATTCACATTGAGGTACTATGATCTTGTGTTGCATGTCATGGTGGCAAGCTACTAGTTAAATAGTTACAGTAGCAAAACCAACTACAATGATTCACACGAACACGAAGAAGACTTGACTGCAAAGCTGTTTTAATGCTTCTTTGGAAGATACTTAGACAGAAGAAGTATTTGCAATTAAATCACTCATATATTGGGGCAAATGCAGCAACATCCCTGCTTTAATGGAAAGACAGTTATACATGGCAATTGAACATTCACTTGCGAACTTATGTGGGTAAAGTTTTGTGTGATACTAATTGATAGGAGGTATTAGTATACTGCATTCACGATCATTTATGTTGTTCATGAGGTGTAGTCAGCGATTAAATGTTTTTCATTTCTGCTCAAGTATCAAGTCTCAAGTCAGTTATTTTGTTGATAGCCCGTAAGGTGATAAGGAGTGATGGAGAGAGTGAGGAAGATGAAGAGACGGAGGTAGAGGAAGAAGAGAAGGTGAATGTTGAAGATGATGAGGAAGAAGCAGAGGAAGTTGGGAAGGTTCGACGGACCAAACGGAAAGTGTCTCGCCGCCAAGTCCTGGTTCAGGATGAGTCTGAGGAGGAGGAGGAGGAGGAAGAAGAAGAGGAGGAGGAGGAGATAGCTACAAAACCACGGGGAAAGGTCCAGCAAAAACGTAGCAAAAACCGGGCATCAGGTGGGAAAAGTGAGTGATGCTAACACACTCCGGCGTAACTCTGTGGTGTCTGTCAGTATACAAGTATCAGATTGAGAGAAAATAGATTGTTGGATTGTTGTTGCATGCTCAGTGTGGGGAAAAATAAACAAGCTCCTTTGTTCCTTGGCAAATAAATAGTAATTTTCTGCTTAAATCCAAATTATTATTTGGACTTATGTTTTAGTTGTGTACTGTGACCCGTGAAGATCTGGGGTAGAATAGGTCTTCAGCAACCCATGCTTGCCGCAAAAGGCGACTTTGCTTGTCGTACGAGGCGACTAACAGGATCGGATGGTCAGGCTCGCTGACTTGGTTGACACATGTCATCGGTTCCCAATTGTGCAGATCGATGCTCATGCTGTTGATCACTGGATTGTCTGGTCCAGACTCGATTATTTACAGACCGCTGCCATATAGCTGGAATATTACTGACTGCGGCGTAAAACTAAACTCACTCACTCACTCATTGTGTACTGTATTTGTGTCCATCTGTGTTTAAACTGGGTTTTGCTTGAATCTTTGAACAGTTCAGATGTTAAGGTTATGTATAAAGGTTTTGTGTGCAGATTGCAAAATAATGAAGGCGAAATTGGTTCTTTGCAGTTCAGTCCTGAGACAGAGTTACTTATTCAGATGACCTCTTTTCTTGATATCCGTTGGTGATGTTGATAAAATTTCCAGATTTAAGAAGCATTGCTTTCTCTCATACATTCTCTTTTGATTACTCATTGTGTGGTTTTCTACATGGGATGCAGTCAGTGTGTGAGATGATATTACATAGATGTTTGCCCTTTCCTCCAATTCCCCTCACTCTGTTGCAGGTAAAGGGGGGTGTTTCAAACGGTCACTCCAAACCTTCTTACAGAACACGGGCCGCCACGGGCAAAGTTAAACCTGCTAAGTACATGCCTGATGAAAGTAGCTCATTAGTGTCTAAATCAGAATCAAACTCTGCAACCACATCATCAACCACGTCGCCTAGAGGCAGAACATCATCATCAGATAGCAGTAGTAGCAACAACAACAGTGGAAGCGGCACTGATGACCACGATGATGAAGATGACAAACAGCACAGTGACTATGTGAACTCATCCAGATCTTCCAAACGTGGAGCAGCAAAACCGGCCACCAGGTCAATCCAGAAACAAGTAGAAATAGTGCGCCATAGTGCGAGAGAACGGCGGAAAGTTCAAGACAATATTTTTGTGTACGAACAACAAAGAAAATCCAGAATCAAGACCAGAAACCAAGGGAGGAGGACAGTGCAGTATCAAGAAGATGAGAGTGACAATGAGCGAGCAAATGGTCGGAATGGAATGGTGGATTCCGACTCGGACTCAGACTCAAGTGAAAACCGGTCATCTCCAGACATGACCACTACGAGTAGTAGGGGTCGTATACGGAAACTTACACCGCGTGCCAGAGCTAGTCTGATGGGAGACTGACATATGGAAGGTCATCTCATCTAAGTGCTTTACAGTGGTGCATCATATGGATACTTCGCTCAAAATACTGCCATAATGTACGCCCAACTGGTTACCGTGTGGTATTACTCAAATGTGCTTGTGTGTGAAGACTTTACTGTGTGGATGTTTGCGTGAACCTGAAGTTTTCTTTGAAGACCAGAGTGTGAATATTATGCAAATGTGTGAACTCTTACCAAGCATTTAATTCTCATCACTTTTTCACTTTGCAAAGAGGAAAGTAACGCATTGCTCTTAGAGTAGAAGTGTTCTGAAGTCTTCAGTACGACCTAGTTGGAATCAAAATCTGAAAACAGTGACACACTGTGAAATATTTCTACCCGATTAGTTAGCCAGCTGTAGCATTCAAACTGAGGCAAATCTAGACACGTCTGTGATTAATATGTGTGATTGTGCAAGTCAATTGCAGTATCACATTTGCTCAACGAAACCATTTTTGCAAATGCCAATGAATCAGAGTAGTAATTCTCTATCAGTCTGGTGATATGATGCTACAGCTACATTGTAGGATAAATAAGTAAAGTTCATCCTCATTGTGTTATTCATTGTATGTTTCATTGTTGTTTTATCATCGGCTTATCACAGAGAGTAATGTGACTGTGGCAGCATATGGAGTCATTTCTCCTCCTCAGGAAATAGTGCTTATGTGATGAACTGTATCATTTAAACACAGCGATTCATGTTGTTGTAGTAAAGCTAACAAATACTGGTGTGCCAGCCATGGAGAAACTAATTGAAGTTTATTATCGGAGATCAGAAAAGTGGGGAATTTCTTTAATTAAAATTGTCTCATTTGATGTACCGGGTAAGTAAATTTAGTTTCCTGTACCCAACTGCACCCTTTAGTCTACCGACATAACTATGCCGTTGATCTACAGTTTAAGCACAGTGAGACCCTGTTAATGTGGACAGTGAGACCCTGTTAATCTGGACTATGTGCTTTCCAGTCAGATAACCTTGATCAACAAGTGTCTGAATTTACCAACCAGCATGATGTTCCTTTCACTGTATGGACACTGAGAAAAGTGGTTGTGCAGAACTCATGTTTTTTTTTATTAATATGGTTTCATTGTACATTGTTTGTCTGGTTTATGAGTTATGATGGTCTGTTTGATTGACATATAGAAGTTCGTGAGTAATAAAAAAGTAAGATTCTTTATGGATAACAACTTCTTTATTATATTTGATGCGACGTTTCGGTATGGATTCTTATACCGTTGTCAAGCAAGAGTGCCTCGTGCTTGACAACGGTATAAGAATCCATACCGAAACATCGCATCAAATATAATAAAGAAGTTGTTATCCATAAAGAATCTTACTTTCTTACGAGTTATGATAGCTACTGAATGCTTGGATGTGAAGTGTGGTTTGAAACTAACGTCATCAGACATTTGCTGCCACCAGTTTGATGACCCACTTTTTGTAGTCATCTTGTCATTGACAGTTATCACCAGACTTGACAGTAACCAGGAAACCCTTATGTTGTGTGTTGCTATTTGTTATTTCAAGTGGATCTCTGCCATGTATCTACTATGTGGACATAGGAAGGTTCATTGTGGATAAAAGATATACCAATTTCATTCTCAAATTTAGATTGATTTTTTTTTTTTTAGCATTCTCAGCCATATTTTAAATGAAGGCAGGGAACCCCCTTGGTGGGAGATGAAAGGTGTCCAACCTGACATACCATGTTGAGTATTGTGACCCTTGTTTCCCCACGGAGCCCCCTCGGCAGGTGATGAAAGGTGTCCAACCTGACATACCAGGTGTGACCCTTGTTTCCCCACCGAGCCCCTCGGCGAGTGGTGTCCAACCTGACATACCATGTTGAGTATTGTGACCTCCTTGCGAACATACCCTGAGTATTGTGACCCTTGGCAGGTGATGAAAGGTGTCCAACCTGACATACCATGTTGAGTATTGTGACCCTTGTTTCCCCACCGAGCCCCCTCGGCAGGTGATGAAAGGTGTCCAACCTGACATACCATGTTGAGTATTGTGATCCTTGTTTGAGCCCCCCAAAGGTGTCAACCCTGACCCCTTGAGGTGATCCTTGGTGATGAAAGGTGTCCAACCTGACATACCATGTTGAGTATTGTGACCCTTGTTTCCCCACCCGAGCCCCTCGGCAGGTGATGAAAGGTGTCCAACCTGACATACCATGTTGAGTATTGTGACCCTTGTTTCCCCACCGAACCCCCTCGGCAGGTGAAACCCCTCGGCAGGTGATGAAAGGTATCCAACCTGACATACCATGTTGAGTACTGTGATCCTTGTTTCCCCACCGAGCCCCCTCGGCAGGTGATGAAAGGTGTCCAATATTACATGTCATGACTTGAGTTGATGACGTGGTCATGTGGGCACTTGGTGTCATGGAACTTGATGTCACGACTACCGTATTGTTGCACTATGAAGGATCAGAGAAGGTTTTTACATAATTTAGGAACTGTCTTTATGCAAGGATTACCAGGAGGAATAAACAAAACAGTAACATATCTTTGGCTTTTCCCTTGCTCATGGTTTTACATTTTCATGCAAACCTCAGTCACATTTAAAAAAATATGTTTTCCAGGAATATATACCGGTATATCTTGCAGGCATCTAATATATATATGTACTTCTTACAGTTGGGGGGCGGTGTGGTAGCGTAGTGGTAAAAGCGTTCGTTCATCACGCCGAAGACCCGGGTTCGAATCCCCACATGGGTACAATATGTGAAGCCCATTTCTGGTGTCCCCTGCCGTGATACAGCTGGAATATTGCTAAAAGCGGCGTAAAACTAAACTCACTCACTCACTCACTCTCACAGTTGAGCCATGTGGCTGTAATTACGTAGAAACATGGTGGATCCCACGGAAGTATACAATCCCACAACATCTGTACATTTCCTTATGATAGCACTGTAACTTGTCTGTGTAGATTCTGTTCAATAGCAAATGAAATCTCCAGGCTACGTTCTTTAGAAAATCCCTAGTACAGGAATACTTTCTTCAGAGTATGATTCTTGTTGGGGATATGCAGTAGAAATTCCCTGCAGAGAGTTTATTCTCCAGACAGAAGGTTCTGTGAAGACGGTAGGATCATGTTCACCATGGTTTATAAGGCCGTGTCGATACATCTTGTCCTTTACCACACAAGTGAAAACATTTCTTATCTTGACATTATCTTGACATGTTGGGACCACTTTCATTGTTCCCTGATGTGAAACAGGTGTGTGGTTTAGATAGTAGTGCATTTACACATGTCCTCGCAATACTCAATGTCATTTGGAACTGACTACTGGCAAGACATATGAGGGGGAGCATTCCGACCAGAACGCAGTTAACTAGTGGTCTTGCTTGTAGCGGTTGTTTTCTGAAGTTACCATTATTTGTTTGCTAATTGTATATAATCCTGACTTGATCAGAAGAAGAAATCTAGTCTTGGAATTATTTAATATTATACTTTATGATGGAGTTTCAGGATACTGAATCTTTTCTCAATGTATACTGATATAAATTGAAACCATGATATATAATCATGTGAAATTTCAGTGGGTTAAGAGGGCGGTGGGGTAGCCTAGTGGTTAAAGCGTTCGCTTGTCACGCCAAAGGCCCGGGTTCGATTCCCCACATGGGTGCAATTTGTGAAGCCCTTTTCTGGTGTCCCCCGCCGTGATATTGCTGGAATATTGCTAAAAACGGCGTAAAACCATACTCAGTCAGTCAGTTCAGTGGGGTAAGTAAATTTAAGAGACTATTTTCTCTTAATGTTGCAATATGGATGCAAATGAAATAAGCCTTGTCATATTTCCTTCAATAAATTAAACACATTTGATATTAGTAACTATAACTGTTCTTGATTTTGTCTTTACAATTGTACGTTGTCGCATACAATAATTATTGATTTGTACAGCTATGTTATAGTATTGACAAACTCGTTAACTGTTTGTTTTACTAGTTGTTTCAACCATACAAGTGAACAAGAAATTATTCATTCCAGCCTGTGTAACACGTAGTCCCATATCAGTATTTTATTGCACATCACATGAAATGCTATTTTCCTTTAAACTACTGACCAATGTCAGTGAGATATTCTCATGTGAGGAAAGTAAGATCATACAGATGGATCTTGCCTACATCTGGACAAAGGCTTTTGGTGTATTTCTGAACAATCAGACAGTTATTCCAGGTTGTTTAACTGTTCCCCTAAGACTGCTGGCAAGGTGTGAATGTTGCAGAGAATTTTGAGCTTAAGGAGATGTGGGCAAATCTTTAATAGGGGTAGGACATTTTGTTGTAAGACAAACTTGGTTTTTGTCAATTTCAGGATTTTTTTTTTTTTTTAAATATTCTCTTTAGGAAACTATTTCCTTTTCAATAATGATTAATTTGCTGCCACTTAAATGCCTGCTTTTAAGATTTTGTTTGATGTTTCAAAACAAATTTAGAGATATTTAGAAAGATTATTGACATTACATCTTACTTACTTTTCCGCTGACTACAGTAAAATACCTTTATATCAAACTCCAAGGGGCCACTGAAATTAGTTTGTTATATCCGTAGTTCGCTATTCACTTTTTTATATGATAATATAAGGTTTATTCAGGATTTTTAGAACAGTTCGCTATATCCGTCTGTTCGTTATAAAAGTATTCTACTGTATAAACAAGTGGCCTTGGGGGAATTCTTTTGGCAAAAGTCACAAATATAGATGAAACTCCCCCAGTTTGTGGTTGTACTGACTGTAAAAGTCTCTAGGAGGTTGTCAGGTTTTGAAGCATGATGTTGATGTTAAATTATAGCTCTTACCCCTGAGGCTGGATTATTATGAAATATCTCTACATGCATGAAACTTTGTATGGATCATTAGAAATCCTACCACAGGAAATGTAGGTGACTTGAAAGGTCAAGGTCATCCTTGGGGTTATGAAACATGGCATTGCAAATTTAATTGTACAATCCTGAGATTGTATAATTGTTTGATCATTGTCTTGATAAAGTAAAAAGTCTGGAGGTCATTTTTTTGGATTGGAAATGTTTGGCATAATATTTTTTGAGCTTTGTGGAAATGTCAGTGAAGGGGCTGCTTCTGTTTTTACAAGTACTAGCAAACACCTCTAGTAATTGATATTTAAATTAATATTAATTCTAAAACAAGCTTAAGAATATTCTATTACATTTTTACAATAATAGATCACCGGATAAATAGTTCAGTCACAGCAAACAGTTGTATTAGTACATATTGCTTTGATCTTCATGTTGCAATCAAACTTGACTGTACCTATCAAATATTTTGGTGAGGAAAATGTTTCTTCTTCCCTTCTTCACTTAGATATGTTATTCAGTATTGACATTAATTTTTTAAAAACAAATTATATAATCTTTGCATTAAACACCAGCATACTTCCAGAATTAAAGACAGAGTTGCTTCTTTAAAAAGCATGTGACATTATGTCTAAATATATACCGGAATATCAAGTTATTTTCTGTTTGAACCTATATTTCTGAGACATATTGATACCGATACTGCTCCAGGTTACTGCAGCCCTGTGTAATATCTAGACACATCCTTGCCATGGTCAGAACAAGCTTGCAACAGTCATATGCCTTGTGGTATTGGCACGTCTAATCTTTGGCCTATTTATAACATGAGCAAAATGTGTTTCAAACTTCTTCTTTGACAGTGTGTGAAATACTGAATTCTGCCATCATATGTATGTGTGGAGGAGGCTTTGTACTGTCTTTGTTTGTAGGGAAGTTCCAGTTTTTATCAGGCTGTGCAATATGAAAATTGATTAGTTTCATTATTCTCTGAAGTAGAAACAGAGGTACGAGGCTTAACCCTTAATGTACCAATGATATCTTGATACAACTTCAGTGGCTACTCACCAGTGGTATGGACCTATTACAAATACCAGTAGATATGGACATTATAGAATGTATGGACATGCCAGAGAAAGATATTAGTTTTGAACAAAGTTGCAAGAGAACTGACATACACTGAACATTTTTAACTGAATATTTTTTTAATCAGTTAAAAAGTCAGTGTTTTGCTCTTATCCTTAACATCTGCATCTGTTGAGGACACATGAACAAACAAGGAATAATTTAATGTTTATAATGAGATCCCAGTCTGGTTTTAAAGAGATGTAATTACTAAAATAAATATTTTATGTCAGATATGAAGTAGAAGTGAATATTCTCAAAATAACAACCTCATGGAATCTCGAAATAGCAACTATTGTGACTGGAATAGATTTCAATAATATGGATGATATATAGATGGTCAGTTTGTTTTGACGCCCATTTAAGATGAAAATAAACCTCTTCCATCTCTTTAATGCAGGATTAACAAAGTTGTAATTTGTATGGTGAAGATAGGGACCTCATTTCATGAATTGATTGTAACTTTATGACTGTTTAAATTCTATAGGCTATGACAGTACATGAATTTGGCCCGACATTGTGCTATTGCTATTATCACATCATGAAATGAGGCCTTGGTCCCTCAAGCAATGGTTTCTTAGTGCAAGTTTGCAGCTTAAATGTCTGATAATGGAATGTGTTAATCTGGCTTGAGGACATATTTCTGTCTGTGAGGCCATCACGAAGCATGTTTAGTTCAAAGCATAATCACAGGTTGCCTCCAATATAATCATAAAATGGGTGCTACACGACATTGCATTTGCATACATAATTACTGTATTAAAATTTAATGTTAAATGTTATTGTAAATTCAGATGTATTATTTATTTGAAACACAAGTCCATATACTTATGTACAGATGTCTGACACTTGTATAAATATGTGTATGTCGATTACATGGGGACTTGTCAAGTTGATCTATTGTGCGAGTGAGGTGTATTGCTGTCTGTCAATCATCCCAGGTGTGCTTGTCGACACACAGCTATCAGCTGACCATGTCCTTTCTTGCCTGGAGGCTGAAAGCTGGTTTGAAAGATTGTGTGTCATGTTACGATTTGAGGTTGAAATCTTCATTTATTCAGGTATGTGTAATATATACTTGTTATGTACCTTGGTACATTCCTCATCATCTTTGAATAAAAGCCAAGTTTTCTTACCAGTGGCTCATGTTTTATTTAAACTTTAGCATGGCAAATGAACTGTGTCATATGTGGGCAAATCCTGAACATGGTTCAAACTTCAGTGAGATGTACGAGACAAACTGTCACCCATGCAGTGGTACGTACAGTGGCACAGGTTGGTAGGTTTCTACTGGAGAGGGAGGGCATCTCATCACCTGCATGATAATATGTTCTGTAAACTGACAGTTCTGGAAAAGTGCACTCGGCAATAGTATATTTGTCATTACTGATAGTAGTATTCCCCAGTGACGAAACGACTCCTTTTCACTTTTCACAAGTACAGTAACATACATATATAATGAACACGCTCACGAGTTGTTTTTTAGTTCCCTGACACTTCCTGTGTATTTTAGTTGAAATGCATATAATAAACTACTGTTTTAATATATATGTATATTCTAGATGGGCCTGCTTGACGTATGATTAGATAAACTGTTTTCATCATTGGAACATTTGTCATCAATGAGTTTTTGGAAATGACAATTTACGTTTACATTGGGATTCCAACAAATCAACTATGTGGGGAATGTGATCTCACCAACATATGGTAATGAGGACAATACCAATTCAAGTCAGCAGCAAATGTATTATTTTGTGCAATCTGAGAAACAATAATAAAATAGCCCTTGTTTACAATGTCATTACCCAGTCCCGTAGGCTGTCATGATACAGTATCTGGGGTACAAACAGGAACTTGAGGCTTGATGAACCGCTTGTGTGTAATACACATTCAGTATTCAACAAAGCATTAAACACAAAATGATGATAAATACATCAGGAATTGTTAATGGTCCTTTTCTCCTTCAATCCGATGTTCAAGAACTGAACACTCACTTTAAGAAATTCGGAATAATGATGGAATCTGTACACACTATGAATGAATCAAAACATGTGACATTCATTATATAATTACTCTAGTAATGAGGAAATAACTAGGCATTAAGATCGGGTCTGATATTAACCCTGATATTTTCCATTACAATGGAAAACGAAGCAAATTTCATCAGTGATGAACATTTGCTGCATTACCCCACACAGAATTGCTCTTAATCATTTAAAGAATCACTCTGCCAACAGTTCACTAATTATATATGAAATGATACTTAATGATTAGCAATTTGGGTAATCATTCCAACATGACAAAGTGAGCCTGAGTCATGGCCTGACTTTGAGTTAATTGTTGACAGCTGCAGGTTTCTTCTAATAATGACATCATACATGTTCAAATCGTTGTGATTTCATTGTTAACTTTTTGTCAAAAATATACTGAAAGGCAAAATAAACGTAATAGTGGAAATGACATTTAAGTATCAATGGAGTATTTGAACCTAATTTCTTTCAAATATAAACTGGATGTCAGGTTTGAGGAAAACATGAATTGTGGTCGTATAGCCTGTTTTGCCAAATATCCAGCTCAGCTGCTCAAAGGCTCTTTGATTTTCCCTCAATCATTGGATGTCAAACTCAACGGCACATCATATTATCAATCTCAACTCCCTGGGAATCATACAACTCTTGCAGACACAAGGCGGACTGAGTAAATGTGGCTTTCCCATCCTTCTGAGGTACCCATTCACAGCTGGGTGGACTGGGACACTTAAGTCAGAGTACATTTTGCAAGTTTTAATGCATGTTGCTGGACCCGCAACTAGGTCCCAAAACGTCCACATCCCAAAACTTCTACATCCCAATACTACCACACATTGTTAAAACAACGACTCATCACCCCTTTTTAGGTAATAGGATAGCCCAGGATGTGCACTGAACTGAAACAACAGATAATGATACTTCATCTGACTTAGCAGAACAGAGATTTTAATAGAGAAGAAAGTAGTTAATAAATCTGAAATATATATAGTATAAATTTCGTGCATATTTCATGAATTCAAAAATTGTAAATTTTGCTTTCTTGTTTTACTTTGAAATGTTGATAATTACGTTTGTAGTATTCTGAATATACAAAACATAAATTATGCAAGCTTAATGTACATTTATTGTACATGTATATTAAAATATGTAGTTTTGTACAATGTAATTCCTTTCAATTCTGATTTACAAATATAAAGTAATATGTAGCAAAAAATGCAAAATGAGGATATGAATTGTATTATGCTTACTTGAAGCTCTACTACGAAACATACTTGCACTACAGAATCCAGGCATAAACTCATAGATCAATTTTAATTAAATAAGAAAATTCATAATGTTATGATATGGACATTGGTAGTAATTGGTATGGTAGTGACACAATAAAGGTAGTGACATTTTAATAATACATGTAGCTAGTTTCATATGTTTACTTTAAGAAATAATTTAATGAAATTTGTCAGTCAGATACTTCAGAATGTTTAAAGAATATTTAATAGAAAAAAGATTTACTGATGGATGTCCCCGTCATGTAAAAAAACAGGTAAAGACTGCATGTTATGGCAGTGACACTGTGACGGTATATAATGTCACCACCACATCTGCCCTATCACAGTGGTGTTCTTCAGGTGCATCAGAGACAGAACCGTCCACTTGCTCAAACAACACTAGAGAGTGACAGGGTTATGACTGTCAAATGTGTGGATGAAACCTTGCACACTATAGGACATAAGAGCTGTATAAATGTTCTACATAGACTGTTATATGTAACTAGAAAAGATATGTATTTTTCTTAATAACCCTGCCTTAATAGAATATATAATTCATTACTAAGTGATTGCTTGTATTCATGACTGATTATAATGTGTTAAACCATTACAGACTGAGGTAATCAGTATGCTCAAGTGTGTGCAGTCAACCAGAAATGTTGTTATAAGCAGTGGAAGTTTTAGGATGTGGAAGTTTTGGGAGGATATCATTTGCATGTATTCATATGGACACCATCTGGTCACTTACCAATGGATTTGTGGGTTCTTTTAGTGGTTGTGACAACACTCAAAGAGTCTGCACACAATCACAATGTTGACTCCATGGTTTTTACACCGGTCACCGGTGGGCTCGATCCCAGCACCTGAGGCTCACTGGGTCACTAGCCTGGCGCCTTAACAGAATGTATCAGAATGCAATGTTCTGCAGTGATGCAGTTTGATGTTTATCTACAAAGTATTGCTTAGCATGGATGTTTTTTATCCATAAGTTTGCTGATACTTCATGGTATCATGAAATCAGCAAAATGAATTATGCATGAGCTATTTTAAAAAATACATGTACACAGAAATGTATCAAGAACACTTTTATTCACCAACTTGCTTTCAGAAAGCTTATAGCAAAGAGAATGGAAGCATTATGTGATCGATAAGAATGTTTGATGTCATTTATTCACTGAAGTGTTTGGTTACATTTTCTCAAAAGTATTTTGTTTTAATCAATAAACATGGCATATGACTTCATAAGGGAATAGGATACACATTGAAGCCAATGAAGGCTTTGGTCAGGATTAAAGAGCGGTATTAATGGAGGTCCCATTTCTGACCATAATGTCACATTTGTGCTCTTGATGTTTGTCTTGGGTATGACTCTGGGTTATACGGATACATTACGGCAATGCTATCACTATTATGGATTTTAATAAAAATTGAATGATGGGCATCTTATTCATAAAATGATTAGGAAAAATAGTACGGTATGAGAAAGAATAACAATCTACAGAATTTGAGATGAACTTTGTGAAGCTTAACTGCAACAGTTACAAAATATTACATTGATTGATGCAGATAAATAACATTATTGACATTAGATTATTGTTGTATATTCTGACAATACTTTCTATTTAAATCCAAAAACATATTTGAGTTTCAATCCTGACAGCAAATTTGAAACTGCAATACTTACCCAGAAATTTAAAAAGCTCTGTATGCTTTTCATTTCTGTATTGGTGCAAGTTGTGAAAAACAATATCAGATCTCTTAAAAGGAAGGAGTCGTGAATTGGGGTTTGATAATCAATGTGGTGTTCAAAGCACATGTTATTCCAACAACACATAATGATGCCCATCCAAGCCTTAACCATACCTGACAAAAATTATCAGTTATGACAGTTGCACATTTAGATAACAAGCACCATCAGATAACTTCATATTACAAGTCAAACACCATCAATAGTCTCACAACAGATTCTTATCCATCACAAGAATCTTTTTAGTGCCTTTGAAACTCTCCAGTGACTCAGTAACAGCTCTGTCATACAGCTCAAGTGGAATGTTATCACTGACCGGATTCTTGAAATGTTTGTCTCGTATCAGCTGACAGAGGTCCTGGTACATTTCATCACGCACATGACTGTCTCTGTTTCTTTTGTTCCATTCAGTGTTCCAGTAACCTTCTAGTTTTATTTCTTTGAAAAGAAGAGCACCTGTTGGAACCACAATTGGTTTACGTGACATCCCTCCATATGTTATCATTTTTGCCCCTTGGCCAAGATATCGAAGCATCTCTGTTGAACTTGATCCCCCAACACAATTTAACCCCAGCTTTGGTTGTGAGGGCAGAGACTTCATGAAATCTTTCATTTCTGGCGAACGGCAAAATTTTTCAGTGACAACATGATCAGCTCCAAGATCTTTCAGGTAGTGAATGAGTTGGTCTATGTCTGGCCGATCTCTAACCATGTTTATGGTTGTGATGTTCCAGTGTTTGGCAAGCTGAATTACACATTGTCCCACAGCGCTATTTGCACCATTCTGGATAACAATATCACCTGGGTTCAAATCTACATAATCTTTCAACATGCGATATGCAGTTGGAGGGTTTACCAGTAGGGTTGCAGCACTGTCAACGGGGATATCATTTGCGACTTTGAAAACTGTTGATCTTGGTGCAACAGCGTAACTTCTCCATGTGCCCCATCCCGAATCTGCTGGGATAACCCAATCACCAATGCTGAGGTCAGAAACAGCTTCCCCTTTGCCAATGATTTCTCCAACACCTTCATTTCCAACAACTGCTGGTAAGGGCGGCCGAATAAAATAAGTTCCTTCTATCATGTTGATGTCCGATGGGTTCACGGGAGCCATTAACATCTTAATCAAAACTTCATCTTTCTGTATTGACGTTTGAAGATGAACTTCTGTCTTTTCAAGCACTTGTCTTGGATCCCCAAATTTATTGTATATTATCTGATGGGAAGTTAAAGATGATGCACATCGCTGAAGACGAATGGTATTTGCAGTTTGCAGTTGGTGACCAGGCCACTGGCTAACCAATTTGTTCCACAGAGGTTTCCACGACCTTACAAGAGAGGCCATATTTCTTGCTATTGTATAATCCAAAATACTTGTTATATATTCCAACTATATACTGCAAATGAATGTAAATTGTCAAACAACTACATATAATACATGTATATTAGTGCTATACAAATCGAAAGAAATTAAACAACAAGATCTGTGGTATTATTTGCCGTATTTTTTACAATTGTAGATTCAATTTTTTTTCTAACATTCAATTGTTGAGTACAAGTAGTATCTCCACGTGCTTGGCCAGCGACCGGAAATTCCTTTAGCGCATGCTCAGTTAGCATAGCAACATCCTAAACAAAATGGCGAGAGACTCATGAACTCCGCCGAGGCGTTGGTTACGTTTTCGCTTTGCTCATCTGAGGAAAAAACATAATGTCAAAAGCCGGGAAAAGAGTGAAAAGCGGAACTGGACAACAGGGAGGTGCAAAATGGGAGCAGGCACTTCTTACTGCTGCATTTGATGAGGTAATGTTTGACTATCGTTTGTTATTGTTGAAGTTTTCATAATTGTCATATGTGTACATATTAAGTTAATTTGCTATATTATGAAAATATGGCATCATATTAAATATCGCTGGGAGTTTTATGATATCGGATTAATCGCTGTTTATGTATCCTCACCCGTGAACAAATTTTGACAACTTTAATTATAGTACGATTTCATATTATTTAAATTGGTATTTTGTCTCAGTTGTGCTGTCCAAGGGCACCTGCATTTCTATGTAACATTAGACTGTCAAGTTGTCTACATATGTACAATCTCTGTACCTCCATGTTATGTTTAAACAGAAAAATATGATAATATTCTTTTCTTTTTCAGGAAAAATGGAAATCAAACATAACCTTTGTAGTTGGCAACACAGTTGAAGATTATGTTTACATCAACGTCCTAGCAGCAGCTATTGCAGGAGGCACAAGGAAACTTTTCAGTGTTATTGGCAAAGAGAACCTCTACAATGAGGTGAGAAAATGGAATAATTTATTTTGCACTTTTTTACACAGTGTGCACTGGTCTACAGATGTGAGAATGTGATGAAAATGATAGTTATATAGGTCTGTCTCCTATTCTCGCGGTAAACACGTTTTCTGCCGAAATCGCCGATGCAAGACACTTAGCGGTTGTTTACATCACTGACTGGTAACTAGGAAGTGGACCAAGTCTGTGAGTGATCAAAATCTTGCAGTGTCACGAATATTGGGGAGTTTATACCAACTTGGACATATCATTACTTTTTCCGTCCTTTCCGGCAGGATTGCTCTTACATACACTCAATAACGTTAATTCCTGGTAATACCGCGAAAATGGGAGAAGCCTCGTTTCGCCAATGGCGTATGGCATTGTTTATCACCAGGCTCACAAGTAGGAATTCACCTGATGGATCTAGCAGCTGATAGATGTAGATGTTAGAGGAGAAGGCCATTCATTTAAAAACAACAAGCATTCATACGATAAGAATTGTTTGTGTTATTTTTTCAGCCCATATCCGTAAGTACCATGAGAATAGGAAACGCCTTCCTACTTCTTTTCTTACCAGGGTGTCACTGACATTGATGTGTTTTAATGATTTCAATATGTAGACATGATTTCTAAATTAATGGCACTTCAAAGTTGCTTTTTGTCTGACAAGCAAAAAAAATTGGGGGAGGGGCAAATTATAAGAAGTGATCAAAAAGATCAAAAGTGATCATAACTGTTAGAAATGGTTATGATAATCACAATTAGTGAACAATTGATCTGGAAGCATGGGCTAGTTCATAGTGAAAAGTGGAAAACTTGCAAGTCTTAGAAGCAAGAAGCACAAGTTGTCAGGCAAATTAAACTGTTTGATATCTTTCATTACAATGTTTCAAATGTTTTATAACTTTAGTAAAATTAAAAAAGAGATGTTCGGTTGAAAATGCCAAATGTGCTAAATAATCTGATTTCAACTGATAACCTACTTGTGAAAATACATTATGTAATATGCAGCTGGGTCAGTGGCTGGAGAGTTTCAAAGGCACAAAAAAGATTATTGTGATGGATAAGAATCTTTTGTACCAATTCTAATGCTATAGAAATAGATTTTGATTGAATTGCTTCCCTGAAAAAATATTTGAGATGTTGCAATGATATTTGAAGTGTTCCTCAGATTTTAATGTGTGACTGACCTGTTCAAAGTACATATATTACATTTATGTTTTGCATATTTATATTCACCCTGATTGCTAGATTTCGTTGCTTTTTGTTATTTTCCAAGGTCCGTGACCTCGGTAACCCAAAGGCCAAGAAAGGAAAGGAGGTACCAGCTTATTATGAAGTGTGTGAGCCATGCAAACTCTACCTGGACAATGGAGAAGACATTCCTCTTCCTCTTTTAGCCAGGCTTATCAAGTTCAAACTGTTGGCCATCAAAACAACTGACCTGAAAAGAAGAGAAGCAGAGAAGAAGGTATGAGCCAAGAAACATGTTGTCTGATGTTGCAGTGTACGCCATGGTGGATACAATCATTCCTTCAATACTGTTTAGATGTAGTGCATGTAGTGTTTTCTGGTCATGGCAGGAAAAGCTGTTGTTGATAAATGTATGTCACATATGTAAGATTTTTCACAATATATTTTACAACAGCTGAGAAACTTGATGCTTAATTTCATGGAGTTGGTTTTATTAAAAGATGACCCATATAATTCTTCACTTTTTCAGAACTTATTCATAGTAGAATAAAATAATTACCGGTAGGATGTTATTCTGTGTTCCTGTCAAACGTATTTCAATATTTTTCAAAGTACATATGCACATTTAATTTATACTTTCTTTATCAGTCTTTTCTAAGGGAAACTTAATGTATATTCACAAGAATTAGATTTAGCCATTACTAATAATTCCGGTAACTCATAGTGCCCAGCAGTAGGCTTACTAGATTTAGAGCTTGATGTTGACTGCGCCACTTTTGTCACTTTGCTCTTCAGCTGCTGAAAAGTATAATTGCTGAGAAGGTATGCGTATATCACTTGAGAAAAGAAATAGTATTTGCTCTTTGAAATTTATCTGCAATTGACATGCTTGCTTGTAAGCCTTAATGAACATTTTGTGAAATAACTGGAACATAGTTGTATGTTGATTCTTCCATGAAATCAGTCCAATTTTCCAATTACATGTATGTTTACATTTTGTTGCATTTTAACTGTCCTCAAATTAGAGGACAGAAAGGTACAAAAAGGGGAAAAATGAACTGTTGCCTGTGTGATTTAAGGTTAATTTAATAATAAAACTCTTGATAACAAAGATTAAATGAAATTCATAATAAAAGGACTGTCTAATGTTAAGACAAAATCGCTCGAAATTTTATGCAGTTGAGACTTCCAACAATTGGAAATCAAATTTATTTTGGTCTTATTATTAATGCTGTTGTGACAGGTCTGATAACAGATTGAATGTGGTTGCTGTATAATAAGCTACTTCTCTTCATCTGCATAATCTGACCCATTCTCACATTTTCCTCCTTGATAATCAACTCTGTTTGTCCCTTTGCAGTGATTATTTATTATTTATTTGTTTTTTTTTTTCCACCCCAACCATTATAGAAATTAGCTGTCCAGTAGTCTTCACATTTGTCCTATACTTCTGTGTCAAGTTAAGACCAAGTTTGCATTATTCAGGAAGCCCTCATGCTTTGGAATAGGTCCTCAGTAACCTATGCTTGTCATAAGAGGTGACAGACTGGATTTGATGGACATTCTGGGAGACTTGATTCATTGCATATTATATAATGTTCTGATTTTATTTTTCAAAGGCATTTAGAAGTTAGTGTAGTAATACAAGACAAATGTTATGGATAACAACTTCTTTACGTTTCTGGGCTAGTTCTTGCCCCTTCTTCAGGTGGATCATCCACCTACATCCATCCATCTACATATGGATACTTTCTTGGTTCACCCTAATTGAATATTTGTGTTTATTCCTACTCACAATAGGTCAGAGCCCTTGTTATTCAGGGTCTTCCTGAAACCACCATATAGTATATAATAATGTGTTAAGTTTACTTATAACATATACCCAAAAGGTAACAGACATAGCATTGTAATCAGGTCCCAGCTGTAACAACAGAGTGAGTGAGTTTAGTTTTACGCTGCATTTAGCAATATTCCAGCAATATCACGGTGGGTACACCAGAAATGGGCTTAACACATTGTACCATGTGGGGAATCGATCACAGGCATCACAAGCAAATGTTTTAACCTCTAGGCTACCCCACCACCCCTATATAGATTTAAGAACTAGGCCACTAATTACAGTCCGTTTGAGTCAGAATTGCACATTTTATCATTGTACAAAATTGCCACATAAATATAAAGAGTACACATGTTTATCATTTACTAATACCCAACAGCTTTCTTATATTTGAAAATTTTCCGGACTCCACCCAAAAAGTTGTTTAAGAAACTATCATCATTGAAAATGCACAAGTTGTTATCTGTCGCGGCGGGGTGAAACCGCAGAAACTGAACAGCCACTATCTCGTCGTGCACGGGATACACATGCCTGATGAAAAATGAAGTTGAATGCTGACGTGAAACAGTTGATGATTAAAGTGTACGATTTTTTTCGTGCTGAAGCCGAAAGGGGCAAACCATTTTATGCCATTAATAAATTCCGTAAGTGGGCAGCAAAAGCTTTAGGAGTATCAGCAAGGGTACTGACAAATGTTCTGGAACACAAACATTGTGAGGGTGATGCGAAGCAGGTAGGGGTCGTGTCAAAATCACACAAATTAAAACATTTGGACAACTTTCAAAAGAACCTTGTAAGGCAGTCTATCAACAAGCTCTATTCTGAAAACAAATACATGTCACTGAAAATTTAAAAAAAGCATTTGAAGCAAGAACACAACCTCAGAGTATCAAAGTACACACTCTGGCAACTCTTACACTCTTTCGGTATCGTTATAATAAAAAATTGGGGGAGAATAGGTCAGTACTCTGTGAACGCCCTGATATCGTTAAGCTTGAGAAATAATTTTCTCAGGGTTATAAAGAAGAAGCGAGGGCGGGTTCGAGCCAGTGTACTTGGATGAAACCTGGGTCAATGCCTCGCATACACTGCCAGCAGTCAGTGGGTACCCGATGGGGGTGATAAGGGGTCACGAGAAAGCTGCCTCTAGGGAAAGAGAGAGACTAATCATTCTCCATGCTGGTTGCTCCAGCAAAGGCTTTCTCCCAGGCTGCGACTTGGTATTCAGGGCAAAGTCCACAGATAACAGAGACTACCATTCCGAGATGAATGGTGCGGTTTTCCTCGATTGGGTTAAAAACAAGTTGGTACCAGCTCTACCAGAGAAGTCTTTTATCGTAATGGAGAATGCCCCGTACCACAGCGTGCAGGACCCCGACAGTAAAGCCCCGACATCGAACAGTCGAAAAAGTGATATGATGTCATGGCTCGACAAATTTCAGATCGCATGGCCTTCAAAGGCAACGAAGCCTCAGCTATATGAGATCATAAAAACGCACAAAGGTGAACCTTTCTACAAAGTTGACAGTTACATAAAAAGTAAGGGTCACGATATTCTGCAACTTCCACCCTATCACTGTGACCTTAACCCCATTGAAATGATATGGGGTATTGTCAAAGGAGATTTGCCAGATCAAACACAACTTTTAGATTACGTGACGTAGAGGTTTTGGTTAAGGAATTCCTTAACAAAATCACGACTGAAACTTGGCAAAACTGGGTCAACACGGTAGCTAACGTCATTGAACAAGGTTACTGGTCTCGGGGTGGCTTACAACAGGCAACTGTGGCACCACTTGTCATCCCTTTAAGTCGTGACTATGACACTACGACAGACGAGGAACCGTCAGGTCTCCCGGAATAGATTCGAGATGTCCCCTGTCATGACTGGCTGTTCCGTTTCTGCGGGTTTCACCCCGCCGCAACAGATAACAATTTGTGCGTTTTCAGTGATGATAGTTTCTTAAACAACTTTTTTGGTGGAGTCCAGAAAATTTTCAAATATAAGAAAGCTGTTGGGTATTAGTAAATGATAAACGTGTACTCTTTATATTTATGTGGCAATTTTGTACAATGATAAAATGTGCAATTCATTGGTCCGTTTCTGACTCAAACGGACTGTAAGATATTATTGTGCTAAACTGTCACCTGGTTGTGTCTGGATATATATTTGACATTCAGAACTAACATAAAGTGCAGGTAACATGAATGTCGTTGGCAAGTTTTAGAGACAGCATGCCTTAAACTAAGTTCTGTTATAATTCTCACAATTAAACACACAGCGTGTAACCATTTGTTGGTCAGGTTCCGTTAAACAGGTGCCAGGTTCAAATTATTACAATGCAGACTTTAATATGTTTTGTTTATTGTTTATATGGTTGTTTCCATTTAAAGTGTGAACATATTCCATAATTTGGTAGCCTTCTGCTGGTTTTCTTTTGTAGACTTGTGAAGGTAATGTTAGTGGACCAGAGTTTTGTTTCACAAAGCGATCGTTCTTAGTGCTAAGACAGTTGTAATTCCCATACTTTAACATAGCAGCAGTTGTAGTTGTACAATCACTTAGTGGAACACCGCGAAAACGTCTAAACTACGCTGTAACAGTTTTGTACTACCTAATGTCGTTATGCGATACCTGCTACTGTTTCTGTCCTTGTTTTTTCCGCAAGGCTGAGCAACAGAATGCCAAGTCAGAGGTGAGACTGAGTGATGTGTTTTTTTCACCCTTGTTTGAAGTTAAAGTTTCACTCATAGTATTGTACATTTCACAGCTGTAACTTCCAACCTCATTTCGATGTCATGGTCTAAAAGCTGTGATTGATTACGTTGCATGACTGGTCCAGTACTGAATGGTATGAACTTATGTTGTTGTTGCAAGCTTTGTTCCTGTTTCTTTACTCTTCATGCTTGTGTTTGTGTTTGGATTGACAAGAACTGATGATGTTTTGTACAACTAAGTTTGTTGTGAAAAAGTATATGTTAATTTCAGTTTCCCCAACTAATAGTTATCTGTGAAACTAATATCAACACTACATTGATCAACTTTAGCATAAATGTGTTGTTATCATTGAAAGTGTGTGTTTCACATTTCAAGTTCTTTTGCAGTGTGCATGTATATGATAATTTAACATGCAAAAATCTTTTTATGATAGACATTTTTACACATTTATCATTGCAAGGTTTTAGATTTGGAAAGAACAGTTGACTGTTGGAGAACCTCCTGTCCATATATTATTATGGCTTGTATATAATTCGTGCAATGGTTTTGGAAAACCCAAACAAGTGATTGACAGGGCACTATTTTGGGTGTAGATAACAAGGTGCCAAGAACAGTAATACAAACACACAAGAAATTTGAAGCTGAGATGAGATCTGCTCTGCCAGTATTTCGGTGGTGCTCTCTCGGCATGTGTCCTCCCTGACTATGTCCTCTTGTGTGTCCTCAGGCTGTTACAGACAAGGACAAAGGGAAGAAGGACAAGAAGGACCGTGCCAAGTCCCCCAAGAAGGGAGGCAAGAAGACCCCTGAGCCCCAGTCAGCTAAAGAAGGGAGCAAGCTGCGGAAGAGGGGGGATGAGGATACAGAGAGTAAATATATTGGTGAGTTGAGCTACAGCTACACTTCCTGCTATGTGTGTACAACTTACTTTCTTTGAGAAATGTGCTTTGTAAAAGACATCAGCAAACAAAAGGTTTGTTTATGGATACCAACAGCCTCAAATGTTTGAAATGAATCTTAAAATAATATTTTTCATGTTGCTGACCAGAAGGGAGTTAGTATTTGTATCGTCTGACAAACATACAAGACATTTGGTGAAATTTGTGGATCAGAATATTAAAAAATGACAGATCGCAAATATAGAAGGGAAAGCACATTTGCAAGTCATCTTACCAAACTGTATTGATAAGATGACTTTTTGCCCAACAGATGATGAGCCTGATGATGGTGCCCAGCACTATGTGGTCATCTATGGATTCCATAACCCACATCTATTTGGTCAGTTGTCGGAGGTGGGGGTCAACGTGGACTCAGTCATCATGTTTTCAGCTCAAGACTACAGCCCGCTGGTGGAGACCCAGCCAGAGGAAAAGACAGACAAAGAGAAGGATGAAAAGACATTAGGTATGAGGTTGTCATCAATACATGTTCAGTTCCATTTGTTGCAGCAATTGTTTGGAGGGGGACAGAATTTCATCTCAAGGTACAAATGAACAACATTACTTCTCTTCTTAGGAAAAGGCTTCATATCAATTTTAACACAAATATGGCATAGAAACTATAGGGTATTTCTGGTCTGATGCTAATTTCGGGTGATGTCTTGTCATGAATTCAGTTCTTTTATGACCTTCTATTACCCTATATGATTTCAGGGTTTGTAATCCCAGATTATGTGTGTTTCCTGGCCTTGTGTAATGCCTTTCGCTGACCTGATCTTTTCCCTGACCTTTTCCAACCATATTCCTTTCCCTGATCTTATCAGTTCCCTGACCTTTTCCAACCATATTCCTTTCCCTGACTTTATCTGTTCCCTGACCTTTTCCCACCATATTCCTTTCCCTGACTTTATCTGTTCCCTGACCTTTTCCAACCATATTCCTTTCCCTGACTTTATCTGTTCCCTGACCTTTTCCCACCATATTCCTTTCCCTGACTCTATCTGTTCCCTGACCTTTTCCCACCATATTCCTTTCCCTGACTTTATCTGTTGCCTGACTTTTCCAACCATATTCCTTTCCCTGATCTTATCAGTTCCCTGACCTTTTCCAACCATATTCCTTTCCCTGACTTTATCTGTTCCCTGACCTTTTTATACCTTATGCCTTTCCCTGATCTTATCTGTTCCCTGACCTTTTCCAACCATATTCCTTTCCCTGATCTTATCTGTTCCCTGACCTTTTCCAACCATATTCCTTTCCCTGACTTTATCTGTTCCCTGACCTTTTCCAACCATATTCCTTTCCCTGCCTTTATCTGTTCCCTGACCTTTTCCAACCTTATGCCTTTCCCTGATCTTATCTGTTCCCTGACTTTTTCCAACCATATTCCTTTCCCTGACTTTATCTGTTCCCTGCCCTTTTCCAACCATATTCCTTTCCCTGACTTTATCTGTTCCCTGACCTTTTCCCACCATATTCCTTTCCCTGACTTTATCTGTTCCCTGACCTTTTCCAACCATATTCCTTTCCCTGCCTTTATCTGTTCCCTGACCTTTTCCCACCATATTCCTTTCCCTGACTCTATCTGTTCCCTGACCTTTTCCCACCATATTCCTTTCCCTGACTTTATCTGTTGCCTGACTTTTCCAACCATATTCCTTTCCCTGATCTTATCAGTTCCCTGACCTTTTCCAACCATATTCCTTTCCCTGACTTTATCTGTTCCCTGACCTTTTATACCTTATGCCTTTCCCTGATCTTATCTGTTCCCTGACCTTTTCCAACCATATTCCTTTCCCTGATCTTATCTGTTCCCTGACCTTTTCCCACCATATTCCTTTCCCTGACTCTTTATCTGTTTGACCTTTTCCAACCATATTCCTTTTCCCTGACTTTATCTGTTCCCTGACTTTTCCAACCAACCATATTCCTTTTCCAACCATATTCCTGACTTTATCTGTTCCCTGTTGACTTTATCCCTGACCTTTTCCAACCATAACCTTTATCTGTTCCCTGACCTTTTTCCTTTCCCTGATCTTATCTGTTACCTGACCTTTTCCAACCTTTTGCCTTTCCCTGATCTTATCTGTTCCCTGACCTTTTCCAACCATATTCCTTTCCCTGACTTTATCTGTTCCCTGACCTTTTCCAACCATATTCCTTTCCCTGACTTTATCTGTTCCCTTTGATTTTATCTGTTCCCGGACCTTTTGTTCCCTGACTTTGTCTGTTCCCTGACCTTTTCCAAACTTATGCCTTTCCCCTGAACCTAATCTGTTACCTGACCTTTTCCAGCCTGATGCTTATCCCTGACCGTATGTGTTTCATGACCTTTTCCAGCCTTATGCCATTCAATGACATTATGGTTTCCCTGACCTTTCTATACATTCTTTCTCAGCACTGGAAGAGCAGAATCGAGCAGAGAAGAAGAAGATCCAGAATGAGATTAAGAATTTCTGGAGAGACCTGCTGTTGTTGCTGCAGCGGAACCCAGACACATCCAAACTTCATGATATCCCATGTCTGCAGTATGAGGTCAAATCCCTCATTGTCCCAGAGAGTCTGGAGGAGAATGACCAGAAGGTAGTGGTGACCTGCACACTCCCAAGAATATATTGGCGATTAGCAGTCATGTTTGCAATCATAGTGAATACTTCTAGTTCTTGTCAGTTGTTTTGTTTAAGTTAGATTTTCTATCAAGATGTAAATAAACTAATGAGGGATGCATACGACCACATGTACCACTCATGATAATGCTAAACAAATTTACCTTACGGACAGATTTTATTTTATGGACATGTTTCTGCCATTGTAAAGAATCACAAATTGATAAATAACTGCTGTTCGATATATCTGAGGTTAACATTTACTGTGTTGTGTGATTTCATTTACTCATAAACAACATGCAGCTTTTTTTCCTAGTGTAGAGTTGAAGTTTGTGCTCAGAAATCTATATTGTGGTCTGTTCTTTGTGGTGAGACATAAGGGATGTATTCTCCTGCACAGACATGTTTTTATCACAAGTGTGAGTGAGTTTAAGTTTACACCGCACTCAGCAATATTCCAGCTATATGGCAGCAGTCTGTAAATAATTGAGTCTGGCCCTGATAATCCAGTATGAGCATCGATCTACGCAATTGGGGTACGATGACATGTGTCAACCAAGTCAGCGAGCCTGACCACCCGATCCCATTACTTGCCTCTTTACGACAAGCATGGGTTACTGAAGATCAATTCTAACCCGGATCTTCACAGATCCTATCACATGACACAATCTGATCTGAACATTTTAACATGGAGGTAAAGTAAGTGTCATTAGTTGAACTGACATGGTGATATTTCTGTACATATAGGTACAATCCCAGGTGTATGATCACTGGTTCTTGGAACAAATATGTATGACCTGCATCACTGAAGGCTTCCTCCCACAGCTGACATTGATGTGACTGAAATACTGTTGAAAGCTGTGTCCATCCTAGCATGTCTCCTCACTGTATATTATAACCTCGAACAATGCTAACAGTAATTTCTATCTCCTAGACCAACTTCGGCACAGCTCTGTTTGAAGATATTGCTGTGATGATGTATGACCTGATTGATTCCCGTCGTCTGTACCACACATACCTGGACAACCTGAAGCTGCTGAACGTCCCAATGTATGGACTACCTCCAGCACCCCCTGCTGGCCAGGGTCAGTATTACTAATGCTTCATAATTAATTTTGTGGGCTGTAACACTTTAAGAATACTAGACAGGATAGGGCCGTAAGCTACATTTAATTATGTTCACATTTCTGGTGATGATATGTCACATGGCTTCAAATCCTTCAAATTGGATGAGTGAGTGAGTATGGTTTTACACTGCTTTTAGCGGTATTCCAGCGATATCATGGCAGATGACACCAGAAGCGGGCTTCACACATTGCCCATATGGGGGAATCAAACCCGGGTCTTCGGCATGACGAGTGAATGCTTTAATTACTAGGCTACCCCACCGCCCTCAAATTGGATGGACCGCCTCCGTGGTGTAGTGGTTAGAGTGTCCGCCCGGAGAGCGGAAGGTCGCGGGTTCGATCCCCGACCGCGTCATACCAAAAGATGTTAAAATATGGTACATGTTGGTCCCTGCCTGGCGCTCAGTATTAATGGGTACAACAAGGACTGGTCAGCTCGGAGTCAGTATACTGTGTCTGAGTGGGGTATTCATGCTTCACTGCGGCATGGTATCTCAGTGGGCTAGAACTATAAAACCAGCTTAAGTTTGGGCTAGTACAAACAGCCACACATACACATACACACACATGCACGTCGTCATATGAGCGAAATATTCTCAAGCACGACGTTAAACCCAATTTCACCTCACCTCACCTCAAATTTGATGAAGGGATAAAGTTACCAATATGGTACTTATCAAGGAATATTTCATAAATGGGCTTTACACATTGTACCCATGTCGGGAATCAAACCCGTGTCTTTGGTGTGACGAGCTACCCCACCTCCCCTTCACGGAATTGAAGAAAACACAAACTAACTTTTCAAAAGTCATTGTGAGAGAACTGTTTACGTTTTAAGTCTAGAACAAAATTTGCTTTCTTGATGTGGGTGTTGATTTGTGTTTGAAGTGTCCAAATTGTATAAAATAGAATGCCTAAAATTTGTTGTCTTTTACTTTTTCTTATCGTGACTCATGATCTTTTGCTTATCTCCCTTTCCCTTGCGAATTGTAGTGGAACACTTGAATCCCTTGAAGTTCCCTAAGCGGATGTAAAAATACACTCACCTATGAGTTACCTCCCTTTTCCCGCTTAAACAGTCATGTGACCAGCCTTACTTGTCACTCTCTCCCTTTTCGCCCAAGTGGATGGTTGGGCGAGCACTGGAGTCCCTTATACAGCATTATATCCTATTTATTTAGGTCCTATTCTTCAAAATTACGCTGTGTATGGATTTGTCTATAACTACATTGTATTATATGTGAAAAAGTTATAAAAATTATTTGAAGTTTGAGACTTATGCAAGGCGGAAAGGCTTCATTGCTATGAAAGCTACTAATCCTCAAGTGGCGGAATACCTGTGTCATCTTAGACAGACTAGACATCTGAAAGGTTCGACATTATTTACATACCTCGCTGCCATCAGTACAGTGATTACCATGAAAACAGGCATCATATTGACGAAAATACCAGAATTACTTGCTCTGCTGAGATCTTTTAAACCGGAGGACCAGCAAAAAAGTTAAGAGCTCCGGCCTGGGATCTGAATGTAATTCTACGTCATCTTACAAGTGATGTCCTACGAACCTCTAGATCAGACTACCCTCGAGCTGCTAACACAGAAGACTCTGTTCCTGCTTGCGCTAGCCACGGCATCTCGGATATCAGAGATACATGCGCTGGACTTCGGTTGAACCAGATTCTACACGGGGCAACATGCTGCAGTTCATCTACGACTTAGATGGGACTTCATTGCCAAGAACCAACTACCTGGTCAGCCAGACAGACAGTTCCACGTACCAGAGCTATCTACAATCCTCGGACTAGAGATGTAGAGGACCTATCCTTGTGTCCGGTCAGAGCCCTGAAGATATATCTTCAAAAGACTAAGACAAGGAGACGAAAATACAAGCGCCTGTTCATCACGTTATCCACAGAGACTTCAGTGGAAGTCTCAAGAACGACGATATCGTTCTGGATGAGAGCCGTCATATTGAGAGCCTATAAAGCAGCAGGACTAGAACATCCTAGAGCTTCCAACCCACATGAAGTCAGAACACTATCGTCAACATTGGCTCTGCACGGAAATTGCTCTATATCAGCAATTATGGAGGGCTGCTTTTGGAAGTCGGATACAGTGTTTGCCAACCACTACCTCTGAGACATAGCCACTGAAGACGTCTCAGGCATTCACCCATTTGGGCCTCTCGTTGTAGCACAGCAACTAACGGTTCCTCAAAGGCGCTGAGTTGGAAAATCTCACCCTTTACCATGTTGACTTGTTGATAACTTTTACTAAGGAAAAGTATTAGTTTGAAAGTCCATGCGCACAGTCTAAGACAGACTAGCATGAGTGATTAAAGATCCTGTCGGGTAAAGATCTTACCTGTACGTGAAGGGGTCACAACTCATTTATGATCAAGATCTTATCATAATCTATGGGTTGTTATAGGATATCTAGTAATAGAAAGATACTAGTTTATCTGAAGCCACATGAATCAAGATGATTCAACTTGTCTGAGATGGAAGTAAGACAAGAAGTGGTCCCCCCGAGTTATAACGGAGGTTGGAAGATAGGACCTCGGAAATGCTGCTATGCAGTTCCCATGGGGGGGATACATGACGTATCTAAAGGACAGTTGATGAATCCAGGAAGTGGCCTGACCCACCACCAATCCACAGGATTCTATAAGCAAAAGATCATGAGTCAGGATAAGAAAAAATATGTAATTTTTCAAGTAAAATTGATATTTTTATACTTATCCTGACTCATGAGGTCAAGCCCTCCCGACCTCCCCGCTGGAAACACTTCGGATTGCACAGCAGATCCAAGTGCTTGGGCAGAAAAATCAGGAAAGAGTGACAAGTAAGGCTGGTCACAAGACTGTTTACGCGGGAAAAGGGAGGTAATTCGTGGGTGAGTGTATTTTTACATCCGATTCGGGAACTTCAAGGGATTCAAGTGTTCCACTACCATTCGCAAGGGAAAGGGAGATGAGCAAAGATCATGAGTCAGGATAAGTATAAAAATATCAATTTTACTTGAAAAATTACATTTTTGTCATACTTAAAGAATAAGTTCCCAGTATTAACTGCCACTGATAAATTCTACCTAGGTCAAGCAAAAATATCAAAACCTTAATGGCTTGGCCATGACACAATATTAATGTGATAGCTAGGTCATCAGGTCATTCAACAGAACCTTTATAGCCAGTGTTGAACATAGTTGTGATGTTTTTATGTCTCAGACACACAGTCCAGTGGTACAGCAACTCCAGGAGCTCAAGCTGCTCCCCAGGTCAGTCAGACATCACTGACCACAGGTGACCAGGCTGACCAGACAGTGGACTTGAGATACTACAATGATCTGATGAACTGTATTCCCCAGGAGAGTGTCAGCGTGCCTCTCATCATGCACTGTATGCTGGAACAGGTAAATTCACACTCATATACTCTGTAAGAAGCCATCGGCAATTGTGAATTATCTTTTCTCGAAATCATGAATACTGGAGTTATATTAAAACAAATTTACTAATGTAGAACAATGAAATTTCATAAAATTCTGTAAGGTCACTAGAATGTAATTATTGATTTCATGATATCTTCAGTCCCCAGGAATCAGTCTTCATGACTGGATTGTCTAAAATAATTTTCTATATGTTAAAATTTCATATTAAACATTATATGACCAATTCTGTTATGATTGTTCAGAGACGTATATTTTCTCTATTTGTATATATCCTTCTTAATTAAATGCCAATGATTTTAGCTCCTTTCTGATAAACAACAAAGCAAAATTGGTGCTTGTATGTTACTGAGACTGCCTACTGTCTGTAACCAGATTGAGGCTTCTGAGCAAAGTAAGGATCCCCCAAGTGAACAGCCTCCTCCTGCTCGCACCGACGGCCTCAACAACCTCCTAGCATCTCACCTCAGTGATGTTGCCTTCAAACTCGCGCTTAGTGAAGGCGAGCACAAGGTACAAAGTACAGTCAGTTACAGGAAATGATGAAAGAACCTGTATATTGCAGCATGATTGATTATTTTGTAATGTACCAGGAATGTACACACTATGATCTCATGGTTATAGTAAGGCCATCCTGCAGCATGAGTTAACTTAGCTAGTATTTGGTGAATCAATGTAATGAATTGCATTGCTGTTTCCAGGTTTGTGTTCATTTCTATTGTCGAATGGAGTATGGATTCTGAGGATTCCATTGGCATAATATACACATACTATTTTCTATATCCATCTTATACATCCTTTTATAACAAATTACTGTCTTCTAATCACAGGAGTTATCCGATGTGTTTGACCTCCCTGAGCGACCTCCAGATGTGCCACGACAACCGCTCTTGACCAACAGCAAGGATGACAGCACGATGAGGACGCACCATCTCAATACCACCTATGGATTCAACCCACAGCAGACTGAGAAAGATATGCTGAAACACATCATGTTTGCCCAGTCTCAGGATCTGCCACGTCCAACGTCAGGCATTGTCCGAGAAAGAGCTGCTCGCCTACAGGAACTCATCCATTTCTGTGCTACTGGGGCAATGTCACCGTCAGGTAATTGCTGTAGAATCAGTGATTTAGGCTCATGTTTGTAGTTGCATGTTAACGTTTTGTGTTATTAAGTTTATAACTCCCTGAAATGGTACAATGTCCAGGTATTAAGTTCTCACTGGCACCCCAAATCTCAGAACACATGGCCATTTGCACTGTCCTGCTACCTGTACTCAAACAGCTGGAGTAACATGTTGCATTAGTCAGTGGGTGAAATATGCTTCTGTGACAACTGAATGTGCCATGGTGGCAGAATGCAAGGAATAACAGTGTATGAAATAAGCCAAAACCCCAGCCAGACATCTGGGCTGGTAACTTCAAGATTTAACCAGTCCTTCTTAATGCTAATAGACAGTGCCAGTGGACACGTTATCTGAATTATTTTTTCACCCGTCAATAGGGCTGGCTAGCTGTAAAATTTGACCGTCTGGCAGAAATTAGCCCATTTCGGGCGGTCGGACAGGCCTTATTTCATACACTGGGAATAATCAACTAATTTTTGTGCTAATTATATATCAAACACAGTGTAAGGTGGATGCAGTGTTCCCATTCAGACCGCAATGTGTTTAAAATCTGGGATATGGTAGTTATCTAGAAAACTAGCTGTATGTGCAAGGACAGAAGTTTTCCAGGCTTCAGTTCCCATTCAACAAGTTTTCTGAAGCAGTAAGACTGCAGCACACAGTCCTATTTTACACATAGTGTACCCAGCTGGAAGGGAGAAACTGCTGGTTTTGGTACACTGTTGTGGAATAAAAAACAAGTTTATCATGATTCTGACCTAACACTTTATGTGGAAGTCTTCAAATACAGGAAAAGTTAGAATTTGATTGGACAGCTTACATGGACAGGAATTGAAAGCAACTGCTAGAATTTTGTTGATTAACTGATATCACTGGGCGTCAAAAGGGATCAATGGATAAAAGATGTTAAGAAGGTGATTGTTTTCCTTCTTCTGTTTCACATTAAATATGTTGATTTGTTTATGCTTTGTATCTGCAGAAATTGACCGAGCCTTCAAACAGTTTGTATTTGAATCAATGGACCTTGCTGGAACTGATGCGAATGGGTTTATCATAACCCGGGATAGTGAGGGCATGGAACACTCGGCTATCCCCTGGGATGATCCTTACCCCTACTACAGGAGTATGCTAACACTTCAGGATAAACCACACCCTCCCAAGCTGTCTATGTCCACCTCACCCTCTGATGAGGAGCGGTCAGGTATAGTCCACTCGGTGTTCAGTTGACCTTTTCTCGTTTATT
This sequence comes from Haliotis rubra, assembly GCF_003918875.1. Taxonomy (NCBI): domain Eukaryota; kingdom Metazoa; phylum Mollusca; class Gastropoda; order Lepetellida; family Haliotidae; genus Haliotis; species Haliotis rubra. The sequence goes on from NW_025766970.1 coordinate 68,262, forward strand.
ATGTTCTAGTGTCTTGTAGCCTTAATGGACACACAGGGAAACAAACTTATTGAAACTGATGGTGTAACTCATCTTGAAATTAGAAAGTACAGGATTTCTGTCTGATTTGTGTCTGTTTACATAATTGCATTGTGCTTAGCAAAATTTGAGTATGTGACATCCACATCCCTCATGAGAATTTCCATGTGGGGATTCAATGTCCACAGAGGCTGCCAAGAATGGATATGAAGATGGTTAAATGTTAGCTATATCTAAAGGAAGTTGAGTGTTAAGTAGTATTGCATGAAGTGCCAGGGGCAAGTGTTAAGTGATCTTAGCTCTATATTGATTGTAAGTCTTTGGCTGAACATGACAGTTCAGATGATCCTAAGGCGGAGGTGGCTTTGGACATCAAGGTCTTGGACTATTTCCACTCCAAGTACATGTCAGATACTTATTCTTACCAATTTGTATGTTTATTTTGGGTTGGGGGCTGGTAGTATTTGATTGTCAACAGATGTATACAACACCATGGCACCACAAGCTAATGCACACAAATAGATTTAATATCTCTTCACCACTCATATTGAAATAAGTGTCTGAGACTGAATCAGTAAGACCATGCACATGTTAAGATTGTTGATAATAATGTTGAAAATCCTATGATCTCTAGTCGTGCTAATAATAATATTGATTCCGATTGTAAATTTACATACTTTCCAACTTGTATGCATGTAATATGTTTACTCTGCAAAGTGCAATAGTTGTGCATTATTGCCTAATTTCTTCTTTAATCCACAATGTAATTGATTGAGACAATGTAACAGTTTCAATGCAATCATTAAGAAAGTATATTTTTAACCTCCAATATGCCAATGTCATTTGTCTATTTGAACAGGATGTTTTGAGTCATCATGTTTGCAGTTTGTTTAGTGACTCAATGATCCACTGAAATAGACAAGTGTCAGTGTGTCTTGTTGCTTGTATATTGTAACCTTCTCTTGTCTTTACTCAGGCAGTGAGCTTGACTGGACGGATGTGTCCCTCCCTTGCTCCCCCTGTCCCTCACGTAACTCCCCCTTCCCCATCCTTGCACAGCCTGCAACTAACACCCAAGCTGAGGAGCCTCAGACGTCTAAGACTTGCAGGCAGGGTCGACCTAGAAACAAAAAAGTTAAAAGTATGGGGCTCATAGCAGTTATGATTAATTTTTATTGAATTTTGAAAATCTTACTTTCATAGATCTGTTTTTAGTTTTCACAGTTTACTGTTTTTGCTCTAATTCAGAATCTAACTAGATTTGAGCATTGCTTTAAGTCTGTTTTTATTTTGCTTGAAATTATGAATTTAACTGCAGAAAGTTTGCAATTTTGTCTTAATAGCAACGAATAATGCATATAATGTCATTTTTTTGTGGGGATGTTCTTTTTTGTTTTTTTGTTTACATTTCTCACATGAATGTACAGAGAGAAGCTTCTAAATTTGACTTCATGCTTTCATCTGATTTTTGCAGATTCCATTGATGTTACTTTTGTTAACATTACAATACCGCTTGCTCTTCAGTGTTTTGAGAATTTCTCACTTGAGATAACCCACACTGCATGCTTTGTCTTTGCCTCACTAACCCTCTGTATTGACATTTATATCCATGATACAGTGTTAATATGGAAGCATATTAGTACCACAGCATAAAGTATTTTTAACATCTGCATGGATGATATCTTCAATGTAGATGTAAGTATCATCTACCAAGGTGGAAGCATCTTCTATGTAGATGAAAGTGCAATGTATCATTTAAGTACATGTTGAAAATATTTTAGATGGTGGGGCTAATACGCTTTCGATATGTTAATACTGGTAATTGACAATAAAATTCTTATATTGAAGTCTTAATGTTACTCTGTGAAATCAAAGTGGTTTATTCGACATATGTGTTACAAAAAAGATACTGAATATTGTGAAGTGTGTATCTGTGATACCTAAGGAACACAATGATCTTGGCTTTATATTATGGCAATGAGATATTCATTATGTGTACTCAAATGTCAGTTGTGCACACTTATTACTAACAAGGTTTTGGCCAGAAATATATTTTTCCTTCTGTTTACACTTAGCCTATCTTTTGGGGGGATAATATTTGTCTCAATACCTATGAAGTGCTGATGTTCTGATTGTGTGTCCCCCCACATCAGATATTATGCTACACCTCTCTATCGAGATCTCACAAACCCTCTCTATATGTAGATATATAACCCTGTAGCTATTTCTGACACTCAGTCAATATGAAGGATGTGTGAATTACTGGGCCACTCAGCTTTCTAAAATGAGTGTATTTTTCCTTATTCTGACTCATGCTATTTTGCTTGTCTTCTTCTCCTTGCGAACGTTAGTGGAACACTTGAATCCCCTTTTTTGAAGCTCCCTTAAAAAAAGCAGACGTAAAATCACTACTCACCAAGAGTTATGTCCCTTCTCAGTTTTGGCGGGAAACGGCGCCACCCGTCTCCCAGCTCCTCACTCTCTCCTTCTTCGCCCGAGTGGACGGTTCAACGCAAAGAAGTTCTCACTACATCATATGGACCCCTTCATGAAGGCACCAGAGATGGATGAGAACTATAAAATCATCAACGACTCCTGGACCAAATCTTATAAGATTGATGACAAAAAGCTGGCACAGATAGACACTATGACCAGGCGGACCTTCTTCGGACTTACCAGATCGAGGGCAATTAATGAGACGCTCATCTCCAAGTTCAGGAACTCAACTTCGGAGGAGGACCGGATGATTTATTCTGCCTTACTAACGCAGAAAAAGGACCACCAGTTTATGTCGGAGCATTTGGCATCCATATCAGCAGCATTGACGCTTGCCAGAAGACAGGGACTTTTGTCTTCATGCAACTGGAGTGAGTGCTGTACTAAGACTCTCTATAGAGCGCCGTGGTCTACAACATCGGTCTTCGTGGGAGAGATTGACGAGGTTGCCAAGGAAGTCACGAAGGAATCCAGGGAGGTGATGATGATAAAGTCTATTGATACACTAGTCAGTGTCATCAGGCAGACGTCCCAACGCTACTCCGGCAAATCTAAATTTGCAGGTCTTCCAAAGAGCAAGAGAAAAGAAATATGGGACCTCCAGAGGAGGAAAGGACTCTTTTCATCGCTCATCTGGGACCTATAGAGGACGATCTGGACGAGGCAGGGCACCCAGAGGTGCCAGAGGCTCTAGACGATGAAGGACGGGTTCGGAACGACTGGAGTCTTCCACCCCCAGTCGTTCCTGTACAACCTTCCGAAGTGGGTGGACGTCTACAATGCTACTGGGAGAATTGGGGAATTCTTCAGGACCAATTTGTATCCAACATCCTGCGCGCAGGATATCAAATACAACTACAAGCAGCCCCTCCATTGACAGACAGACCTCAGGGCTTCAAGATCGCGGCCCATCGGATAGAGAGGCTGCGCGAAGCTGTCACATCTCTATTAGAGAAGGACGCTATAGAAGTGATAGATCAGGACCAGATCTCACCAGTGTTCTACTCCCCAGTTTTCCTTGTACCAAAGAAAAACTCCAAAGAAAAGTTCCGACTTATATACAACATGAGGAAATTCAACAGAGATTATCTATGCAGACTGGCAAAATTCAGGATGATTCATCTGCCTCAACTACTACATCTCGTTCGTCCGTGGGACCATCTGGCCAGCATAGATCTACAGGACGCATACCTGCACATCCCTATACATCCGGAATCAAGGAAGTACCTAAGATTCCTCCTAGACGGACGACACTACCAATGGAAAGTCCTTCCATTTGGAATATCATCGGCCCCCTGGTTGTTTACACGAGTGACAAAGCCCATCATCACATATCTACATCATCGAGGTCTACGCAGTGCGTTCTACCTGGACGATGGGATTCAAGCTCATCAAGATCCCAGTCATCTCAGACTGCAACTAGACTTCACCATCAGGCTTCTCACTCAACTAGGGTGGCTAGTGAATCTCCTCAAGTCGGAACTAGAGCCTACACAGGACCTGCAGTTCCTAGGAATTCGGCTCATCACAACAGAAAACCGCATAGCGGTTCCAGAGGACCGTTGGCTGAAGATACAACACATGGTATCTCAAGCTCTACTCTCTCTGTGGCCACTACGAGATTGGCAAGCCTTTTGGGTATCCTCACGTCAGCGCAGGACATGACCCGCAGAGGGAGACTACACCTACGACCACTCCAGGTCTTCGTGAATGCCCATCTGGACGATCCGGACTTCCGGACAGACTAAAACCATATCTACTATGGTGGACTCTGAGATCGAATGTTTGCGGAGGGACCTACTTAGCAGAGCCGGAGTGCAATACTCATCTCTACGTGGATGCATCTCTTCAGGGATGGGGAGCGCACCTCGACAACGAAGTGTCAGCTTTGAAATGGACGTTACAGGAGAAAAGTCTGCATATCAACATGCTAGAGATGAAAGCAGTCATAAACGCCATACTCCACTGGACCAGCATTCTAAAAAATGCTCATCTGATGATACATACGGACAACTCCACAGTGGCGACAAGGTCGGCGAACCTTCTGGTCCTTTGCTTTCATCGTTCAGCATAACGGACAATCTGAACATCCACATAAAAGCATGCCACATTCCAGGAGCCAAGAATGTGATAGCAGACGCACTATCTCGTCCAACACAACCATCCCCAACAGAATGGATGCTACATCCAGAGATCTTCAAACAGATCATACAAGAGATAGGAGCTCCGCTCATAGACTTGTTCGCCACAAGATTCAACAATCAACTGGCAACATTCGTCTCTCCAATACCAGATCCACGAGCATGGGCAACGGACTACCTTTGTCATCTCAGACAAACAAAGCGGTTAAGAGGTTCAACACTTTCAACATACCGAGCGGCATTGAGCTCAGTTATCACCATGAGGACGAGTGTAAAACTGACTAAGGTACCAGAGATACTGGCCTTACGGTCCTTCAAGTTGGAAGACCAACAACATTGATTTATAGCTCCGGCTTGGGACCTCAATATAGTTCTACAGCATCTCACCAGTGACGCTTATGAACCATTAGATAGGACATCTTATGAGTTCTTGACACAGAAAACTCTATTTCTGATTGCCTTGGCAACAGCAGCACGGATGTCGGAAATACATGCTCTGGACTTTGAACGGACACGATTTGATGCGAAACGCAACATCGTACATATGGGACTAAGATGGGACTTTATAGCAAAGAATAAACTGCGAGGTCAACCCGACAGACAGTTCCACATCCCAGCATTATCATCTGTCCTTGGGCCTCAGGATACACAGGACCTATCCTTGTGCCCAGTAAGAGCATTAAAAGTCTACCTACAAAGGTCTAGGACCAGGAGACGAAAATTCAAGCGCCTTTTCATCCCTATATCGGCAGAGACACCTACAGAGATCTCTCGCACAACGATATCAATATGGATGAGAGCTGTCATCCTAAGGGCCTATAAAGCAGCAGGACTTGATCCTCCACGAGCCTCCAATCCACATGAAGTTAGAGCTCTGGCATCAACACTCGCTCTACATGGAAACTGCTCCATCACCACGATAATGGAGGGCTGCTTCTGGAAATCAGACATGGTGTTTGCCAACCACTACCTGAGAGACATCGCCACCGAGGACGTCTCCGGCATTCACCAGTTTGGGCCTCTTGTTGTAGCACAACAACTGACGGTTCCACAAAGGCGCTGAGACAGAGTCTCGCCCTTTTATCACGTGACTTGCAAAAGCCAACACTCTGGGGAGTTAGAGCTTTAGGGAGTCCATGTGCACGTCTAAGACAGACCAGCATGAGTGATAGACCCTGTACTTGTAAGGACGTACTCGTACATAAGAAGGGTCGCTTCTCCACTTGATGCAAGCATCAACAGATGGAGTTGCACAAATCCACACATAATGTTAGCAGAAGAAAGGACCAAAAGCTGACAAGTTGTGGTCCCCCCATCAGAGAAAGCTGGAAGATAAGGTCAGCAGCAGCAGAACCTAGCAGTAAATTAACAGTGCTACCATGAAGTTCCCATGGGGGGGTATGCAGGACGTAAATCACCAAGCTTGGAATCCAGAAGTGGCAGGACCCACCACCAAATCCATGGGATTCTACAAGCAAAATAGCATGAGTCAGGATAAGGAAAAATATGTAATTTTCTGAGTGAAATTGATATTTTATACTTATCCTGACTCATGAGGTCAGCCCTCCCAACCTCCCCTCAAGGCACTTTTGGATTTCCCAGCAAATCTAAGTGTCGGGCTTGATATACGGAGAGAGTGAGGAGCTGGGAGACGGGTGGCGCCGTTTCCCGTCAAAACTGAGAAGGGACATAAATCTTGGTGAGTAGTGATTTTACGTCTGCTTTTTGAAGGGAGCTTAAAAAAAGGGGATTCAAGTGTTCCACTAACGTTCGCAAGGAGAAGAAGACAAGCAAAATAGCATGAGTCAGGATAAGTATAAAATATCAATTTTACTCAGAAAATTACATTTTCATTGTCAGTGTTGTGGCCTTGGACAAGGCAATGCAGTTGTTTAATAATGTAGGTGTGTATCATATGATGTGTTCATATAGCTTGTCAGATCTTGGTGGTGAGAGGTTCCAAACTGGAGAAAAATATGAGATTGTTTTTGCTCTGATGTGTTAGGAGGACGATCACCAACTCCAGATAACCGGTCAAAGATTGCCAGTGATTGTGGTGGGGACTCTATTGCATCTGGTAGGAAGGAGGGAGATGGCACACCCATCCTGACACGCCCATCCACAGCAGATAGCAAGAAGGGCATTCTTCGTCCACAGTCGAGATCTAACTCCTTAGAGAAACATTCAAGAAGCAACTCGGGTAGGTCATGTTCTATCCAATGTGCATGTGTCCAGAAAGAGTGATAAAGGTGTATGAGGATTTAACAATTATCTGATAGTTCACTGTTTCCTTTTCATAGCTTCCCCCCATTTGCTGACGGGAGAAAGTTTCAACTGATTCTCATCAGATTTAGGTTCACTCAATGAAATTCTTTCAGCTAATCTTTGCACTGATCATTTGAATTGTCTGAGTTTTATGTGCTATTTTTTCAGTGCACTTTGAGGTAGATCATGAGGGTCGACCTGTGCCTCCACACCAGACTGACGGGGAGGAGGAGGAGGTGACAGCCCGGGGGGAGGGGCAGGAGCAGAGTGTGGAGGACAGCATCAAGGACATTGTAGAGGCCCAGAAGAGGATCTTGGACCAGTGGTGCTTTGCTGAACATTTTGAAAATTCAATACTTCTGCAGGTGAGTGATGAATGATGATGTAAGGAGGTGATGCAGAATGTATGCATCATGATGTGATTGAATGTGTGTGTGTGTGACATAATTTCTGACATGATGGAGAAGGTTATTAAGTTGGAATGTGTGTGTGGGAACATGATTCCTGCTCTTTAGCAATATCAAGAAATGTCACACTAGGGTACACCACAGTAGGGTACAGATTCCATGTGTAAGGAATCGAATGTGTGTCTTTGACGTGATGAGCAAACACTTTAATCACTAGGCTACCCACAACCCACGTTATTGTGGAACATAGAGTGAATGAATGAGGGAGCTATGAATGAATGTTTGAGCACATGAGTGAGTGAATGAATGTGTATGGTTTTATGCCGGTTTCAGCTGAATTCCAGCAATATCATGGTGGGGGGACACCAGAAATGGGCTTCACACATTGTACCCATGTGGGGAATCGAACCCGGGTATTCAGCATGATGAGCGAACACTTCAACCAGTAGGCTACTCCACTGCCCCTTTGAGGACATGAATGAATGAGAAAAGAATGAGGACATGCATTAGAGGGCTAATAGTATATTAGATGGTAAATAAATAAAGACTTGACCTGAATGAACGATACCTTGTGAGTATTTCATGATGCTAGCATCATATGTCTGTTTGTATGAAAGTATCTGTAGATACTGTCAGTAAAGGTCTGCTGCTTTTAAGAGTGTATCCTCCTCTCCAGGTGATGAAGGAAGCATCCTACAGTCTGCCCTTCATGGATACTTACTACCATAAGCGGGACCACTCCCTCCTGGTGGCACTGCACAACCCCTACAACACAGAGCTGCAGAACCACGTGGACTGGCACACAGAACTGCACTCCAACATGGGATTCAGGTCAGCTAGCTCACACACTCAGTGTCTCTTGGACACTGTGCATGGTGTATGTGGCTTCAATCATGTTCTTTTTGTATATGTTCATACTGTAACCTCCTTATTAAGCACTCCATTATCAACATGTATTTCAGTTTGCAGAATTTCTGTGAATCTTTATTTTTGGTCAAATGATGATGTGGAGGATTTTGGTGTACTTTTGCCTTTTGCCAGTTGATTTGAACTATTGGATATGGTACAAATTTAAATTTTTAAACTTATCCTATCTCACGGTATGCACGTCTCTCTCTACTTCGACCAAGGTGTGGAAACGTGCTGTAGGCTGTGTTATGCTCTGTCTGCCATTTGTCTCTACTTTTCTTCATGGGCGATGTTGAGCCTGACAGTGGATCTATTCGCAACCCACTTCAACACCCAGCTTCCGAAATTCGTGTCACCGATTCCGGATCCTCTGGCATGGGAACACGACGCACTAGCAATCCCTTGGGAAGATCCCAACGCGTATGCGTTTCCACCAGTGGCGCTACTTCCATGAATACTACTCAAGTTACGAGTGATGCAGTGGATGACACTGCTTTTGGTTGCGCCTTATTGGCCGGCCAGAAGTTGGTTTGTAGAGCTGCAAAACATGGCCAATCCACACCCAGTACCACTTCCCAAATGCAACGGCCTTCTGATCCACCCTTACGCTCCATCTACACGCTTGGCACATTTGCATAAATCGCTGATTGCGGAGGGTTATTCCAAGCGTGTCGCTATGACAATTACCACAGCGCGTCATACTTCCACCCGTACACTCTACAATGATATGTGGAAGACCTTTGAAGAATATTGCATGGTGAAGGGCATTATTTCTCCTACTACAGCATCACCACAGATGGTAGCTGAATATCTCCAGCATTTACGTGCTTCCAAGACGTTGAAGGGTTCAATTCTGGCCACATATGTAGCTGTGCTTAACACGTTAATTGTCATGGCTACGGGTGTCAAGGTATCGACTGTCCCTGAACTCCAGTCTCTCCTGCGATCGTACAAGGTTGCTGATCAATCTCGGAAGTTCCTGGCACCAGCTTGGGATCTTTCCATGGTACTTAGACATCTCACGGCGGAAGAATATGAGCCTCTAGTGGAGAAGGATTTGGAGCATGTCACATTTAAGACTTTCTTCCTCATTGCTCTTGCAACAGCTGCTCGCATCTCTGAGCTTCACGCACTTAATGTCAACTGGGTGTGGTTTGTGAGGACACGACATGCCAAAGTTTTCTTAGGTTTGAGGTTGGACTTCATCGCCAAAAACCAGTTGCCAGGACAGTCGGACAGACTGTTTGTCATTCCGCCACTGTCTACAATTTTGGGCCCTGGCGACACTGAGGATCTCTCCCTATGTCCTGTCCGGCTCTATGGGTCTATCTAGCTGCTTTCAAGGACCGCCGTAGGCTACGTAAGAGATTATTTATTCCTCTGTCTACCGCCTCATCTGCAGAGGTCTCTTGTACTACCTTGGCATTCTGGATGAGGTCTACCATCCTTCGTGCCTACAACTACGCTGACCTTCCTCCACCTTTTAAGGCCAACCCTCATGAGACGAGAGCCTTGGCTTCCACAATGGTGCTTCACAGCAATTGTTCCCTTCACACCATCATGGAGGGTTGGTTTTGGAAGTCAGACACAATCTTCACCTCTCACTATCTCTGGGATCTGTCCGTCACTGATGTGATGGGTCGTCCCTAATTGGTTCTAACGCAGCAGTTGTCGTCGGCTCACAACCGCAGATAAAGAAGCAGTTCCTACCTTCGCGTCAGTATTGCATTCTGTATATCAATGAAAGATATCGATCCTATCTTTCTTTCTTGTTGGTATTGATTTTATTTGGGCATAGATCACCTCACCTAGCTTGAACTAGGGCATGTTAGTACTGTGATACCCATGACTCGATAGACTGTGAGGCCAGTCTTGTACTTGTGCAGAGGTGGTTGACACTCCACTTGTTGAGCTCTACTCTGTTGATTTCCGATTACCTATATGGTTTTCGAAGTGTTCCGCTCCTAAGTTCCTTTCTCACCTTTGGTAAGATGGTGGATTGGTACTGAACGTTAAACGAGTTGAGTGCCGGACTTTTCTCCCTTTCACCGCCTTCCAGCGTGTGTCTGTGGGGGATGGTTTCAATACAGGGGCTGTCCAGATTAAGGCCTTCGACTTTAATTCACTGGGGCTTTATGAGAAATCATGGGGAGGCGGGGTTTACTTGCCAAACTGCATCCTTTTGCTTGACAAAAGTTGCCGCTTAAAACCACATTCATTCGGGACTGCACACTCTCTAGAGTTTTTGTGCTGTGTAAGCAAAGGGGTTTATCAAATCAGAAACAACCCATCACAAGTATTGGAGTTAGCATATCGGGAGTTGGTGCTTTCTCCAGGCCTCCTTGTCTTATGCGACCTCACGGTTGTTGAGTTGACACAGGGTAATCTGTGGCCCACTATCCAACCGTGAGATGGGATAAGTTTAAAAATTTGGAAATTTTAACAACAAATTGTATGTTTATATACTTATCCTATCTCATGCGATGGATTCTCTCCCTCTCCTCGTAGTGGGACGTCACGTGACCATCTGAGCACTTTACAGGGATGATTGACACGTCCAGCTAGGGGGAGCGGGCGGGTGGGAGAGAGGCAAGAAGATTTGGTTCCACTTAGCCTACAGCATATTTCCACGCCTTGGTCAAAATAGAGAGAGAATTGCATACCGTGTGATAGGATAAGTATATGCAATTTATAGTTAAAATTTCCATGATATGTGAAGAGGTCCACCTTTCATGGAGAGGCATATGTAATGTAATGACATGTAACTGAAATCGGTGGTGCAGTTGCTGTTCTATGTACATCAGGAATTACCTGGAGTATGTGGCTGAGTCAGTGAGTGACTGGCTGAAGGAGAAGGAGGCTGAGTACCAGGGGCAGAGGCTGTCCAAGGAAGTTGGCCAGATAATGAAAGATGACGAGGAGGCTGCAAAGGCTTTAGAGAAAGCTGCCAAGGGGAGTCGGAGCAAGTCCCCAAGCAAGACCAGAAGTAAGTTCAGTGTGCTGGAAGGGTAAGCACGAAATGGGTTACTTACAGGTGTTTGCTGTTCAATAAACCTGTAAACACCATCCAAGCTTACACTGTCATCACTGAGCCCAGTCTAAAAATGTGTTTACTAGATGTAGCAGTGTACATGCTTTTAGGTGTATGCTGCATTTAAAGGACTTACTTGTAAATGAATGAAGCCAGTTGACAGTACTTGCTCTTATTTTTGGTTGATGTTTGAGATTGTACACAAAAATCACATATATTTTTGTAATATTTCTGCCTGTCAACAGATCGTTCCAAGAGTCCCCGAGGCTCACGCAACAACAGCCTAGATCGGCCACCATCTGAGAACAGCAACCCCTTCATCCGTGCAGGGTCACTGAAGGCATGGAAAGAGGAACAGGATCGCGTCAAGGCTGAGGAGGAGGAGAAGGAGAGAGCTAAGAGTGAGAAGAGGTCCAAGTCACCCAAGAAGGTCTGTTGTTAGAAATCTTGCTCTTCCTGAAATATGTTTTGCTTTGTAGAAAGTACAGAAATTGTAGTTTATGCTATTGATTGTTTCTAACCATTACTTTTCTCTTGGACAGAAACAAGATGAGGAGAAGGAGGACAAAGAAAAGGAGAAGAAGCGTCCAGGGTCTCGAGGAAGTGCCAAGTCCAAGGCATCGCAGAAGGATGCTCAAGAGACGCAAGAGGTGCCAGGAAATACAGAGCCTCAGGAGGAGGAGAGATATTGGCCGGTGAGGAGATGAGGCAGCATTACTTGTGGAAATATGTGGAAAGCTGGTCTACGGGATAGAGTTTACAACTTCAGAATGGTGCTGTAATACAATAACCCTGATTAACATGAAAACTTAATATATATTCATATGAAGTAGTGGTAATTACTGTATCCTATGTTAGCAATTCCATGCATACATTCTGTTGCAGTATACTGGCTACGATGTAGGAAACAACCTTGTTCATGTTTCTGGCATCGTGACCACCCTCTTTCCCTCGGATGGTGGTCAGATTAGGACCGAGAGGACAGACTTTGTTCAAGGTAAGATACATATAGATAATCCCCTGATATAGTCCTTGCTTCAGGTGTGTCTGTTATTTGTCTGTTACTTCTGTTCAGATATATCTGTTGTTCCTGAAAAATATTTTCAGGTGTACCTGTTTGTGCAAAATCTGTTCCTGGGTGTCTGTTGTTTATAAAACATCTGTTCAGGGGTATCTGTTGCTTATGCAATATCTGCCTTTCATTTATAATCTGTGTAATTAATTACCGGTACTCATGACTAAATACACTTTAAAACATGCTTTGTTTTGTTTATGAAATACTCAGTCCAGGCATATATATCAGTTGTTTATGCCTCCCGATGTATCTGTCATTGACAAATTGTCAATTCAGTTGTAAATGCTATTTTTGAAACTGTCAGTTTACCTGTTACTGTTAGATATAACAAAATATGTTGTGAAAAAAATGAACAAACGATAGAATGAATGAGTAAGCCATATGTAGCCCACTGAGGGACATAGTTGATATGGAGAACTCTCTACAGGCACCACCAGTGTCTGTACCTCCGTGCTGAAGGACAACCATGTCATGTGTGTCCACATCCTTGACCCATGTGAGAGCCTAGAGGAAGAAGAGGAAGAGCTAGACAATGGAGAAGAGAAGAAAGATGTGCCAGAAAAATCTGAGTTGGAGAAGTCGGAGAAAGAGTCTGGTAAGTATGACCTGGATATGTGTTCCAGATAGTTACCTCTTACTGGCTCACCTCATGATAAAATAACAGTTCTGTAATTTTGGAATAACATTATTTTTGGATTGATCACTTAATATATGGAGTGGTTATGTCCTGAATGAAGAAATGTCAATATGATTCAGACCAAAGCCCAATCTGACCACAGCTCACTCACCCCAGTCATAAGTTATTAGTCCCTGACATATTTGGTTCAACCAGCAATAATGTCATTGAATCTCTAAGTAAGTGAAGGTCTGATTTGGGTAATGTTTCTTAGCAGATAAACCATGTGATGATGAGAAGGAGGCAGCTGAAGTTTCCCGAAAGAAATCTGTGAGTGCATTTGGCTCCATCACAGCATACCTGTCAGACGGCATGAGCCTTGCTCTCTCTCAGTTTGGAGCAGACGGCAAAGCAGAAGATGGTGGGTAGATTGCTTCTGATCACATAATGCTAAAGATGGTATTAGTTTCACCTTTCATCAAAGGATATTCACTTGTCTGAGTATTCAACATTTTCCAAATTAAATGAAACACTTAACAAAACAGCACTGTGCATTAATTTGTCCTTAGTGTCTATGTGTTAGTCTCTATGAGTCCATAATAGATCGGTGCAAAAGATGATGTGAGTGCATTTGCACCCTTGACAGTTATACTTGCCCTCACATCGCAGCAACCACACTAGCAGACATCTTAACTTGGGTGAAATATTATGAACAAAGACAGAGACCCTATCTACAAAGCTTTGGTATGCTTACACATATTGCAGAGGGTCTTATAATAGACATTGTCCATGAGTTCATCTGTCCATCCATGACACATGTCATTTCCAGAGCAGATTTTGAAGCATTTGCAATATTTCCTGACCACACTTAGTACATAGATAGGTCAAGTAGTGAACTGTTTCTTTTTGTTAGCTTTTTCGTGGCAACAATTTTGACGTACATTGAAAAAAGGTTATTGTGTTTGTTTCCAGAACAGATTTTGATAAACAGAACAATATTTTTTCACCAAACTTTGGCCATAGATAGGTCTAGTTATAAACTGGTACCTATTATTTGTTTGGGGTCTGTTATACAAATGTTTTTCAACTTTTCATTGGTGTATGTATATATGACAAACTTGAAACCCAGATCAAGTTTGGCGATTAGGTGCCTGACTCTGAGGGTGTGGGTTCGAATCCCGGATGGGACTCAACCCAAAGAGTACTAGAATCTGTACTTTACTGAGAAAGTGTAATCCCAAATATAACATATGTTACATTTTACCACTTTCTAAAATGGCATTGTATATTTCATAGCTTTCGGCCATGGGAGCTGTGCCAATTAACACTTATCAGAGGGGTACACAAAGTCCGCAGTCTAGACTACCAGTTGTCCGACTTCCCTTTTTGTTGAAGCCGCGGTGGCTGAGCGGTCTAGGCGTCTGACTTTGTGTGCTGGCGATTAGGTGCCTGACTCTGAGGGTGTGGGTTCGAATCCCGGATGGGACTCAACCCAAAAAGTACTAGAATCTGTACTTTACTGAGAAAGTGTAATGCCAAATATAACATATGCTACATGACAATTATTGTTGACCATTACAATTGCAATGACTTTGCCCTATTGTTTGCATATTGTTTTGAAACTTGAAACCCAGATCAAGTTTGTTTGAGAGGTAATAACTCTAAATCAAAGTGAGTGAATCTGGTACTTCCTGTATTTATTGATAGTCACACATACTATCGATGCATTGATAGTTTCTATCATCGATTAAATGCTATGGGAGACTCAACAATTGCAATCCATTGATAGTTCGATGCATCGTTACAGCCCTACTAATGATACAGGGTGACTGTGTCTGTGGTCACCTGTGTTGATGTTTCCATTATCTTGCAGGCAAGAAATACGAACCCGAAGTGTATGTCCCCCAACCAATCAGCACCAGCCCCCTCCCCCAGGCATCGCAGGGCTCCCCAAGCAAGGGCAAGAAGGACAAGGGGAAGGGTGCCCCCACACCAGAGCCCCCACAACAGGTAGGGAACACATACAATAGATATACTTCATTTCATATCTGACTGAAGATCAGGAGCCTGATGAACATTGAGTACTTTTGCATTTTTCTTAGGGAGATTAAATTTGTGGCTTAATTGTTTCAATTTCTTTGCTACCATGAAATTATGCAATCATTAATACGCACTTTTCCTACCAAATCAATAATATTTTCATAGCCTCCCCCTGAGGAGGAAACACAGGAGGAGACAATGCCGGAGGAAGAGCCTGATGTCCAGCAGCCCTTCCAGCAGCTGTATGTGACATGTCCAGATGGCCTGCATGTCCGATACTTCCTGCAGAGCACCGTGGGTGAGGAAACTGTATAGTTGATGTACAGCTTTAGTACACATATGTTTTACATATTTGCTTTCAAGATGCTTTGTTTATATCTTAATGCTGTATTAGTGATTTGAATCAGAACTGGAAACGCAATACATATACAGTGATTGTAACATTGTTACCAAAATATCAAAATCACTCATGTTGCTAATTGAATATTCAGACATAAACTGAAAAATAGGTACTAAACTGTGGGGAAGAGCTCCTTTATGAGCTACATGATGTAAAGATACATGTTCCCATGTCCATCTGTCAAGGTGTGAAGCCAAACTCGGAGGATGACCGCCAGTTAGTGGTCAAACAGAGCTACCCATTCAAAACCAAGGGCTCCCAGCCTTGTGAGGCTGCACGGAAGATGTATGTCCTCACAGAACAGTCCCGAGTGATCACTGCTGATGGCACGGTGGTCAAGACTCTCCTAGATGGAACTGTTGAGGTATGTACAGCAAGCTATGCAACCTGCTTACAGCCAGGAGAGTTAACAGACATCCTGAACCTGGAAAGCAAAGCCTCTATATTGGTCCATGGCTTTTTAGTGTTCGTTAGGTTTTCTTAATAGAAAAGTCAAGTCAAACGTGCTGATGAATGAGGTTCAAGAAGTTGTAACAGTGTGATTATATCTGTGATTTACCAGTTGAGAGATGATGATCTGTAGATTGTGTTGTAACGTTGGTACGTGGTGTTTAGGTTCTCCACTCTGATGGCACTGTACACAAGCACACAGGGTCGACTCCCTTGGTTACCAGCAGAAGTAGCTCCCCACATCGGGGTGAGAGCGGCAAGAGTGGCATGGAGACTCCCACCAAGAAATGTGAGTGTACTAATCGTAGGAAGGTTCTGTATGTGGTTTTGTTTCGATATAGCACTTTTACAGAGGCCCACAATTATTGTAAGTCATGATTTTATTAATTTCCAGGTGGTTTTGCTTTTTATAGGTTTCATCTTTAGCTATCTGCTTTGTCAGATTCTTCAAGTAACTCACTTTCATCTCCTTTCCAGCTGTACGTAGTGCCAGAGGGAAGAGCCATTCCCCAGACAAACTCGGCGAGCATGTGGCACCTGAAGAGTCCAATTCCAAGAAGGGGACCTGGGTGATGACATACCCGAATGGTGACAGGATGGCCATACACTCAGACGGCACAGCGGAGGAACTGAAGCCTGTCATGATTTGTGTGGCATCAGACCCAGAAACTAGACAGGTTGGGACACTTACAGTAACCATTGAGTTGGTTCAGTTTTTTAATATCATTCATGTTTCACCTTTCACAAGGCCAGCAAGGTGATAGCCATATTCCCCTGAACCACCATGAACACTGTGTGAATGAATGTTGTCTTTTGCTTCTTAAAAGTCATCTCAGAGAAGACATCTTTGTCTTTTCATATGTGATGAATATGTTGATCTCTTTGGACATGTGGACAGAGCCTTGTCTGTTATGGGAAACTGTGGCATGAGTCTTGGATGTTTATGGCTGCTGAAGAAGCAAAAGTAGTACGGCACTCTGTTGTGATGCACCCTGGTCACACTTAGACTAACAGGATCGGGTGGTCAGGCTCGCTGACTTGGTTGACACATGTCATCATATCCCAGCTGCATAGATCGATGCTGATGCTGTTGATCACTGGATTGTCTGGTCCAGACTTGATTATTTACTCCCGCCATATAGTTGGAATATTACTGAGTGTGGCGTAAAACTGAACTTACTCATTCACTCATGATGCACATGGTGAACAGGGGCCATTCATCCCCAGTACCCTGGACCTGTATCCTGGGAATGTGTGTAACAGAGATTTGTTGATAGTTTTCATTAATTGTGCTGTTCTGTTTGTAGTCCATGGCAACAAGAGATGATCATGTGATCACAGTCAGCTATCCAGATGGCACTGTGATTGTCGAGCACAGTGATGGAACACGGATCACAACGTACTATCGTGAGAGTAACATCCCGGTCAGTGGAGATGACCAGAGTGAGACAGGTCAGTCTCACTGGACACAACCATGCCCTAGGATGCTGATCTGTAGGACAGTATTCCAGAAGTGTTAAATGGAATTTTACAGAAATCAATGAAAAAAAAAAGTTGCAGCATGTGTAAAGACGACGCAGAGATGTTAGCTTGTCACAAGACATACAGAATATATAAGGATGTGTTGTATGATTCTGTGTGAATGAATAACCATTTCTTCTTATTTAATTGGTTGTATAATGACCGCAGTCAGATCCCTAGTGAGTAAACCACTGGGCTGATAAATCTCAATGCTTTAAGTTCATATCCACCAGCAAGTTATATATTGGTCCATTTTGTAAATCTTCTTGAAATTGAGTTGAAATTTCAGATTATTGATAAATGTTCGTTTTTCAGAAGAAACAATGCCCCTTTGGTTTGGTTTAGAATGTAAATTAGAAAACCCATGGGTTTTCCCTTTCCCAATGTCAATATAATTTTAACCAACCATTTTGTGTCATGTTTATCGTTAATGTTTTTCCTCACAGGTGAAGCTCCTCAGATGCAGAATCAGACCATCAAGTTTGTGAAGATTGAGTGTCCAGCCTATGCTACTGTCCAGTTCAACTGTAAGACCAGCGAGAGCCTGACTGTGTTTGGCAGTGGAACTAACATCAACGTCTTCCCTGATGGTTTCTATGCTGTACACCACTGTGAGGGGGGTCGTATTGAGGTTGACACAGAGGGCACCATGTCCTACTTTCCAAAGCCAAACAAAAGTATGGAGCAGATTCTTCCTGAGCGAGGAATTCAGTATGTGTTGCGACACAATGCTGATGTCGTCTGTGAAACTGTCGATGGAGATGGCAATGTGTTCAATGTGAAATACACAGGGGACTATTCTGTGATAATGGCCAATGGAGATGAGACATCCAATGAGAGTGTTGATGATCACAAACAAGATAAGGGTGTCACCCAGTATGGTCAGCACGCACCCCCGATTCTTCATTATTCATGCAGATGGCAGCGGTACAGAGCTGATGCGGTACCAGGATGTGGCAGAGTATCTAACCTCCGCTGAGGAGAGCACTGCAACAGCTGTTGTGACGGATCCCCTGCCTGACCACCCTGGGGTGACAGGTATCACCATCCTTAAGCCTTACATCGGGGGGGCCATCTGACCGCTGGCTGAAGAAGTATGACATGGATTCTATAATCCCCAATGGAATACGATCTCGAGATCTGACAACTCTTCCACCTCAGGAAGAAAAGAAGGATGGACCAGCGTTTGGGACAAATGTTGGCCAGGGTCTGGCCATTGGAGCAGCTGTGCGTAGTCCAACAAGGATCCCAATACTCAAATGTCCATCGGTGCTTGAGCTGAGACAAATTGTACAGTACAAGCCTGTCACTGAGACTCTCAGGAACCAGTGAGTATTGATAGGGAACATATTTTACATGTTTTTAGCCTAATGAAATTAATAAGATATTTAGAACTGAAACTTCTATTGCTATCCTTGTTTCGACTCTTTACTTTGTACACAATTATTACCGGTTTGCCTGGTGGAGACATGCTTCTAGACAGGTCACTTTGGTGTTTCTGGAGCAGCATAAGTCAGCTATCACTCATTGTCTACACTGTGATGTTTTATTCATGTATCTATGCATTGCAGTGATAGTTCTTGATTTCAAAATATGATTATGAGATCAAGGAATACCACACTCAGTACTCCCTCAGATCACAAATGTTATTACTTATTGTATTATCCTTGTCCCAGGCTGCGAGGGGGTCTACAGGACTATGCTGAGTATGTCATGGCCAGACAAGAGGCTGCAGAGGAGATGATGGTCAGAGATCCACGGTCAGAGGAAGAGAAGATATTGGCTGCTGACCTCCAGGCCACTGTCCAGCGTGAGCCACGCACAATTGACCCAGGTCAGAATAATGCTTGCAACTGACACGACATAGTTCATGTCAAGATTTGCGTTATATTTCAGGTGTATAAACTTCTAATATTTGTATTCTTTCAGCCACCATCAAAGACCTATATGAAAAGGCCACATCTCCCGTAGTGCCCAGCCCTCCCCCAACGCCCCAGTCTAGGCGAACCAGAGCAGACTGGGAGAGGGATCAGAGAGAGGTTGCAGAGGAGATTGAGGGACGCAATGCTCTCCGAAATAATGTCATCCCACTTTACTTTGAGAGTGAGCTTGGCAAAGCCTTCTTGTTAACACAGGTAGGTCACTGAAGCAGTTTATACTGTGTGATTTCAGGGATATTGTTTTGGACATAGGTAAGTATTCATATTCTTGTTCAGTCCAGTCAGATTCAGGTCTGAAAAAAATGGTGCTGACTTAATAGTTAATTGCGTTACCAACTATTGTCTACTAGTGGTGGTCCGATTAATTGAAATAATCGAAGATTGGATGCAGTGACTAAACGACCAAGCAATCGATCATGCTTTTTCATAATCCAACACAAACAATTCTGGAATACTTGTTTTCATCAACAATATTTTTCACAGGGTTGGTTTTGTCTGTTACATTTCATAAGCATTACAAGCTCGTTCCAAGTCATAATTAAATTTATCTTAAAGACACCAAGAAATGTATGTTCCCTAACATACTAGTCATCCTTTAAAGATGTGAAATTTAGCCAAAACACCCCAAAGAACTACATGTTTTTTTCCTTATTTCTGTGTGCATTAACACATTTCATAAATGATGCTAACCAATTATTTTCAATGATTGATCAGTTGTAATGAACCAACGCGATATCTCATGAAATGTTCTACCCAATGTCTTCAAATTTGGTGACAGCCTACATTGGGAGATCATGCAGACACCAGTCGATTTGGGTGACCTTGACCAATATTTTCAAGGTCACCACGACACTTTGACCACTTTTCAAACTCTTGTTAACGCGATATCTCATGAAATGTTGTACCCAATGTCTTCAAATTTGGTGACAGTTTACTTATAGGATATCAAACGAGCTTCCCCTTTCATATCAAGTTTATGTCCCGAGTGAAATAATTTTGGTTTGTCACGAGCTTTAGCGAGTGACAAAGCAAAATTATTTCACGAGGGACATAAACTTGATATGAAAGGGGAACGAAGTTTTGTATCCTATTTATTACCCACGTTCTAAAAATGAAAATATTGTTAAAATAAAGCAATATCTTGCTTTCCTATATAGAACCGCACTCTTGCGCGGATTAATATATCATATTGGTGATTGGAATGTCGACCGTTTCACTCCAGGGAAGCGTATGCTGCGTAGAGGCAATGTAGTTCCTTTAACTAGTCTAGATAATAAATAAATTATGACGGAATCAAGTCGTAATCAAAATTTAATTCTTTTCATTAGAGGTTTTGCTTTCAAATACAATAATGTAATTCATCAAAACACTTGTAAACTGTAAACCTTTTCAATTTAACTCACATTGACCTAAATATCGCCTGAACGCCAGTCGGCCATCACTGTCGGGATAGTCGTGTTGAAAATTGTTCACAAACAAGCAGATAAAAGTTACGCATTAGGAGCGACACACACAACTGAAGAAGCCAAATGTAAATAACAGGGAACTGTATGTCTCAAATAGTTGTGGTTAGTGTCGTTGTCATTGCTTACACGCTATTCTTCATCGGAGGACGAAGTCACTGTAGATAATACTGGCGACGCTTTGGCGGAGGACATTGGCTCGTGCCTCGCCTGGAATTCCCACTTGTCGAGATTCGATGTTTATGTTGAATACTCCACCGTAAATTGGGCCTGAAAACACACTGCCTACAACCTCGAAATGAAGAGGATTTCAAGCCGATTGTGTTCTGACTGTGAGAAGTGTTATCAACCTCTAGATGAGAAACCACGGGAGGCATGGCAGTGGCAGTAGAACACACGTTTTGTGCGAGAGGACAAGTGGACGCGGCTGACAGTGGCAGTGATCGAGATACCAAGGTGCCGCTCATCTTTGATGTTGTGTATTAGAAACTTTGGCATATGAATTCACAGAAGCAACATTTTTATGGCCTGAAAGCTGCATTATGTGTGTAGGTGCAAAGTTATGTTCACTGAGAGTTTGCAACATGGTTTTTCTCGCAGACTGTGATTAGTCAAGCGTTTGTCACTTGACAAGTGTGCGTGTTGTGCCATGGATTTCATGATGTTTCCAAGTTTATTTTTCCCCACTGGCTGTCGCTTAAACCAAGATTCGCCATCACGAGGGACACCCTTTGTGTGTGAAGCTAAGTAGAATGGATGATCATTTGAAGAGAAATTCTGAGGACGGAGGCTACGATACTTCTTGTACAGTGCTACGGACATCTGGCAGGGTCACTTTCGGTACAGCCCATACTCGGGAATCCGTCTTGTGTCGGATTCGGATTAGCACCGTCGCGGGTCTTGGTTTGTCGCTTCGCAGTACTCAAGATACTCCTGACCCTCACTGTCAACTCGAAGTGAGACATCTCCCAGAGCATATTTCTGTGTGGACGGACAGATCTTAAGCCAAAAACATGGTATTATTCCACCACAATGTGTTAAGAATAGCATCGGAGACCCTCTCCGAGTTGACCCACTTCCCAAAGTTTGTTTATTTCGGATTGTGACACGGCCTCGGCGGCTTTAGGTAAGTTCCCTTCCTTCCGCCTTCACGTGCTTTAATTTACACGTAAACACCTCCCTAGATCGAGCAAATTTGGGTCAAGTAGAATTGATTTTTGATATTTCAATCTCTTCAAATGGCGGTCCAAACTTGATCGAATCCGCTGGAGGACGATGGCTCATACTCGCCCCCGTTTGCTTTTTGGCATCCATGAAAAATTTGCAAAGTAATTGATTCAGTTCGAGTGGGGGGATTTTTTCAAGAGATCTGTGTTCCTGCAGAACATTTTGGAAATAAAATGAGACCGTTTTCAAGTCATATTTTGTTTTCTTTGCCGTGTTTTCATTTTCATTTTTGGTCAGAAAGTCATCAATTTCTTTATTCCATACTTCATCATTTGTGTCGAAATTAGCATCTAGGCCAAGATCTACATCATTCTCATCTTCTCTAAAGAGTTCATTAATCAGTTCTTGTGACAGATCACAATAATCGCCAATCGGCAAATTTGGGGGAGGGACCAACGAAACAGTCTCGGGCAACACTTTCAGTCTGTATCTAGGTACTTGCTTTTCTCCCTGTGCTGTCCTGACAACATACACGTTGAATGTATTCAATGGCCTGATAATATTCACAACTCTTCCAACCAGTTGTCCACAATTTTGACCAAGTCATTAACTTTACGGGCTTACGCCATATTTGTTTACACTCCCGATAGTCCTAGCAGACGTATTTGTTTACTTATTTAGATTGTTTTATTTTCGTTTTTATGAACAGAAATTTTAGTTATTAAAGGACTGAACACCTGTGCTTGTAACTACACTAAAAAATAAATTTTATTTAATTTCATAGAAGTGTTCTCGTTTTACATGCTTTCAGAATGTGTGAAAACTTCTGAATGAAAATCATGAATGGAATGAGTGATGAAAGTAGTACCGGTAATGTCAAAGTTCACGTATTAGCCAATCAAATCAATCGAAGGTGTTATGACACATATGTGTCAGAACACTTTGTTATGAAACCCCTTTACGTAGTACCACGTGGGTAATAAATTGGGGTATTACACAGACACCAGTTTACTTGGGTGACCTTGACATTATCTTCAAGGTCACCACGATACTTTTACCTCTTTTTAAAGGCAATATCTCAAAACATTGCACCCAATGTTTTCAAGTAGGTTGACAGCCTACATTGGGTGATTATGCAGACACCAGACATTTCAGGCATCTTGTATGTGACCCCAAAATAAAAAGTAGTAAATATAGATATTCCATTCTGAAGCAGCGGGGGACATTGCCATATCAGTGGCAAACACTTGTTTTCCTTATGTTTTTGTGCATTAACAAATTTCAATTACCGGTATTTTCGATGATTGATTGCTGGTGATTGAACTAATCATCAATTATGAGATTTTAACCAACTCCCAACACTATTGTCTACTACTGGTGCTGGAAGAAGAGAAACTCTTTATATTCACATATTTCAGCAGTATAATGTTTTTTAAGAATTGAGCCTGTTCTTCAATGTGGTCTTAAGTCATTTTCAAGGGGTGGTGGGGTGGGGTGGTTGTGTTCGAACCCCCTTAGACCCCCCTCTGGATCCACCGGTGGTATTTGTGTTGTTGTCACTATAGTGTATTCTGTGTGTATTATGAAGGCCAAAGACATGGACCAGATGATGAAAGAATTGTCCGAGGACCCCCGTCGAGATGGCACTGAGGCAGTAAGGGGGGACACCAGTAGTTTGGGCTACCCACAGGAGACTCCCGTAGACACCCGCAGAGGACAGTGTAAGTATACTGTGGGGATCCCAGTAGACACTAGCAGAGGACAGTGTAATTATACTGTGGGGACCCCAGCAGACACTAGCAGAGGACAGTGTAAGTATACTGTGAGGACCCCAGTAGACACAAGCAGAGAACAGTGTAAGTGTACTGTGGGGACCCCAGTAGACACTAGCAGAGAACAGTGTAAGTGTACTGTGGGGACCCCAGTAGACACTAGCAGAGGGCAGTGTAAGTGTACTGTGGGGACCCCAGTAGACACTAGCAGAGAACAGTGTAAGTATACTGTGGGGACCCCAGTAGACACTAGCAGAGGGCAGTGTAAGTATACTGTGGGGACCCCAGTAGACACTAGCAGAGGGCAGTGTAAGTGTACTGTGGGGACCCCTGTAGACACTAGCAGAGAACAGTGTAAGTGTACTGTGGGGACCCCAGTAGACACTAGCAGAGGACAGTGTAAGTGTACTGTGGGGACCCCAGTAGACACTAGCAGAGAACAGTGTAAGTATACTGTGGGGACCCCAGTAGACACTAGCAGAGGGCAGTGTAAGTGTACTGTGGGGACCCCAGTAGACACTAGCAGAGAACAGTGTAAGTGTACTGTGGGGACCCCAGTAGACACTAGCAGAGGGCAGTGTAAGTATACTGTGGGGACCCCAGTAGACACTAGCAGAGGACAGTGTTAGTGTACTGTGGGGACCCCAGTAGACACTAGCAGAGGGCAGTGTAAGTATACTGTGGGGACCCCAGTAGACACTAGCAGAGGACAGTGTTAGTGTACATTGCTGATGTGGAGGAAGCTGCCTTACCTTATGTGTCTCATCAATCTCGATGTGTCCAAATTAGAGCATGTCTATCTCTTGCATAGAGAATACTATTGAACTGATGATAGCATCTTCACTCTAGGTACCATGCATGACTCTAGGTACCATGCAGCTGTCAGCATCTAATGCTTTATGTTTTGCTAAGCTTTATGTACATGAATGTACATGACTAGTGAGCAGCTGTTTTCATGATGCTTTGCATGGCTTGCTTTAGATGTATTATGATGTACATTTCAGCTACAATCCGCACATCGCAGCAGAGTGACAGGTCATCAGTATCCGCCTCACCCTACACACAAACTCAAACCAAGATCACCATGGAAACCCCATCTTCTTACACAGGTGCTTTGTGGTTGCACAGCATTTAACAACTTGCTTCTGTAGCAGCATAGACTTTAGAAATATAAGCACTGATATAACGATTTTACTGCAGCAATATTGACAATACTATCTGTATACAAATATATGTTTTGTAATTTTTTATCCATAATCCTGGCAATTTTCTTATCGATAGAAAACAAGTATGTGTGTCAATTAATCACGCAAGAGATTTAGTTATAGTGCTGTTATGATTCTAAAGTGAAGTGAGTGTTGTTAGCAATAATCTACTGACTGTTTAAATTAATACAAAACCTAATTCCTAATTCAAATTCCCACGTTCTTCAGGGTTAATGAATGACACCACCATCACCCCATCAGCTCTTCGTCCTGGAAACCCCACCCCCGCTCATGCAGCTGGTCAGGGTTCCCCTGCCCCCCTCAGGCCAAAGAACCCCACCCCTGCCCAGGCCGAGAAGTCTATGAATGAACGACCAGGTGTGTTATGATGTAACATTTCAGAAAATATGATGGATTGATCAACATTCTTTGAAACTAAATTTGTGCAAAAATCTCCAATCGTAAGACATAGGCTTTTTTTTTTTGTGAGTTGTAATGATACATGTGTGTGTTGTATATTTGGAATATATACAGGACAGTGAAACATTTGTGTATTCTTGCAGTGAACCCCACACCAAAGCTTGCCGGTGGCGTTGGTATGACTGATTCCCCCTCTGAGCCTCCCAGCCAGTACCATGGCAGTGACTGCCCAGCTATCAAGGAGCAGCCTCGGGAAGAGGAAGGCAAGTTGCTACAGCAGGAACCAGAACTATTACCCCTAGCCAGAAACCAGAATCTCACCTATTAAATGTCTGTATTGCATGAAATTTCTGAGAAAGTGATGCTTATAGTGGATTTTGGGAACAGACTAGGGTAAAGTTCAACTGAAGGAACATCAGGGACTCTTAGTTGCCTACATTGGGCATGGGTGGATCAGCTTCAATGTTCAGAGTTGGATTTTAGTCGTGCTTCTGTTACAGTCTACAGATTAAGGTGTCTGTAAGTACATGTAAGTGTATGTACATATATGTAAGTATATGTAAGTGTATGTATCTGTGTTGTCAGGTGTGTCGGCAGAGTTTTCCCAAGACAGTGACTTTGTGTTGACACGCAGTCTGAAGGTCAATGTCATTGGTGAACCCAGAAAGTACACTGTGCCTCTCCCATCTTCCATTCAGGGAGGGAGACCTGGGGCACTGCCAAATGGTAGGGTAAGTATACAAACAACAGGAAGAGTAACGTGTTTGAATCAAACTGATGATATGGACATTATTTATAGTAATAATGATAAGCATGATTATGGATAAAGAGAAATGATGATTCATCTGTCTTATGAGATTGTCTATGTTATATTTATTCCTGTCAGTTCCAAGAAGTAGAGGATATTGTGCGTCGACGTGTAAACAACACAGTTGTGGCTGGGGCAACATACCAAGGTCAAACCCGGCTTCAGCAGATGAGAGGTCTGAACCTGTTGCCTGAGGACGTTGACTTTGGTGTGCTAAAGGAGGGCTACACCTACTCCTTCACTGTCTACCTGAAGAACACCGGCGTGGACAGCTGCCGCTTCAAAGTGCAGCAACCACCACCAGCCACAGGACCTGCGAGTCATCTACAAACCTGGACCGGTTAGTAGTTCCATGCTAGTTCACTTATTTGTGAGACGATTGTGTATTAATATAATATATTGGCTGGACACTGGCTGAAGGCCACACTTTACAGGTGACCACAGTTTGGAAAAAAATTGGACAATTTGGGGTGGGCTTCGTTTCCGGACCACAACTCAAAAAACGTTCAATATCTTTAACGAAAATTGGCAGATATATCAAAAAGATGCTTAAGTGGTGGCTTTTGCTATTTGCAGATTTTTGGCATTTGTATATTTCTCGGTTTCCATGGAAACGATTTGGACTTAGTCTAAAAATATCAAGTTGGACTTTAAGTAACTGTCAGATGATTTGTTCTTTCAAATTTGTGGGGGGGTCTGGGGGGAGGGATTTGTCATCTATTGATGACTCTTGCTGAAGTTTGACCTTGTTTTGACGCATGTTTTTGTTTGGTTTCTAAATGCTTCCTAAACATTTTCTTTTAACATGTATGTTTCTTCATTTCAAAGACTGACATCATTTCTGGTTCACATATGTAGAATTTAGTGCTTTTAATCTGAGTATTTGTGCAGGAAATATACGAGTATTGAAAATCAATGATGACTCCAACTTAAGTTGAGTGTTTTAAAAACTGTGGCCTTAATTTTCTGCATAAGGCCAGACCAATTTTATTTCTTGTTTTACAGATTTTTGTCCTCAGAAAACCTAAAGGCAAGAGGGAAAACAAAAATTAAAATAGAATCACCAATCAAAGTAAAATATTCCTTCTAAATACTAAAAGTATTTTTACTTTTGGCAATTTATGAAGTGTATAGGGGCAAAAAACAATCTAAAATATTTTTCTTGTAATTTTACATTTTTGGCCAAAAAAAACCATTAGCATTTATTTTTAGAGCAGGGAAATTAATTTTTATTTTTTTCTTATTCTTGAAAACATACGACAGGCGGATCCGTAAAACAAGAAATAAAATTGGCCTGGCCTAATGATTGTGTTAAGGCCCTCCAACCTGCAGAGGCTGAGGAAACACACACAATACTGTGGATGACCTTTTGGGATCCTGATGTGCTGATGTTTATGTGTGACAGGTAGCAGCAGGCATGAAGGCTGAGCTGACACTGGAGCTGTACGCCATTGCTGTTGGTGTGGAGGGAGAATCTGGTGTTGGCATTGTATCTCATGACCTCATTTTTGTCACCGAGACGGATGTCCTACGCTTGCCTATCAGAGCAAATATCCTTTCCTTTGTATCCCAAATGTCAGTATTTTCACAAGCCATTTCATTTGTTAGTTGTTGTGTTCTCATGGCTGTTATCATCTAATGTGTGCAGAGAACGTCACAAAAGTCGGTTAACTTGAATATAAATTTGATCAATGTGATGAGGATGTCCGTGGTTGTGTTTTACAGCAGTATCAATGTCGTTCCCTGCTTTCAGCTTCAGTGTCCACTTCCTGACATGTCTATCAATCAAACAGGTCACACTCATGATATTTGGTTAAGGTTCTTTAAAACCTGTGAAGATCTGGGTTAGAATTGATCTTCAGTAAACCATGCTTGTTGTAAGATGCGACTAACGGGATCGGCTGGTCAGGCTT
Organism: Haliotis rubra; assembly: GCF_003918875.1. Taxonomy (NCBI): domain Eukaryota; kingdom Metazoa; phylum Mollusca; class Gastropoda; order Lepetellida; family Haliotidae; genus Haliotis; species Haliotis rubra. Next base: position 96,319 of record NW_025766970.1, read on the forward strand.
GCTGACTTGGTTGACGTTGTATCCCAATTACGTAGATCAGTGCTCATGCTGGTGATTACTGGATTGTCTGGTCCAGATTCGATTATTTACAGACCGCCGTCATATAGTTGGAGTATTGCTGTTTGCGGTGTAAAACTAATCTCACTCACTCACTCATGTTCTTTAAAGTTGCAACTTCTGTACTCAGTGCAAAGGACAAAATGATAGTAATCAAAGTACTTATAATGTGTGTAAGGAACATTATTACCGGTAAGCTATGTGAAACAAGTTGTTTCTGACTCGATTATTTGCCAGCTGTTTTCACTTTGCTGGAATATTGTTAACTGTGCAGCGTAAAAAAATGTAGAATCAGAATATTCACAGCAGTGGGAGGCATTCTTTTTATCTTTTCACTCTTTTGCTCTTTTGCATATTTTCTGCCGAAAACTATTATCCCCATACTTTGAATACTGTATAAATGCATCTGTACATTTTGCAACCAATAATATCACTATTTCAGAATGACTGGGCCTTGTTCCTCAATGTTATCTCAGTGATACAATGACCGTAAGCCTATGTTAATGAGTGGGAGTTATGATGACATTAGTGCTGAGATCACTTTGTTGAACTGGGCCCTTGTTACAGTGATAGAGAAAGACAGGGTAGTCAGGGTAGAAGTTGATTAGTCTCTTTGAGGAATTGACATGTTATTTCTTGGCAACGTTTGTCCTTAACCTGTGCCACCAGTCCTGACCGCACATGAGTTTGAGAGAAGGGTCCAGGAGAGTCCAGTACGAGGAAAGTCTCCACAGGCTCGTCTTGTATCCACCAAACCTCCATCCACCACTGGCATCATCAGACCTCGAAGAGACCAGGAGATCACAGGTGAGGTCTCATCTTTAAACCTTCTAAAAATATATATATAAAGTCTTAAAAACAGTGCTAAATGGCTATGTAGCCCATTTGAACTCTTTAAATGTTCAGATAATTTGAAACAAATATTAAAACAATGTATAGTTAGCTGTAGCTGATAGTGATACTGGGATTATCTGGAAAATATCAACCATGGTATAATGTAGCCTATAACAAGGACAAATTGGACTGGGTTAGAATCTTTACAATATACCATACACACATATCTTAAGTTACTGAGATATATTTATATATTTATACTTATCTACATATGCATACAAACAAATACACACACCATTGTATCAATCTAGCAGAAAGTATTAATAATATTATTTTGCATACTTTGAGGTCTTATTTCATATTGAATTGGCCATACTTTCACATATGCAATATAGGAGGTGATTCAATTTTAAATACCTTTGCTTCAGGAGGAAATAATGTTTGGGTATTTTGGTGAAGGTGAAGTTATAATTAGATCAGTAGAACTTATTTTCTTGATTGATTTTTTCAATTTCAAATATTTACTGATTAGAATGCATGTGGTGTTTTGTCCCAGGCAAAGTGTGATGTCTTCATCCTGGAGGAGAGGAGCTTCACCCATCAGGAGATCACGCTACAAGAATAATGCTGTGATATTCATTTTATCTTCTTTATTTATCTAAACTTACCACTGTACATACTGTAGAAAACCATTTACACCTTGAAACATACGAATGTACATTATTTCTGATGTTTGTTTTGTGATATAACACTGTATAAAACAGCTTATTGTTAAATTAAATATTCTTGAATTATAATGATTTTATTTCTTTTTTAACTGATCACCAGTGTGTATTGACTGAAAGACATAACATGCAGGTATAGGAACATTACAGAAGCAAGTTTAACTCAGTGGTCAATATTGATCATGTCTACAAACATCATGCAGGTGATCAGACTCAGTGTCTTGTTGACAGCTTGTCATTGTTACGGTTTAGAAATTATCGTGACAATAGTCTTGTGAGTCCCCTTTAAACCAGCAAAGTAAAACACAAACAAGTCAATAATGTTCAGTTATATATTGAATAAACAAGGTTACAATGAATGACAGTATAGATTTCTAATACAATACAATTGGATCACAAATCTAAAATATCGGGTCACAAATCTAAAATATTAACTCACCAAAGTACTGATATTTCCAGTAAAAACAGATTTACTGACGGAAGATTGTTGACAGCTGTGAAAGTTCAATATAGAGGAGTGCTAGGTCTCTTGAGTGGCGAAACGTTAATGTTAGCATAAATCCAAATCAGTAGTCCCACATCTCGACAGCAATCCGTTATATACCTATTATACAGTTCAGGAGAATTCTAGCAGAAGCCACACCACGCTCGAACATTTAGATCACACTACGACCATTTAGATCGCACTACGACCATTTAGATCACACTACGACCATTTACCCCATTTAGATCACACTACGACCAGTTAGATCACACTACGACCATTTAGATCACACTACGACCATTTAGAAACTTCTCACAGCATCCACGGGAAGCAAAACAACAACAAAGAGGAGGTAACTCCCAAGCCCACTCTTAACAGGTGAAAATACACGACCTAAGTTCTAGGTGTGAGTTCAAATCACACTAGGCACTTTAAACTTTTGTGACCCATAATAACTAAAAGTTAATTAATGTGACATACCTCATTATATTCAATCACTAGTTTGTCAAGATTCAATTATATTAAGACTACTGTCACATGAATGGAATATTTTTCTGTGGGTCATTAAACACCAAACAAACTAACAAAATATATCAACTAAACAGGACACAGGCTAAAACATCAGAATCTGGTACGTTCACAACACTGACAAATACTTTCTGAGTATCTCTTGAGTACAAACAGATGACCCTTCTAGAAGCATTCCCTCCAAGGATGTGGATTAGTTGTAGCAGTTGTCAATGGTATGGCTGATATTGTAATAGCAAAGTTATATATGTTCCTGGTGCATCTCCACTTCACTTTCACTTACAAGCACCTATTTACTAAACTCGGAGAATCTCCATCAAGAGTAAGCTTTGTCCCAATCTAACCCAGGTCTTAGACCTCTGCCTTCATGGCAATTTGCCTGTGTCTTGATGTGGAGATCAGTCTGTTATTCCTAGAATAAAGTTAATGACAAGGATCCTGACACTACTTGGGACCAACATATAGGCCATGAGCTACTTAGGTCTGAGATTCTGTACTTGCAAACAAACCTTTTTCGAACTACACAGAAATCTAAAATAGTGCAAACAGTATTTTTTTGCATTGCACCATTTATTGTTTGAATTCCGATTATTCCATTAATTCAAATGGAATTTTCTTCATTTTTATGGCAGATTAAAAGTTAAAGAACACTAGATTGTTATCCCCCTTCCCGCGTTTAGCGCGAAGCGGGGGATATAGAATCAGCCTTCGTCCGTCCGTACTTACGAATTGGAATATCTTAAGAACTGTTGACTAGATTCTTTTCATATTTGGTACCAAGGTTCATCACAGTATAAGAAAGGTCCCAGTCAGGTTTGGTGATCTTGACCTTCATTTCAAGGTCACAAGGGGACTTTAACGTTTTACCCATGTCAGCGAGCTATCTCAAGAACCGTTCACTGGATTTCTTCATATTCAACACCAAGCTTGACCTAGGAAAGGCGCAGGGCCCAGTCGATTTTGGTGACTTTCACTGAATTTTCAAGGTCACGGCGACACTATGAAGATTTCAGCATGTTAAGCTGCGTGTAAAGATTGTCAGCGAGATATCTCAAGAACCATTCACTGGACTTTCTTCATGTTTGACACCAAGCTTCATCTAGGGAAGGTGCAAGGTCCAGTCGATTTTGGAGACCTTCACTTAATTTTCAAGGTCACAGGGACACTTTGAAGATTTCAGCATATTAAACTGCATGTTAAGCTTGTCAGCGAGATATCTCAAGAACCGTTCACTGGATTTCTTCATATTCAACACCAAGCTTGACCTAGGAAAGGCGCAGGGCCCAGTCGATTTTGGTGACCTTCACTTAATTTTCAAGGTCACAGGGACACTTTGAAGATTTCAGCATATTAAACTGCATGTTAAGATTGTCAGCGAGATATCTCAAGAACAGTTCACTGGATTTTCTCCATGGACTTTCAAGATTTCCCTTGAATGTTTTACAATAAGCAATTATTACTATTTTTGCAAATTTCATACACTAAGACATTCATGTCAAGGTCAAAGTCAGTCTTAAAAATATTTGTGCGTTTGAACAACTACAGAACAAGATATCAAGAGAGGTTGACTGGTCATGTTTTTGTTGACATTTAACTTCATCTTAAATTACGACCTTCACTTTCATTACTTTTTAAGTTTGATTTCATAATTTGCGGCGGGGGATTATGTCACCTTAGTGACAATGCTTGTTGTCTGTAATAATTGTTTGCGTGAATACCTCCTCAAAATATTTGCAGAATATATAAGTTATGGAATATTTAGAGTGATCTGGATACAGCGTATATAGCAAAATATGATTGACCTATGTAGCTACCTTGTAGGGAAGGGTATACAAAAGTAGTTGGAATTGTAATTGAATGCAAGATCCGTTTGGGCTGGATGAAAACCAGCATCAAGTTTGATGCGAGATGTTCAGTCACGTTGGTTAGAGTTGGTAGTAAAACGACTGGAATTAGAAACAGGGACAAACGCGGAGAAATCAGGTCATATATTCCTACTTGTTTGCAGCTCGTTGTTAGGTTGTTTTCATTTTGTTGCGTTATTGCGTGTATTTTCTGCAAATCGATTTCTGTACGAAGTCAAACACGGTTTTACCTGCTGATCCAAACAAATTGAACCAGCATCTCCTACACCGTTGTATCATTTCGGGTATAAGACACTTTATAATGGAAAGCATGTCTGTCCACTCATGTAACAGATCATTTTGCAATTCTACTGTGTAATTGGTCTTGCATACCAGTTTCAAACTTCTTCGCGATAGTTCTGAATTGTAACAAGAATGGCTTGAATTGAACTGTTGGCAGCACCAATTCATTGGTATTGGTCCACTTGTTCTGCACCTTGTCTATAGAGCTGACTCTTGTGCCGTCATTAAGCCATGGCTCTATGGTGTGGGGAGTCCGGACTCGGACACTGCAGTTGAACTGTAATCTATCAATCGATCATCTGTAGGGTTGGTGGAACTGACAGATCATTGTCGGTTGGAGTGGACTGGTAATTTCTGAACTTTCTTAGTTTCACAATGTCGCAATAAGTAAGTATGGTTTGAAACCTGCCAAGTGATAAAGTATGGAGTTTTGTAATTTCTGTGAAGTTTTGGACCAAGACCAAGACCAGCAAGACAATCTGTCCGAGGTCAACCACAAAATCTTATGCAGAACTATCAGTACTTAATCCTTGTAGACGTCTTGAGCTTGCGGAATATTTTGTTTGAAACAACTAAGGCTTGGTACAGATTGTCAAGACGTTGATAGGTGACAGACAATGCGTTTCCTGGAGTGATAGCAGTATCTATTGGTAAGACACAGATAGTATGGATTATAAACTCTGGCCAGTCTGTCTGATCAACGAAATGCAGGAATGGTTTGTTCTAAAACATTATGAAAGCGTTCTACAGCTGGAATGTTAAGCAGAAGTGTTAAATATGTTAAATATTTCGCAAAGTCCTTTAATAAGTTTAAAATGCAAATTCGAGTGAGAAGTCCGGGGCCAGCTGTATCGTCAAAATACCTCATTGTCCAAAATCTTCATTTTCAAGATTTGCATTAACTTCAGGGGAAAGAGTTTCAACCATCTGGAGAAAGCACACGCAACAACGAGATGTTAGTGTCAGTTATGTTGTAACTGCGTACGGGGGTCAGTAGACCCCACTACAGTTACCTACTGATATGGCCGTTCCATATTGTCAGGGGAGATGTAAGCTCAGGCTCTACGCTCGCTTTGTGTGTTTAGGGATACAAAGTCAAGTAGTGAGGGGTAGGATGACAGGGACGCCTATCTAACAACATAGCAATCGTGTACTGACGCACATTCACACAAAAATGATGAAATCCACACCAGTCACCAACTTGTAGAATGCCCATCAAACAATTACCAGGTTCCATGCTCACATAGTGTACTCAGTCCCTGTCTTCATTACAAGCTGACTCCGACTGGTCAGGACAGGGCAGACTCTTTACCAAATGTGGAACTGCAACGCCCGCGATGTAAACGTTCTGCTGACTTTGCTAGTGCTGATGGTGTCTTTTTAAGGTGTTCCGCCCAGGCCACATGTCCCGATGTAACATTTCTGATCCCTTCAAAGTTAAATCATTTCATGGTCTCGTGTCTTAACTGATCGCAGAATTACTGTAAACTACCCATCGGTGATCCACCGTTAACTATTACTTTAAGAGTCTGTTAGATTCCGTCACTCCCAGTTATTATGATATGTATTACCAAGCGGTGATAGCATCCATTCTGTCACGAAATAACCGCAATTTTGAAAAATGGGTTTGTTATACTTTTCTCGTTTAGGGGATGCATTTTTTCCTCATAACATTCTCCGCCTGTGAACAAGAGCTGCCCACAGCTCGGAATAAGTAAACACGAGGACATAGTTGATATCTAGTTAAATACAGCAGAATAACATGTGAAAGGGGAAGAATATGGCTCCTGTGTACACAACAAAACCGTATTCCGTTACAGTTCATAAAAGTAATAAGGACGATTAAATGACACATCATATGATCACATGCAGAGGGATCATTCACAACAATTCACATGTCATCGGTCGGTCACTGGGTAAAGTCACAGCGTGATCGGTCCGATGCTGCTACCGAACTCCACAACAAAATGTCAGTGGCGAAACGCAGCCTTGCAAGATCCCACAGTATGATCTGGATTCTAATTCTAAACCATTACGACACGTAGTGTGAAATGCTCAATGTACCCCACTGACAAGTGTTTGTAACGCTGACAAATGATTGTTCGTTAATAGGCTGTGAACTAGATCATAGTATGATATATGACGTGTAGGAATAAACAACACTCACAAAGGTAATGTCGCGTTTGTCTACACGTGATGCATATTAATCTCATTACATTTCTTACACTTCTCACACCTTATATCCATAAGGAGGTGTCACACGTATGTGACCAGTATGTTCTTAAGGAGGTGTCACACCTATGTTACGAGTATGTTCTTAAGGAGGTGTCACACCTATGTTACGAGTATGTTCATAAGGAGGTGTCACACCTATGTTACGAGTATGTTCATAAGGAGGTGTCACACGTATGTTACCAGTATGTTCATAAGGAGGTGTCACACGTATGTGACCAGTATTTTATAAGGAGGTGTCACACCTATGTTACGAGTATGTTCACAAGGAGGTGTCACACGTATGTAACGAGTATGGTCACAAGGAGGTGTCACACGTATGTGACCAGCATGTTCATAAGGAGGTGTCACACCTATGTGACCAGTATGTTCATAAGCAGGTGTCACACGTATGTTACGAGTATGTTCACAAGGAGGTGTCACACCTATGTTACGAGTATGGTCACAAGGAGGTGTCACACGTATGTGACCAGTATGTTCATAAGGAGGTGTCACACCTATGTTACGAGTATGTTCATAAGGAGGTGTCACACCTATGTGACCAGTATGTTCACAAGGAGGTGTCACACATATGTTACGAGTATGTTCATAAAGAGGTGTGACACCTATGTTACGAGTATGTTCATAAGGAGGTGTCACACGTATGTGACCAGTATGTTCACAAGGAGGTGTCACACATATGTTACGAGTATGTTCATAAAGAGGTGTGACACCTATGTTACGAGTATATTCATAAGGAGGTGTCACACGTATGTTACCAGTATGTTCATAAGGAGGTGTCACACCTATGCTACGAGTATGTTCACAAGGAGGTGTCACACCTATGTTACGAGTATGTTCATAAAGAGGTGTCACACGTATGTGACCAGTATGTTCACAAGGAGGTGTCACACCTATGTTACGAGTATGTTCATAAGGAGGTGTCACACGTATGTGACCAGTATGTTCACAAGGAGGTGTCACACATATGTTACGAGTATGTTCATAAACGGGTGTGACACCTATGTTACGAGTATGTTCATAAAGAGGTGTCACACGTATGTGACCAGTATGTTCATAAAGAGGTGTCATACCTATGTTACGAGTATGTTCACAAGGAGGTGTCACACCTATGTTACGAGTATGTTCATAAAGAGGTGTCACACGTATGTGACCAGTATGTTCACAAGGAGGTGTCACACCTATGTTACGAGTATGTTCATAAGGAGGTGTCACACGTATGTGACCAGTATGTTCACAAGGAGGTGTCACACATATGTTACGAGTATGTTCATAAAGAGGTGTGACACCTATGTGACCAGTATGTTCTCAAGGAGGTGTCACACGTATGTGACCAGTATGTTCACAAGGAGGTATCAACCAACAGATCATCCTCTCTACAGGTGAACCCTCTATCCATTACACCACCGCCGACATACAGCTGGAATATTGCTGAGTGCGACGTTAAACAGCAAACAAGCAAGCACCAGAAGACTGAGGCGGTCCTAGGACTGATACCTGCTCACGGCTCAATGATGTTGTTCCTTGAATGTAGATCATCAGGGATGGTTTTCAATACTGTTCACTACTATTCAGTTCATCTTAGTTAAGTCAAAATAGTGGAGTGTCAATTCCAAAGTTCTTTCTTTCAAACGTTAATCTCCCGTACAAAGCCACAACATAAATCCTCAGAACGTTGATCTCCACAGCAGGAAGCTACAGCGTGTCGCTTCTCAGACCGATGATTTAAGTACTTTGTAAGAAACAAATTCTGTGTATGACTGTTTTGTTTAGGTCCGATGCCATTTTTACAACTAATTATCACTCCTCCTTCCGAGTATGTCAAATATACTGACAGACATTGAAAACGCAAAACCCATTTTGGCAATTTCTAAGAAAATTTTGTGAAGCAATTTCATTTACCACACGAAAATATAGTGATGTGAGGTTGCCGAATAAAACCATACGCACATCTGGGTTCGAACCCTTTTCGTGTTTCTGGCATGAGTACAGTTCATGAAAACACAACACAAGGCATATTCCTTTTGCCTGTTGGGGTGCATGATTATCGTGACATGCACATGCAAAGCAAGGTTTTGGACGCATAAAAGGCACTATGGTTCGACCGTTTCACTAGCAGTCACAATATGCCACGGATCAGTGAACAGCAGAGGGAACAAGCTATCGGGATGCTGTTGGTGGGAACATCACAAAGTGAGGTTGCCCACCACTTCGGAGTGAGCCCATCCACCATCAACATCAGAATCGTCATCAGCAAACTGGAAGCGCCCATGACCGTCCCTGACCAGGACAAACTCCTGTCACGACGGCACGTCCAGACCGGCACATCCTACGGGTTCACCAAAGAACCGCTTTCATACAACCGCAGACACAGCCCGAAGACCGTAAGAAATAAAGGACGCCAAATCAGCGCCATGACGTCCATGCCACGTCGACTCCGTGCATGTGTACAGGCTCAGGGAGGTCACGCTCGCTACTGACGGACTTAAGGGGGGTCTGTGTGTGACGTGTCAGCCATATTGGCGGAACTCTTGTAATCATTTTTTATGAAAATGAAGCACAATGAAATGCTCAACATAACTGTAGAACAATTTTTATCCAAGTGTTGTTTGTTAAGTTTTTCTCATTTGAATTTGGTTTTGCGTTTTCAAATATGTGTCAGTATAGATCAGTGACAGTGTGGCTTCATCACAAACAACTTTGGGAATAGGTGAAGCCCATTATACTCTGTGCCACAAAGAGCACGCGGGACACATTACATTCGTGTGGGAAATGAGCGCTCGGGGACGATTTACTGCATCCGGGTTGGTCATGGGATATGGGCCGGTCTCCAATCATTGTTCGGATGTACAGAGAAACACGTGCTCCTGCCATTTGTGCTAATCACCAGGGAATATGACGTATTGCAAGGCCTGCTATATATTCCGCTGTTGGTATCACACTGGCAATCACTGAAGTCTACACAGCAGAGAACACCATGATGTCCACGGGAACGATTCTAGTGCTGCTGGCACTGTGCGCTGTTGGTGAGTAACTGGCCAAATGTAGTGGGGGTGTTCTTATGACTTTTAAAAAAAATAATTTTTTATCACTTTATTTCTTTATAATGGGTACATAATTTATGCATTTGTGGTACATGTAAATATTATAAAACAAGGACATGGATGGTAGATAATCCGTAGGCTATAAGAATACATTTGTTGTTGCAATTTATGTGAAGAGGTTATGGCAAGATGACCAAAAGGTGAAGAATTTACCATAGTTGCAGTGCGAAAAGACAGCACATTTGTCAATTTCATACAAGGCTTGTAGATAATTTTTTAATCCAGCAATCTGTGGATGCGAATTGGAACATCTCTTTGCATATATATAGTATTTTGTTGCGATGATAATAAGGTTTAGTACATCATTTCTTTTTTCTTTATATCCAAAGATGATATGTTTTGCATCCAGAGTTAATTTTGTGCCTGTTTCTTGTTCAATCCAGGCTTTTAGTTGCTGCCACAACGTTTTCACATGTACACATTCACAAAATACGTGGATAATTGATTCCATTTTAACCTTACAGAATGTACAAGATGCGGATTGTGGCAGTTTATAGTTCAATAAATCCTTGTTTGTTGTAATGATTCGTTGGACAATTTTATATTGAAGCCATCTGAATTGTGTATTACAAGTTGTTCTGAAAGGTACATAGTTAAAAACTTTCCAGAGTTGTTCTGATATATCTACGTTGATATCCTTTCCCATTTAAGTTGACTATTTAGCTTTTCTTAGCAAGACAGAGTAGAAAATCTTGCATCCTTTACGTTCTTTAATTATAGAGTATATGTATATTATTAGGAATAAATGGCTCCTCTACTGTACACAGAGTTAGTTCTTTCGAAAGTAAGTAGACATTTATGGAGTTAATGATACCCCTATATTCTAAAAAATGTGTCTTAATATTATATAGGGAGATAAACTCTTCATAGGTAAGAAAATTACTATCTTTTTTCAGTAGATCATTAATGAATTTAACATTTCCCTTCAAGTAATGTTTATAAATAATAGGTTTTTGACCTACGGTAATATTGTCGTTTGCCCATATATACTGTTGTGAAGTTTCTGTATCAACGTCATCATTTATTTGTAAAGATTGCATATTTGCCCACGCTTCGTAAACATCTCTCCAAAAAAACATTACTGATATTTGGGATAATAGCGTGTTTTAAGTAGTTTGCTCCCATCTCTGTTGGGTGAAGTCTTTTTTTGTTGGAATAGCAAAATCTATAACATTTGATATGTTAGAATGTTTAACAAATGTTCTGCGCAGCCATGAGAGTTTTTGAGCTTGTATTGTTTCAAGAATTAAAGGTACATTTAGCCCCCCTTCTTTATACGATTGAATAATCGTGTTTCGCTTGATCTTGTCAGGTTTTCCTTTCCAAACGAATTTAAAACATTTTTTCTGTAGATTTTGAATGGAATCACTTCTTGGATTTGGCAACATAGTAAAAAGATGGTTTAGGGAAGGCAATATAAGGCTTTTAAGAACAGTAATTCTACCAAATGGAGTAAGGTCTCTTCTTAACCACGTCGTCATTGTCTTATCAACTTGTTTTAGTTTGTCTTTATAATTTCTTTCAACCATTTCAGCCTGGTTGTGTTGAAACTGAATTCCGAGTAAAGTAAAGGGTCTTTGGGACCAATCTAGTTTGAAAGTCTTACAGTATTGAATGCTTGAGTATTGCATAGAACCAATCCATATTATTTTAGTTTTTTCTATGTTTATTTTAAGGCCAGAAAATTCAGCATATTGATTAAGTAAACCCAAGGTTGCTTGAAAGCATTTTTCCGTTCCATCAAGAATAAGTGTTGTGTCGTCTGCAAATTGCGTTAATAAATATTCAATATCAAGAAGTTTAATACGCTTTACATTTTTATTTTCCCTCAACATGTGTGCCAAAATTTCTGTGCAGATAAGGAATAGATATGGCGAAAGTGGATCACCTTGTCTACATCCTCTCGAAATATTAAAAAAATTACTGGAAAAACCATTTACTAGAACACTTGACTTTATATCATTGTAAAAAGTCTTAATCCAATGTGTAATAGAAGGTCCAAAATTTAAAAAATCTAGACAATTCTCAATAAATTTCCATTCAACAGAGTCAAAAGCTTTTTCAAAGTCGATTAGTATAAGTAAACCTGGTACGTGTATATTCATTTGTTCGGTGTATTCTATTATGTCTGCTACCAGTCTAGTCAATCGCCAATATATCTCCCTTTCATAAATCCTTTTTGATCCTCACTAATTATAGTTGGTAGTATATTTTTATACGAGCTGCAATTGTTGCTGATGCTATTTTGTATGATATATTTAGTAGGGATATGGGTCTATAGTTTTTTATGTATTCTTTAGACTTTTCCTTTTTTGGTAAACATGTAATAAGTTTTTGGCTGACCGATAGTTCCCCATTTAGATACGCATAATTCAACCAGTTAATCAAAAATGTATGAATATCCTTCCAAAAGAATTTAAAGAATTCAGATGTGTAACCAGAAGGTCCGGGACTTTTGCTATTTTTCATCTTTTTCAGAGCATTAAGAACTTCATCATATTGGAGTTCTCCTTCAAGTGATAAAGAATTTTCATTTGATAATTTGGGAATATTTGATTCTTTAAACAAGTCCTGAAGATTGATATCTTTTGAGCTTTGACTAGGAGTACAGAATTATCATCATTCAGTTTTATTATCGCTTTGTTTACGAATGTTTGTTTTTCCAGAGCTAGAAAAAATTTCGTTGGTTTCTCTCCTTTTTCTTGCCAATTCGATTTAGCCCTAATCATAATTCCCTCCGTTTTTACTTTATTTATCTCTAATTGCCTGTCTTGAAGTTCATCTATCTCCTTAAGAATATTTTCTTTTTCTTTGCCCTGAATTTTACCATCTAACGAAATTTCAAGTTTCTCAAGTGAATCGTTAATTTCATTTTCTTCTTTCAACCTTTCACGTTTTTTTATAGAGGACTATTTTATAGTTGAACCTCGGATATTACACAAAAGTACTTCAAAGAACAGCTGGTCATTTATAGTTAAATGTTTTCCCCCTTCGGTATCAACTCTACTGTATTCATCGAATGTATCTCTGATAGTTTTCTTAAATTTGCTAACATACTCTGGTTCATGTAACAAGCTATTGTTATACTTCCAGAACCCACGTCCCCTTTCAAGTTTTGTGAAATGGAGTTCTATTGCTACCAGTGAATGATCAGATCTGTAACCTGTCAGTATATCCGATGACATCACAGATTTCTCGAGGTTTCTACTAATTGAAAAGAAGTCTAATCTGGCTTCTTATGACTTTTGCTGCTACCAACATGTTCATTATACCACAGACCATATAATAAATTATATGGTCATACCAGTAGCCCCCAAACTTGCTAGTTTCCATGCACAGTGCACTCCGAGAGAATCTCCGTCTGCGACAACGCAGAGAGACTTTCTATAGTATCTCCGTCTTTCCGCATTCTCCTTTGCAACGGCCAAAGAGATAAATATTGCATGCGTGATCTGGCGCCACTGTCTATTGCTGAGAGCGCCAGGCAAGTATTGCATGCGCTGTACTGTATTATGGAGTAACTGTATCTTTGCCAAACACATTTTGTTCCCATTTTCATTCTTATCTTTACCTCACAGAACGGTAACTGTGTCAAAGTAAATGTACACTTGTAGACTGACAACAGTAGGACATTGTGTAACTCGGGACGTCTGTACCCTTGTAGACTGACAACAGCAGGGCATTGTGTAACTCGGGACGTCTGTACCCTTGTAGACTGACATTGTGAAACTCGGGACCTCTGTACACTTGTAGACTGGCAATAGCAGGACATTGTGTTACTCGGGACGTCTGTACACTTGTAGACTGACAAAAGCAGGACATTGTGAAACTCGAGACGTTTGTACACTTGTAGACTGACAACAGCAAGACATTGTGTTACTCGGGACGTCTGTGCACTTGTAGACTGACAATAACAGGACATTGTGTAACTCGGGACGTCTGTACCCTTGTAGACTGACAACAGTAGGACATTGTGTAACTCGGGACGTCTGTACACTTGTACACTGACAATAGCAGGACACTGTGTTACTCGGGACCTCTGTACACTTGTACACTGACAACAGCAGGACATTGTGTTACTCAGGACGTCTGTACCCTTGTAGACTGACAACAGCAGGGCATTGTGTTACTCGGGACGTCTGTACACTTGTACACTGACATTAGCAGAACATTGTGTTACTCGGGACCTCTGTACCCTTGTAGACTGACAATAGCAGGGCATTGTGTTACTCAGGACGTCTGTACACTTGTAGACTGACAACAGTAGGACATTGTGTAACTCGGGACGTCTGTACACTTGTACACTGACAACAGCAAGACATTGTGTTATTCGGGACGTCTGTACACTTGTAGACTGACAATAGCAGGGCATTGTGTTACTCAGGACGTCTGTACCCTTGTAGACTGACAATAGCAGGACATTGTGTTACTCAGGACGTCTGTACCCTTGTAGACCGACAATAGCAGGACATTGTGTTACTCGGGACGTCTGTACCCGTGTAGACTGACAATAGCAGGACACTGTGTTACTCGGGACGTCTGTACACTTGTACACTGACAACAGCAAGACATTGTGTTACTCGGGACGTCTTCACCCTTGTAGACTGACAATAGCAGGACATTGTTTTTACTCGGGACGTCTGTACACTTGTAGACTGACAATAGCAGGACATTGTGTTACTCGGGACGTCTGTACCCTTGTAGACTGACAATAGCAGGACATTGTTTTTACTCGGGACGTCTGTACACTTGTAGACTGACAATAGCAGGACATTGTGTTACTCGGGACGTCTGTACACTTGTAGACTGACAACAGTAGGACATTGTGTAACATATCTGTACACATGTAGACTGACAATAGCAGACATTGTGTTACTCGGGACGTCTGTACACTTGTAGAGTGACAATAGCAGGACATTGTGAAACTCGGGACGTCTGCAAACTGTAGCTGCAGATTGTCCAACGTGTGACGTTTTAAGTTTGTTGAAGATTAATATTGTTATGGTTTCGCCGTTGCAGCTCATTGCCAGCGATTTGATGCCCTGAACAAATATATCATCAACAAAGCCGCTGGCACCTCCATACCTGTCAGTAACAGCGGCGCACCAGTCAATGTCTCCATAACGATGAACCTCTTACAGCTAACCTCACTGGTAGGTACCATCACAGCTAACCTCTGTAATTACTACCATATCAGCTAACCTCACTGGTAGGTAACATCACCGTTAACCTCACAAGTAAGTACCATCGCAGCTAACCTCTGTAATTACTACCATATCAGCTAGCCTTACTGGTAGGTAACATCACCGCTAACCTCACAAGTAAGTACCATCACAGCTAACCTCTGTAATTACTACCATATCAGCTAACCTTACTGGTAGGTAACATCACAGCTAACCTCACTGGTAGGTACCATCACAGCTAACCTCATAAGTAAGTACCATCACAGCTAACCTCACTGGTAGGTACCATCACAGCTAACCTCACAAGTAAGTACCATCACAGCTAACCTTACTGGTAGGTAACATCACAGCTAACCTTACTGGTAGGTAACATCACAGCTAACCTCACTGGTAGGTACCATCACAGCTAACCTCACAAGTAAGTACCATCACAGCTAACCTCACTGGTAGGTACCATCACAGCTAACCTCACGAGTAAGTACCATCACAGCTAACCTTACTGGTAGGTAACATCACAGCTAACCTCACTGGTAGGTAACATCACAGCTAACCTCACAAGTAAGTACCATCACAGCTAACCTTACTGGTAGGTAACATCACAGCTAACCTCACAAGTAAGTACCATCACAGCTAACCTTACTGGTAGGTAACATCACAGCTAACCTTACTGGTAGGTAACATCACAGCTAACCTCACAAGTAAGTACCATCACAGCTAACCTTACTGGTAGGTAACATCACAGCTAACCTCACAAGTAAGTACCATCACAGCTAACCTTACTGGTAGGTAACATCACAGCTAACCTCACAAGTAAGTACCATCACAGCTAACCTTACTGGTAGGTAACATCACAGCTAACCTTACTGGTAGGTAACATACAGCTAACCTCACAGGTAACATCACAGCTAACCTCACAAGTAAGTACCATCACAGCTAACCTTACTGGTAGGTAACATCACAGCTAACCTCACAAGTGGTACCATCACAGCTAACCTTACTGGTAGGTAACATCACAGCTAACCTCACAAGTAAGTACCATCACAGCTAACCTTACTGGTAGGTAACATCACAGCTAACCTTACTGGTAGGTAACATCACAGCTAACCTCACAAGTAAGTACCATCACAGCTAACCTTACTGGTAGGTAACATCACAGCTAACCTCACAAGTAAGTACCATCACAGCTAACCTTACTGGTAGGTAACATCACAGCTAACCTTACTGGTAGGTAACATCACAGCTAACCTCACAAGTAAGTACCATCACAGCTAACCTTACTGGTAGGTAACATCACAGCTAACCTTACTGGTAGGTAACATCACAGCTAACCTCACAAGTAAGTACCATCACAGCTAACCTTACTGGTAGGTAACATCACAGCTAACCTCACAAGTAAGTACCATCACAGCTAACCTTACTGGTAGGTAACATCACAGCTAACCTTACTGGTAGGTAACATCACAGCTAACCTTACTGGTAGGTAACATCACAGCTAACCTCACTGGTAGGTACCATCACAGCTAACCTCACAAGTAAGCACTAAGTTGTCATTCAATACCAATGTACCTTCACTTTATCTCCCAGTACTGCTGTTCCTTACCTGCGAAAACCTTTCCTGAGACACCCAGTACTGCTGTACCCTCACTTCGACAAAGAATACTGTTGTTCCTTTACCGGGACACACAATACTGCTATACCTTTATCTTGACATCCAATACTGCTATACCTTTACCTTGACAGCCAATAATGCTGTTCCTCTACCTTGACACCCAATACTGCTGTTCCTCTATCGTGACACCCACTGTTGTTGTTCCTCTATCTTGACACTAAATACGGCTATACCTTTACCTTGACACCCAATACTGCTGTACCTTGACACCCAATACTGCTCTACCTTTACCTTGACACCCAATACTGCTGTACCTTGACACCCAATACTGCTGTACCTTTACCTTGACACCCAATACTGCTGTATCCTTACCTTGACATTCAATACTGCTCTACCTTTACCTTGACACCCAATACTGCTCTACCTTTACCTTGACACCCAATACTGCTGTATCTTTACCTTGACACCCAATACTGCTCTACCTTTACCTTAACACCCAATACTGCTGTACTCTTACGTTGACACCCAATAATGCTGTACCTTTACCTTAACACCCTATACTGCTGTATCCTTACCTTGACATTCAATACTGCTCTACCTTTACCTTGACACCCAATACTGCTCTACCTTTACCTTGACACCCAATACTGCTCTACTTTTACCTTGACACCCAATACTGCTCTACCTTTACCTTGACACCCAATACTGCTGTATCCTTACCTTGACATTCAATACTGCTCTACCTTTACCTTGACATTCAATACTGCTCTACCTTTACCTTGACACCCAATACTGCTGTATCTTTACCTTGACACCCAATATTGCTCTACCTTTACCTTAACACCCAATACTGCTGTACTCTTACGTTGACACCCAATAATGCTGTACCTTTACCTTGACATCCAATACTGCTGTACCTTTATCTTGACACCCAATACTGCTGTATCTTTACCTTGACACCCAATACTGCTCTACTTTTACCTTGACACCCAATACTGCTCTACCTTTACCTTGACACCCAATACTGCTGTATCCTTACCTTGACATTCAATACTGCTCTACCTTTACCTTGACATTCAATACTGCTCTACCTTTACCTTGACACCCAATACTGCTGTATCTTTACCTTGACACCCAATATTGCTCTACCTTTACCTTAACACCCAATACTGCTGTACTCTTACGTTGACACCCAATAATGCTGTACCTTTACCTTGACATCCAATCCTGCTGTACCTTTATCTTGACACCCAATACTGCTGTACCTTTATCTTGACACCCAATAATGCTGTACCTTTACCTTGACACCCAATACTGCTGTATTTTATCTTGACACCCAATGCTGCAATATGACTTTCTTTACCTTAACACCCAATACTGCTGTATCTTTATCTTGACACCCAATACTGCTGTACCTTTACCTTGACACCCAATAATGCTGTACCTTTACCTTGACACCCAATACTGCTGTACCTTTATCTTGACACCCAATACTGCTCTACCTTTACCTTAACACCCAATAATGCTGTACCTTTACCTTAACACCCAATACTGCTGTATCTTTACCTTAACACCCAATAATGCTGTACCTTTACCTTGACATCCAATACTGCTGTACCTTTATCTTTCTGTTGCATCTTCTCTTGATTCCCAATACCTTCGTTGCTTCTCTTCGTCTCCTAATGCCTTCACACAGAATTTGAAATGTAAAGTCCGCCTTTATTGCTATCCAAAGACAATCCCGCCTTATGCCTGTCGTTCTCAACACGAGCGTTACTTGTACTCACGCGCCTGTCCATGTACATACATTTATCTCTTCCTTTTGACAGGACCCAAAGTCCGGTGATGCTGAGATAGAAGCATGGATGACTTTCCAATGGACAGACACAAGGCTGTCGTGGGACCCTGCAACTTTCAACAATGTAACAGCCACCCGCCTACAGGTGTCCAAGATCTGGTACCCGGATGTCGTGCTCTACAATGGGTGAGCATGCATTGGTTTGCTTTGTAGGCACTTGTGTCCCACGCCATTGGGATGTTCCATAACGTTAACGTTCACATGTCGTTCCCTAGAGCCCCTCCAGAGAAGTCCGCTCCTATCCAGAAAGTCCAGCGTTAACCTGGAACAGCTGACTCGTGAAAACACGAGACCATAGACGATTTCCCCAGTGTTACCCTGTAAAAAGCAATAGCGTCTAACACGTCCGTTTGTTGACTTGACTTGAACTCGCAGGTCAACAGCTATTTGTTTATATGTTTGGGTTCAATTTCTTTCTGTCTGGTTTCTGATTAATCGATCTTGGAGGTGTAATGTTACCGTCATGTCCCAACAAATGCTTCCCCAAACCATCATGTCCCCACAAATGCTTCCCCAAACCATCACACACAGATCCGTAGGTCTCCACTTGCAACATCACGACGTACGGTCACCACTTGCAACATCGTGACGTACGGTCACCACTTGCAACATCATGACTTACGGTCACCACTTGCAACATCATGACGTACGGTCACCACTTGCAACATCATGGCGTACGGTCACCACGTGCAACATCATGACGTACGGTTACCACGTACGGTCACCACTTGCACATTATGGCGTACGATCACCACTTGCAACATCATGACGTACGGTCACCACTTGCAACATCATGATGTACGGTCGCCACTTGCAACATCATGACGTACGTTCACCACGTACGGTCACCACTTGCAACATCACGACGTACGGTCACCACTTGCAACATCGTGCCGTACGGTCGCCACGTGCAACATCATGACGTACGATCACCACTTTCAACATCATGACGTACGATCACCACGTGCAACATCATGACGTACGGTCACCATGTGCAACATCATGACGTACGGTCACCACGTGCAATATCATGACGTACGGTCACCACGTGCAACATCATGACGTACGGCCACCACGCCGCCTATGGGCGCGTACACAGCATCATATTTGTTGAGTTGAAACCTGCTTTCGTCGCTGAAGAATACCCATGGCCAGTTTTGCTGTTGCCACTGACGGACAGTCCGGCACCAACTCAGTCGTCTACGTCGATGTTCAAGCATCAACGTAAAGCCCGTGAACGGCCGATAGGCCCTGAGACCATTTGACGGAGTCGTCTGGACAATGTCCTTTTGTTGATTGGATGTCTAAGGCTGTTTGCGTCGGATGACTTCACAGTGAGACAGCAGGGTTGTGACCCTTGATGCTCCTGTCCTAAGCCTGTCTGCTGTTCGGCCAGTTTGTCGGTATCGTGTGACCAATCTGTCGCTCTTTCTACCTCTTGTGCGGTGAGTGGGGACATGTTTGTTGTGTCAAACGGATGGCAGTTAAGAAAAAGGTCAGCTCCGCACGTCTTTTACACTACATTCCTATGCGGGGAGTTTTCTGTACACTTTAATGAATGAATTCTGTTTATTCGATATGTACGTACAACACGTAGTTTTCTCTCTGTCATTTTGCATGTGCCGCTCGTGAGGTGTGTTGCTAGCTAATATACGGGTTTTTGACTACATGGAGGTGAATGAACACATATTGAGTTTTCTAATGGTTCAGAGCGATCTGACGATCCGACGACGCGACGTCCGAATCTAGGCCCGTACCAACGTGCACTGTAGTCTAAAGTGCAACGTTTCGGGGTTCTATCTGTGGCACTCATTTGTTGAAACTGTTCTTTCTTCAGACGACCGATCATAACATTTATGTTTCATGATCCACCATGTATCAGGCCTAACGGACTGAGGATATATTCCGAAAGCTAATTAGCTTTACAGAAGCTGATGGTATGTGACTAAGTGAGTGAGGTAGTCGGGTTCAACTCCATTGTGAACAGTTTTACTTAACTCGACATGTTGCCTTGGTGTGGAAGAAAGCTGAAGTGATTCAGGCTTTAGGAATCTTTGGTCTAACCCACGAGCGGGTCTGACCTACCCAAAAGTGTAATCTTAGATTCGATATGCATTCGATTTTCATGATTATGAAGTGTAATGATGTTTAAAGTGAAATGGCTTACAGACGATGAGACGATAGGATAGGACATTGCCCTGTTCAACCGATGATGTGTAGGATTACTAATGATGCACCATATATGGTAATCTGTTCACAGACACACACGTATCGTGGAAACCCTGGCTGTGGTGCACAGTGACGGAAGCATCTTGCATGTTCCCCCCACCACCATCAAGACACGTTGTGACGTCAGCAACTACACCACCGGCGGCACCGTCAGCTGCGGACTCAAATATGGCTCCTGGACGTACCATGCCCACCTCCTCAATCTGGTATCTTCATCTACCAGCGTAGACGTGTCAGCATACACGTCCGGTGGGGTGGACTGGGTTTTGAACGAGCACACGGCGACGAGGGAAGTTAAGCACTACGCATGTTGTCCTGAGGCCTACATCGATGTGATGTTCGACTTATCTTTCCAGATGAAGGGTCATAAGTACTTCGGATGGAGCGTGTTTTCCTAACCTCAAGCTACAAGTCTAATGGAATGTGACCCAAAATAATTTCGTTATTTATTTCTTTTTGAAAATAGTTGGGTTACTTAAGGACAAACACATTTTATTGCATGGAGTTCTGATATGATAGACGATCTAATTTCATCAGTATTTTTCAATGCATGCACTTAAAAGAATTATTATTTTGTGTTAACATGGTGTCAGTATGAAGTAAATATATTAAATATATCCTTGATCGTATTCACTATTTCTTATTGTATGTATATCGTTGAAGAGGGCGTTGACAGTAAACGTGGCATGGTCGAGTGACGGCGACATGAAAATGGTATACAAATCCTGAGTATCTTAGTTGCAGAGAGTACGTGTCTGCCGAAATTGTCTGGCGTAGATGACGTCTTTAGTCGTTCCTAACAGAAAACTGAATGTTTTAACTTTCAAGTCGCTTCATCAGCATTCCGTTCAAGTAGCGACGGTATGGAGCATGTGAAGCAAGGCAGAATGAGAATGACTAAAGCGTCTGTATAGAACAGACGTGGGATGTAAAGTAAAACATGTCACATTTGCTTCTGTTGAGAAACTTTTGCAATTGCAAAGGCCTATGGAGTCAAACACAATATCTTTCAAGTCTTGACAATGACCTTCCCTCAAAGCAATAACATTTAGAGGTTCATCCTCGCCAGCTTTAGCAAACACGTATATCCAGGTGTGTTTGCTGTTTAACGCCACACTCAGCAAAATTTCAGCTTTATGGCGGTGGTATGTAGATTATAGAGTCTGGACCAGACAGTCCAATGATCAACAGCAGGAGCATCGATCTACGCAATTGGGTCACGATGACATATGTCAACCAAATCAGCGAGCCTGACCACACGATCCCGTTAGTCGCCTCTTGTGACAAGTATGGGTTGCTGAAGATCAATTCTAACCTGGATCTTCATGGATCCAGATATTCAAGAGTAAATCGACAGCTGCCCATATGACGTCAATATGTCATGACATCTGGACTGACAACCGAAAAGGCTTGACCGGTTGTTTATTGAAGTACATAATGTTTGTTAATACCTACTTGGCTACGCAACCCAAAGATCCATAAATAGTCATACACGGACCATTGTGTAGTCATAAGCAGGTCATTATGTAGTCATAAACAGGTCATTATATAGTCATAACAGGTCATTATGTAGTCATAAACAGGCCATTATGTAGTCATAAACAGGTCATTATATAGTCATAAACAGGTCATGTAGTCATAAAAGGTCATTGTGTAGTCATAAGCAGGTCATTATGTAGTCATAAACAGGTCATTATGTAGTCATAAACAGGTCATTATATAGTCATAAACAGGTCATTATGTAGTCATAAAAGGTCATTATGTAGTCATAAACAGGTCATTATGTAGTCATAAACAGGTCATTATATAGTCATAAACAGGTCATTATGTAGTCATAAAAGGTCATTGTGTAGTCATAAGCAGGTCATTATGTAGTCATAAGAAGGTCATTATGTAGTCATAAGAAGGTCATCATGTAGTCATAAACGGATCATTGTGTAGTCATAACAGGTCATTATATAGTCATAAACAGGTCATTATGTAGTCATAAAAGGTCATTGTGTAGTCATAAGCAGGTCATTATGTAGTCATAAACAGGTCATTATGTAGTCATAAGAAGGTCATTATGTAGTCATAAAAGGTCATTGTGTAGTCATAAACAGGTCATTATGTAGTCATAAACAGGTCATTATGTAGTCATAAAAGGTCATTGTGTAGTCATAAGCAGGTCATTATGTAGTCATAAACAGGTCATTATGTAGTCATAAAAGGTCATTGTGTAGTCATAAGCAGGTCATTATGTAGTCATCAACAGGTCATTATGTAGTCATAAAAGGTCATTGTGTAGTCATAAAAGGTCATTATGTAGTCATAAACAGGTCATTATGTAGTCATAAAAGGGCATTGTGTAGTCATAAGCAGGTCATTATGTAGTCATAAACAGGTCATTATGTAGTCATAAGAAGGTCATTATGTAGTCATAAGAAGGTCATTATGTAGTCATAAGAAGGTCATTATGTAGTCATAAACAGATCATTGTGTAGTCATAACAGGTCATTATGTAGTCATAAACAGGTCATTATGTAGTCATAAAAGGTCATTGTGTAGTCATAAGCAGGTCATTATGTAGTCATAAACAGGTCATTATGTAGTCATAAAAGGTCATAGTGTAGTCATAAGCAGGTCATTATGTAGTCATAAACAGGTCATTGTGTAGTCATAAAAGGTCATTGTGTAGTCATAAGCAGGTCATTATGTAGTCATAAACAGATCATTGTGTAGTCATAACAGGTCATTATGTAGTCATAAACAGGTCATTGTGTAGTCATAAACAGGCCATTATGTAGTCATAAACAGATCATTGTGTAGTCATAACAGGTCATTATGTAGTCATAAACAGGTCATTATGTAGTCATAAAAGGTCATTGTGTAGTCATAAGCAGGTCATTATGTAGTCATAAACAGGTCATTATGTAGTCATAAAAGGTCATTGTGTAGTCATAAGCAGGTCATTATGTAGTCATAAACAGGTCATTGTGTAGTCATAAAAGGTCATTGTGTAGTCATAAGCAGGTCATTATGTAGTCATAAACAGATCATTGTGTAGTCATAACAGGTCATTATGTAGTCATAAACAGGTCATTATATAGTCATAAACAGGTCATTATGTACTCATGCATTCTCTTCAGTTGATCATAGTGGGCCACGCCTGAAGTAAGAAACTCTGAGAAGTTCCCCCCTTTACACCTACCGTGTGGTGTGAAGGTTGATGAGGTCTCTTTTCACCAAGTGCCAAGGAAGACGAGACACAAGTCGTTTCGGCGGTATGCTACTGACATCAATTTTTGACGTTTTTTATCAAGATCACATGTTCTGTATACACGTTAAAGTCACAAGTAACCGTGTGAGATGACCTGAGTGTATGGCCTTGTAAATAAGTGAGCGTCGATTGATTAACTGAATGAGTATGTAAAACGGACAGAGTGAGGCCGGTGAGGTCGGAGGTAGAGATTAGGAAGCAAGTTGTGTCAACGTATAGGTGTTCCTTGTTACGCATGTATGACTGGCAAGTAGTCAGTTCAGATACACGACTATCTTCTATGAGGTATGGAATTTCAGTTTGGGGTCGCTGGGACTAATGTGGGTAAACCCACGGCCAAAAGAAACCTTACCGTAGTTTTAAATCAGTTTAGTTTAAACACAAAACATAGATGCAGGAATCGCTTAAGTTCAATGACAAGTCACAAATAGCATGCATGACAACCCCCACAAGAAGATATAAGAAAACACAGAAAAGAAACAGTCGTCTGATCATGTCACGTGGGATACGTCGCCATTTTTCTTGTCGGCCCTGCCTCAGTTCTTGAGCTGGAGGATGTGGTCTCTGGAACATGACGATCCATGACATCCTAGGGATGTCCCATTGGGCACCACGATGTCGTTGGTGGCTGCAAGGGAGTCCTGGGTTCTGGTATTGTCATGCTGATAAAGGAAACCACGTCGCAGCTGGTGTTAGAATGGAAGCACGGTTGGGAGAGGAACGTAATCCTGTAAGGCTGCCCTGTGATGTTCTCTCCTGGTCTCCCTTGAGCCCCGAGTCCCCTGGCTTCTGGCTGTTAACTAACTACATATGCCCCAAGGCTGATGACCCCACTATCAGGTATCGATTCCCGAGATGTTAAGTACGCAAGAACCGCTTTTGATGGGGCGTAATATCTTGGGTCTGCCTGTTCTTGGCCTGTCTTGACCCGTTCTATCTGTAAAGTTGCAACCGGTTAGTTACAGCAATACAGGAACAACCAAACATTCCAGCATTATGGGCACGTGTGGCCCCGATCTGAATGATACCCGAGCCCCATCCAGTTGTTCGGATGTCAGTCGAGACATTTGTTTGATCAGTGTCTCACACGTCGTCCAGATCAGTTTAATGCCCCTTGTATACGTGTTGTTTCGGTTGCCCAAGCGGAACCTGTTTTATAGTTTTTCACATTTTTGTAAAGGGAAAGAAAGAAGAAACTGCAGTGGTCATGTATCGTTTTCTACACAGAGCAGTGTTGTGTTTGGATGATGTGTTTTGCATTGATTTAGTTCAAACATGTGTATTTACATTTTCGCAAGTCCCTTTTTAAGTGGTAAAGTTTCTTATGGCCGTCAGTATATTCGTGTATTTTTTCATGCATCTCAACTGTGTTTATGTCAGGTCGTCAAAGTTATAAGCAATATATTTGACTGGTATTTCTTAGTGCTACTATGCCTTAAGTTCGTATACGGATAACAGGGCACTGAGTTGGAAATGTCATTATTCGCATCAGTTAGGGCATGTACCGTGTATGAGTGTATGTACCGGCTATTGTTACATGATACATCATGTGTAGTAACGTTCCATGGGTACCAAGGTAATTGTGTGTTTTGAGATGTTAAGGTATTAGCAATCACTCATATTCGGACATCGTATTATCCACAAGTGTAGTGAATAGACACTGTCACTTTATGGACAGGGAGATATCTGTGATGACATCCAGTGTCCGGACCGGAAGTAATCCGGAAGTGAGTGAGTGAGTGAGTGAGTGAGTGAGTGAGTGAGTGAGTGAGTGAGTGAGTGAGTGAGTGAGTGAGTGAGTGAGTGAGTGTGAGTGAGTGAGTGAGTGAGTGAGTGAGTGAGTGAGTGAGTGAGTGAGTGAGTGAGTGAGTGAGTCTTTTACGCCGCTTTTAACAATATTCCAGCAATATCACGGAGGGGGACACCATAAAGAAAGGACATTGAAACAGCTGACAAGGAGGTGCAGATATTTGAACCTGCCACGTGTGCTTGTCCCAGCATGGTATCCCCGTCAACCGTATCAGTTATGGGCCGAGAATCACATTGTGATGTTAGAACCGACTGTGAACCGGAGGTACGAAGTACAGTGGGCCGACTGAATGTGTTGATGCTGGATGTTTGGAATGACAACCTGTTCTATGTACCCTTGTTGTGATGTCTTTCATGTGGCATATGCTGTATAGCAGTGTATTGATGGGGAAGTTCGTGTGTAGTGTATTTAGTTCCTGGCTGTTTGTGTCGGCCTTGTGTTGTTTTAAGGGTTGAGTCAGAAACAGCGGGTATGACACAAGGTCGAGTGACTGGTGTGATACTGAGCGTGTATGAGGGTCTCTGGGAGTGTCACCCGTGAAGGTCCGGGTTAGAATTGATCTTCAGTAATAGGCGACTAACGGGATCGGGTGGTCAGGCTCGCTCACTTGGTTGACACGTCATCGTATCCTAATTGGATAGATCGATGCTGATGCTGTTGATCACTGGATTGTCTGGTCCAGACTCGATTATTTACAGACCGCCGCCATATAGCTGGAATCTTGCGGAGTTCGGCGTAAAACTAAATCCACTCACTCTGGGAGTGTCTATAGCACTGCTGGGATAACGTATAAACGTATCAGGGTAATATATTCCTGTTATCCAAAAGTATTTGTGTTATTGCTCCACTCTTGAGAGTCATACGTGCTTTTACTGTCCTTGCTTTAGTACCTAGAAAGAATCCAAAATTGGTGAAAGCAATTCTATTTTGGTTAGTCTGATTTGAATGAATTATGGAACTAAATAGTAAACAATGTGTTTTCAGTAAAGAAACCCAAGCTTCCACATATATAGTGTCAACATAGAACGTTAAAAGGTGTATGTTGTGGGTTCATATGATTCTCTTTGATCCAGGGGTATTCTACTTATGATGTACTTATGACGTTCTATTTAATTACTGGTATTAGCAATGAAAAATGTAGTATATACTTGGTTTGTTTAATTGTAATGCGATTATAATATGTACATTTAAAATGTAATCTTTAAGTATAAAGGATTACGTTATATTCTATTGATGTATGCACGTCTTGCCTAGAATTTGGGAGATGGGACCGTATATCAGTTACAGTATATGATAGGGATTTAAGATGATAATAATGTACCCTTTGCGCTGCGGCTCAGAGTCAAGAGTTTATGTGGTGCATATTTTCTCCGCTGTTGGTCCCAACAGAAAATTAAAATTATCGAAAATGTATTCAACAGAAAACCAAGTGCAGATCAAGTAAGTGGTGTATGTTTTGACAATTTAATCAAGGTTCACCCTCTTACTCCATCATCACATATCAAGGTGAATTTATGGAATGCTCAGTTATGCCGAAATAAGACACTTGACATTTATGACTTGATTGTTGAGGATAACCTCGACATTCTGATTATCACAGAGTCCTGGCTGCATCCGACTGGGGATGAGGCCAAGATAGCTGAGATGACCCCGCCCTCACACCGTCTCGTCCACTGCCCCAGACACGGCACTGACCCCGCCCTCACACCGTCTCGTCCACTGCCCCACTGCCCCACACACGGCACTACAGGCGGCGGAGTGGCCATCATACACAGATCATCTCTTGCTCTACATGTCAACAAAACAGTATGTCTCACAAGTCTTTTGAAAAGCTGGATGTCCTTGTCACATCTGGCCAGTCGACTGTAAAGTTGGTGTGCATATATCGACCCCCACCTTCAGCTCGCAACAAGCTTACTGATGACAATTTCATCAACGAAATTGGTGGTCTTTTTTGCTCTCATGATAACGACAACATAGTGTATTTAGGGGACTTTAACTTTCACTTCAACTCACCACAAAAGCCCAATGTTAAGAGAATGCTCGATCTTCTGCACTCCCATTCTCTTAAACAGTTTGTCAGTGAGCCTACCCACAAATCTGGGAACATTTTGGACTGGATAATTTCCTCACCTAACTGCGGTATCATCAAGGATATCCTGGTTCAGGATAGACAGATGTCAGACCACTCTGTGGTTGCCCTTAAGTTGTCTCTGATGAAATCACCAGTTCAACCAATAATCATCAAGTGTAGGAATCTGAAAGATATTGACGCTGAGGCCTTCAGAGAAGATCTAAAAGATTCTGACCTGGTATCTTCACCCCCGTCGTCTGTTGGTGATCATGTGACATTGTACAACAATACCTTAGCCTCACTCCTGGATAAACATGCTCCGTCGGTGGAGAAGAAAAGACATCTACGTCCAAATGCCCCATGGTACAGTAAGGAGGTATTTACAGCCAAAAGGAGACGACGACGGGCAGAGCGTCAGTGGCGAAACTCACGACTGGAGGTTCATAGGCAGATATTTCGCGCTAGCAGAAATCAAACTACCTCTGTAATTGCTAAAGCTAAACGGGGTTATTGCTTGCAGGAGATAGAGAACTGTGCAGGCAAACCAGCTCGTCTTTATAAGTTTATCAGGCAGCTGCGTGAACATCCACCGAATGATGAAGTTGAACAGGACAACAAAAATATGGCAGATTCAATAAATGAATTCTTCGTCAACAAGATTGACAAAATTCGTGAAGGACTGTCAGCTGACATGGAACAAACATCTCCTGTCGAAATTCCACATTTCACAGGTGAGAGAGTCGATAGGTTTGATCCTTTTTCTGAGGATGAGATCAGAACTATTATGACCAAATCAAAACCAACATCCTGCCCCTCTGATCCAGTTCCCACCAAATTCCTTTTAGAAAATATTGATCTGTTTTTGCCAACTGTAACAGACATTGTAAACAAAAGCCTCGGAAGCGGATATTTTCCTCAGGAATTCAAGAACTCTTTTGTTAAGCCTTTACTGAAGAAACCTAATTTGGATAGTAGTGATTTCAAGAATTTCCGCCCGGTATCGAATCTCTCTTTTCTTTCAAAAGTTGTGGAAAGGGCTGTCAGTATCAGGCTGAAGGAACACTTGGACAATCATAACCTATTGGACAAGCATCAGTCTGCATACCGACAATGTCATAGTACTGAAACAGCTTTAGTACAAGTTAGTGATGAGTTGAGACGGAATGTAGATGGGGGTGACATAGCGGCATTGGTCCTTTTAGACCTCTCCTCAGCATTTGATACCATAGACCATAGTATCCTTTTAAATCTGCTGAAAACCCAGTATGGAATTGACGGCATAGTACTGAACTGGATAAGCTCCTATCTCTGTGACAGACGGCAGTGTGTAATGATAGGGAAAGACAGATCTGACAGCATTACTCTCAAACATGCAGTACCAAAGGGATCTGTTTTGGGACCGTTGCTGTTCCTGCTGTATACTGGTCATGTTGCCAACATCACATCAGTCCACAACATGCCGCATCACTCTTACGCAGATGACACCCAACTCCTCAAGTAAATACCACTGCAAAATCTAAATCAGTCACTTCAAGAACTCACAAACTGCACAGGGGAAATCAAGTCCTGGATGACAACTCATATGCTTAAACTCAATGACAAGAAGACTGAGGCACTTCTGGTAGGAACAAGTCACCAAATTTCAAGATGTCCCATTTAGAACCTAACCATCGCCGATGCAGTTGTTCCTATAAGCTCATCTGTCAAAGATCTAGGCATGTACTTTGATACATCACTGTCAATGGAAACACAGGTGAACAACATCTGTAAGACTTGCTATTTCCATCTTCGCTCCATCAGCAACATCCGTCAATATCTTACAGCTGAAGCCACCCATGCCTTAGTCCGGGCGCTTGTGATTTCAAGGCTCGACTACTGCAACAGCTTGCTGTTTGGGATCAGTCAGAGGCTATTGGATAAGTTACAGAAGGTGCAGAACACGGCCGCACGTATTATCAGTCGCATTCCCAAACATGGCCACATCACACCTGTTCTTAAACAGTTGCACTGGCTCCCCATCAAGGCAAGAAGCGACTACAAAATCCTCTGCTTGACCTACATGGCCCGTCACGGACTTGCTCCCCCATATCTCTCTGACCTGCTTACTCCTTACTCAAACAAGCGCTGCCTTCGATCATCCAATCAGGAGTTTCTGTTCGTGCCAAACTTCAAGCTTAAAACTTTTGGAAACCGGACTTTTTCATATGCAGCCCCAACCTTGTGGAATTCACTCCCATACAATCTGAAAGTTTCTGATAGTATTGCCACATTCAAGTCAGGACTCAAAACATACCTGTTTTCAATGTATTATTAGGAACTCTATTTTGGACGTGTACATATTGCTGTATAAATGTGGGAGACTCTTTTAATCTGTCATTGTTGCGCCTTGAGCATATCTGCTAACGTGGAAAAGGCGCATGAAGAAATCTGCATTTTATTTTATTATTAACAGCTCGCCGATATATCTGCCATAATAAAACTGAAAATGACAGGGCTATGCTAATACCCAATCTCAGCACAAGACGTACATTCGAAGACGTACATTCGAAGTCACAGGAAGGAAGTGTGGAGTTTGAAACACCCTAGCGTCGTGAGCACGACCGGGCCGTCTGTACATTGATAGGTGACCCTGTGTTTGCCACCTTACAGCCTGCATTATTGTCCGGCTAAAGCCGTTTCTGTCAACACAGAATGTTGACGAGAAACTATTGGAATGCATGCACCATGTATCACGGAAACACATTTTGAAACCTTTCATGAATCTCGAAAACCTGAGTTTACTTTTCAGGAAAGGTACGACACAAAACCCTGTATAGCATTACATGCCGCATGTACTTCATGACAAACGCCACGCTTTTCATACCAAGTGGGAGCCTATTTGATCACCTTTAATCCTTCGAGCACAGGGTACGTCTTCTTAATACGAACGTGAAACCTTCCAGTCTTAAAATGTTCTTGTGTATATCAGGAGAAAGTCTCGGTAATCGTTCCACTGACATCCGGGTTGATGGGGTAGCCAAGTGGTTAAAACGTCCGCTCATTACGCCAAAGACCCGGGTTCGATTCCCCACATGGGTACAAAGTGTGAAGCCCGTTCCTGATGTCCCCCGCTGTGATATTGCTGGAATTTTGCTAAATGCGGTGTAAAACGATACTCACTGATATCCGACATTTGAAAGTCTATTCAAAACCCTTCATCACAGCAGTACGACACTAGTATCCAGAGAATTAGTGTTGTGATTGACATCCTCAGTTACGGGATATATACGGGAATATGATTGATAAGATTCTCTACTATACATAGGGGAAATTGTGCCGAAATAATAATATAATAGAGGTATATTCATAAATACTTGATCAGCTTGAGCATATTGTTCCGTTGCGACATGGAATAATAAGCAGAAGCTTGTTACCTTTGATAAATGAACCTACTTTAACATAACAGGGCTATGATGGGCACAAGAAAACAACAAAGGGATGGGCACAAGAACATGACAGGGCAACCAGAACATGGGCACCAGAACATGACAGGGCTGCAACTGTAAGGGATGGGATGGGCACCAGAACATGACAGGGCTATGTAACTGTAAAGGGATGGGCACCAGAACATGACAGGGCTATGTAACTGTAAAGGGATGGGCACCAGAACATGACAGGGCTATGTAACTGTAAAGGGATGGGCACCAGAACATGACAGGGCTATGCAACTGTAAAGGGATGGGCACCAGAACATGACAGGGCTATGCAACTGTAAAGGGATGGGCACCAGAACATGACAGGGCTATGCAACTGTAAAGGGATGGGCACCAGAACATGACAGGGCTATGCAACTGTAAAGGGATGGGCACCAGAACATGACAGGGCTATGCAACTGTAAAGGGATGGGCACCAGAACATGACAGGGCTATGCAACTGTAAAGGGATGGGCACCAGAACATGACAGGGCTATGCAACTGTAAAGGGATGGGCACCAGAACATGACAGGGCTATGCAACTGTAAAGGGATGGGCACCAGAACATGACAGGGCTATGCAACTGTAAAGGGATGGGCACCAGAACATGACAGGGCTATGCAACTGTAAAGGGATGGGCACCAGAACATGACAGGGCTATGCAACTGTAAAGGGATGGGCACCAGAACATGACAGGGCTATGCAACTGTAAAGGGATGGGCACCAGAACATGACAGGGCTATGCAACTGTAAAGGGATGGGCACCAGAACATGACAGGGCTATGTAACTGTAAAGGGATGGGCACCAGAACATGACAGGGCTATGTAACTGTAAAGGGATGGGCACCAGAACATGACAGGCACCAGAACATGACTAACTGTAAAGGGATGGGCACCAGAACATGACAGGGCTATGCAACTGTAAAGGGATGGGCACCAGAACATGACAGGGCTATGCAACTGTAAAGGGATGGGCACCAGAACATGGCAGGGCTATGCAACTGTAAAGGGATGGGCACCAGAACATGACAGGGCTATGCAACTGTAAAGGGATGGGCACCAGAACATGACAGGGCTATGCAACTGTAAAGGGATGGGCACCAGAACATGACAGGGCTATGCAACTGTAAAGGGATGGGCACCAGAACATGACAGGGCTATGCAACTGTAAAGGGATGGGCACCAGAACATGACAGGGCTATGCAACTGTAAAGGGATGGGCACCAGAACATGACAGGGCTATGCAACTGTAAAGGGATGGGCACCAGAACATGACAGGGCTATGCAACTGTAAAGGGATGGGCACCAGAACATGACAGGGCTATGCAACTGTAAAGGGATGGGCACCAGAACATGACAGGGCTATGCAACTGTAAAGGGATGGGCACCAGAACATGACAGGGCTATGCAACTGTAAAGGGATGGGCACCAGAACATGACAGGGCTATGCAACTGTAAAGGGATGGGCACCAGAACATGACAGGGCTATGCAACTGTAAAGGGATGGGCACCAGAACATGACAGGGCTATGCAACTGTAAAGGGATGGGCACCAGAACATGACAGGGCTATGCAACTGTAAAGGGATGGGCACCAGAACATGCACAGGGCTATGCAACTGTAAAGGGATGACACCAGAACATGACAGGGCTATGCAACTGTAAAGGGATGGGCACCAGAACAACTGTAAAGGGATGGGCACCAGAACATGACAGGGCTATGCAACTGTAAAGGGATGGGCACCAGAACATGACAGGGCTATGCAACTGTAAAGGGATGGGCACCAGAAGAACATGCAGGGCTATGCAACTGTAAAGGGATGGGCACCAGAACATGGCAGGGCTATGCAACTGTAAAGGGATGGGCACCAGAACATGACAGGGCTATGCAACTGTAAAGGGATGGGCACCAGAACATGACAGGGCTATGCAACTGTAAAGGGATGGGCACCAGAACATGACAGGGCTATGCAACTGTAAAGGGATGGGCACCAGAACATGGCAGGGCTATGCAACTGTAAAGGGATGGGCACCAGAACATGGCAGGGCTATGCAACTGTAAAGGGATGGGCACCAGAACATGACAGGGCTATGCAACTGTAAAGGGATGGGCACCAGAACATGACAGGGCTATGCAACTGTAAAGGGATGGGCACCAGAACATGACAGGGCTATGCAACTGTAAAGGGATGGGCACCAGAACATGACAGGGCTATGCAACTGTAAAGGGATGGGCACCAGAACATGACAGGGCTATGCAACTGTAAAGGGATGGGCACCAGAACATGACAGGGCTATGCAACTGTAAAGGGATGGGCACCAGAACATGGCAGGGCTATGCAACTGTAAAGGGATGGGCACCAGAACATGACAGGGCTATGCAACTGTAAAGGGATGGGCACCAGAACATGGCAGGGCTATGCAACTGTAAAGGGATGGGCACCAGAACATGACAGGGCTATGCAACTGTAAAGGGATGGGCACCAGAACATGGCAGGGCTATGCAACTGTAAAGGGATGGGCACCAGAACATGACAGGGCTATGCAACTGTAAAGGGATGGGCACCAGAACATGGCAGAGCTATGCAACTGTAAAGGGATGGGCACCAGAACATGGCAGGGCTATGCAACTGTAAAGGGATGGGCACCAGAACATGACAGGGCTATGCAACTGTAAAGGGATGGGCACCAGAACATGACAGGGCTATGCAACTGTAAAGGGATGGGCACCAGAACATGGCAGGGCTATGCAACTGTAAAGGGATGGGCACCAGAACATGACAGGGCTATGCAACTGTAAAAGGATGGGCACCAGAACATGACAGGGCTATGCAACTGTAAAGGGATGGGCACCAGAACATGGCAGGGCTATGCAACTGTAAAGGGATGGGCACCAGAACATGGCAGGGCTATGCAACTGTAAAGGGATGGGCACAGAACATGGCAGGGCAGGGCTATGCAACTGTAAAGGGATGGGCACCAGAACATGACAGGGCTATGCAACTGTAAAGGGATGGGCACCAGAACATGACAGGGCTATGCAACTGTAAAGGGATGGGCACCAGAACATGACAGGGCTATGCAACTGTAAAGGGATGGGCACCAGAACATGACAGGGCTATGCAACTGTAAAGGGATGGGCACCAGAACATGACAGGGGCTATGCAACTGTAAAGGGATGGGCACCAGAACATGACAGGGCTATGCAACTGTAAAGGGATGGGCACCAGAACATGACAGGGCTATGCAACTGTAAAGGGATGGGCACCAGAACATGACACAGGGCTATGCAACTGTAAAGGGATGGGCACCAGAACATGACAGGGCTATGCAACTGTAAAGGGATGGGCACCAGAACATGACAGGGCTATGCAACTGTAAAGGGATGGGCACCAGAACATGGCAGGGCTATGCAACTGTAAAGGGATGGGCACCAGAACATGACAGGGCTATGCAACTGTAAAGGGATGGGCACCAGAACATGACAGGGCTATGCAACTGTAAAGGGATGGGCACCAGAACATGACAGGGCTATGCAACTGTAAAGGGATGGGCACCAGAACATGGCAGGGCTATGCAACTGTAAAGGGATGGGCACCAGAACATGACAGGGCTATGCAACTGTAAAGGGATGGGCACCAGAACATGACAGGGGCTATGCAACTGTAAAAAGGATGGGCACCAGAACATGACAGGGCTATGCAACTGTAAAGGGATGGGCACCAGAACATGGACAGGGCTATGCAACTGTAAAGGGATGGGCACCAGAACATGGCAGGGCTATGCAACTGTAAAGGGATGGGCACCAGAACATGACAGGGCTATGCAACTGTAAAGGGATGGGCACCAGAACATGTAAAGGGATGGGCACCAGCTATGCAACTGTAAAGGGATGGGCACCAGAACATGACAGGGCTAACTGTAACTGTAAAGGGATGGGCACCAGAACATGGCAGGGCTATGCAACTGTAAAGGGATGGGCACCAGAACATGACAGGGCTATGCAACTGTAAAGGGATGGGCACCAGAACATGACAGGGCTATGCAACTGTAAAGGGATGGGCACCAGAACATGGCAGGGCTATGCAACTGTAAAGGGATGGGCACCAGAACATGACAGGGCTATGCAACTGTAAAGGGATGGGCACCAGAACATGGCAGGGCTATGCAACTGTAAAGGGATGGGCACCAGAACATGACAGGGCTATGCAACTGTAAAGGGATGGGCACCAGAACATGGCAGGGCTATGCAACTGTAAAGGGATGGGCACCAGAACATGACAGGGCTATGCAACTGTAAAGGGATGGGCACCAGAACATGACAGGGCTATGCAACTGTAAAGGGATGGGCACCAGAACATGGCAGGGCTATGCAACTGTAAAGGGATGGGCACCAGAACATGACAGGGCTATGCAACTGTAAAGGGATGGGCACCAGAACATGGCAGGGCTATGCAACTGTAAAGGGATGGGCACCAGAACATGACAGGGCTATGCAACTGTAAAGGGATGGGCACCAGAACATGGCAGGGCTATGCAACTGTAAAGGGATGGGCACCAGAACATGACAGGGCTATGCAACTGTAAAGGGATGGGCACCAGAACATGGCAGGGCTATGCAACTGTAAAGGGATGGGCACCAGAACATGACAGGGCTATGCAACTGTAAAGGGATGGGCACCAGAACATGACAGGGCTATGCAACTGTAAAGGGATGGGCACCAGAACATGGCAGGGCTATGCAACTGTAAAGGGATGGGCACCAGAACATGACAGGGCTATGCAACTGTAAAGGGATGGGATGGGCACCAGAACATGACAGAACTATGGCTATGCAACTGTAAAGGGATGGGCACCAGAACATGGCAGGGCTATGCAACTGTAAAGGGATGGGGGCACCAGAACATGACAGGGCTATGCAACTGTAAAGGGATGGGCACCAGAACATGGCAGGGCTATGCAACTGTAAAGGGATGGGCACCAGAACATGACAGGGCTATGCAACTGTAAAGGGATGGGCACCAGAACATGACAGGGCTATGCAACTGTAAAGGGATGGGCACCAGAACATGACAGGGCTATGCAACTGTAAAGGGATGGGCACCAGAACATGACAGGGCTATGCAACTGTAAAGGGATGGGCACCAGAACATGGCAGGGCTATGCAACTGTAAAGGGATGGGCACCAGAACATGACAGGGCTATGCAACTGTAAAAAGGGATGGGCACCAGAACATGACAGGGCTATGCAACTGTAAAGGGATGGGCACCAGAACATGACAGGGCTATGCAACTGTAAAGGGATGGGCACCAGAACATGGCAGGGCTATGCAACTGTAAAGGGATGGGCACCAGAACATGACAGGGCTATGCAACTGTAAAGGGATGGGCACCAGAACATGGCAGGGCTATGCAACTGTAAAGGGATGGGCACCAGAACATGACAGGGCTATGCAACTGTAAAGGGATGGGCACCAGAACATGGCAGGGCTATGCAACTGTAAAGGGATGGGCACCAGAACATGGCAGGGCTATGCAACTGTAAAGGGATGGGCACCAGAACATGACAGGGCTATGCAACTGTAAAGGGATGGGCACCAGAACATGGCAGGGCTATGCAACTGTAAAGGGATGGGCACCAGAACATGACAGGGCTATGCAACTGTAAAGGGATGGGCACCAGAACATGGCAGGGCTATGCAACTGTAAAGGGATGGGCACCAGAACATGACATGGCTATGCAACTGTAAAGGGATGGGCACCAGAACATGGCAGGGCTATGCAACTGTAAAGGGATGGGCACCAGAACATGACAGGGCTATGCAACTGTAAAGGGATGGGCACCAGAACATGACAGGGCTATGCAACTGTAAAGGGATGGGCACCAGAACATGGCAGGGCTATGCAACTGTAAAGGGATGGGCACCAGAACATGACAGGGGCTATGCAACTGTAAAGGGATGGGCACCAGAACATGACAGGGCTATGCAACTGTAAAGGGATGGGCACCAGAACATGGCAGGGCTATGCAACTGTAAAGGGATGGGCACCAGAACATGGCAGGGCTATGCAACTGTAAAGGGATGGGCACCAGAACATGACAGGGCTATGCAACTGTAAAGGGATGGGCACCAGAACATGACAGGGCTATGCAACTGTAAAGGGATGGGCACCAGAACATGACAGGGCTATGCAACTGTAAAGGGATGGGCACCAGAACATGACAGGGCTATGCAACTGTAAAGGGATGGGCACCAGAACATGGCAGGGCTATGCAACTGTAAAGGGATGGGCACCAGAACATGACAGGGCTATGCAACTGTAAAGGGATGGGCACCAGAACATGGCAGGGCTATGCAACTGTAAAGGGATGGGCACCAGAACATGACAGGGCTATGCAACTGTAAAGGGATGGGCACAGAACATGGCAGGGCTATGCAACTGTAAAGGGATGGGCACCAGAACATGACAGGGCTATGCAACTGTAAAGGGATGGGCACCAGAACATGGCAGGGCTATGCAACTGTAAAGGGATGGGCACCAGAACATGACAGGGCTATGCAACTGTAAAGGGATGGGCACCAGAACATGACAGGGCTATGCACAACTGTAAAGGGATGGGCACCAGAACATGACAGGGCTATGCAACTGTAAAGGGATGGGCACCAGAACATGACAGGGCTATGCAACTGTAAAGGGATGGGCACCAGAACATGGCAGGGCTATGCAACTGTAAAGGGATGGGCACCAGAACATGACAGGGCTATGCAACTGTAAAGGGATGGGCACCAGAACATGACAGGGCTATGCAACTGTAAAGGATGGGCACCAGAACATGACAGGGCTATGCAACTGTAAAGGGATGGGCACCAGAACATGACAGGGCTATGCAACTGTAAAGGGATGGGCACCAGAACATGACAGGGCTATGCAACTGTAAAGGGATGGGCACCAGAACATGACAGGGCTATGCAACTGTAAAGGGATGGGCACCAGAACATGACAGGGCTATGCAACTGTAAAGGGATGGGCACCAGAACATGACAGGGCTATGCAACTGTAAAGGGATGGGCACCAGAACATGACAGGGCTATGCAACTGTAAAGGGATGGGCACCAGAACATGACAGGGCTATGCAACTGTAAAGGGATGGGCACCAGAACATGACAGGGCTATGCAACTGTAAAGGGATGGGCACCAGAACATGGCAGGGCTATGCAACTGTAAAGGATGGGCACCAGAACATGGCAGGGCTATGCAACTGTAAAGGGATGGGCACCAGAACATGACAGGGCTATGCAACTGTAAAGGGATGGGCACCAGAACATGACAGGGCTATGCAACTGTAAAGGGATGGGCACCAGAACATGACAGGGCTATGCAACTGTAAAGGGATGGGCACCAGAACATGACAGGGCTATGCAACTGTAAAGGGATGGGCACCAGAACATGACAGGGCTATGCAACTGTAAAGGGATGGGCACCAGAACATGGCAGGGCTATGCAACTGTAAAGGGATGGGCACCAGAACATGACAGGGCTATGCAACTGTAAAGGGATGGGCACCAGAACATGACAGGGCTATGCAACTGTAAAAGGATGGGCACCAGAACATGACAGGGCTATGCAACTGTAAAGGGATGGGCACCAGAACATGACAGGGCTATGCAACTGTAAAGGGATGGGCACCAGAACATGACAGGGCTATGCAACTGTAAAGGGATGGGCACCAGAACATGACAGGGCTATGCAACTGTAAAGGGATGGGCACCAGAACATGACAGGGCTATGTAACTGTAAAGGGATGGGCACCAGAACATGACAGGGCTATGCAACTGTAAAGGGATGGGCACCAGAACATGGCAGGGCTATGCAACTGTAAAGGGATGGGCACCAGAACATGACAGGGCTATGCAACTGTAAAGGGATGGGCACCAGAACATGACATGGGCAACCAGAACAGAACACAGGGCTATGCAACTGTAAAGGGATGGGCACCAGAACATGACAGGGCTATGCAACTGTAAAGGGATGGGCACCAGAACATGACAGGGCTATGCAACTGTAAAGGGATGGGCACCAGAACATGACAGGGCTATGCAACTGTAAAGGGATGGGCACCAGAACATGACAGGGCTATGCAACTGTAAAGGGATGGGCACCAGAACATGACAGGGCTATGCAACTGTAAAGGGATGGGCACCAGAACATGGCAGGGCTATGCAACTGTAAAGGGATGGGCACCAGAACATGGCAGGGCTATGCAACTGTAAAAGGGTTTGGCACCAGAACATGACAGGGCTATGCAACTGTAAAGGGATGGGCACCAGAACATGACAGGGCTATGCAACTGTAAAGGGATGGGCACCAGAACATGACAGGGCTATGCAACTGTAAAGGGATGGGCACCAGAACATGACAGGGCTATGCAACTGTAAAGGGATGGGCACCAGAACATGACAGGGCTATGTAACTGTAAAGGGATGGGCACCAGAACATGACAGGGCTATGCAACTGTAAAGGGATGGGCACCAGAACATGACAGGGCTATGTAACTGTAAAGGGATGGGCACCAGAACATGACAGGGCTATGTAACTGTAAAGGGATGGGCACCAGAACATGACAGGGCTATGCAACTGTAAAGGGATGGGCACCAGAACATGACAGGGCTATGCAACTGTAAAGGATGGGCACCAGAACATGACAGGGCTATGCAACTGTAAAGGGATGGGCACCAGAACATGACAGGGCTATGCAACTGTAAAGGGATGGGCACCAGAACATGACAGGGCTATGCAACTGTAAAGGGATGGGCACCAGAACATGACAGGGCTATGACAACTGTAAACTGTAAATGGATGGGCACCAGAACATGACAGGGCTATGCAACTGTAAAGGGATGGGCACCAGAACATGGCAGGGCTATGCAACTGTAAAGGGATGGGCACCAGAACATGACAGGGCTATGCAACTGTAAAGGGATGGGCACCAGAACATGACAGGGCTATGCAACTGTAAAGGGATGGGCACCAGAACATGACAGGGCTATGTAACTGTAAAGGGATGGGCACCAGAACATGGCAGGGCTATGCAACTGTAAAGGGATGGGCACCAGAACATGACAGGGCTATGTAACTGTAAAGGGATGGGCACCAGAACATGGCAGGGCTATGCAACTGTAAAGGGATGGGCACCAGAACATGACAGGGCTATGTAACTGTAAAGGGATGGGCACCAGAACATGGCAGGGCTATGCAACTGTAAAGGGATGGGCACCAGAACATGACAGGGCTATGCAACTGTAAAGGGATGGGCACCAGAACATGACAGGGCTATGTAACTGTAAAGGGATGGGCACCAGAACATGACTGGTCTATGTAACTGTAAAAAGGATGGGCACCAGAACATGACAGGGCTATGTAACTGTAAAGGGATGGGCACCAGAACATGACAGGGCCTATGTAACTGTAAAGGGATGGGCACCAGAACATGACAGGGCTATGTAACTGTAAAGGGATGGGCACCAGAACATGACAGGGCTATGTAACTGTAAAGGGATGGGCACCAGAACATGACAGGGCTATGTAACTGTAAAGGGATGGGCACCAGAACATGACAGGGCCATGTAACTGTAAAGGGATGGGCACCAGAACATGACAGGGCTATGTAACTGTAAAGGGATGGGCACCAGAACATGACAGGGCTATGTAACTGTAAAGGGATGGGCACCAGAACATGACAGGGCTATGCAACTGTAAAGGGATGGGCACCAGAACATGACAGGGCTATGTAACTGTAAAGGGATGGGCACCAGAACATGACAGGGCTATGTAACTGTAAAGGGATGGGCACCAGAACATGACAGGGCTATGTAACTGTAAAGGGATGGGCACCAGAACATGACAGGGCTATATGTAACTGTAAAGGGATGGGCACCAGAACATGACAGGGCTATGTAACTGTAAAGGGATGGGCACCAGAACATGACAGAACTATGTAACTGTAAAGGGATGGGCACCAGAACATGACTGGACTATGTAACTGTAAAGGGATGGGCACCAGAACATGACAGGGCTATGTAACTGTAAAGGGATGGGCACCAGAACATGACAGGGCTATGTAACTGTAAAGGGATGGGCACCAGAACATGACAGGGCTATGTAACTGTAAAGGGATGGGCACAAGATCATGACTGGGCTATGTAACTGTAAAGGGATGGGCACCAGAACATGACAGGGCTATGTAACTGTAAAGGGATGGGCACCAGAACATGACAGGGCCATGTAACTGTAAAGGGATGGGCACCAGAACATGACTGGGCTATGTAACTGTAAAGGGATGGGCACCAGAACATGACAGGGCCATGTAACTGTAAAGGGATGGGCACCAGAACATTTCAGGGCTATGTAACTGTAAAGGAATGGGCACCAGAACATGACAGGACTATGTAACTGTAAAGGGATGGGCACCAGAACATGACAGGGCTATGTAACTGTAAAGGGATGGGCACCAGAACATGACAGGGCTATGTAACTGTAAAGGGATGGGCACCAGAACATGACAGGGCCATGTAACTGTAAAGGGATGGGCACCAGAACATGACAGGGCCATGTAACTGTAAAGGGATGGGCACCAGAATCATGACAGGGCTATGTAACTGTAAAGGGATGGGCACCAGAACATGACAGGGCTATGTAACTGTAAAGGGATGGGCACCAGATCATGACTGGGCTATGTAACTGTAAAGGGATGGGCACCAGAACATGACAGGGCTATGTAACTGTAAAGGGATGGGCACCAGAACATGACAGGGCTA
Organism: Haliotis rubra; assembly: GCF_003918875.1. NCBI lineage: Eukaryota > Metazoa > Mollusca > Gastropoda > Lepetellida > Haliotidae > Haliotis > Haliotis rubra. The sequence continues at coordinate 138,719 of NW_025766970.1, forward strand.
TGTAACTGTAAAGGGATGGGCACCAGAACATGACAGGGCTATGTAACTGTAAAGGGATGGGCACCAGAACATGACAGGGCCATGTAACTGTAAAGGGATGGGCACCAGATCATGACAGGGCCATGTAACTGTAAAGGGATGGGCACCAGAACATGACAGGGCCATGTAACTATAAAGGGATGAGCACCAGATCATGACAGGGCTATGTAACTGTAAAGGGATGGGCACCAGAACATGACAGAACTATGTAACTGTAAAGGGATGGGCACCAGAACATGACTGGGCTATGTAACTGTAAAGGGATGGGCACCAGAACATGACAGGGCTATGTAACTGTAAAGGGATGGGCACCAGAACATTTCAGGGCTATGTACCTGTAAAGGAATGGGCACCAGAACATGACTGGGCCATGTAACTGTAAAGGGATGGGCACCAGAACATTACTGGGCCATGTAACTGTAAAGGGATGGGCACCAGAACATGACAGGGCCATGTAACTGTAAAGGGATGGGCACCAGAACATGACTGGGCTATGTACCTGTGAAGTGATGGGCACAAGAAGATGCCTGGGCTATGTAACTGTGAAGGGGTGGGCACCAGAACATGACAGGGCCATGTAACTGTAAAGGGATGGGCACCAGAATATGACTGGGCTATGTACCTGTAAAGGGATGGGCACCAGAACATGACTGGGCTATGTACCTGTGAAGGGATGGGCACCAGAACATGACTGGGCTATGTACCTGTGAAGGGATGGGCACCAGAACATGACAGGGCCATGTAAATGTAAAGGGATGGGCACCAGATCATGACAGGGCTATGTAACTGTAAAGGGATGGGCACCAGAAGATGACAGGGCTATGTACCTGTGAAGGGATGGGCACCAGAACATGACTGGGCTATGTACCTGTGAAGGGATGGGCACCAGAACATGACTGGGCTATGTACCTGTGAAGGGATGGGCACCAGAACATGACAGGGCTATGTACCTGTGAAGGGATGGGCACCAGAACATGACTGGGCTATGTACCTGTGAAGGGATGGGCACCAGAACATGACTGGGCTATGTACCTGTGAAGGGATGGGCACCAGAACATGACAGGGCTATGTACCTGTGAAGGGTTGGGCACCAGAACATGACTGGGCTATGTACCTGTGAAGGGATGGGCACCAGAACATGACTGGGCTATGTACCTGTGAAGGGATGGGCACCAGAACATGACTGGGCTATGTACCTGTGAAGGGATGGGCACAAGAACATGACTGGGCTACGTACCTGTGAAGGGATGGGGACCAGAACATGACTGGGCTATGTACCTGTGAAGGGATGGGCACCAGAACATGACTGGGCTATGTACCTGTGAAGGGATGGGCGCCAGAACATGACAGGGCTATGTACCTGTGAAGGGATGGGCACCAGAACATGACTGGGCTACGTACCTGTGAAGGGATGGGCACCAGAACATGACTGGGCTCTATCACATACCAAGCAAAAAATGATTTGGTGTGATTGGGGTATACTCCTCAAGGCGTTGCCTATTGTGGGTCAAATGTCGGCTGTTTAAAACAGCCTCTAGTTCTACGAGAGCAGTCCAAAGTGCAGCTTGGGAAAAATTAGTAGTTTTCAGTGTAGCCCCGAGTGCAGTATTATGGTCGCAATGAGGTTTCTGATGAAACCTCTTCTATATGGCATGCTGGTCGTTGTGGTTCAAAAGAACCTAATAACAATTTTATTAACAAGAACAGAATAACATGGGGTGTCTGAGGGCTTGAGCTAACCTGAGTGATAATTCTAGTGTATGCCATAACATTTACATATGGCAGGTGATAATTCTAGTGAATGCTAGATGATGTCACGATATCTATAAATACGAGCGCTAACCAAGCAACTTCCTCTTTTCAATTTTGGCTGCTACGGAGCACACCCCTGGTATCTGTATCCCTAGCAGCTCAGTTTGCTCCATTTGTCTAAGACTTAAAATGTCACGTACTTCTGTGAAATGTTTGGGTATGGAAGCTCGGGGGTGGGGTATTAATCTGAAGGCAGATGATCCTCACCCCTTATGTTTAGCATGCCGACACTGCTCTCGGTCGTCGCCTTGTGCTCTGTGCAAGGATTGGACACCGGAGCAGTGGACCCAGTTGGAGAGGCGCTTGTACAACCCCAATATGTAAAATCAAGACAGCGCTTTCGGAAGGCAACGCGGAACCGGGAGCTTCGTTCAACGGGAGCTCTTCTTCGTCGGCGACGGTCCATCGGTCCTTCTCCGACGTCGTGGCGGGTGTAGGGGCCCTCAGGGCCACCTCCCCGTTGCCCGGGATCTCCGGATTCATCCCGAACGTCACTGACGTCCCCAGCTTACCCGTGACCGACCTCACCCTTGGGGTTGAGGTCGGCCCGAGTTCCCGGGTGCCAGTTTCGACAAACCCCCTGGGTCTTGAGTCAACGGCCCAGATAGAACCCGAACGTCCCTACGGGACCAACGGGAATGAGGTCGGGTTGTCCCAACGGGACACTGAGCCTTCGGTCTCGTGGGCCGACCTCGCTACGGGCCAGGTCCCGGCCGGCCCTGCGGTGGGTGCCGGCCAGGGTATGGCTGCCCCCGGGTCCCGGCCAGGACACTCCTGCTCCCGCAGAGATCTGGCAGGCCGTCCAGAGGCAAAGTTTGCTTCTGGAGCAGGAACATACCTCGCAGTCAGTTCCGATCCATCATTCAGCATGGGATGCCAGACAACGTGGTGAGACTTATACACAATCTCGGTCATCCAATTTAGCCAGCACATTGAGTGCAGGTCCTGTACGCAAGAAGGGAACATGGGTTGATAACCTGTTATATCATAAGAGCAAAGTGTTGCTGCTCGTTGTTTCGACCACCTGGGTATCTGGCCCACACTATATTTAATTACAGATTGTTTAACTGTTTGTTGTTTAACGCCACACTCTGCAATATTCCAGCTATATGGCAGCCGTCTGTGAGTCTGGACCAGACAATCCAGTGATCAATATCATGAGCATCAATCTATGCAATTTGGATACAATGACGTGTCAACCAAGTCAGCAATCCTGTCCACATGTTCTCATTATTCGCATGTAACAACAAGCAACAAGACCAGTTCCAACCTGGATCTTCACTGGTAAACCCCCATAGCATGAATACTGCAGAAGCAAATGTGAAAGAACAAAATATGTCCTGAAATGGTACTTGCTCCCTAGGCAATTACATGCTTGTCATGACATGGATTTGATAACTCAATATATGACTATGAATAGTAATAAATGTCTTTTATTTCCCTGATCATCTCATTATTTAACCATTTTTCTCCAATTTTACAGATTACAGTGACTGAAAATGGCATAATTGGCATCCATGGCTGGCTGCCATTTGACAAGTCCATCGCCAACTATTATACATTTGAGAAAGATCCGTCCATGTTCAATGCCAAGTGAGTGATAGAAAAATGATAGATTAGATTATTCAACGAATGTACAACTTCCTTCATGATGATTTAGTAAACTGACGCCTTTCTAGGAATTTCTGAATATTCTGAGACAAGTCCATAATTCTGTTCTGTGACTGGTATGATTGCTGTGACATTTTGCTTCTCTCCAACAGAACCAAGAAGAGAGTTGGAGGTCCATTTGCTCCTGGTATACGAGTTGTCCCGAAGTTGTTTGCTGTGTCACATGATGCTAAACTGTTGTTCAGTGTGGGATACTGGGACAACAGCCTACAGGCCTACCATCTCGGGAAAGCTAAGCGGATCAACCATATTGTCAGACACATCGGTAAGATTTGAGAACATGGTCATGCATTTATGATTGACATGATATGGAGTACAACTGTATGCAAACATTGTGTGATGTGAAATTGCTCCTGGAAGTCATTCCGGTATACTGTTCATAGCAGCGTTAAACCAAGCTCGCGCCCTCCCTCCCTCCCTCCCTCCCTCACTCACTGTCATTGGTTCAGTCTGCTACAACCCAAGCTGCCTGTGAGGTGCTATAAGGTTAACAGTCATTTGACCATCTTATCCCCCAGGGTATCCATTCACTGCTGGGTGAACAGAGGCTTTATTGTGGTCCCAATATTTATTTGAATCCCAATACAGCTGGTCCTTCACTTTGAGTCTCATTAAGCTGATCCTTCACTTTGAGTCTCATTAAGCTGATTCGTCATTTTGAGTCCCAATGCAGCTGTTCCTTCACTTTGAGTCCCAATGCAGCTGATCCTTTACTTTGAGTCTCATTAAGCTGATCCTTCACTTTGAGTCCCAATACAGCTGATCCTTTACTTTGAGTCTCATTAAGCTGATCCTACACTTTGAGTCTCATTAAGCTGATCCTTCACTTTGAGTCTCATTTAGCTGATCCTTTACTTGAGTCCCAGTACAGCTGATCCTTCACTTTGAGTATCATTTAGCTGATCCTTCACTTTGAGTCCCAATACAGCTGGTCCTTTACTTTGAGTCTCATTAAGCTGATCCTTCACTTTGAGTCTCATTAAGCTGATCCTTCACTTTGAGTCTCATTTAGCTGATCATTTACTTGAGTCCCAGTACAGCTGATCCTTCACTTTGAGTATCATTTAGCTGATCCTTCACTTTGAGTCCCAATACAGCTGGTCCTTCACTTTGAGTCCCAGTACAGCTGGTCCTTCACTTTGAGCCCCAATACAGCTGATCCTTTACTTTGAGTCTCATTAAGCTGATCCTTCACTTTGAGTCCCATTTAGCTGATCCCTCACTTTGAGTCTCATTAAGCTGATCCTTCACTTTGAGTCTCATTAAGCTGATCCTTCACTTTGAGTCCCAATACAGCTGATCCTTCACTTTGAGTCTCATTAAGCTGATCCTTCACTTTAAGTCTCATTAAGCTGATCCTTCACTTTGAGTCCCGATGCAGCTGATCCTTTACTATTACCGCAATATAGATGTACCTTCACTATCACAACAATCAATACAGCTGAAGCTTCATTTAGATTTGTGTTCTGAGTCCCAGTACAGCTGCATCTTCAGTTTGATTCCCAATACAGCTGTACTTCTGATGAACCTTTACTTTCACACCTAATGCTGTACGTTCACTCTAAGTTTAACACCTGACATAGCTGCAGTTACTCCGACAAACCCAGAACTGCTACACTGCTGTGCTACATATGATATTTTTGTCCCTGACTTTGACTTCCACTACGAGTGTACTTTAGAGATACATGTACTTACAAAGTCGCTGTAGGCTATTCAGTAACAATACTGGCCTCGTTGTGGACAGGTCATCTTAAATGTAAAGTCCGCCTTTCTCTCTATCAAAAGACAATCACACCTTATGCCTGTCGCTCTCAACACGAATGTTACTTGTACTCACGCGCCTGTTCACATAATTTTATGTCTTCCTTTTGACAGGACCCAAAGTCCGGTGATGCTGAGATAGAAGCATGGATGACCTTCCAATGGACAGACACAAGGCTGTCGTGGGACCCTGCAACTTTCAACAATGTAACAGTCACCCACCTACAGGCGTCCAAGAACTGGTACCCGGATGTCGTGCTCTACAATGGGTGAGCATGCGTTGGTTCAAAGGTCGCTTTGAAGAGTTTAACGTGCGAAGATACCCTGATGCAGGTGGGAGTTTAAGTGTCTCACGAGTGTAGACTACACAACTTGTGGTTGTGGACTATCCCAATAATCATCTGATCAATGGTACGGTCCAATGGACGGCGTACTGCTGATGACATAGAACACAATCTAGTCATATAAGACAACGCTGCCCTTCTAGGGTGTTAGCAAGGCTGTCCATTGGCGACAGTTACAGCTCAAGTTTTCCGCATACTAAGTAATAGCTATTTGCCTACAGACACGCACGTATCGCTGAAAGACAGGCGGTGGCTAGTGGGGACGGAAGCATCGTGCATATGCCTCCACCACCATAAAGGCACGACGTCAGCAACTACCTGGAGTCTCAAATATGGCTCCTGGACGTACAATGGGGGATTTCTCAACCTGCTGTCTCAGACCACGAGTGTAGACCTCGTCGACTTCCGTCCACAGTCGGACTGGATTTTGACCGGCAACACGGCGACAGGGGACATCAAGTACTACACCTGTTGTATGGAGCCCTACATCGATCGGGCTCACATCGATGTAACCTTCAACTTATCCTTCTGGGTGAAAGGTAGAAGCTACTTCCGATTGAACGTATTTTCCTAATCTCATTCTGAAAGCCCTCTCGAATGTTACCAAAGTGTTATGTGAGCTTTGATAACATTTGGCAATAATCTGATTTACTACCACCTCACCCAGGTACGCAAACTGCCAGACTTAAGTTTGTGAAATACGAGACGGTCTGACTTTTTGCTCCATCTGTTAATACACCTTCACGGTGATATGTGTACAGTTATAGCACTTCCACCACTGACATAACATATGTCTGAAGTTAACTGACCATATAATAAATGCTTAATCATATTCACTGTTTTATGTTGTACGCACATCACCTGTAGAGCGATACTGGCGATACTGGCGACGATCCTTGGAGGGTGACGAGACGTCTTCTGGGTCCTAGTCGAATATACATTAGATAATATGCATTTATAGAATTAATTAACAATTGAGAACAGAAGTAACGGAGATGTTTATTCAACGGACTGTTACATCTCTTCAAAAAGTTGTATCCAGATGGACATTTCATCTTTGCCATGTACAGCGCTTTGAGCATATGATGTATAGATAAGGCGCTATAGAAATGCTCATTTATTATTTATCATAATTATTATTACAAAGCATTGTTCTCATAGCATGTTGATTGTCAGGACTGTAATCCGTAATTGAGAGAGTCCGCATTATAAAGCAAGCTTTAATGTTAAATTAAGAACAGTTTTGCCGAGATTCAGAGAGAGGTCCGGATTGTAGAGAAAACAAAGAGTCCGGATTTGACAGATTCCACTGTATTGGACCTACTTTGATCAATTTAATGACGCGCGCCAACGTAGTCGGAGTTTTACACTAATTTCACAAAAGACATAGCTTTCCCGATCAACCTGTCACGAAAATGTTTGTTTATATAGGAATATATGGTGAATCTGATACACAATCGTCTCAAGACGGATCTGTAAACATATCTTAATTTGGGTACATTCTTATTAACTTATCAACTGAAAATGGGTTTAAAGTTAGTATCCTATCTGAAATAACCCTTTCAAAATATGGACGAGATAAAGTTACCAGATGACCATGCTGTATACGGTAACACCAGTTACCTTACACAGTCAATATGCACAATAAGCCACAAAAGTATTTCCATAATCTTTAATTAGATTCCGACTTTATCATAACAATTTGGTTCTCAAACCAGTCTAATACTCCCAACAGTGGCAGCCGTCACAAGGACCAAAACACACCCTAAAGATGAAAACTATTTCAGATTTACTGTTATGTGATCTGTAATCCTGGCGATTATCAACGTCTAAAGTAGAAAGTGGAAACAGCAGGTCAGTCATAATTGTACATACACGAATACGTGGAGCTTGAAAAGACCGACATTGGTTGCCAGGAGAATTTTGAATCTATGGAACTTCGCCCAATTCAGCAATAGTAATAAATAAGTAGGGTTCCATTCAAGGTTCTGAGAGGCTACATGCGTATAGTGAGTGAGTGAGTTAGTTTTACGTCGTACTCAGCAATATTCCAGCTATATGGCGGCGGTCTGTAAATAATCGCGTCTGGACCAGACAATCCAGTGATCAACAGCATGAGCATCGATCTGCGCAATTTGGAACCGATGACATGTGTCAACCAAGTCAGCGAGCCTGACTACCCGATCCCGTTAGTCGCCTCTTACGTGTCTAGGGGCGTATAGTACACAGTGCATAAGGGCCTGAATTGCAAGTTAAATCTCTCTCGCTTCACTACATCACATGGGATGCGTGCAGATTTTAGTGATGTTATTGACACATCGTCAGGCTTTCCAAGTTGCACAGATTTACATAACCTCAACTTGAACAACGACTCACAGAGGTTTGTGATAACTGCTCCGCAGCGAGCGGGCTGCATCCGCCCGGGCTGCGCATGGTAAAGTACATTCTAGCTTTATTTGGTTGAAAGATGACTTACTTCGAGAACAGCGTGCTCATTGCTGCGCATATCGGGACGTTTGTCGCAGAAATAGTTTAGAAATTAATATATTGTATTGAAGGAAGAACTGAGGATTGATTTGAGGCGGAAAATTAGTAAATGTAAAGATATGGGAAAATAACGAAATATCATACTGGATTTAATTATTTACAAGTTCCAAACTTTCTAAGATGGGCGAAGTTTAGCGAGCTATTTTGGACACTTGAAACTCTCTTCCCACACACTTCAGGGAGATAAGCACAGATATAGGGAGACACTGTCGACTCATAGCTTTATCTCTGACCCACACTGAAGAAACAGACATCAGTCTGCTGGACATCCACGAAGACCTTCACCATGTCTATCTGGCTAACACCACTGGTGGTTCTTTGCACAGTGAGTTGTGTAGCGCTTGTCTACAGGGGGCATTGACCAAGTCTGCAGGTTGCACATACTAATGGCGGCTTGAGTTACACTAAAGTACGTTCTTTATTGTAGAAACGTCTTATTCATCGAATGGATAACTGGATATGAATACGAAACATATGTTATGTAGCAAACGTAATACAGATTGTTTTACAGGGGTAAACAGATGGTATTTCCTCGTTTAACCCTAATGAACATTACTTTGGTCCATGTGCATATCATGATAGCTTGTATCTTGGTGATTATCACCATCAGGGACCGTTCATAATTTATGGCTAGGGGGGGGGGTGGTTGTGATATGGAGAAGCATTTACATAGTGAATGCCCCCCCCCCAAGCTTTATGTACAAATTAAGTAACCTACTGCATGTCATGTACAAAATCAATGAACCCCTCCCCCCCCCTCCCAGATTGTTTAAGCATAATATTTTATACTATTTTTATGTACAAAATTGCGACAAGCGGTATCCGGTGGTCAGGCTCGCTGACATAGTTGACAAATGTCATCGTATCCCAAATGCGTAAATCGATGCTCGTTCTGTTGATCACTGGATTGTCTGGTCCAGACTCGTTTATTTACAAACCGCCGTCATATATATATTGCTGAGTGCGGCCGAAAACTGAACCCACTCACTCACACTATGTCACATAAAGGAGTCCGATACTAGGCGATACGGCTTCACACGGTTTCAATCAGTGTTCGTAGACAGCAGTTTGGAGCTATACATGTAGTGAATTCCAAACCTGCTTTTACGCTCGGTATTTCCAGGTGTGTCTGTGTGTGGAGGGGACGCTGAAGACCATGAATGGTCAGCTGGTGAACGTGGTGGACAACTGCGACCCTGCTGACCCCAACTCGTGCGGGGCGGGCAAATGCTGTGTCAAAGAGGTAGGCTGGACAATTAGTCCTGAAAACATTCCTTCTTAATTCTTGGATTAAACTGAAGATGATGTATGGGGATCCAGTGTCTTCCTGCTGTACGTCCCATAGGACCCAAGTACCATATACATTTAATCCCAGTGTGTGATTGGACTGACGAGTTGAATCAACCTTGAGGGTATAGATCGATGTTCATGGATTCAACCATCTGTTATCGACTCCGTTATGTTCATGTATTGGTGATATTTTTAGTTGTGTGTCTATCATCGCCACAACATCAAAACTTCATTTACTCCTATCGCCGAACTCTTCCTGTACACAACATAACAAACTCTTCCTCTACACAACATAACAAACTCTCTTCAATTATCATGTTCCAGTTTCTTGCCTTGTATCGTCGTATCTGAAACTGATCCTTTCAAATGTGTCTTAATTCAAAATTCGTCAGCTGTACCAACATAACCCAATGTCACACCTACAAATACGGATAACTGGTCCTGACCTTGTCTTAGATATGGGGTTAACTTAGATAAGACTAAGATTATTGTTTTGGTGTCAGAGTAGTGTTCCTTCGAAAATATTTATATTTAGTGAAGTGGTACCTTACTAAAGACACATATCAATGTTACCATCAAGACGTACTTGTTTAGTAACTTGTAGACACATATCACTGTTACCATCAAAACGTTCTTGGTTAGTAACTTGTAGACACCTATCAATGTTACCATCAAGACGTACTTGGTTAGTAACTTGTAGACACCTATCAATGTTACCATCAAGACGTACCTGGTTAGTAACTTGTAGACACATATCAATGTTACCATCAACACGTACCTGGTTAGTAACTTGTAGACACCTATCAATGTTACCATCAAGACGTACTTGGTTAGTAACTTGTAGACACATATCAATGTTACCATCAAGACGTACTTGGTTAGTAACTTGTAGACACATATCAATGTTACCATCAAGACGTACTTGGTTAGTAACTTGTAGACACCTATCAATGTTACCATCAAGACGTACTTGTTTAGTAACTTGTAGAAACCTATCAATGTTACCATCAAGACATCAAGACGTACTTGTTCAAGTAACTTTTAGTAACTTGTAGACACACATATCAATGTTACCATCAAGACGTACTTGGTTAGTAACTTGTAGACACATATCAATGTTACCATCAAGACGTACCTGGTTAGTAACTTGTAGACACATATCAATGTTACCATCAAGACGTACTTGGTTAGTAACTTGTAGACACCTATCAATGTTACCATCAAGACGTACTTGGTTAGTAACTTGTAGACACATATCAATGTTACCATCAAAACGTACCTGGTTAGTAACTTGTAGACACATATCAATATTACCATCAAGACGTACTTGGTTAGTAACTTGTAGACACATATCAATGTTACCATCAAGACGTACTTGTTTAGTAACTTGTAGACACCTATCAATGTTACCATCAAGACGTACTTGTTTAGTAACTTGTAGACACCTATCAATGTTACCATCAAGACGTACTTGGTTAGTAACTTGTAGACACATATCAATGTTACCATCAAAACGTACTTGGTTAGTAACTTGTAGACACATACAATGTTACCATCAAAACTGGTTAGTAACTTGTAGACACATATCAATGTTACCATCAAGACGTACTTGGTTAGTAACTTACTTGGTTAGTAACATAGACACATATCAATGTTACCATCAAGACGTACTTGGTTAGTAACTTGTAGACACCTATCAATGTTACCATCAAGACGTACTTGGTTAGTAACTTGTAGACACATATCAATGTTACCATCAAGACGTACCTGGTTAGTAACTTGTAGACACATATCAATGTTACCATCAAGACGTACTTGGTTAGTAACTTGTAGACACATATAAATGTTACCATCAAGACGTACTTGGTTAGTAACTTGTAGACACCTATCAATATTACCATCAAGACGTACTTGGTTAGTAACTTGTAGACACCTATCAATGTTACCATCAAGACGTACTTGTTTAGTAACTTGTAGACACCTATCAATGTTACCATCAAGACGTACTTGGTTAGTTACTTGTAGACACCTATCAATGTTACCATCAAGACGTACCTGGTTAGTAACTTGTAGACACATATCAATGTTACCATCAAGGCGTACTTGGTTAGTAACTTGTAGACACATATAAACGTTACGATCAAGACGTTCTTGGTTAGTAACTTGTAGACACATATCAATGTTACCATCAAAACGTACCTGGTTAGTAACTTGTAGACACATATCAATGTTACCATCAAGACGTACCTGGTTAGTAACTTGTAGACACATATCAATGTTACCATCAAAACGTACTTGGTTAGTAACTTGTAGACACCTATCAATATTACCATCAAGACGTACTTGGTTAGTAACTTGTAGACACATATCAATGTTACCATCAAGACGTACTTGGTTAGTAACTTGTATACACATATCAATGTTACCATCAAAACGTACCTGGTTAGTAACTTGTAGACACATATCAATGTTACCATCAAGACGTACTTGGTTAGTAACTTGTAGACACATATGAATGTTACCATCAAGACGTACTTGGTTAGTAACTTGTAGACACATATCAATGTTACCATCAAGACGTACTTGGTTAGTAACTTGTAGACACATATCAATGTTACCATCAACACGTACCTGGTTAGTAACTGGTAGACACATATCAATGTTACCATCAAGACGTACTTGGTTAGTAACTTGTAGACACATATCAATGTTACCATCAAGACGTACTTGGTTAGTAACTTGTAGACACATATAAATGTTACCATCAAGACGTACTTGGTTAGTAACTTGTAGACACCTATCAATGTTACCATCAAAACGTACCTGGTTAGTAACTTGTAGACACATATCAATGTTACCATCAAGACGTACTTGGTTAGTAACTTGTAGACACCTGTCAATGTTACCATCAAGACGTACTTGGTTAGTAACTTGTAGACACATATCAATGTTACCATCAAGACGTACTTGGTTAGTAACTTGTAGACACATATCAATGTTACCATCAATACGTACTTGGTTAGAAACTTGTAGACACATATCAATGTTACCATCAAGACGAACTTGGTTAGTAACTTGTAGACACATATCAATGTTACCATCAAGACGTACTTGGTTAGTAACTTGTAGACACATATAAGTGTTACCATCAAGACGTACTTGGTTAGTAACTTGTAGACACCTATCAATGTTACCATCAAAACGTACCTGGTTAGTAACTTGTAGACACATATCAATGTTACCATCAAGACGTACTTGGTTAGTAACTTGTAGACACATATCAATGTTACCATCAAGACGTACTTGGTTAGTAACTTGTAAAAACATATCAATGTTACCATCAAGACGTACTTGGTTAGTAACGTGTAGACACCTGTCAATGTTACCATCAAGACGTACTTGGTTAGTAACTTGTAGACGCATATCAATGTTACCATCAAGACGTACCTGGTTAGTAACTTGTAGACACCTATCAATGTTACCATCAAGACGTACTTGGTTAGTAACTTGTAGACACATATAAATGTTACCATCAAGACGTACTTGGTTAGTAACTTGTAGACACCTGTCAATGTTACCATCAAGACGTACTTGGTTAGTAACTTGTAGACACCTATCAATGTTACCATCAAGACGTACCTGGTTAGTAACTTGTAGACACCTGTCAATGTTACCATCAAGACGTACTTGGTTAGTAACTTGTAGACACCTGCCAATGCTACCATCAATACGTACTTGGTTAGTAACTTGTAGACACCTATCAATGTTACCATCAACACGTACCTGGTTAGTAACTTGTAGACACATATAAATGTTACCATCAAGAGGTACTTGGTTAGTAACTTGTAGACACCTGTCAATGAAACGTGATGAGTTGACTACGATATATACACTGCCATAGCAATACATCTTTTCAAGTCGGCCAGTACATATATTGGTCAGGGGTACGAGTACAAAATATTAGAGTATTACGTTTTAAATTTAGATGATATTTCTAAACAAATTCTTTGGGATGGTAAGTTTGCAGTTCTTGGGGGACGGGGGAGTTGGACAGCTGGCATGTATCAAGTCCATGTAGAATCTCTAGCATTTGGAGATGGGGGATTGTCATTGTTACCCCATTAATGTTACTTTATTTGTAACACTAACGTTAAGTTGAGATGGGGTAAGTTATTTACTGTTTTCAGACTTCCTTTGTTTACATTTCAGATGTTTGTGATTAATTTACTTTGCAATTTTGCAAAGTCAAGGTCATGTTGGAATGATTCAATATCAAACTTTGAAATACACATAATACACCTGTAGCATATATCTCTGATAAGGGCACTCTGTAAGTTTGGAAAACCTTCGCACAACCTGCAACTTGTTTACATGAGGGCTGTTGTACAGAAGCTGATTGTACATATACAAACTGTAATCTTAGTGAAATGAAGGATGTGTACAACATTCATTATGTACCTGTAAACATTACATTAATTAGCTATACTTACCAAATTGCTCACATATGTATACAATACTTGCTGTCAAAGTATTTACAAAACTGTAAATATGGTATCTTCTGTAATTTTCAGAATTGGTTATGTACGCTTCAATAACTCGTTATTACGTTTCCTTAGCAACTGGATACTGAAATTAAATGCTGTTTGCACTATTTGCTATTTGTCCCGAAGCTGTGACATTGACTAAAGATCTTTCTGTCGTTTCTTTACCGGTATTGCAAATAATTTCTCAATGTCTGGATTCATGACATAAGGATTTTCATGCATATTCACAACACTTTCTGTCTACTTCCAGGGCATGGCTTACATACCTGAGGCCACTGGCCCTAAACCTGCATACGTTATCCGTTGCCAGGCTCATGGTACCACGGGACGGATGTGTTTCATCAACATGAACTCTCACGAGACTTGTCCCTGTGCTAATGGGCTCACATGCAAGGCTGGAGTACTGGGTTTCTTTGGCCACTGTTCGTAAACATATCGGCAAATAGACGGGGGAATCGACAGGTATTGATATCTGAACAAACCTGTGTACATTCTGTAAACAACCAGCCATCACCCCCAAATGAAATAAAATCTTGACAATGTTTCAGTTCGAAGGTTGTCCCATCAACAAAGTCAGTAAGGCACTACATCCCTTGAACACAAACGTCGCTGTTTAATAATCGCCAATACACATGTATTTTACTATTGCACACATTACATTTCGCTCTTAGATACATTTCGTCATATGTAATAAATAATCAGACCCATAGAGACTCATACATGATCCCCATTGCGTTATGTCATTACAGTGGTAATTGTGGGCAGCTTTCGTAACAACAACCACAGACATTGGGATATAAAACAGGAGTAGAGAAATGATCATAACATCGGTCACAGGTTCATAACTCATGTATTGTGTCGACTAGTTTAAGGAATGCATTTTTAGATTTTTTCAATTTGCTCAATCCGCAAACCTCGCCCCTTTTCGGAACCACAAAGGTCTGAATATTCGTGACCAACTCGTGTTATTCCGGAACAAACCGTGTCTTTTTGGAATTTCGGAAAGGGGTGAGTGGTGAAGAATGAGCTCTGAACTTTGGTAACTTCCGGTCATGTAGTGACCAGGCCTCTGCCTAAACAATCTCTCGTTTGCTCAACTTCTACATATTAATTATTCATCTGTTAGAAGTTATTATCTAAAAAAAAGATTCAAAAGATGCTACACGATTTTCAAAACATACTTCCAACATGGTTACTGTCAACAATATCAGGGGGGTATCTTTACTGAGTTATCAGAGCTAGTATTGACTAGTGTTGGGAATTTGTTGAAATCTCACAATTGATGATTGCTTCATTACCAACGAACAATCATCGAAAAAAATTGGTTAGCGTCATTTTTCAGATTTTCCCATCCATATTGTTATTGCAGATATGTATAACATGATGCAACTTGCTACTTTAAAGTGATGACTAATATATCATGAACATAAACTTCCTTGAGTCTTAGAGAAACATTCAGTCATGGCTTTTCAGTTAGTGAAGTGAGTTTTCTAAGAATTAAACACGTTTTCAGGCCCTGACAACTTCTAAGATATGTTCAGTTGTCAAGTTTTTCAAAGACTAAAACAGTAGTTCCAAAATCGTTTATGTTCGATTATGAGAAATTGTGATAGATTGCTTGGTCGTTTGGTCACTGCGACCAATCTTCGATTATTTCAATTAATCGGAACACCACTAGTATTGACTACATAGTCCTGGACTTTGATAAGAAAATCTCTGAAATCTCTCTAAATCACTTATCACTTCCATATTTCCATTATCAGTGACTTTCCGTCTGCCCACGAGTTAATAGCCGTTGACTGAAAGCAGAGATCATGCATGTACATCACGTGAGAGGTTTTTTTTAGTACAAACGTCAGGAGAAACACTAACAATATTTACCAGAAATTAAAGCAAACAAAAGGATACCGAGGCTGACATTTGCACAGTTCAATCACAATCGATTATATTAAGGGTTGAAGCTTCATGTCAGTGATCTGGTCAAACTATGTGTTGGTACATATAAGACGTTTCTCTTAAAAAACAACGACCACTTAACTGTACTTTTCTCGTTCATTTTCACGTTGCAAATTCCCCGCCTTGGTTCAGGAAGGAATGGATTGTATTACTTCCGGAAGGGTAGGTTACTACGAGGCATCCACTAGGGGTCTTACGTTGAACTTCTGATGAACGAATCCTGATATTTTCCCCATTCGTCATACTATTTGTTTGAATTATTGTTCATAGTGGAACCGGCGAATTACGAATACCATATTCAGACCTTAGCAATGCGAAAAATAGTTTATCTGATTGATAACGAAACCTACTTTCAATATATTCTACATTTTATCGGTATTTGCATCAACGGCAAATGCTAAGCACTTAAACATGTCCAGAAGTTTGATGCTCACGTTGTCAATCACTTGATTGTCTGGCCCGGACTCGGCTTGTCACAGCTGATATATTGCTGGGGGCGACGTTACGAAACAAACACATACAACAGACAAGTATTCTTAAGAAATTTGAAAATGTGCTCAGTTTTTTTAAGCACTGAGAGGTTGCCAGAGTAAACACACTACACGTTTCTACACGCCGTTTAAACCCCAGTAAAACACTTAGTTCGATCTAATTGACAGGAGATACGAGAAAAATGCTTTCTTAAGAGCACAGGTCGATGTTTCCATGATCAACAAGATCGCTTACGTAAGGGGGTGTATTAAATTTATAAATCACAAACTTCGACCTTCTAAGTCACCTTTTATGGCGCTTCAGGATCTAAATCAAACTATATTTGTTCGATAACGTTATTTTTGTTGTAAACAAAACACTTTGGACCCAATTTATCGCCTTGTCCGGTCACTCACGCTTTGGCGTCACGTTTATTAGATCTGTAATCCAAGTTCATACTAGATGACATTTATACTGGTAGCAAATTGGGTTTTATCAAAAACGTGTATTTTTGTTTTTTAGGGTTAATACACAAAATACGTTTTACGTGCTTAAATATTTCTAGTAGCGAAAACCTTTTAGGATTAACTTATATATTCATCGTTTATTTGATCAACTCTCAGGATGTGTAGCATCGAGTCCACTTGAAACAATGAGATCAAAGAGTCGATAGAATCGCTCGTAAAAGGCCTCAAAGAGTCGTGTCGTGAGCAGTGCTTGCCGCGACTGTGTTGTAGTGAGTGAGTATGGTTTTACGCCGCTTTTAGCAATATTCCAGCAATATCACGGCGGGGGACACCAGACATCGAACTACTAGACTACACCACCGCCCTGCGACTGTGTGGTACTTTCAGCCGGGAGTTTAGGAGCCGATTAGGATTCGGCACATTGGTCCATTGCGTCACATCTGACTGCGTGGAACATTATACATCACTGTAAATAATTCACCACCCGAACGTTTTATAAAAATAATAATGTGATATAACAATCAAAGAGGTGTATTTAGGTCATCTCATTAATCCCTGATCTCAAACTATCACCGTGCAACATCTCATGGTTGTGTCATGCTCGGGATATTCAAATCCAGCAATGTACCTATGGTATACAGTGTATATTTCCCGAGATACAGCTCTCGTAAACATGTGACACCGTCAATAGATAAAACGCAAACCCCAGACATGTCTTTTATTGAAGTAGCGATGTTTGTTCTTGTGTTGCATTAGCTTGCACAGTTCGTATAAACCCATTTAGAAATCACCTCACTGCCACACACCACCACTTGGTCAACTCGGCCTGTAGTTTCATTGCCTCGGTGGAATCGTGCACATGTCCCAACCTGCGTCTACGTCGATATAATTCCGGTGGTCCCCAGGACTGCAAGTTAACATGTGTTTTATGTAGAACAGACATTCACCAAGTGACATCACGCATAAGCCTTGTGGTAACGCTCCCTAAACATGTATTTCCAAATTGTTGGAATGTCTTTAACTGGGACATTGCCATACAACATGTTACATTTTCGTTTATGAAAACAGTGATTCAACATCCGATTAGGAGCGTACTTATATGTAACTCCGTTAATTC
The DNA here is from genome assembly GCF_003918875.1 of Haliotis rubra. NCBI lineage: Eukaryota > Metazoa > Mollusca > Gastropoda > Lepetellida > Haliotidae > Haliotis > Haliotis rubra. The sequence continues at coordinate 156,738 of NW_025766970.1, forward strand.
TAGACGTTAGCATGCCTGTTACATAGACATCGTCCACCCACAGCAGCGGAGTGATGGTAGCCGCCTTATACAACGGACCAATCAGATCTCCTCTAATAAATACGCCATACCCACTGCAGTGATGCCAAGGGTAGGTTGGGTAGTACCTCAGGGTGGCCGCTATCTCCATGGCGGTCCATATACCCCGGGCGTTCACTTTCATGAATGGAAGGCGATGGCAGATCAAGCTCTTCTTCCTCTTGGTGAGAAACGGCAAGTATGTTTGAAGGAACATTACAGTATTCACAAAGGTGTCGTCGTCAATTTTTGCGACGACTTTGACGTTGCGGCAATATTTTGTTATCCAATGAAATCCTGCTATAGCCTTCAGCGTGAGATTGTGATACGAGTCCCGGAAGTCACCTTGTATGACGTCACCATACTTCCGATGCTCAGCAGTAAGTTTTGTATTGCCTGTTTTGAACTCTGATACCCCTACAACAAAAACCACTCGCACAGTGTGCAGACTGAAATAAGATTGATTCGTAAACGTTGAACGAATATTTTCTCTGTTTTTGAAGTGATACGGAGCACTGTGCACAAGGAACAACAGAGACAAACCTTCATCCGGGTCACGGAGGCTTACTTTACATACATCAGGATTATTCAAAGTAAAGATTAAAGAATCCGTTTGTGGATAGATCGTTACACTTCTCAACTTCCTGGATCTATTGGCATGCATGGCATCGATGTGCATTTTCGGTCTGTAATCCAATGTCCGGCGAGTGTATCCTTGATGAAGTGACCGCTGGTCATGCGACTAACCAGAATGCTGCGTACCCACACACATGCGTTCAAAACTATACATATCAATATGATAACAAGCACACTACACGTGGAGGAAATCACAGCTCGAAGATTTAGATACATCTCCGTAAAGATACTGTTATGACATCAATCTTCAAAATTTCAGCAAGTTGTTTTCACATATAAACATATCATCGTTATTGAAAATATAGTCCACTGTTACACTTACTCCGAATATTAGATTCTCACTGGCATCATTGTCCATCGTTAAATCCCAGTGATTTTTGGTGAAAATCAAGAATACGTTATGCTAAAGTCCGAGTGTCAGTTTCGCTAGTTTGTGTGTACTGATCTCGGTCACAAGTTATAAAAATAGTCGATCGAAGGCCGGTGACATGCGAAAGATACCTGTCCACGTGTTGAAAGGGATGAAATGCATATTGATTGAACAGGAAGAACTCCTCGCAAAGGTATCTTATGATCATTAACGTTCCTTGTGCGTATGATGGCCTGTTACAAGATCGTTATTTGGTCGCTTGACAAAGCCTGTTATTTGTTGGGAATATTTCAAAACAGTCACATGGCTTTAAACGAATGTAATTATACATCTCCAGCTTTCTCTAGCCGTATCAATAACGTTTTAATAAGGTTGTTATATCTGTGAAAGGATGAAAGCATATTACGTGTTCTTACCTTATAATATGTAAATTGTAATGAGCTCATGGCCTGATGTCGACACGTCCTCTTGTGAGGAACAAGACAAGATATGTCAATGTCCCGAACAAAACTTCATTTCCATCATTAAATCTCAGTAGCAAACGCATGATGTATACCAACCCTTAATATATGCCATGCTGTATAATTAGTGTTGTTAAATAATATTATAATATTAAGTATCATACGATGTTTAGTTATTCCGTGGGAAGCCTGATAATGTTGGACTTGTCCACTTGTCTGTGACTATTTTCCAAGTGCTTCACTATAACGCTGCCTGGTTTGCATTCTTCGTTGTATAACGTGGGTATTTCAAACCGGTTATCCTTCAATTAAAAGGATTGGATGGTCAGACTCCCTGATGTCAACAGCCGTTACTCATGATGTCAGTCACTGGTTTGGGTGACCCAGAAATATATATTTACAGGCTACAAGGACATGACTTGAATACTCCAGATCATATCGTTAGACAACAATCAACAAAGAGAAATCAAACAATTTCTGAATGTAAACTTCATGTGATGCCTGAGGTTTCATTTAAGGCAGGGCAGCCCGTCTTTGACGTACAAGAAGACACTTTTTCATTGGAAAACTCTCCATGAGAACAATTTATTGATTTATGTACAACATAACAAATAGGGTCCCAAAATGCATTTCTGTGGAAATGTTTGGGCGATTTACGTTTTACTGCAGAACGCTCTGCAAGATGTATTGTTTTCTCCAGAGTGTTTAGAATTATATCCAGAATTATTTCTTACTGAAATATTTGGCAGGATTTAACGTTTTTCACAAATATAACTTTATTTGTATTGTTTAGTTGACAAATATCACTCAGCTATCTTTTTGCATTAATAACTCAACATCTATTGAAGCATTGTCTTGGTGTTAAATCTGTTTAGCAGAAAGATAAAATCCGATTGAGTGACAGATAAGGGAATGATAATAACATAGATTGCCAACAAGCCATTCTTAACACTCACATTGTTTAGTCGTAGCACGGTCTCGAAGACAATAATTGCATGTTCTTCCAACATCTCAGCAACCCAATTACGAAAAAAACAAAACAAGACCCAGACGTTTCAAAATATGTTCTCTAAGATAGCTAAAAAACAGTACACTGGTTGAAAAACTACATCACGTTTAATCCGCAAACAAAACTAGATTTTGGCACCTGAACTACAACATGGAAGTTAGTTGGCCGTGAATGTGGCTAGTGCCGTGGTCAAACGTGGTTCCAGAAATAACCACGGTCAGTAGCCAGTAATGTATCCTCGGCTCAAACAGTCGCTACACAATTGTGACCTTGGAGTAAAAGGGTCACTCTATGATATTTTAGGATTTCCCTAATAGAAAGACAAGCATAGAATGTGGGCAATGTGAATCTATTGTTTCCCGTACGGCAGGAGATTATCGTGGACCAAACACTGACCTAGACAGATTGACGTGAGGTCATCTCACTGTGGCAGTCAATATTGTCTAGATCCAGTTGTCTTGTTGAAAGAAACTTGTACCTGTTGGGGCATCTACTAGAATACAAAAATGAAATTGATCTCAAACATATTTTTTTTCAGGTACGATTATGCAAGCCAAAATTTCGTCTAAACAGAACCATGAATGTGTTCTAGAAAACGTTATCCACGATGCTATATAGTACACTGTCAACAAATGAAAAATCTTGAAAGGAGACATAACATAGTCGATCAATGATTGTGGACAGCCGGTGGACATGTGATAGTTTCTCCAATAGGTGTTCGTGTAAGTGTACGGATAAGTGAGAGATCGTTATGACGACGACGTCTGTGACCACACCTTTGCAACAGCACCTGCCACGGCGCCATTGATTTTTGTCAAACGTGTTCTGTAGGTCGTGGCCATTATGCTATTTCCCTCATGAATTTCCAACTTTCTTTTCCAGAATATATAGGTGCGATTGTGACAGGGTGTATTGTTCCCAGAACACTTTATGCCAGTCCCAATCCTTCTGGGTATAACACGGTATAAGTCCAATTATGTTGAACACTTTATGCCAGTCCCAATCCTTCTGGGTATAACACGGTATAAGTCCGATTATGTTGAACACTTTATGCCAGTCCCAATCCTTCTGGGTATAACACGGTATAAGTCCAATTATGTTGAACACTTTATGCCAGTCCCAATCCTTCTGGGTATAACACGGTATAAGTCCGATTATGTTGAACACTTTATGCCAGTCCCAATCCTTCTGGGTATAACACGGTATAAGTCCGATTATGTTGAACACTAATTCAACAGCCATGATAACCAGACAAGTGAGAATATCGCAGAACCGTATACTAGTAGTACAAAACATTCAGTGTAAATAATAACAGTTCAGTATTCAACAGAAAAGTAGGACACACAACAGAAGCATACAGTACAGATTAGAGTAATAAACTAACGATACCAAGCCGAAATCACTGATATTACAAAACGACAAAACACCATTGTGAAAAGGGAAAGTGAATTGTCTACATACAACATGCACACACCTGTTATTATAATATCACTTTCCTTTTTCACAATAGTGGTTTGTCGTTTTGTAATATCAGTGATTTCGACTTGGTATTGTTTCTTTTGCCCGTTAGTTTATAAAGTCAGCATTAGTGTAATAAACATAATAGTAGAATACAAAACAAAAGCATACAGTATAGAGTAGAACAGAATAAACGCAACGTTAGAGTAATAAACAGAACAATAGAATACATATCGGGAACGTGTAAGACAGAACCATATCAGTGCGCGCATTATAGAACACAGAACAGTGCATAACAGAACAACACAGAGCTGTACAATACAAAACAATACAGGTGTACAATACAGAACAATTCAGAACCGTACAATACAATACAGCGAAGCTGCAAGTGTATACATGTTTTTACATCATAGGAAGCTGCTACTGTTTACATGTGTTTACATCATGAGAGGTTACCAGTGTATACATGTGTTTACATCATGAGACGCTGCCAGTGTATACATGTGTTTACATCATGAGACGTTGCCAGTGTATACATGTGTTTACATCATGAGACGTTGCCAGTGTATACATGTGTTTACATCATGAGACGTTGCCAGTGTATACATGTGTTTACATCATGAGACGTTGCCAGTGTATACATGTGTTTACATCATGAGACGTTGCCAGTGTATACATGTGTTTACATCATGAGACGTTGCCAGTGTATACATGTGTTTACATCATGAGACGTTGCCAGTGTATACATGTGTTTACATCATGAGAAGTTGCCAGTGTATACATGTGTTTACATCATGAGAAAATGCCAGTGTATACATGTGTTTACATCATGTGAAGTTGCCAGTGTATACATGTGGTTACATCATGAGACGTTGCCAGTGTATACATGTGTTTACATCATGGGAAGTTGCCAGTGTATACATGTGTTTACATCATGAGAAGTTGCCAAGGTATACATGTGTTTACATCATGGGAAGTTGCCAAGGTATACATGTGTTTACATCATGAGACGTTGCAAGTGTATACATGTGTTTACATTATGGGAACATGTATACATGTTTACATTATGGGAAGTTGCCAGTGTATACACCAGGTGCCAGTGTATACATGTGTTTGTTTACATGGGAAGTTGGAAGTGTTGCCAGTGTATACATGTGTTTACATCATGGGAATCTGCCAGTGTATACATGTGTTTACATCATGTAGAAGAAGTTGCCAGTGTATACATGTGTTTATAGCATGGGAAGTTGCCAGTGTATACATGTGTTTACACCATGGAAAGCTGCAGTGTATACATGTGGAATCATGGGAAGTTGCCAATGTATACATGTGTTTACAGCATGGGAAGTTTACACCATGGGAAGCTGTCAGTGTGTACATGTGTTAACATCATGGGAAGTTGCCATGTTTACATCATGGGAAGTTGCCAGTGTATACATGTGTTTACATCATGGGAATGGTGTATACATGTGTTTACATCATGGGAAGTTGCCAGTGTATACATGTGTTTACACCATGGGAAGCTGCTAGTGTATACTGAAGTTGCCAATGCATACATGTGTATACATGGGAAGTGCCAAATTTATACATGTGTTTACACCATGGGAAGCTGCCAGTGTATACATGTGTTTACATCATGGGAAGTTGCCAGTGTATACATGTGTTTACATCATGGGAAGTTGCCAGTGTATACATGTGTTTACATCATGGGAAGTTGCCAGTGTATACATGTGTTTACACATAGGAAGCTGCCAGTGTATACATGTGTTTACATCATGGGAAGTTGCCAGTGTATACATGTGTTTACATCATAGGAAGTTGCCAGTGTATACATGTGTTTACATCATGGGAAGTTGCCAGTGTATACATGTGTTTACATCATAGGAAGCTGCCAGTGTATACATGTGTTTACATCATGGGAAGTTGCCAGTGTATACATGTGTTTGCATCATGGGAAGTTGCCAGTGTATACATGTGTTTACATCATGGGAAGTTGCCAGTGTATACATGTGTTTACATCATAGGAAGCTGCCAGTGTATACATGTGTTAACTTCATGAGAAGTTGCCAGTGTATTCATGTGTTTACATCATGGGATGTTGCCAGCGTGTACATGTGTTTATAGCATGTCAAGTTGCCAGTGTATACATGTGTTTACATCATGAGAAGTTACCAGTGTGTACATGTGTTTACATCATGGGATGTTGCCAGTGTAAAGATCATTGGAAGTTGCCAATCTATACATGTGTTTGCATCATGGGAAGTTGCCAGTGTATACATGTGTTTAGATCATGGGAAGCTGCCTATGTATACATGTGTTTACATCATGGGAAGTTGCCAAGGTATACATGTGTTTACATCATGGGAAGTTGCCAGTGCATACATGTGTTTACATCATGGGAAGTTGCCAGTGTATACATGTTTTTACATTGCGGGAAGTTGCAAATGTATACATGTGTTTACATTGCGGGAAGTTGCCAGTGTATACATGTGTTTACATCATGGGAAGTTGCCAGTGTATACATCATGGGAAGTTGCCAGTGTGTACATGTGTTTACATTGCGGGAAGTTGCAAATGTATACATGTGTTTACATCGTAGGAATCTGCCAAGGTATACATGTGTTTACATCATAGGAAGTTGCCAGTGTATACATGTGGTTACATCATGGGAAGTTGCCAGTGTATACATGTGTTTACATCATGGGAAGTTGCCAGTGTATACATGTGTTTACACCATGAGAAGTTGCCAGTGTATACATGTGTTTACATCATGGGAAGTTGCCAGTGTATACATGTGTTTACACCATGAGAAGTTGCCAGTGTATACATGTGTTTACATCATGGGAAGTTGCCAGTGTATACATGTGTTTACATGATGGGAAGTTGCCAGTGTATACATGTGTTTACACCATGGGAAGTTGCCAGTGTATACATGTGTTTACACCATGAGAAGTTGCCAGTGTATACATGTGTTTACATCATGGGAAGTTGCCAGTGTATACATGTGTTTACATCATGGCAAGTTGCCAGTGTATACATGTGTTTACACCATAGGAATCTGCCAGTGTATACATCATGGGAAGCTGCCAGTGTGTACATTTGTTTACATCATGCCAAGTTGTCGGCGTATACATGTGTTTACATCACGGGAAGTTGTCCGTGTATACGTGTGTTTCACTTGAACTTATCCAACAAGATCTATATATGAACGCTGTTCAACATCCCACTATTGAAACTACCACCACCTTTCTCTAAACTCTCACTAATTAGCTCAAACAGCCGTATCGGTGACGTCAGAGCGCGTGCACCACCTGACCCGGGAGAGTGTTGTTCAGTGAGCAGCCTGACACCTCCAAGCGTGTTGACAAACGGCTTATTGAAACAGCGATTCTTCTCTACAAGCTGTGCCCTGTTCACGTAAACATTGACCGTGTGTCGAGGAGACATAACCTCTGTCTAACTTTACTTCAGACGTCGTATTTGCCCGATAATCCTTCAGTGGAACGTCTTTGAGTTTGAAGAACATCGAAGTCTTGTAACGTGAATGCATCTCGTAGTTGTTCACAAACGTATGAAATATGCACTGGCTCTGGCGCTGAATGTGTGCTTTTCTCTCTGTGGTGCCAACAGAGGTTTTGTGAGGCTGGGACTCAGGGCTTGGCATCGAGGTGTTAGCAAATCATCACTGACAGTTTAGTTTATAGAATGAATGACGTATTGTACCGAATGCTGTCGGACGTAATGACGTCAGATAAAACGGCATGGAATTATCATGGCTGCGTCAAGGTATGGAGCCGTACAAGTACGATGTCGCAGAATCATCTAAATCCATCAGGGCACTGCGTGTTTACCGGACACCGGGTGGCCATCATATCATAGAATAACGTCGTTGAATGTCGGCTTTCTGATAGCCCCAGCACAGATTTCGTTTGAGCTCAGATTTAAACTTAAAACTATTTGCCTTGCAAGTGAAGCTTCGTGCTTCAGCAATGTTTTGTTTGTCTAGATGAGGGTTGATGCAGCGTGTATAACATCCCTTAGTAACAATATACCATTACACAGAAAGGGCAGTCTGTAAACGATGCAAAGAATTATGATTGTATTTCACAACACCGCTCCTCTATCAGACGAAGCCAAAGCATTCCTGTTTAGAAGTTGTGCTTCTGAGTATATTCTTGGTGTCAAAGTGTCAGGTGATGTGAATCTATACATAGGGTGCCTCACACCGTATGTATCATCAGCGGAAACAAGTATACCAAAATGTATGTGACTACTGGCACCGTCATGACAACTAACATTTGAACTCATCATGGTTAGGTTACTGTACTCGCGTGCCTTTACAGTGAATCTCCTTCAAGTAATTTTAGTTAAAAAAACTATTTTCTTGACCATGTTTGGACGCGGTCGTTGAATTAAAACGACCGTGTCAAAACAAGGTCAAGATAATAGTTTTTTAATAGTTTGTTATAAAAATATGACCTAAAATATGTACAGGATGCTGTCAGATTTCTTAGAATATTCTTGTGAGCGTGATGCAGACTTTTCGGCGAGATTTGGAATGTATTTATCTTAGGGACGATAGTACTGACAGATAGTTGTACTGACAGATAGTACTGACAGATAGTAGTACTGACAGATAGTACTGACAGATAGTACTGCGTGTACAAGGAAGTCCTGCCCCACGTCTTTCGTAGCACTTTGCTATGATCACATTTCAATCAAAGGATTATGTAAAATATGAGTCATATTTTGCCCTTGGGATCTGGATCATTAAGAATTTAAACAAAACTTCCGAAAGACCATTAGTCAAGTTTATATGAATAATAAATAAACTTGACTTATGACAATTGTAAATGCAAATGTAAAGACAAATGTAAATTGTAAATAAGTATAATTTCAACATGACGATATTATTCAAAATGATTTCTACAGAAGATTTAGATTAAACATTTTATGAACATGGTTAAAATCATTCTGGAACACGCTAATAAACTAGTTTTGATTTAATGTTTTTATGATCTCCATTTTAATGCATTTATCTATATTTCACCAATTTTCACTTAAAAGCCTTAATTTGTGTAGGAAAGGGACAATGTTACTTGTCAGCCTTTGGAACATGTCTGATAGTTTCCGAAACATTTGACATTTACAGTGCGCCATAACGGTTTGGATCCTACCTCCTCTACATGCCGTCTTTATGTATGTGTATGTGTGGGATGGGTATTCCTACCTCCTCTACATGCCGTCTTTATGTACGTGCATGTGTGGGATGGGTATTTCTACCTCCTCTACATGCCGTCTTTATGTACGTGCATGTGCGGGATGGGTATTCCTACCTCCTCTACATGCCGTCTTTATGTACATGTATGTGCGGGATGGGTATTCCTACCTCCTCTACATGCCGTCTTTATGTATGTGTATGTGTGGGATTGGTATTCCTACCTCCTCTACATGCCGTCTTTATGTACGTGCATGTGTGGGATGGGTATTTCTACCTCCTCTACATGCCGTCTTTATGTACGTGCATGTGCGGGATGGGTATTCCTACCTCCTCTACATGCCGTCTTTATGTACATGTATGTGCGGGATGGATATTCCTACCTCCTCTACATGCCGTCTTTATGTACGTGTATGTGCGGGATGGGTATTCCTACCTCCTCTACATGCCGTCTTTATGTACGTGTATGTGCGGGATGGGTATTCCTACCTCCTCTACATGCCGTCTTTATGTACGAGATGTGCGGGATGGGTATTCCTACCTCCTCTACATGCCGTCTTTATGTACGTGCATGTGTGGGATGGGTATTTCTACCTCCTCTACATAGAGTACATACACACCACAGCTAGCTCAGAATAGCACGGGATTTGTTCATTCTGTGTAATGATCCAGTGTAACAGGTTTCGTCCTGCAGACATAATTCCCTCTCTCTTGGAATGTATTCGTTGACGGTCTCACGATCCGAGATTTGAAGAGTAGATTAAACATGCAAAAACTTGCTTAAACACGCGTAGGTCTAGATAGTACAAGAATAACACACATTGCATGTAGACGGCACGTAGTCCGCTGATTGTCTTCACACGCTCGACATGATTCAACCACCCAATTCAATTAGGACAATATTTGTTACAGGGCCATGGATGCCTGTAGTGCTCAAACAGTGATCGTTGTGGTTCAGCCCTTGGGGTTGAAATGAAAGAGGGGGAGTCAAAACTGGGGTTGAGTCACTGCATCCACAATACGGATCATACTATCACTGCACTAAGCTTGGGGATTCTTGCTGGGATATGTCAGAATGTTTAGCTCAGTTAGAGATGAATTCAATGGTAAACTTTATTTCATTGATGGGGAAGTGATTGGATCATGAATTATAGATGGAACAGGTGTTTTCACAGAGTTATTACTCATTAATGTTTAAACGGGCGGTAGGGTAGCTAAGTGGTTCAAGTGTTCCACATGGATTGCAAACAATGGATGAAACTTATTAATCATTAAAACGTGCAATTAATGGATGAAACTTATTAATTATCAAAACGTGCAAACAATGGATGAAACTTATTAATTATTAAAACGTGCAAACGATGGATGAAATTTATTAATTATTAAACGTGCAAACAATGGATGAAACTTATTAATTATTAAAACGTGCAAACAATGGATGAAACTTATTAATTATTAAAACGTGCAATCAATGGATGAAACTTATTAATTATTAGAGGCATGCAATCCATGGATGAAACTTATTAATTATGAAAACGTGCAATCAATGGTTGAAGCTTTTCAGTTTTTATAATGTGCAATTAATGGATTAAACTTATTAATTATTAAAACGTGCAATCAGTGGATGAACTTATTAATAATTAAAACGTGCAATCAATGGTTGAAACCTATAGTTTTTATAGTGTGCAATTAATGGATGAAACGTATCAATTATCATAACGTGCAATCAATTGATGAAAGTTATAATTTTATAATGTTCAATCAGTGGATGCAACGTATAATTTTATAATGTGCAATCAATGGATGAAACTTATCAATTAATATGACGTGCAATCAATGGATGAAACTCAAGGCTGTCCAAGAAGTTAATTCAAGTGCATGAGGAGACAGAGGTTTAGTCTGTAACTTTTTCTGCTGACATAAACCACAAACCGTCACAGACTTGTCCATTGAAAACGTAATTTTCAACACATACGTTCAACCACATTTAGGTTCGAAGGTGGCGAAGGGTGATAAACATTTCACAAATGATTTCATTTTGGGAGAGATTTTTCGCAAATCTCACACACCAAATTTAGATCAGCGCTTGAAGCCATTCTTGCAGATACCGTTCCTTCAGTCAAGTTGTGACGTTGCGAGACAACGGCTTTAAGGCTGTGTCGGTCGTCACCTCCAATGTATTCAGAGCGATCATATCACACTCGGCTGACCCAGGCTGATGTTGCTACAGGCCCTGGCTCAGTGCTCGTGACAAATATCAACAATCAACTCTAAATATGAAGAACACACGGGACAGATAACAGGCATTTTTAGCTTCTCTGGGGGTTAATTAATCCCTGTTAAAAATGGTGAAAAGGTTTGTCCTAAAACAGGTCACGTGTGTTGCCTTTTTCATGTCTTTGTTGCCACATGTTTTGTGTTGTAAACTATAACATGAAGAAATAGAGATGTCACATGCTGCCACGTGTGTGTACTGATGGTAACTACAGACACTGGAGATATCAGTTACAGTATGTGATAGGGATTTTAGATGACACTGGAGATAGAACCGTATATCAGTTACAGTATGTAACACTGGAGATGGGACTGGAGATGGGACCATATATCAGTGACAGTATAGGATAGGGATTTTAGATGACGCTGGAGATGGGACCACATATCATTGACAGTATATGATATGGATTTTAGATGACACTGGAGATGGGACCATATATCAGTGACAGTATGGGATAGGGATTTTAGATGCCACTGGAGATGGATACGTATATCAGTGACAGTATAGGATAAGGATTGTAGATGACACTGGAGATGGGACCATATATCAGTGACAGTATAGGATAGGGAATTATACACACACTCGCGCGCATGAGCTAATACAGCAGTGTCGAACAACACTTGGCGCTACTTCAGCAGTGTCGAACCGCACCTAAAACACACTAAACTAGTGTCGATTGTTGAACCAAACCCAATGTAATTAACCATTGTCCAGCACACTCAAACCTACTTAATGCCAGTTACATTTAAAACTACCAGACCAGTGTCTAACCACACTAAAGAAACCGCTACATGAGTGTCGAACCATACTCAAACTGACTGTACTGGTATCCAACTAGTCTGTCTCACAGTTCCTGAACCACGATATTTCCCCTACTGCCTAGCCCTCCCTGCAATGCTAAAAGGTCCCTAAATGAAGCAAGTCTAGATTTACCAAGGTTCTCCCAACTCACTGGGGCTCCTTTTTCAATTTAAATGGGTTTATTTGTTACTATCCAAATTATATATATTCAGAGACTAAGCGTTAGGCTAGTATCCAAGCAAACTGTTGTACCAGTGTGAAACCCCTCATTTGTTGAGTGTCAGATCTCACCCAAACCCACGAAACTAGAGCCACATTGAAACACCACCGTCGGACTACACTTTAACCAGCCACACCAGTTAGTGTCGACCTGATTGTGTCACTCCCTATGTTGCTACCTTCCACATACAATGTTTCGCCGACCTGATTGTCTCACTCCCTATGTTGCTACCTTCCACATACAATGTTTCGTCGACCTGACTGTCTCACTCCCTATGTTGCTACCTTCCACATACAATATTTCGCCGACCTGACTGTCTCACTCCCTATGTTGCTACCTTCCACATACAATGTTTCGTCGACCTGACTGTCTCACTCCCTATGTTGCTACCTTCCACATACAATGTTTCGTAGACCTGACTGTCTCACTCCCTATGTTGCTACCTTCCACATACAATGTTTCGTCGACCTGATTGTCTCACTCCCTATGTTGCTATCTTCCACATACAATGTTTCGCCGACCTGACTGTCTCACTCCCTATGTTGCTACCTCCCACATACAATGTTTCGTCGACCTGACTGTCTCACTCCCTATGTTGCTACCTTCGACATACAATGTTTCGCCGACCTGATTGTCTCACTCCCTATGTTGCTACCTTCCACATACAATGTTTCGCCGACCTGATTGTCTCACTCCCTATGTTGCTACCTTCCACATACAATGTTTCGCCGACCTGACTGTCTCACTCCCTATGTTGCTACCTTCCACATACAATGTTTCGTCGACCTGATTGTCTCACTACCTATGTTGCTACCTTCCACATACAATGTTTCGCCGACCTGACTGTCTCACTCCCTATGTTGCTACCTTCCTCATACAATGTTTCGCCGACCTGATTGTCTCACTCCCTATGTTGCTACCTTCCACATACAATGTTTCACCGACCTGATTGTCTCACTCCCTATGTTGCTACCTTCCACATACAATGTTTCACCGACCTGATTGTCTCACTCCCTATGTTGCTACCTTCCACATACAATGTTTCGCCGACCTGACTGTCTCACTCCCTATGTTGCTACCTTCCACATACAAGTTTCGCCAACCTGACTGTCTCACTCCCTATGTTGCTACCTTCCACATACAATGTTTCGTCGACCTGATTGTCTCACTACCTATGTTGCTACCTTCCACATACAATGTTTCGCCGACCTGACTGTCTCACTCCCTATGTTGCTACCTTCCACATACAATGTTTCGCCGACCTGATTGTCTCACTCCCTATGCTGCTACCTTCCACATACAATGTTTCGCCGACCTGATTGTCTCACTACCTATGTTGCTACCTTCCACATACAATGTTTCGCCGACCTGATTGTCTCACTCCCTATGTTGCTACCTTCCACATACAATGTTTCGCCGACCTGATTGTCTCACTCCCTATGTTGCTACCTTCCACATACAATGTTTCGCCGACCTTATTGTCTCACTCCCTATGTTGCTACCTTCCACATACAATGTTTCGCCGACCTGATTGTCTCACTCCCTATGTTGCTACCTTCCACATACAATGTTTCGCAGACCTGACTGTCTCACTCCTTATGTTGCTACCTTCCACATACAATGTTTCGCCGACCTGACTGTCTCACTCCCTATGTTGCTACCTTCGACATACAATGTTTCGCCGACCTGACTGTCTCACTCCCTATGTTGCTACCTTCCACATACAGTGTTTCGTCGACCTGATTGTCTCACTCCCTATGTTGCTACCTTCCACATACAATGTTTCGCCGACCTGATTGTCTCACTCCCTATGTTGCTACCTTCCACATACAATGTTTCGTCGACCTGACTGTCTCACTCCCTATGTTGCTACCTTCCACATACAATGTTTCGTCGACCTGACTGTCTCACTCCTATGTTGCTACCTTCACATACAATGTTTCGCCGACCTGACTGTCTCACTCCTATGTTGCTACCTTCCACATACAATGTTTCGCCGACCTGACTGTCTCACTCCCTATGTTGCTACCTTCCACATACAATGTTTCGCCGACCTGACTGTCTCACTCCCTATGTTGCTACCTTCCACATACAATGTTTCGCCGACCTGATTGTCTCACTCCCTATGTTGCTACCTTCCACATACAATGTTTCGCCGACCTGACTGTCTCACTCCCTATGTTGCTACCTTCCACATACAATGTTTCGCCGACCTGACTGTCTCACTCCCTATGTTGCTACCTCCCACATACAATGTTTCGCCGACCTGACTGTCTCACTCCCTATGTTGCTACCTTCCACATACAATGTTTCGCCGACCTGACTGTCTCACTCCCTATGTTGCTACCTTCCTCATACAATGTGTCCACGTCACTTGCAATGCTTAAACTGTTTACTTGCCGTGTTCTTTTCCTTTTTCCTAATTCATGACGTCAGCAGTGGCATTTCTTCTGGGACTGATTCAGTCAGCTGGGTCGTCCCGGACTCGGCGAGTATACGAAACTCAAACAGTCTTGTATTATGCAATGCTCCCGGTACACTGAGTGAACAAGGTGATCTTCTAGCCTCCATAACCTTGCCGCCGGCTCTGGCTCCCGCCCGGCTTAAGGTATCGACTTCACAGCGTTCAAGGTTAACCTCACTGCTCCGTAAACCTATAGCTACCCATGTACGTATGGTGGGATTCAAGGCTCTGCCATTTCAAAGAAGTGACTCAAATTGTTAGTCTTTTTACGAGCCGGCTTTTGCGGTGAGGTCTGTGTCATGCAATTTGAACTGAGTCAAGGTCAGGTGGAGCCTTTCTTTAGCCGCTTGTGGTTATTGACAGAACGTAGAAAGGTAAATCTACAGTTTTCCGAGAGAAATATATACATTTAGAAAGATGTCCAGTATCTACATAATCTCTCCTTGCGTCTGTACATATTCATTCTCTTTAGCGTTAAATCAAGATGTGTTTGTGTGCGCGCGCACGCATACGTTCGTGCGTGTGTTTGGATTTGCAATCTGATTTATTTAAAACTTTTTTTGAAAGGATGGGATCAAACATATCTTTCTGATTAATTAATTTATTTTGCATTTCACGAATAATTGTCGTGAACATTTACTAAATCCGTTGTTTCGAAATCAGTTCTCTGGGCATCAACTTGTATACACCCACAAATCTACAAAAACATACTTTTATTAATATCTCCTCAAACAATATCAACTAATGCCCTCCTTTCATCTCATTCAAAATGCAACAGGGATCATATCAAGCTGTTCAGGCATACTCTGTAACGGGTACGAGGGTTCCCAAAATCTACATGCAGTGTGTAACGAGTTTAGGTGATCCCAATACCTACATGCAGTGTGTAACGGGTAGACTTTGTACCAATATCTACATGTAGTGTGTAACGGGAAGACTTTGTCCCAATACCTACATGCAGTGTGTAACGGGTAGACGTTTTCCAATACCTACATGCAGTGTGTAACGGGTAGACTTTGTCGCAATACCTACCTGCAGTGTGTAACGGGTAGATTTTGTCCCAATACCTACATGCAGTGTGTAACGGGTAGACTTTGTCCCAATACCTACATGCAGTGTGTAACGGGTAGACTTTGTCCCAATACCTACATGTAGTGTGTAACGGGTAGACTTTGTCCCAATACCTACATGCAGGGTGTAACGGGTAGACTTTGTCGCAATACCTACATGCAGTGTGTAACGGGTAGACTTTGTCCCAATACCTACATGTAGTGTGTAACGGGTAGACTTTGTCCCAATACCTACATGCAGTGAGTAGACAATGTAGATCGAGATGGGCTGTTGCAAATGTCAATAAGAGGATGGGCTGATCCCGGACCGATTACATGGCTGGAACATGTTAAAACAGTTGTTTTGTTTATTATAGGAGAATCTATGGCTGTGTCTGATAGGAAAGTACGATAAAGTTGAAACTATTAGACGCGTTATTAGAACGGTTTTAGATATTGTTCACTGTAAAATATAACCTTATCATCTTACTGCGATCAAGGGTAAAACAACGTTGAGGAAAAAACTATAATTACAGTCAGGGTACGTTTTCACAACATGTGATGTTCATATCTTGCTATCTCATATATATTTATCACTGGTCAAAGTTTTGCTGGACACGTGAAGATCCGGGTTAGAATTGATCTTCAGTAACCAATGCTTGTCGGGATCGGGTGGTCGAGTTCGCTGATTTGTTTGACACATGTCATCGTATTCTAATTGCGTAGATCGATGTTCATGCTGTTGATCCCTGGATTTTCTGGTCCAGATTCACCCGTGAAGATCCCGGTTAGTATTGGCATTCAGTAACCCATGCTTGTCGTAAGAGGCGATTAACGGGATCGGGTGGTCAGGCTCGCTGACTTGGTTGACACGTGTCATCGATCCATGCTCATGCTGTTGATCACTGGATTGTCTGTTCCACGCTCGATTATTTACAGACAGCCGCCGCCATATAGCTAATATTGCTGAGTGCGGCGTAAAACTGAACTCACTCACTCACTCAAAGACTTGTTCAGGTTCAATACTTGAATACTGCTCAAAAAGAAACAAAACCCAACTCACACTCATACACATCCACATAGCGATTATTCTGGGGACAATTTGATGTTTCAGATGAACCAAATACAGTGACAATCATTGGTCACCTTGTTCCATGCTTGTGAGGAATGACTTCAGTGTTTACATTTTCCTTCCGACTTATGACCATTCTAGGTACTAGTACGGGCGTAAAGCGAGGGTGAGAGTGACAAAATGTCCAGCTTAAGGTGAGGCATCACTTAATATCATACGGATAAACTTTTCACAACATAATCTTCTCACTGAATCCATAATTAGGTTACACTGTCTGAAAACAACTGGGTCAAAATAAACGATTTCTGGAAACCTTACAAGGTCTTACAATGTTTTTCTTCTTACCACTTTAGCCATGTTTATGCGACAAACCGTCGGTGTTTGTTAAATGTCGAATATGACATTCCCTTCTAAATTTCTAAGACCTTGACGTTGTATACATACGACCAATAGTCTGTGTGGGTTCGCGAACACCTTTAATAGCATCTACATCGATTCAAAACACTTTCATTGAAATCCTTTAATACCATAGCGGCAAAATATGCCTGTATGTGGAAAGATATGAATCTAAAAATGACTAGGTTAATCCCGAGGTCTGTCTGGTAAATGTTCGTGGATTCCTTTCATTTTTGCCGAGCGCTGAGTTCGTAGGGGAAGGTCAGGGTGGTGTTTGTTTGTGTCACGTGATCACGGGTTCGTAAACAAGCACGTCTTATCCGTGCCGGGCGTTGAAACCTGCGTCAGTTTCGCTTGAGTCTTGCTGGGAAGGGGACACATTTCGTAGGATACGCACAGTGCTGGGAGTTCACGATGAAAACGACTGTAGGGAGTTTACGTATTGTGGTTCTTGGCGCGAGAAAGGTTGGGAAATCGGGTAAGTTTGTAACAGTTTATTATTATCTACACTGAACATAACTGTGTATATTCCCATCTGCATCCGCAAGTTGACTCATTGCATCTGAAAATATGGACCTTTGACTACAAATCATACGAAAAATAGATTTATTCAGTTTCAAACATTAAACATCCTCTCGTGGATTTTAACGGCTCTTTTGGCAATATTCTAGCAACATCAAAATAGACTCATAGAGGGGAATTGAACATGGAATTTGGCGTGAGAGGCGAACGCCTTAACCACAAAGCTACCTATCCGTCTGCATATTTGTAAGAACAGATGCCAAATATGATTACCTAGACTAAATCAAGGGCGCCAATGTCCTTCACTTGGCAACACGCTCGAGATGACTGCACGTGAATCCCTATCTCGATAGACTATCCTTCTATTAAAGATGACAGCATATTTCATGTAGTTATTATCTTGACAACTCCTTCTACGGCATACACCGCATCAACGATGGCGTTATTATCATCAACTCCTTCTACATACAGCACGATGACGCATGGCGTTATTATTATGGCGTTATTATCAACTCCTCCTTCTACATACAGCACGATCATGGCGTTATTATCTCAACTCTTCTTACAGCACTATGGATACACAGCACGATCATGGCGTTATTATCTCAACTCCTTCTACATACAGCACGATCATGGCGTTATTATTTGCACGATCATGGCGTTATCAGCTTCTACATACAGCATCATGGCGTTATTATCTCAACTCCTTCTACATACAGCACGATCATGGCGTTATTATCTCAACTCCTTCTACATACAGCACGATCATGGCGTTATTATCTCAACTCCTTCTACATACAGCACGATCATGGCGTTATTATCTCAACTCCTTCTACATACAGCACGATCATGGCGTTATTATCTCAACTCCTTCTACATACAGCACGATCATGGCGTTATTATCTCAACTCCTTCTACATACAGCACGATCATGGCGTTATTATCTCAACTCCTTCTACATACAGCACGATCATGGCGTTATTATCTCAACTCCTTCTACATACAGCACGATCATGGCGTTATTATCTCAACTCTTCTACTACATACAGCACGATCATGGCGTTATTATCTCAACTCCTTCTACATACAGCACGATCATGGCGTTATTATCTCAACTCCTTCTACATACAGCACGATCATGGCGTTATTATCTCAACTCCTTCTACATACAGCACGATCATGGCGTTATTATCTCAACTCCTTCTACATACAGCACGATCATGGCGTTATTATCTCAACTCCTTCTACATACAGCACGATCATGGCGTTATTATCTCAACTCCTTCTACATACAGCACGATCATGGCGTTATTATCTCAACTCCTTCTACATACAGCACGATCATGGCGTTATTATCTCAACTCCTTCTACATACAGCACGATCATGGCGTTATTATCTCAATCTCTCCTTCTACATACAGCACGATCATGGCGTTATTATCTCAACTCCTTCTACATACAGCACGATCATGGCGTTATTATCTCAACTCCTTCTACATACAGCACGATCATGGCGTTATTATCTCAACTCCTTCTACATACAGCACGATCATGGCGTTATTATCTCAACTCCTTCTACATACAGCACGATCATGGCGTTATTATCTCAACTCCTTCTACATACAGCACGATCATGGCGTTATTATCTCAACTCCTTCTACATACAGCACGATCATGGCGTTATTATCTCAACTCCTTCTACATACAGCACGATCATGGCGTTATTATCTCAACTCCTTCTACATACAGCACGATCATGGCGTTATTATCTCAACTCCTTCTACATACAGCACGATCATGGCGTTATTATCTCAACTCCTTCTACATACAGCACGATCATGGCGTTATTATCTCAACTCCTTCTACATACAGCACGATCATGGCGTTATTATCTCAAGCTCCTTCTACATACAGCACGATCATGGCGTTATTATCTCAACTCCTTCTACATACAGCACGATCATGGCGTTATTATCTCAACTCCTTCTACATACAGCACGATCATGGCGTTATTATCTCAACTCCTTCTACATACAGCACGATCATGGCGTTATTATCTCAACTCCTTCTACATACAGCACGATCATGGCGTTATTATCTCAACTCCTTCTCTACATACAGCACGATCATGGCGTTATTATTATCTCAACTCCTTCTACATACAGCACGATCATGGCGTTATTATCTACATACAGCACGATCATGGCGTTATTATCTCAACTCCTTCTACATACAGCACGATCATGGCGTTATTATCTCAACTCCTTCTACATACAGCACGATCATGGCGTTATTATCTCAACTCCTTCTACATACAGCACGATCATGGCGTTATTATCTCAACTCCTTCTACATACAGCACGATCATGGCGTTATTATCTCAACTCCTTCTACATACAGCACGATCATGGCGTTATTATCTCAACTCCTTCTACATACAGCACGATCATGGCGTTATTATTCAACTCCTTCTACTACAGCACGATCATGGCGTTATTATCTCAACTCCTTCTACATACAGCACGATCATGGCGTTATTATCTCAACTCCTTCTACATACAGCACGATCATGGCGTTATTATCTCAACTCCTTCTACATACAGCACGATCATGGCGTTATTATCTCAACTCCTTCTACATACAGCACGATCATGGCGTTATTATCTCAACTCCTTCTACATACAGCACGATCATGGCGTTATTATCTCAACTCCTTCTACATACAGCACGATCATGGCGTTATTATCTCAACTCCTTCTACATACAGCACGATCATGGCGTTATTATCTCAACTCCTTCTACATACAGCACGATCATGGCGTTATTATCTCAACTCCTTCTACATACAGCACGATCATGGCGTTATTATCTCAACTCCTTCTACATACAGCACGATCATGGCGTTATTATCTCAGCTCCTTCTACATACAGCACGATCATGGCGTTATTTCTCCTTCTACATACAGCACGATCATGGCGTTATTATCTCAACTCCTTCTACATACAGCACGATCATGGCGTTATTATCTCAACTCCTTCTACATACAGCACGATCATGGCGTTATTATCTCAACTCCTTCTACATACAGCACGATCATGGCGTTATTATCTCAACTCATGGCGTTATTATTCTACATACAGCACGATCATGGCGTTATTATCACAACTCCTTCTACATACAGCACGATCATGGCGTTATTATCTCAACTCCTTCTACATACAGCACGATCATGGCGTTATTATCACAACTCCTTCTACATACAGCACGATCATGGCGTTATTATCACAACTCCTACATACAGCACGATCATGGCGTTATTATCACAACTCCTTCTACATACAGCACGATCATGGCGTTATTATCTCAACTCCTTCTACATACAGCACGATCATGGTGTTATTATCTCAAGTCCTTCTACATACAGCACGATCATGGCGTTATTATCTCAAGTCCTTCTTCCTATTTCAGCCATCACTGTCCGCTATCTGACCAAGCGCTACATCGGGGAGTACAGTTCCGGGACAGGTAACACTGGTTCACGCATCATTTGCCGTTCATTTAGTCACTTTATTATAATGGTCTACACTGGGGCCTAAGTAGAAATCATGTTTTAAAATATGCATGTCAAAATTACTTGGCTTTGAATGGGTCTTGTAAAATCAGAATCCAAACTTCATGAACCGAGTTTGTGAACTGATACCGCTATGGTATTTGATTGAGGGAGTGGCCTACATCTTTGTATTCATCGAGTTCTGCTCCTGAATTGTTCGCAGGTCGTTTTGTAACAAGAATATTGCTAATTCCAGCCTGAAACAATATTCATTGGTTCAAGCTATTTCTTAAACTGTCCACACGAGTGTTTACGGATTAAAATACACACTGGAAACCCAGATAAATATAAAAACCCAAGGTCAGACAGTATTGGCTCTCGGTCAAACAGACTACCTGCAGTCGTTAGACCACGGTACATTGTTCATGCGGTGCCTTGCTAGGTGTTCCTAGAGAAAGGATGTCGTTGATGATGCAGGCATCCTTTGTAATAGAGATGTTGTGGTGCACATAACTGTGTATAACCCTGTTTTAAATGATGGTAATGTACGGAAGTTGTTTTATCTGAATTTCTCCGAATTGAGAACTACAGTTGCTTTTATTTACAACAGACTTTGAGTACACCAGCGTGGTCAACATCGGGGATGAACCGGTCAAGTTGGAGATTCTGGACACTTCAGACAGCCAGGTGAGGTCACTTTATGTTATCTAGAGGATGTTATGACCCCATGATGAACACGCCGTGTATACTGTAATACTGCTGATAGACTGGATCCTAAACACGCCGTGTATACTGTAATACTGCTGATAGACTGGATCTTAAACACGCCGTGTATACTGTAATACTGCTGACAGACTGGATGACGAACACATCGTGTATACTGTATTAATACTTCTGATAGACTGGATGATGAACACATCGTGTATACTGTAATACTGCTGACAGACTGGATGATGAACACATCGTGTATACTGTAATACTGCTGACTAACTGGATGATGAACACATCGTGTATACTGTAATACTGCTGACAGACTGGATGATGAACACATCGTGTATACTGTAATACTGCTGACAGACTGGATGATGAACACATCGTGTATACTGTAATACTGCTGACAGACTGGATGATGAACACATCGTGTATACTGTAATACTGTTGCTGACAGACTGGATGATGAACACATCATGTATACTGTAATACTGTTGACAGACTGGATGATGAACATCGTGTATACTGTAATACTGCTGACATCGTGTATACTGTAATACTGCTGACAGACTGGATGATGAACACATCGTGTATACTGTAATACTGCTGACAGACTGGATGATGAACACATCGTGTATACTGTAATACTGCTGACAGACTGGATGATGAACACGCCATGTATACTGTAATACTGCTGACAGACTGGATGATGAACACATCGTGTATACTGTAATACTGCTGACAGACTGGATGATGAACACACCGTGTATACTGTAATACTGCTGACAGACTGGATGATGAACACACCGTGTATACTGAAATATTGCTGATAGACTGGATGATGAACACACCGTGTATACTGTAATACTGCTGACAGACTGGATGATGAACATATCGCATATACTGTAACACTGCTGACTATCTGGATGATGAACACATCGTGTATTCTGTAATACTGCTGACAGACAGGATGATGAACACATCGTGTATACTGTAATACTGCTGATAGACTAGATGCTGAACACATCGTGTACACTGTAATACTGCTGATAGACCCGATGATGAACACATCGTGTAGACTGTAATACTGCTGACATACTGGATGATGAACACATCGTGTATACTGTAATACTGCTGACAGACTAGATGATGAACACACCATGTATGCTGTAATACTGCTGACAGACTAGATGATGAACACACACTGTATATTGTAATACTGCTGACAGATTAGATGATGAACACACCGTGTATACTGTAATACTGTTAACAGACTAGATGATGAACACACCGTGTATACTGTAATACTGCTGACAGACTGGATGATGAACATATCGCATATACTGTAATACTGCTGACTATCTGGATGATGAACACATCGTGTATACTGTAATACTGCTGACAGACTGGATGATGAACACATCATGTATACTGTAATACTGCTGACAGACTGGATGATGAACACATCGTGTATACTGTAATACTGCTGACAGACTGGATGATGAACACGCCGTGTATACTGTAATACTGCTGACAGACTGGATGATGAACACGTCGTGTATACTGTAATACTGCTGACAGACTGGATGATGAACACATCGTGTATACTGAATATTGCTGACAGACTGGATGATGAACACATCGTGTATACTGTAATACTACTGACAGACTGGATGATGAACACATCGTGTATACTGTAATACTGCTGACAGACTGGATGATGAACACACCGTGTATACTGTAATACTGCTGACAGACTAGATGATGAACACACACTGTATATTGTAATACTGCTGACAGATTAGATGATGAACACACCGTGTATACTGTAATACTGTTAACAGACTAGATGATGAACACACGTGTATACTGTAATACTGCTGACAGACTGGATGATGAACACATATATACTGTAATACTGACATCTGGATGATGAACACATATACTGTAATACTGCTGACAGACAGGATGATAATACTGCTGACAGACTAGATGATGAACACATCGTGTATACTGTAATACTGCTGACAGACTAGATGATGAACACATCGTGTATACTGTAATACTGCTGACAGACTGGATGATGAACACATCGTGTATACTGTAATACTGCTGACAGACTAGATGATGAACACATCGTGTATACTGTAATACTGCTGATAGACTAGATGATGAACACATCGTGTATACTGTAATACTGCTGATAGACTAGATGATGAACACATCGTGTATACTGTAATACTGCTGACAGACTGGATGATGAACACATCGTGTATACTGTAATACTGCTGACAGACTGGATGATGAACATATCGCATATACTGTAATACTGCTGACTAACTGGATGATGAACACATCGTGTATACTGTAATACTGCTGACAGACTGGATGATGAACACATCATGTATACTGTAATACTGCTGATAGACTGGATGATGAACACATCGTGTATACTGTAATACTGCTGACAGACTGGATGATGAACACATCGTGTATACTGTAATACTGCTGACAGACTAGATGATGAACACATCGTGTATACTGTAATACTGCTGACTAACTGGATGATGAACACATCGTGTATACTGTAATACTGCTGACAGACTAGATGCTGAACACATCGTGTATACTGTAATACTGCTGACAGACTAGATGATGAACACATCGTGTATACTGTAATACTGTTGACAGACTGGATGATGAACACATCGTGTATACTGTAATACTGTTGACTAGACTGGATGATGAACACATCGCATACTGCTGATAATACTGAAATGTATACTGACTGACAGACAGGATGATGAACACATCATGTATACTGTAATACTGCTGATAGACTAGATGATGAACACATCGCATATACTGTAATACTGCTGACAGACTGGATGATGAACACACCATGTATACTGTAATGCTGCTGACAGACTGGATGAATGAACATATGTATACTGTAATACTGCTGACAGACTGGATGATGAACACATCATGTATACTGTAATACTGCTGACAGACTGGATGATGAACACATCATGTATACTGTAATACTGCTGACAGACTGGATGATGAACACGCCGTGTATACTGTAATACTGCTGATAGACTGGATGATGAACACGTCGTGTATACTGTAATACTGCTTACAGACTGGATGATGAACACGCCGTGTATACTGTAATACTGCTGACAGACTCGATGATGAAGACACCGTGTATACAGACTGGATGATGAACACGTCGTGTATACTGTAATACTGCTTACAGACTGGATGATGAAGACACTGTGTATACTGTAATACTGCTGACAGACTGGATGATGAACACTCCGTACATATCGTAATACCGCTGATAGACCCGATGATGAACACGTCTTTTGTACTCTAATACATGTACTAAGATTCTTACCAAGGCAAGCAGACTTGCTCTAATATCCCAGTTGATAATGTACAAAGAAGACCTTTACTACAACCTTTCGAAAACCTGAAAATACACTTTCAAGGCTGATAAAATCGCCCCTTTCTCAAATTATAGTCTTGATAAAACAGGGGATTCTTACTTATCTGACCCGGAGACATTAAACAGACTGTCCTAGTCGTCTCTCATCAAGGTGTGTCTAGACGGATGATCCTCCCCCATCTGTCCAGCTGCAGATGGTCAACAAATGTCAGATGGAAATGTCTAAATGTCACATAACAATTATATTACTTGCAAACTGCCAGTCACTTCACCAGAGCGATTTGTTTAGTGCAGGACTCTCCCGCTAGGTGGCAGTAAATGGACTCACTACTGCGACACGATTGGTGCAGCATTTTCCCCGCAAGGTTATAAATGCAGCCTTGAATCCAGTTTTGATGTTTTTGTCCATACAAATACGGGCCAGTCTTGGGGATTTTGTTATACCTCATACTTTGCGAGGGTCCCAAGATAAGGGAAACATGTGTACCCTACGGTTGTTGCTGGATGAGCGATGGTTCGGTGCTCATCATGTCAACCACTGGCTTGTCAGGGCCGGATGTGATTACAGTAATTGTTTTGTTTGTTAGTTGTTTGATCTCAGCAGTCTTCCAGCCCGAAGAACGGCAGTCTGTTAATACTCGGGCCCGGACCAGACATTCCAGTGATGGACATCACGAACGGTGACATGCAACAACCGAGTCACCGAGCCTAGTCACCCAATCCCGTTAGCCCCTCTTACGACAAGCATGGTATGCTAAGGATCATTTCTGTTCTGGGCCTTCCCGAAAATGACATACATGCCCCGTCTTATAGCTGCAGAATTGCTGACATGGCGCCAAACACCTCATTCACTGTGTGACATCTGTTAATGCCATGACGTATGTTTTAGGATGTCCAGCAAACCTAAAACCAACGACAAATATCACTCAGTCTGCAGTCTTACACGGACACACTAATGGCTAAGTTGGGGTAATCGCGCCTCCACGCCAAGCAGCATGTGATCTGGCGTATATCCTCCAGACATTAAGTGACCACGCTTGTATTGTCTTTTGACCGCTAGTCTCTGGTCACACGTTGTAGCAAAGAACGTCTCTAATGCATCACAAGATCACACATAAACCTGTTTATCCCACACCAGGTTTGGCGTGGAATTCTGGGATTGTCCTCAAAGAACTGTGTTTGTTTTCTTGCGCTCCGAGCCAACAGCGCTGCTTGCACAAGTCGCCCCAGAGCCAAATTCAATTTACACTTGTTCGTAATATTGATGCACTCGGAAAGCTTAGGCCATTTCTTACAAAGAAACCATCCGCTGGAAACCTGATTTAGAATCGCGACCGGTATGAATCATAAAGTTATAATTGATTCGAGTTGTTCGCATACCAGAAATAGGACCAAACTCCCCCCCATACCATTGCAACCATATTATTGTAAATATGAATAAAACATGTTGGATTTGCCAAAGAATGTAGGATGAAAAGGATTTAGGAAATATTATTTCGTCTTTTTATCTGTTAGCAAACTTTGTTTTGTTGATATTGGACACCATTCTTTTTTGTGCGCAAACAAGTAATCTGTTTGCACCTAGTACGGCCTTTGTGCATTGTGACGAGTGCGCGAACTCAACCCAATGCATGTACTTGCTTTCAGTGACACAATGCTTGCTTTTGATTTGGATGTTTGTGACAGAATTGATCAGTTGACAGATGACTGAAGAAGTGACTGTGTTATCTTTGTTTTCCACCACGCCAAATATAGTGAAACTTCGGTTGACTCAACCAACGTAACCAACAGGCATGGATAAATCCGTGTCAATATATATGCCGTGTAGCAGGCCTGGAAGGTATACTGTTGTTGAGATGAGATGCACGTGGTTGACATCATAACCACCCCCATTAATGACCAGTTCCATTAATGACCAGTTCCATTAGCACGGTTGTGACAAGGTGCAGCAATTGTCCAGTGACCCAGAACATCACAAATGGGTTTCACTGAGCTATAATCCCTTTAGTCATTGGTTTAACCCACCGTCCGTCATCAGCGGAAATAATAAAATTAGTGATGTGACGATTCATCGATACATCGATCCATGGACCGCCGATACGGTGAATCGATACAAAGTTTTACATTGTCATATATCCCGATACGATACTTCAAATGGGCCACGATACATCGATGTTTTACTTTGAATATTGCCGAATCGCGATATCTGTCAAGAAAGACTTACTTTTGTTTGATGATTGAAATATATGCATACTTATTTTCCCTTCATACGTTTCTCGGACATTCTTGCGTCAGAAACTGTGTCAAACATAGCGCTTGCATTTCATTAACATTCACAAAGTCCGTGTATAAACTTAATTATCTCATTTCCGAATGAACATTGAGAAACGCTGGCGGAATTTGACGAAATACTTTCAAATGGTTTTGTTTTGATCTTAAGGTGTTTTATAGTTGGGGTTAGAATTAAACATTTTAGTATCGTGATAGGTATCGTATCGCCACCCTTGTGTCGGGATTCGCATCGTATTGCAGCTTCAGTGCACAATACTTTGGCAATATATCGTCGTGACTAAAATTTTAGTATCGTGATGTTTCGTATCACAGGTTGTATGCCAATGCCAACACTAGGAAATATATTGCATAATTTACTTAAAACGATCCGTGTATGTATTTACTATATGATGTGTACACAGACTAAACAATTTCAAACAAAACAATAGAAAACAGGTGCAATATGTCGGTGCATCAAAGAATATTTGTTTCATATAATATTTGTATTACAGGACGGTTTGACGGAATCCACGCTGCGGAGGTACCAGGCCGATGCCTTCATCGTCGTCTACAGCATTGCTGATGTCTCTGCCGCCGTCGCCGTCCAAACTGAGTTGGAGAAAATACACAGGGGGCGGCAAACTCCGCGAAGTGCCGTAATCATACTTGGCAACAAGCTCGATCTAGAACACTTCCGGCAGGTGGAAGCAGGCGACGTCCGGCCGCTCGCTCAAAAGTACCAGTGTCGCCATGTTGAAATTTCCGCCGCCGAAGACTTTTCGAGCGTATGTTCTGTTTTCGAAGGACTTTTGTCAGACGCATTTGAGGCGCAGAAACAAAGGTCGAAAAATGTGAAAAGGAGGCGGAGTATTTTAGGGAATATGTCGAGAAAGTTGGGCAACATGTTTAAAAGGAAGAGCTTAGAAGATCTTCTCTTGAAAAGGCGGCTTTCACCATCCAGGCAAACTGCAAGACGGTCGTTGTGATACAGTGTTTATATGAAACATGGAAACGATTTTGAAAATAGACAACATTTTTCAGGGAAAAAGCGAACTAAAGCAGAGTTGTAATTGATGTAACTTTAGGTATGTGTTCCTGAGAGAACATCATGTCACGTACACAATATTGCCTCCCGATATGGAACGCTGAGGATGAGGATGAAACGATTTGTGACTACAGTCTGTATCTGGACACAGCTAGAAAATCGTTTCGTTCATTGTCGGTGTGACAAGGAACCACACCCTTACGTCTGACGAGGCGATCACGGTTGTTTGGGTAAGTATTGTATAGTAGGAGTCATGGTGTCGCCATGTGAAATCTTACATCCAATGATGGCAGCATAGTTTTCATATTCATCCATGATATTTGCATTTGTGAAAAACGTGTATGTGAACTCGACAATGATGTTGTTGAAACGGGTGAACTCGACAATAATGTTGTTGAAACGGGTGAACTCGACAATGATGTTGTTGAAACAGGTGAACTCCTCAATGATGCTGTTGAAACGGTTGCTGCCAGTTTGCATCCCGCTTTGCCCCGCTGTTTAGGGTCTTGTAGAAATGGCGTTCGATTATGATCGTCGGTCATTCAGACTATACCCATGTTCACCCGTATTTTCAAGGTGGTTTGCCTTCCACATAAAATGGGTATTACTGAAACACCTTTCCAAGCGGTGCCAAACATCCCCACTTACTCTCTCCTAAACTGTTGTTACGTCACCTTTGTTATCTGTTTACAGACTGCCCCAGTATGTTTCGTAGTACAGACATGTACAGACATGGTTGTCCAGCTGGTCAACAGTGGTGGAGAATCCCATGACGTCATGTACAAACTTGCTGTCCAGCTGGTCAACAGTGGTGGAGAATCCCATGACGTCATGTCCTGCTTGTTCCGGTCAACAGTATTGAATACAGATAGTAGCAGTATATAACAGTTGGCCTGATGACCACACCTTGCTGTAGGAGGAATAAACACAGTTTTCAGATTTTCAACTTTTAGACAATTCACGAGAACATTTCCTCACCCTTTTCTTCGTAAATATTTAAGACTTGTTGAGTTGTAGAACCGCCGTTGTGTTTGTGATACCATCAACAAGTAAAACCATTGTTGCTGTCTGTTTTTTACATGTATATATACACTGTTACATATTTCAAACGAAATTTGTATATAAGAAGTGCAATAAAAAAGTGCAAACAAGATGGAAATATGTTTGATGAATACAAGGCCCAGGATATATAAATACACGTATGGTGTACCAAGCAGCCTCATGCAGGGATTGACATATGACTGACTGACTGAGTTTGGTTTTACTCCGCTTTTAGCAATATTCCAGCAACATTACGGCGGGGGACACCAGAAATGGGCTTCACACATTGTACACATGCGGGGATTCGAACCCGATTGACATATGAGGATCATAACCCAACATAATGCATTTCACTGACAAACGTTCAAAGTGATGTATTTACATCAAGTCAAGTGTCAGATATATCTTACATGTTACAGCTGAATAGCTTTAACGTTACATTGTGCAACATCAACCGAATCCTGATGGCAGGCCGCCACTTTCTAAAGGGGACACACCGCCTAAACTTCACCCTGTCGTGTGCGGAGTTTAACGACTTGTTAAGGACGCAGTCAATTTCAGATAGATGAAAATGAATGTTGTACAAAATTGGCAGTGGATGTTTGGTGTACGAACTTGTGGTAGTGAGTGTGTGGTATGATAGTGGCAGTGAATGAGATTGTAAAGAATGGTGAATGTGTTGTATAATGATATGTAGTGAATGTGTTGTATAACGATGGTAGTGAATGTGCTATATATAGATGTTAATCACATTGTGGGTATAATTCAGTCAGGCTGGCGTAATACGGACCCAACAGACCAGAAACTGAAACAGAAATGGATTCATCTGATGTACGGTCAGAATCTACCCCTCAATAACATAAAGTCTACCAAATCGGAGTGGTAGAACACTGTCAGTGTTGATCCCAAAGGTCACAGGGGTCACAGCCCACCTGAAGAACATGTGTAAGATTATGATTTGCTGCGGTTTTGGCTTGTTTTGTTTTTATGCAGTTCCAGTGAAAGGGTTTTGCGTTGTGTTGAGGAAGATGATAATGGCATGAAATTAATTTATCTAGACATTAACTTGTAACTATCATTATAAAACGTGAATCAAATGCAACGTCCAATCAAGTTTCAAGTATTTAATACATGTGTACTGCCTCGCCATGAATGATACAAAGATGAGTATGTTTGTCCTCCTTTGCACGCTTGCCATGAGACACGTTTCCCACCCTGCACATTAAATCAAGTTAAATCACCTCATGACATGTCTGTGTGTAGGAAGAGGTATGATGTTGACCATCCTTGCTACTCATTACGCAAGGTGCACTACTCCATCCATGTTTTTTACAGCTGCATCGACAGGATTTGCACGCATTTAAAAAAGTTTCATTTGAAAATGTTGAGCAATTCTTCTAAAGATAACGGAGAAAAATAATATAAGAAAAAACTATCAATAATTAGAAAATGAATTTACGACAACAGAATACACGACACTATGTTAAAAACATAAATATCAAGAATCATCAGAAGACATATCATATCGTACCATATCAACCAAAGGCACTTCAGTGAATGTGCACTATTACACACACACACGCACACACCATGCACGTGGCTATAAACCCGACGTTAAACCATGAACTACGTTGCTAAAAACTCTCTTTAATCAGGTGAGCTAAAGTTTCATGACAATAATAGATTTTGCAGATGGCGCCATCTAAAGTAGAGTAACAAGTGAATTGAAACCAATCGCTTCATCTTTACATCAATGACATTAAATGCCATTGCATAAACAACGCCATGTAATTGCTGTTCAATTATTGGCTTCAGATGGCGCACCAGGTCACCTTGCCACCGGGCCAAATTACAACCTGTATCAATTCCATCGGGATGTTCCACAGATCTATCCTGGGACGTTATCTAGAAACCAATATCCACGCACTACACACTCTATACATTAAACTATAAATCCGTCTAAAACACAGATTCGGAGACGGGGCCATTGGGTTGTGATACTACCCTTTGGCTTCAGGCATGATGACATCAAAAACTACTGATTATCAAAGTACCATGTCGTATTGCCAGCACTGGGCCGGGATGATCGTGG
This sequence comes from Haliotis rubra, assembly GCF_003918875.1. NCBI lineage: Eukaryota > Metazoa > Mollusca > Gastropoda > Lepetellida > Haliotidae > Haliotis > Haliotis rubra. Next base: position 188,911 of record NW_025766970.1, read on the forward strand.
GTGGTGGCGCAGGGATGAGAGGCCGGGGATGATGTGAGTGAGTTGGGGAGCGGGTCAGTGTACTGCAGGAGATCCTAACCTCCACGAGAGATCTCACCTTGAACTCGGTCATTGACATTGTCGTCAGTCGTAATTCTGCAGATGATAATGGTGGGTGATGCAACCAGGCGAAACAAGTGTTATATGACATATCTGATTTATCACAGCCTAAGGGGTGTTGGTATCAAGGGGTAGCTTTAACCCCATACATGTATCCCCACTTTGATAAACGATCTCATGTCAAAATATATTTTACAGTTATCGCCACTTTGCAATTATGTTGGTTATGTTAGCACTAGGCATTTGTGGAAAAGCATTTTGTGATGAATTTATCAGTGTTTTGAGTGCTTCTTAGGGGAGTTTCATAACCCTTGAGTAAAATACATATTGCTAATGCTACTAGTTTATCACATCATGTACACCCAAGAGACTCCTTAAAGAAAATACATTCCTAGTGCGAGTGATATAGCATAACCATAACAACTTGTAGTTTACCCACAGTGTACAGGGTTATTAGAAATTCAAATTTGATCTGAATAAACTGATATGTGGATGTGTTCGGTATAATCGGTCATATTTGTACATGTTCACATATTGACTATGAAATAATCTCATCTAATTTCACTACCTTAGTCTCAGGTGTACAAACTTCGGTCTGAACTAAGCCTTATGTAAACCAGCGTAGTCACAGCATTATTCTCTTGTATACCATTGTGATCTCAGCATTAGACTCTTGTATACCATTGTGATCTCAGCATTAGTCTCATGTATACCATTGTGATCTCAGCATCAGTCTCTTGTATAGCATTGCGGTCTCAGCATTAATCTCTTGTATAGCATTGTGATCTGAACATTAGTCTCTTGTATAGCATTGCGGTCTCACCATTAGTCTCTTGTATAGCAATGTGATCTCAGCATTAGTCTCTTGTATAGCATTGTGATCTCAACATTAGTCTCTTGTGTAGCATTGCGGTCTCACCATTAGTCTCTTGTATAGCATTGTGATCTCAGCATTAGTCTCTTGTATAGCATTGTGATCTCACCATTAGTCTCTTGTATAGCATTGTGATCTCACCATTAGTCTCTTGTATAGCATTGTGATCTCAGCATTAGTCTCTTGTATAGCATTGTGATCTCAGCATTAGTCTCTTGTATAGCATTGCGGTCTCACCATTAGTCTCTTGTATAGCATTGTGATCTCAGCATTGCGGTCATTAGTCTCTTGTATAGCATTGCGGTCTCACCATTAGTCTCTTGTATAGCATTGTGATCTCACCATTAGTCTCTTGTATAGCATTGCGGTCTCACCATTAGTCTCTTGTATAGCATTGTGATCTCAGCATTAGTCTCATGTATAGCATTGTGATCTCACCATTCTTGTATAGCATTGTATAGCACCATTAGTCTCTTGTATAGCATTGTGATCTCAGCATTAGTCTCTTGTATAGCATTGTGATCTCAGCATTAGTCTCTTGTATAGCATTGTGATCTCAACATTAGTCTCTTGTATAGCATTGTGGTCTCACCATTAGTCTCTTGTATAGCATTGTGATCTCAGCATTAGTCTCTTGTATAGCATTGTGATCTCAACATTAGTCTCTTGTATAGCATTGTGATCTCAGCATTAGTCTCTTGTATAGCATTGTGATCTCAGCATTAGTCTCTTGTATAGCATTGTGATCTCAGCAGCATTAGTCTCACCATTAGTCTCTTGTATAGCATTGTGATCTCAGCATTAGTCTCTTGTATAGCATTGTGATCTCAGCATTAGTCTCTTGTATAGCATTGTGATCACAGCATTAGTCTCTTGTATAGCATTGTGATCTCAGCATTAGTCTCTTGTATAGCATTGTGATCTCACCATTAGTCTCTTGTGTAGCATTACGGTCTCACCATTAGTCTCTTGTATAGCATTGTCATCTCACCATTAGTCTCTTGTATACCATTGTGATCTCAGCATTAGTCTCATGTATACCATTGTGGTCTCACCATCAGTCTCTTGTATAGCATTGTGATCTCAACATTAGTCTCTTGTGTAGCATTGCGGTCTCACCATTAGTCTCTTGTATAGCATTGCGGTCTCACCATTAGTCTCTTGTATAGCATTGTGATCTCAGCATTAGTCTCTTGTATAGCATTGTGATCTCAGCATTAGTCTCTTGTATAGCATTGTGATCTCAGCATTAGTCTCTTGTATAGCATTGTGATCTCAGCATTAGTCTCTTGTATAGCATTGTGATCACACCATTAGTCTCTTGTATAGCATTGTGATCTCACCATTAGTCTCTTGTATAGCATTGTGATCTCAGCATTAGTCTCTTGTATAGCATTGTGATCTCACCATTAGTCTCTTGTATAGCATTGTGATCTCAGCATTAGTCTCTTGTATAGCATTGTGATCTCAGCATTAGTCTCTTGTATAGCATTGTGATCTCAACATTAGTCTCTTGTGTAGCATTGCGGTCTCACCATTAGTCTCTTGTATAGCATTGTGATCTCAGCATTAGTCTCTTGTATAGCATTGTGATCTCAACATTAGTCTCTTGTATAGCATTGTGGATCTCACCATTAGTCTCTTGTATAGCATTGTGATCTCACCATTAGTCTCTTGTATAGCATTGTGATCTCACCATTAGTCTCTTGTATAGCATTGTGATCTCACCATTAGTCTCTTGTATAGCATTGTGATCTCAGCATTAGTCTCTTGTATAGCATTGTGATCTCAGCATTAGTCTCTTGTATAGCATTGTGATCTCAGCATTAGTCTCTTGTATAGCATTGTGATCTCAGCATTAGTCTCTTTGTATAGCATTGTGATCTCAGCATTAGTCTCTTTGTATAGCATTGTGATCTCAGCATTAGTCTCTTGTATAGCATTGTGATCTCAGCATTAGTCTCTTGTATAGCATTGTGATCTCACCATTAGTCTCTTGTATAGCATTGTGATCTCACCATTAGTCTCTTGTATAGCATTGTGATCTCAGCATTAGTCTCTTGTATAGCATTGTGATCTCACCATTAGTCTCTTGTATAGCATTGCGGTCTCACCATTAGTCTCTTGTATAGCATTGTGATCTCAGCATTAGTCTCTTGTATAGCATTGCGGTCTCACCATTAGTCTCTTGTATAGCATTGTGATCTCACCATTAGTCTCTTGTATAGCATTGTGATCTCACCATTAGTCTCTTGTATAGCATTGTGATCTCAGCATTAGTCTCTTGTATAGCATTGTGATCTCACCATTAGTCTCTTGTATAGCATTGTGATCTCAGCATTAGTCTCTTGTATAGCATTGTGATCTCAGCATTAGTCTCTTGTATAGCATTGTGATCTCAACATTAGTCTCTTGTATAGCATTGTGATCTCACCATTAGTCTCTTTGTATAGCATTGTGATCTCAGCATTAGTCTCTCTTGTATAGCATTGTGATCTCAGCATTATCTCACCATTAGTCTCTTGTATAGCATTGTGATCTCACCATTAGTCTCTTGTATAGCATTGTGATCTCAGCATTAGTCTCTTGTATAGCATTGTGATCTCACCATTAGTCTCTTGTATAGCATTGTGATCTCAGCATTAGTCTCTTGTATAGCATTGTGATCTCACCATTAGTCTCTTGTATAGCATTGTGATCTCACCATTAGTCTCTTGTATAGCATTGTGATCTCACCATTAGTCTCTTGTATAGCATTGTGATCTCAGCATTAGTCTCTTGTATAGCATTGTGATCTCAGCATTAGTCTCTTGTATAGCATTGTGGTCTCACCATTAGTCTCTTGTATAGCATTGTGATCTCAGCATTAGTCTCTTGTATAGCATTGTGATCTCAGCATTAGTCTCTTGTATAGCATTGTGATCTCAGCATTAGTCTCTTGTATACCATTGTGATCTCAGCATTAGTCTCTTGTATAGCATTGTGATCTCAGCATTAGTCTCTTGTATAGCATTGTGATCACAGCATTAGTCTCTTGTATAGCATTGTGATCTCAGCATTAGTCTCTTGTATAGCATTGTGATCTCACCATTAGTCTCTTGTGTAGCATTACGGTCTCACCATTAGTCTCTTGTATAGCATTGTCATCACACCATTAGTCTCTTGTATACCATTGTGATCTCAGCATTAGTCTCTTGTATACCATTGTGGTCTCACCATCAGTCTCTTGTATAGCATTGTGATCTCAACATTAGTCTCTTGTATAGCATTGTGATCTCATCATTAGTCTCTTGTATAGCATTGCGGTCTCACCATTAGTCTCGTTGTATAGCATTGTGATCTCAGCATTAGTCTCTTGTATAGCATTGTGATCTCAGCATTAGTCTCTTGTATAGCATTGTGATCTCACCATTAGTCTCTTGTATAGCATTGTGATCTCAGCATTAGTCTCTTGTATAGCATTGTGATCTCACCATTAGTCTCTTGTATAGCATTGTGATCTCACCATTAGTCTCTTGTATAGCATTGTGATCTCAGCATTAGTCTCTTGTATAGCATTGTGATCTCACCATTAGTCTCTTGTGTAGCATTGCGGTCTCACCATTAGTCTCTTGTATAGCATTGTCATCTCACCATTAGTCTCTTGTATAGCATTGTGATCTCAGCATTAGTCTCATGTTGTATAGCATTGTGATCTCACCATCAGTCTCTTGTATAGCATTGTGATCTCAGCATTAGTCTCTTGTATAGCATTGTGATCTCACCATTAGTCTCTTGTATAGCATTTGCGCATTAGTCTCTTGTATAGCATTAGTCTCTTGTATAGCATTGTGATCTCAGCATTAGTCTCTTGTATAGCATTGTGATCTCACCATTAGTCTCTTGTATAGCATTGTGATCTCACCATTAGTCTCTTGTATAGCATTGTGATCTCACCATTAGTCTCTTGTATAGCATTGTGATCTCACCATTAGTCTCTTGTATAGCATTGTGATCTCAGCATTAGTCTCTTGTATAGCATTGTGATCTCACCATTAGTCTCTTGTATAGCATTGTGATCTCACCATTAGTCTCTTGTATAGCATTGTGATCTCATTGTGCATTAGTCTCTTGTATAGCATTGTGATCTCAGCATTAGTCTCTTGTATAGCATTGTGATCTCAGCATTAGTCTCTTGTATAGCATTGTGATCTCACCACCATTAGTCTCTTGTATAGCATTGTGATCTCACCATTAGTCTCTTGTATAGCATTGTGATCTCACCATTAGTCTCTTGTATAGCATTGTGATCTCACCATTAGTCTCTTGTATAGCATTGTGATCTCACCATTAGTCTCTTGTATAGCATTGTGATCTCAGCATTAGTCTCTTGTATACCATTGTGATCTCTCATTAGCATTAGTCCATTTGATCTCACCATAGTCTCATTGTGATCTCAACATTAGTCTCTTGTATAGCATTGTGATCTCACCATTAGTCTCTTGTATAGCATTGTGGTCTCACCATTAGTCTCTTGTATAGCATTGTGATCTCAGCATTAGTCTCTTGTATAGCATTGTGATCTCACCATTAGTCTCTTGTGTAGCATTACGGTCTCACCATTAGTCTCTTGTATAGCATTGTCATCACACCATTAGTCTCTTGTATAGCATTGTGATCTCAGCATTAGTCTCATGTATACCATTGTGGTCTCACCATCAGTCTCTTGTATAGCATTGTGATCTGAACATTAGTCTCTTGTATAGCATTGTCATCTCACCATTAGTCTCTTGTATAGCATTGTGATCTCACCATTAGTCTCTTGTATAGCATTGTGATCTCAGCATTAGTCTCTTGTATAGCATTGTGATCTCACCATTAGTCTCTTGTATAGCATTGTGATCTCACCATTAGTCTCTTGTATAGCATTGTGATCACACCATTAGTCTCTTGTATAGCATTGTGATCACACCATTAGTCTCTTGTATAGCATTGTGATCACACCATTAGTCTCTTGTATAGCATTGTGATCTCAGCATTAGTCTCTTGTATAGCATTGTGATCTGAACATTAGTCTCTTGTGTAGCATTGCGGTCTCACCGTTAGTCTCTTGTATAGGATTGTGATCTCAGCATTAGTCTCTTGTATAGCATTGCGATCTCAGCATTAGTCTCTTGTATAGCATTGTGATCTCAGCATTAGTCTCTTGTATACCATTGTGATCTCAGCATTAGTCTCTTGTATAGCATTGTGATCTCAACATTAGTCTCTTGTATAGCATTGTGATCTCACCATTAGTCTCTTGTATAGCATTGTGATCACACCATTAGTCTCTTGTATAGCATTGTGATCTCAGCATTAGTCTCTTGTATAGCATTGTGATCTCAACATTAGTCTCTCTTGTGTAGCATTAGTCTCTTGGCATTGTGATCTCACCATTAGTCTCTTGTATAGCATTGTCATCTCACCATTAGTCTCTTGTATAGCATTGTGATCTCACCATTAGTCTCTTGTATAGCATTGTGATCTCAGCATTAGTCTCTTGTATAGCATTGTGATCTCAACATTAGTCTCTTGTATAGCATTGCGGTCTCACCATTAGTCTCTTGTATAGCATTGTGATCTCACCATTAGTCTCTTGTATAGCATTGTGATCTCACCATTAGTCTCTTGTATAGCATTGTGATCTCAACATTAGTCTCTTGTATAGCATTGTGATCTGAACATTAGTCTCTTGTGTAGCATTGCGGTCTCACCATTAGTCTCTTGTATAGCATTGTGATCACACCATTAGTCTCTTGTATAGCATTGTGATCTCAACATTAGTCTCTTGTGTAGCATTGTGGTCTCACCATTAGTCTCTTGTATAGCATTGTGATCTCACCATTAGTCTCTTGTGTAGCATTGCGGTCTCACCATTAGTCTCTTGTATAGCATTGTGATCTCACCATTAGTCTCAGCATTGTGATCTCATGCATTAGTCTCTTGTATAGCATTGTGATCTGAACATTAGTCTCTTGTATAGCATTGTGATCTGAACATTAGTCTCTTGTATAGCATTGTGATCTCACCATTAGTCTCTTGTATAGCATTGTGATCTCACCATTAGTCTCTTGTATAGCATTGTGATCTCAGCATTAGTCTCTTGTATAGCATTGTGATCTCAGCATTAGTCTCTTGTATAGCATTGTGATCTGAACATTAGTCTCTTGTATAGCATTGTGATCACACCATTAGTCTCTTGTATAGCATTGTGATCACACCATTAGTCTCTTGTATAGCATTGTGATCTCAGCATTGGTCTCTTGTATAGCATTGTGATCTCAACATTAGTCTCTTGTGTAGCATTGCGGTCTCACCATTAGTCTCTTGTATAGCATTGTGATCTCAACATTAGTCTCTTGTATAGCATTTTCATCTCACCATTAGTCTCTTGTATAGCATTGTGATCTCACCATTAGTCTCTTGTATAGCATTGTGATCTCAACAGTAGTCTCTTGTATAGCATTTTCATCTCACCATTAGTCTCTTGTATAGCATTGTGATCTCAACATTAGTCTCTTGTATAGCATTGCGGTCTCACCATTAGTTTCCTATATAACATTGTGATCTCAACATCAGTCTCTTGTATAGCATTGCGGTCTCACCATTAGTCTCTTGTATAGCATTGTGATCTCACCATTAGTCTCATATATTATATAGCATTGTGATTTCACCATAAGTCTCTTGTATACAATTGCCGTCTTAGCATTAGTGTCTTGTATACCATTGCCGTCTCAACATTAGTTTGTTGAGTATATTTTCGTACACAGAGTTGGTACAGAACGTCTCGATCTATATAAATGTTTTCGTACACACAGTTTTTAGAAATAGCCTCAATAAGCCTACTATTTGTACACACCATTGATGGAGGATATCTTTGAAAGTATTGTCGGTGCCCTCGCGGGCCATTGTCCTATTATTGCAATATCAAGTCAAAACATATTGATGGACACCAAGATTGTTTGGACACCAAAACAGGAATCTCTAGAAAAACGATTAATATCCGCGATGTTCCTTACCTGTGCTATCACAGTTTTGTCATCAACGACGCAGACAGGCTAAATACACTGGCCCATAATAGCAGCACGAGTGATAGGGACAGTTTGGGTTTCCGTCCAGTCAAAAACAGAAGGATGGGGGATCTGACATAGTGACAGCCCCGTCTGATTATTATGCTTTTCGAGGTCTTCATAGACAGTTCTGTTCTTTTCTGCATTGACAATGTTTCCTCGTCATAATCGCGTGATTTAGTCTATGAAGGCTACATTACAATAGGTAAGTATGAATTAGTATGTGAAATGGTAATTGTTTGTCCATATTATAATATATTTGATAAATATATTCATTTAGTATTCGAAGTAAAGGCACAGAAAGGCAACTGAGGAGTATTTTTGCCACTGTATAGTGTTAACTGTATCTCACGTCCCTTAAAGTGTCCCAAGAGCGACTTTTTTTACATTATGAGGCAAGACACCAGCGTGTTGTTGTTTGTTTGTTCGTGTGCCGTACTCGTGTACTTATGTAAATATCTAAACAATGGCAAAGTCTTAGGGGTATACAATTCATACCGGACCAAAGTCAGATTATTTATCAGTAACCTAATTAAATATAGCTTGTCCAGTGTACAACGAAAGGTAACAAACAGCATGTTATAGATAACAGAATAGTAACACCATCACTAATATCTCAACACGTATCCCAATTCACGAAAGATATTACCTGTTAGTAAAAGTGTTGGTAAATATTTACTTGATAATTCCACATACATTTGTTCCGTGGAAGAAGACAGCAGTCGTAACCTCTCTGTGCTGACATCTTGAGTTCAAAACCTACTGACCCCATACATTTCTCGCCAAAAGTTTGATTGAAACCAGTTACTGAAAGTCACTTATTGCTAAGTAGTATTTAACTAACATTTTATATGTTAGGGTAGTGACAAATACCGCTATGTCGTCACAAAATGTTTCGTTTCAGGAACAATTTAAACCAGTTATCCAGCTACCAGTTTCATGCTGTCACAACGTTGTCAGGACGGTATGCTCTCGTTGTTACAACGTTATTCTGTGGACTCCCATTTATGTTGTCACCAAGTTGTGGCCTGATGTTGTCATACGTCATTTGTACGTCGCCACAAGGTTAAGTTATTTGATGCTAATGTATTTTACCTTGTTTTTAACCTTCTATTTAACGTTAATAGCTGAATAGTTTTCCCAGTAATGTACAGTACATAAGAAATAAAGCAGACATTTACTTCAATGTTAATTCGTCAATTTGCATGTTGTTTTGGTCGTGTGTTTTCTGAAGCTGTAGCTGAATAGTGAAAAAAGAATCTCAAAGTGAAACGTTTTACGAAAATCTATCGTGAGGAGCCCAAAGCATACTGTTTCCTCAACGTAAATTTGCAACGTTGCTATTACGTTGTGACATGACGTTATAAAATGACGTTACCAATCTACAGTCCTCCCACAATGTTGTGAAAACGCTGTGTTAGCTGGGGGTGACACCGTCTGCCCAGGGAACAGAAGTTTACTTTGTGTCTGAATGAATCCTACAGAGAGAGGGGAGGGCCTGGGCCCCGTTCCTTAAAGCGATCGTAGCGCTACGACTGTCGTAAGTCTATGTTAAAGTATGGGAGTTACGATCACCTTAGCGCTACACTCGCTTTGAGGAAAGGGACCCCGGAGGTATGAACAGTATACCCGTCTGAAGCAAGCGCCGGTTTATCCTGCAATGTGTGCTATCCTTGCAGTGCGCTGCAGTCTTTATTGTCTCAGTTATTGAGTGAGTTTTATATACACCAGGGATACGACGTGGTCACAGCGCGTTGCTTGCAGAACGGATGAATGACTGAACTCTGTGTTGTACACAGCTGTGGAAGACTGATCAATGGGTACAGTGGTAACAAGGTTAATCAATACCACAACACCAGGCTGTAGACATGGCTACAAAATGTATTACTTTCGAAATAACACTATTGAAATAATCGCCTTCGTGTGGACGTAATATGCGAGGTGAATCAATTTCGAAGTGCACTTTGTACAATTACACGTGCACATATTGCAGGACGACCACTTTTAGTGAACGGAAATGTGTGTATGGGTTCTGAGGACTACACAGGAACAAACAATTCGATTTTTCATCGCCATGATCTACAAGACGACTGTGGTGTCGTGATGCTCCCACGTGGGTGTTTCTAAGTACACGTTGTGAGCAATATTTGAGGTGGATCACTTCAGGTGAACAGTTTCTGTAATCTTTAACATCTGTTGAAAGGGAAGTAGTTTTGTAAATAGTTTTGCTTTTCTCGAGACCATGCCGACCACCGGGGCTGTTTGTATATCATGAAAATGGCTACGTTCAAGTTGGGTGTTACCGCAACGCTCTTGGTGGTAAGTGTGCTGCTGCTGTGGATGCAGAATATTAACATGTTGATGAAGCATCGTGATAACCATCGAATGAGTCATCCATGGCATCCCCCACCACGGCGTCTAAGGACGAAGACGCCATACCCAGCCACCAACAGCATACACTACATACTCAACAATCCCAGCATCTGCAGGGATACCGAGACAGTGTCGCTTTTATTTATCGTCAGTTCATCCACAACTCACGTGAAGTCTCGTCAGTATATCCGTGATACATTTGCCAATCACACGTACTTCCGGTTCCATGTCGTCAGACTAATTTTTGTTGTTGGTAAATCACAGAAGGAAAGCATTGAAAACAAACTGATTGCCGAGAGCCGAATGTATGGTGACGTCATACAAGCTGACTTCCGGGATTCATATCGTAATCTCACGCTGAAAGTCGTGACGGAGTTTCACTGGGTGTCAAAACATTGTCCTAATGCAATTGTTGTTGCTAAGATTGACGATGACACCTTTGTAGATACTGTAAAATTGTTAAGAGCATATTTTCCCGTTTTCCGAACTGGCAGAAAATATATTTTGTGTAATTTTATTCCAAGGATGCTGATTGACCGTGATGGGCGATGGAGAATTTCGAATAAAGAACACGTGCTCAAACACTATGATGCCTTCCCCTGGAGCTACTGTAGCGGGTATGGGGTGTTTCTAAGCGGCAATATGATTGGCCAGTTGTACAAAGCGGCCACGATGTCGCCGTTTCTGTGGGTGGACGATGTCTACTTCTCGGGGGTACTCCCGTCCAAACTCACAGGGTTCAAATACAAACACATAGAGAATAGATGGAACGAAAAGGTCAATAACACAGAATGTTTCCTGCGCGCCAACTGTCATGATATTTTCGGAATAGTGCAAAAGGAAGATCTATATCCAATTTGGAATTACACAATAAAAACACGTTATCGAAAATACACCTTTTGATATGACCAAAGGCTGAATGAGTGAATATTGTTTCATGTAGATAAATGTTATTTTAGTTATATAAGTGTGGTGTTATTATTTTAAAATGTGAAAATCATTTTTGAAAATAAATTCACTGATATTGTAACGTTGGAAAGAGGAATGATCTAATCAATAACAGCGCTATTAGTTGTGGATGTAAGACACAATATGTTGTATGATTTTTGAGAATACATCATCTCAATATTGAAAAGGCAGAAATGGATAAGCGAAGTACATTGAAGAGAGATTGAGAGCAGTACGAGTAATGACCCTCGAGGACCAAGAGCTTTATGACTGCTCTTAGACTCTCATACAGACCCTGAAGTAAATATATCCAAGAAAGCCCACGCAAGTCTAGAAAATGTGGCAATCTAGATTTCCTCAGCTTCTGAAAATGAAGAAAGTCTCAGGGCTCCTTTACATTATATTTTCTTTTTTTCACTATGAACGTTTTTTCAGTAAAATATGTTCATTTCAGAGACAAGTTGTTAGTCTAGACTGCTCTGTACTCAAGCTTATCCATTTCTGTTGTTTCAGCAGGGGTACATCTGATCAGATGTCACGTGACCGGAAACTAGCGACATGTGCCTGTCAGTATTACGTTTATGTGAATAATATAAACCATTCTTCAATACCATAGAGTTATTTTTATCATGCACATAGCAGAAGCATTTTAGGTTCAAAACGTTTTGATAGCCCCTCGTATCCAGAGGCAGATAGTATGATCACCATGTTGTTCCTTCAGGGCACGATGACATACAGTCTACCAAAGTCTACCCGCTTCCAAGTTTAACCGGCGCTCACAAACGTAAGGAACTGGACACATTGGAATATATAATGGTTTATTGTCAAATTCATAACACACTGTCTCAAAAACGCAAATGTCGTGCTATACCCATGAGCTTGTAAACAATAACAATATACTTCAATACACATATCTGACACAGTTATGACAGGCCTCAATGCCCTCGAGGTATTATAGTTATTTGCTTGATTGCTTCTCTTAAAGTTAGTCTGTGCTATATGTCTTATATGCTTGGAACACAACATAGGAGAGTACTTGGGACACCAGAAATGGGCTTCACACATTGTACTCATGAGATTAATTAGAATAACATTTTAGATTCAACTTTGTCTGTAAATAATCGAGTCTGGACCAGACAATCCAGTGATCAACAGCATGAACATCGATCTGCGCAATTGGGAACCGATGACATGTGTCACCCAAGCCAGTGAGCCTGACCACCCGATCCCGTTAGTCGCCTCTTACGACAAGCATAGTCACCTTTTGTGGGAAGCATGGGTTGTGAAGACCTATTCTACCCCGGATCTTCACGAGTCACATCTCGTAGAAAGGCGGTGGTGGTGTAGCCTAGAGGTTAAAGCGTTCACTCGTCAGGCCGACGACCTGGGCTCGGTTCCCCACATGGGTACAATGGTTGAAGCCTATTTCTGGTGTCCCTCGCAGTGATATTGCTGGAATATTGCTTAAAGTAGCGTAAACCCCAACTCACTCATCAATATCATCTTCTAAAATGCCAATCAAGCATCAAATTCACAATCAGACAGTCGGCTAGGAAGTAGGCCGCAAAGTGCAAGACTTCTTCTTGGTGAACTAAAACTCACAAAATGTTAAGTTCACCTTGTCATCATTTATCCTTTCTCATCAAAGCATGTATAATTTCCAACAGTGCCATTACTCGTTTGTTCCTTGACAGACTACTCTATCCTCGACACCTACAAACTAAAGACGTCGAGATCTGAAAGTTACCCATCCTGCTGGTTTAGATTTTTTATTTCACAGATTGATTTTGGGATAGGAATACGCATAGTGGTTCTGTAAAGTATAATGTTACAAAATGTTACACCAGAAGCAAAGTGTTAACAACAGTTATTTCCAAACACTTCAGCTTCCATATTTAAGAGCTTTAAGGCTCGGTGGACGGCATGTCTGTGCTTCACATTGCATAACCTCTCCCAGTCAAATGGATTGCCAATTAATTACAGTTTGCATTGAACACAGATAGAACCAAATCTGCCTTTTCACAACGTCTTTTCACGGTGTACCATGCTGTTTTGGAACATGACAGAATTTTTTACCTAAAGAGCAGCTGGACATTGACGAACACCAGCGAAGGTGGAGCCTTCAATCGACTTTTAAATTTTATGTCTATGCATACATGTATATGTAGGCTCTAGTGGAATGGCTGAACACATGGGACCCGTTATTATGGATCATAATCGAAAGGAACAACAATGACATCCTTTGCCTAGTACATTACTGTCCTGAATGTACCTTGATATACCTGATATTTCTGATATTGCAGATATACACAGATGTAAATATCAGTATGAAACATTTTGGAATACAGAATCAAAACAGTATAATATTGATTCATCTTTGTCATGAAAATGAGAAGGAATGACACATTGCAGTGGGCTGTGCAGCTGTAAGCAGTGGGGCTCCCTTGAAGCTGTCGAGATATAGTCAGTACTATTACAGGCATTTTGGTTGTGCAGGGCAGCAGGTGCCCTTAGTATCCAATGTTATAATGAAATGGAAAAGAAATGCTTTTCTCATCTGTACCCTTGCTTTCTTTGCTCTGTCGTGGATTGCTAACATTGCAGTGTTTCGTGGACGTCGAGGATATGGTGGTTTTTCGTTCAAGGAATATGACAAAATCTTGATTGGCCTTCAACGCCATGGTCGTCATGACAGAAGATGCCATATTTTTAAAGGTCCTTCCAGACTAGAAAATTTCAGTTGCCAGAGGATCAAGTCTCATTATCCTGTTAGTTCTGGAAAAGTCTACATAATGAACAATCGTGACATTTGTGCCGAAGCAACTTAAATAGCGTTGCTTTTTCTAGTTCATTCAAGTCCACAGAATTTTAAAAGACGCTTATCAATCCGAAATACTTTCGCTAATCGCACAATGTTCACAGTTTTCAACGTCAGATTGATCTTTCTTGTTGGGATATCAGGAAATGCTGACTTGGAAAACAAAATGGCGGAGGAACACCGGAAGTACGGTGACGTAATTCAAGGCAACTTCTTTGATACATACGAGAACCTCACACTGAAGGTTGTGACAGGGTTTCAATGGATAGCCAGATATTGTCCAAACGTTTCAGTTGTGGCCAAAATCGACGACGATGTATTTGTAGATACTGTCAAATTTATAAAAGTATATATACCGATTATGAAGCTGAAAAAGAAGTACATATTGTGTAATCAAGCCGGTTCGATTATAATGAGAAAGGGAAAATGGATAATGTCTGACACAAACGTCTTAAGACATTACACCACATACCCGTGGAGATACTGCAGTGGGTTCGGGGTATTCATCAGTGGTGACATGATTGGACGTTTGTACAAGGCCGCAACAATGTCTCCTTTCCTGTGGGTTGATGACGTATATTTCTCCGGAGTTCTGCCTTCAAAGCTGCATGGTGTGAAATACAAATATGTTCCTAATCGGTGGTTACCGTCGTCTGAAAACAAACAATGTCTTCTCCGTAAAGATTGCAGATACATTGTGGCCATTGTTAATCAAAGTGATGTCAGAGTTATCTGGAACTATTTTATGAATGTCCGTTACCGGGACGAAGAGTTTTGATTCAAATTTGACAAGTTATTGGAATAACGGATTAGTTAAAAACGAATTTCACTTAATTCTTCTATGTCCAATATATAATACATATAGGAATATTTTCATCACAAACCTAATTGAAACAGACGTCGTACATTCATAGCATGTGACTGTAATAATAAGATTTAAATTCACCTCTGTACGTATTCCATGCAATAAATTTATGAAATTTCACGGCGTATTGCTTTTGTAGCACACACACCTCATGTAGGTTTGGTCCGTTACCACAACAATGAACGCAAACCCTGTACAGACGTTATTTAAAATTTACAGAGCTTGTTTTGTTTCTATAATATCACTAAATACATGTGTCAGCTGATTTTCAGTGATTCTTTCATATAATTTTCACCAGAGTAGGGAACATCACTGAGCGGGCCCACTGAGCATCAGTACAAGCAAGCTGTCTACATAGTAACTAGTGACATCGATATCAAGGCAGTGTAATACGGTCAACACACAGAACCACGCATCGTTGCTGTATTAGGATCGAAATCACACGTTCAGCGACACGTACAGGGAAAATCCCTTATTCACCAAAGAATTCACCTGACCCTAACACGAACTCTTGTAAATGATTTAGTTACGCTAAATTTGAACATATTTTCCTCATATTACTTTCCATGGTGAAAACATTATTTCTTTTCTTGGCCAGTCAATCAGTTTATTGCATGAAGGCCATAGGCCCATATACAGAATAAATATTATTTATTATAAATAATATGTATACAGGGGCGGATACAGCTTTTTGAGAAAGGGGGGTGCACACTATTGAGAAAAGGAGGGGTGCACACTTCATTTTTACACGGGTTTCAATGGTCATTTAACAAGCTTTCAGCACAAAAGGGGGGGGTGCGCACCCCTGCACCCCCCCTCTGGATCCGCCTATGGTATACACACATACGTTACGTTGAATCTCTTCTCAATACAAATAAATAGTGCTACCTTATATTGTAATAAGGATGCTTTACTTGAAAATATTCAATATAATTTTGTAGCATTAATATTTGATCATAGCCATTGTGGAAAATACATTTGCCTTAAATCATTATATACCGGATAAAGAAATAAAAAGTGTAATTCATGCCCTACAGTATTACAAAATAGACAGAACCTTTGTGATTTCACAACAGATGAATATCGTCCTTGATTGATAGACAGATCATTTAGTCCAAGTCTCAGGCATATGAAAACATTACGTAGAGAAATTTACTACGTAAGTTGTATAGATACGAGTCAGGTAAAGATTTAAACTCACGATAACAATCATATCTTGAACTTTCATATAAAGATTAATGCCAGTCTTGTTTAAAGATGTCGATAGCCCTGGTACGAAAATGCTTGATGAATGCATTAACATCAACAACCGTTTGGGATAACCAAACAAATCCGAAACCGTATCTAAACAAAAGTTTACGAATACGGGTTGCCCCAGTATTTTTACCAATATTATGGCTCTCACAGAAGATATTCTAAATATATATGTCAGTAACATCCATGTATTTGTTTTGAAAGTATGTATATATATTTGTAATTAAACCTATATTTGGGTTCATGTGTAGTTTAATACTATGTATATTAATCCCCTGGGTATCGTCAACAACAGTATGTTTCACGTCAATGGTGTAAGGCAACGCTTGTATTTCAGTGAAGCCTACATTCTTTATGTGCAGGAAATACACACTCAGTACAATGAATGTGTTAAGTAAGCGTATGTAAATCTTACTTAAATTTAGAGGCTTAATTTGTATCCTTGTCTTATTCTACCCCGTAGAGACAGAGTGGTCTCGCAGTTAAACCCAAAGAACGAGACAATAATGAAAATTAGCAAAGAAAGATTATAATCGTTTCGAATTAGGCTTCACAACAGAAGTCTCACCTGGCCTCACATTATCTTTCAAATATTACACCTATACGCCACAGTCTGTTGCGTCTGTCGAAGATGCCCAAAGTAAACATTGATTCATTAAAAAACATTTGTCCGACAACGATTGGTCCAGTGCCGTCGCTCTTGACACCTGCAACATCTTACTACAGTAATGTGTGACGGCTCTCCACACGTGGGATAGCACGTGGACGTCAGGGATGAAGGCACTGTTGGTGTAGCCGATTTCGAATCGTCTGTCTACCGCTCTGTGAAGGTCATCTCCGATTTGAGAGGCACTTTGACCACGGTTTTGTAACGGTCGTTATGACGAAACGGTCGCCCTTTTCTCGACCAGATCGAAATCTGTCATTACCGTTATTTGTCTGTCGATATCGTGACTGTAATGCGTTGATTGCTGTCTGCTAATTAAGAGCTCGTGTCACAATGTTCTGTCTTGTTTCAACTTCCCACATGCCAACTGCTCGCAGTCGTTCCTGTTTTGACAGACGCCACACTTGAGTTTGAAACAAAACCGAATATAACTTTCACTCTGACTTTTATCTCTGACATGTACAGCAACACACTGCCGTTTCCATGTACTTTCAGTTTCATCTCGACCAAGTTCACATGAAAAACGCTTACACGAAATCAGCGGGTTTGTACGGAATTGATAACACGTTGTCAATGGAATGATCGTTTTCTATATCCTTAATAAACCATACACCTTTGTTCCCAAAACAATATCACCCACGAAGGAATAACCACTTTCTGGAATATAGTTCCACAGAAAGACGTTCGAAATGTTTGTGGTCATAAATTTGTGATTGGTGCTGTAACGATGCATCGAACTATCGAAGGATTGCAATTCTTGAGTCTCCGATAGCAATGAAACGATGGTAGAAAGGAAAACTATCGATGCATCGATAGTATGTGTGACTGTCAATAGTTTAGTAATTGACTTCCGTTGACAAATACGCAACGCAAAATACAGGAAGTACCAGATTCACAACGAGGAGAGTTTTATTGATACAACTTCTTTAATATACTATGAGCGACGTTTCGGTGTAGCTAGTAACACCGTTACTGAAGGCAAGGTTATATATACATATGAAGTTTGAACAGTAAATGATTGATGTTAGCACAATTGATGAGGTTGATGTACAGGGAGGAGGGTGTTTACACCAGAAGGCAATTGTTAACACAAACAGTATAGGATGGGGGATTATTGGGAGGAAACCAGTGATGTGACAGACAGGAGAATAACAGGATTAAACACGGCATGCGACTCGGAGTTTGAAATTGTGAACACCAATAAGTTTATGTTTTAACTGTTTACTTGATCTTGGTTTCAAGTCTCCTGTCAGTTATTATAAGAGACTGAAACCAGAGTATAAAATAAGGCCCGTCCGACCGCCCGAGACAGTTTAGATTTCTGACGGACGGTCTAAATGTACAGCTAGCCAGCCCGATGGTCTGGTAATTTTTTTTATAGATGTTCCATACATCTGAGTAAATTTACCATATTTGGTCTGGTTAAATCCATTTTGGGCTGGTAACATTTTGAAGTTACCAGGGTTGGTAACATTTTGAAAAAACCCTGGTCGCAACAGACTATCGCTATCGCAATAGTTGTTTACCCCATCTATAGTCACCCCCAGCAATGATAATATTAAAGGTACGAGCAGCGATGTAGGCTCCATGGTCTTCATGCAATAGGGGATGCCCTTCCTTGGCACAAAGAGCACATCTAGAGAGACATGATGGCATGGCTCGCTGCTTCTACAACCGTCTCCATCATGCCTGTGGCTTTGACTCTGAGGTCCATCCATGGTACGAACCTGAACAAGTCCAGGCCCATAGGCCCATATACAGCCTCAGACGAATTCCTGCCAACAAACATGATCTTGTCCTTTTAGATAAAGTCAATGAATTTATTGATATCACTGGATTTTCTGTCCCTTTTGACGGCAATGAGATTGGCAAGATTCAGGAAAAGCATACTAAGTATGCGGACCTCGGCTTTGAAATGTCTTGCTTGTATCAAAAGTACACTTGGCTCTTGGTGCAGATCAGGAGAGTGCCCGGGTTCTCCACCGGGAGCACAGCCCTTCTGACACTCTGGGTAATGCAGAAGGCTGCAGTGTTGGGGAGTCTACATATTCTCCGGAATGTTCTTGGTGTGTTCGACTAGGCAGCGTTTCCTGGGAGAAGTCCCATTCGCTGTCTGGGCTGCGGGTAGAGGGGGCAAGGGCCCTGAGCTGATGATGAGCCTTACCAGCCTGACTGTCAGGTTCACCCGAACCCTCTCTGCTGCATACTATTAATAAATAATGATACATCGAACAATTACAATAGGTCTTCTGCCTTTCAGGTATGGAGCCCTTATTACAAAGTGATACTCCGAGGACAGTACTGAATACAGCACTGAATACTCGTGAAGATCCAAGCTTGTCGTAAAAGGCGACTAACGGGATCGGGTGGTCAGACTCGCTGACGTGGTTGGTCACATGTCATCGTGTCCCAATTGTGTAGATCAATGCTCATGATGGTGATCACTGGATTGTCTGGGCCAGACTCGATTATTTGCAGTCCGCCGTCATATAGCTGGGATATTGCTGACGCAGCGTTAAACAACAAACCAACCAACCAACCAACAGCACCGAAGCGACCAATGACGACGGCGTATTGTCTGCACTTAATGCGGTTGACCCAGAATGGATAGAAGTGAAATCATCACAGTCAATATGAGTCTCCATAAACGTAAAGATACATATTAAGGTCTTGCAGAAAAAAATGAGTCTTCTTGTACAATATGTATATAACTAACCCAACTTGTAGGAATATCTGACTTTCATATATCAACTTTTCATCAGTGCAAGATATCTATGTCCACAGTTATAATCTGATCAAGTCACGCCAGAACATATCTCCAAATATTACTGAGATTAGATTTCGGTGGTGAATCATTAAAATAGGTAGACACCATTCTCGGTGCATAATTAAGACGTATGCTGCCATCTGTTGACACGTTAGTTCACAAAACCATTGATTTGATTTTAATTATCGTCCGGATATATAACAAACGCACGTTTGACTGAAAGGACAAAACTGATCAGATATGTCCACACTGTCAGATTTAACAGAAGCGTTTTGCCATGTTGGTCCTCATTAAAGCTTCATTTCTCATCGTTGTGAGCATCGCTTTGTGTGTATTAGTAACCGAAATGGGCATCGTTCTGAATCACAGCAAGCAGCACAACATTCAGCACAACATTCTCAACTTCAAGCAATCCAGGAGGACCAACTTTACTCGAACTAAGACGGTTTACCCAACTTATGGGAGAAGTTTCATCTTGAACAATCCGAATCTTTGTTGGAAAATGGGAGAAGTCTCTCTTCTGTTTTTTTGTTCATTCAGCTACAGATCATTTCCAACACCGTCACAATATCCGGTCCACATTCGCTAATCAATCCTACTTCCCTCGCTACACGGTACGAGTTGTATTTCTTGTTGGAAGACACGAAGATGAACATATTGAAAAGGAAATAGCGACTGAGAACCGGGTGTATGGAGATGTGGTTCAAGGGGACTTCATGGATTCCTACCGTAACCTGACACTGAAGGTTGTGTCTGCCTTCTACTGGATAACTCAGTACTGTTCAAGCGTGAGTGTTGTTGCTAAAATTGATGATGATACATTCGTGGACACGGTGAAAGTGTTAAAAGTCCTCATACCGTTCATTAACGATCATCGCTCTGTACTACTGTGCTCTCAGTCAGGACATTCATTCATTGAGAGAAAGGGGAAATGGAGTTTGCCTAAATATGTATTGAGGCATTACAAAAAGTACCAGTGGGCCCGCTGTAGTGGATTTGGTGTGTTTATGAGTGGTGACATGATTGGACGGTTGTACAAGGCAGCAACATTCTCACCACTCCTGTGGGTGGATGACGTCTACTTTTCAGGAGTCCTGCCATCGCGCCTCAGACGTGTAGAGTATAGAGGTATTTCAAGTAGCTTAAGAACTGGGAAAGATAACACGCTGTGTTTTCTTCGAGAAAACTGCACTTCTTTAATAAGTATTGTTGATAGCCCCAAAATACCTTCCCTTTGGACCCATGTCATAGAAAGACAGAATAAAAAGTACTCCTTATAAACTGTCAATGAATAAAGCATGTTCTTCATCTTACCACTGTCAGCGTTTTCTTACTGAAACAATATGCTATGACTCGTATTGTTCCTTGAAGACTACTTCCTCAATGCTCCTTGTAGACGTGCGAGGGTATTGTGTCAATACATCAGAAGAAAATCATCTGTACATTGCACAGATGTTGTTTCCAATTACCACAAACGATATGATCATATATATGCTTTTTGCCCACAAACCTATGACCAGTCAGTCATGAACAATGCATTAAACCGCAGGTACCCCTGGCCTTGTCGAGGATACGATTTGGATCAGCTATTTCTTGTGGACATGGAAGAGAATATCGCGTGGTTTCTTTCAACTGAAATGCCATGACGACATTTTAGCTGACCTGTAATCGTGTTTCTGCCTTATCAATGTTGTTGTGGAAAAATGTACTTAGTAGCGTTGATTTATTCAACTACAGATTTTCATGCTGAGATGTTCATCAGATTCGCTTGAACTAAAAGAACATTTCAAATATATATTGGGAATATTGAATTCAAATACCTAAACACATTTTGGAACTGAAATTGACTACCATCACTTAGCGAAAGACTCGCAGTTAAAACGTTTTGTGCGCATGGGTCGGAACGTTTACATATAGCTGTGATCTTTGAAGGGCATTTAGAAGTAGAATGCATAAGAAAAGCAAGATTTATGGATGACAACTTCTTTATTGTGAATAACACGACATTTCGGAGTGTATGCTTGCTCCTTAATCAGGTGATGAAGCTCTGGTTCCTTAATCCAGCAACTTCTTCATTTAAATATCAATGGAAACCAGATGAACAAGGTGTCCCAGTCAGTCCATATCTTTCTTAACTTCAAAATGCAAATGTTCACTAAAGGGATTCTGTTGGGAAACCTAGATGCTATGCTTAGATGTTGTGACTGAGGTGAATACATATACAGTCACGGTTCCACTTTCCTTTTGGCCAGACCGCCGCCGTGGTGTTGTGGTTAGAGCGTCCGCCCAGAGAGCGGAAGGTCACGGGTTCGATCCCCGACCGCGTCATACCAAAAGACGTTAAAATATGGTACTTGTTGGTCCTTGCCTGGCGTTCGGCATTAATGGGTACAACAACGACTGGTCGGCTCGGAGTCAGTATAATGTGTCTGAGTGGGGTATTCATGCTTCACTGCGGCATGATATCTCAGTGGGCTAGCACTATAAAACCAGCTTCGGTCTGGGCTAGTACAAGCAGCCGCACCTACACGTACACACGCATGCACGTCGTCATATGAGCGAAATATTCTCAAGCACGACGTTAAACCCAATTTCACCTCACCTCACCTTCTTTTGGCCAGCTCTCCTTGAGAAAGCGATCATATGTTTCTCAGAAACATGGCAACTCACTGGGAGGCGACCTGGTTGGTCAAGGAAACCCGATGGAGCCCTCGAGTCTGGCCAAAGACTCTCTCCAAGAGAAACAAGACAGCACAAAAGATATGGGCCCTATAGTACTGTCGGAAATAGAAAAAAACTGTTTTTTAGGCTGTTACTCTGTATCACCTAAAATTGACACAATTGCAAATAGCATATGTCGAAATAACCCACTTCGGCCTAACTGGGCGTTCAGGGGGATGCGTAATACCATACCCAGAAAAGCATGTATACTCGTAAAATCGGGCAAAACTTAGAAAAATACGAATAGCTGCTGAAAACAATAGATCAGACTATTGATGGCAATTAGGTCGCTCAGCCAGGTATGACGACGGACCGTCGACTCACCTGGCATGAAATGTACGTGCTGCCTACAGGCACAAGGGGTCATCTCAAAGATATTTTGTGCTTTTTCATGTGTGTTAACTATGTCTCATCTACTGATTATCATCTTACGTGTCTTTCTTTCATAAAGTTTATGTTGAGATATATAAGAGAGTATGATACCCGAAAACCATAGAAACGCATCGTAGTATATAGGTGGCATGACCACCCGAAGATCGACAGGACTGGATATTATTTGTAAATTGTTATGACGTGCCGTGTACCTCCTCAGTATAATTGCCTGAAAGGATTATCTTATCTTAGCTGATATCTATCCCCAAGCCCGACCCCAGGTTTTGCTTTTGAGGCGACCCCTCCTATCTGTTTCTTTTTTTAGTGACAGTGAGACTGCATGGTAGCTACATCCTTAATAGTTTCGGCGTAATAGTTATTATTTTTTACGTCAGCTATCGTTTATAATGAATCTACGTCTAATTTCAAATTGGGCATTTAAAAAGTGTCCTTTGTAATACAATATCGTCGCACACTAATTTGCATAAAGCGATGGTCTGTTCCAAATAAGTCTTTTGGACTTAGAAAAAAACAGCATTGCTCATTTCTGCACTAATTTCTCCTCAGTAAAGTCCTTTTCTCCGTTTCCTATCTCTCTACCACTGAGACTGTAGTTAGGCCGAACTTAGTTTAATAGATATTTCACACTTTCACATATCAACTACATAAATTGTAGAGATAAATGAGAAAATACAGTTTTTTTCTATTTCCGACAGTACTATAATATCTATATCTCCCAGTGGTATGGGAATGGGAAATAAGACTAACACATTTTCACCAGGAATGGTGTAAAGGTGTGAACACACTAAATGATATAGTCTTCCTTGACTTCAAGGATAAAAACCTTCTTGGAGGTGGTTCGCTCATGTTTCCCGGAAGTGTTTCTTCCCTTGAAGGCTATAGTACTAGATGAGGAGAAGATGTGAATTCTCCACAGAAACCACTCATCACCGTGTAGGTACAGGCAAGAGCAGCAAACATACATCTTTCTACCGATGATTACCATTTCAAACTTTATTGGAGGTTTTCAAAGCTTCTGGCAGGGTTGATATGGATACCTGCTTACACGTATAAGAGATGACGTATTACAGACATGGACTTGGTTTGGCTCATACCATCATCGGTGCCATAATCAGTAGAGACTGCCAGCACACCATACCGTAGTCATGAGAGCACAATCAGTAGTGAACACACCATACCGTAGTCATGAGAGCACAATCAGTAGTGAACACACCATACCGTAGTCATGAGAGCACAATCAGTAGTGACTGCCAGCACACCATACCGTAGTCATGAGAGCACAATCAGTAGTGAACACACCATACCGTAGTCATGAGAGCACAATCAGTAGTGAACACACCATACCGTAGTCATGAGAGCACAATCAGTAGTGAACACACCATACCGTAGTCATGAGAGCACAATCAGTAGTGAACACACCATACCGTAGTCATGAGAGCACAATCAGTAGTGAACACACCATACCGTAGTCATGAGAGCACAATCAGTAGTGACTGCCAGCACACCATACCGTAGTCATGAGAGCACAATCAGTAGTGAACACACCATACCGTAGTCATAGTCATGAGAGCACAATCAGTAGTGAACACACCATACCGTAGTCATGAGAGCACAATCAGTAGTGAACACACCATACCGTAGTCATGAGAGCACAATCAGTAGTGACTGCCAGCACACCATACCGTAGTCATGAGAGCACAATCAGTAGTGAACAATTGAACACACACCATACCGTAGTCATGAGAGCACAATCAGTAGTGAACACACCATACCGTAGTCATGAGAGCACAATCAGTAGTGAGCACACCATACCGTAGTCATGAGAGAGCACAATCAGTAGTGAACACACCATACCGTAGTCATGAGAGCACAATCAGTAGTGAACACACCATACCGTAGTCATGAGAGCACAATCAGTCAGTGAACACACCATACCGTAGTCATGAGAGCACAATCAGTAGTGAACACACCATACCGTAGTCATGAGAGCACAATCAGTACCGTAGTCATGAGAGCACAATCACACACCATACCGTAGTCATGAGAGCACAATCAGTAGTGACTGCCAACACACCATACCGTAGTCATGAGAGCACAATCAGTAGTGAACACACCATACCGTAGTCATGAGAGCACAATCAGTAGTGAACACACCATACCGTAGTCATGAGAGCACAATCAGTAGTGAACACACCATACCGTAGTCATGAGAGCACAATCAGTAGTGACTGTCAGCACACCATACCGTAGTCATGAGAGCACAATCAGTAGTGACTGAAGCACACCATACCGTAGTCATAGTCGCCCGAGAGCACAATCAGTAGTGAACACACCATACCGTAGTCATGAGAGCACAATCAGTAGTGAACACACCATACCGTAGTCATGAGAGCACAATCAGTAGTGAACACACCATACCGTAGTCATGAGAGCACAATCAGTAGTGAACACACCATACCGTAGTCATGAGAGCACAATCAGTAGTGAACACACCATACCGTAGTCATGAGAGCACAATCAGTAGTGAACACACCATACCGTAGTCATGAGAGCACAATCAGTAGTGACTGCCAGCACACCATACCGTAGTCATGAGAGCACAATCAGTAGTGAACACACCATACCGTAGTCATGAGAGCACAATCAGTAGTGAACACACCATACCGTAGTCATGAGAGCACAATCAGTAGTGAACACACCATACCGTAGTCATGAGAGCACAATCAGTAGTGAGTGAACACACCATACCGTAGTCATGAGAGCACAATCAGTAGTGAACACAGCACACCATACCACACCATACCGTAGTCATGAGAGCACAATCAGTAGTGACTGTCAGCACCATACCATACCGTAGTCATGAGAGCACAATCAGTAGTGAACACACCGTACCGTAGTCATGAGAGCACAATCAGTAGTGAACACACCATACCACACCATACCGAGAGTTAACAATCAGTAGTAACACACACCATACCGTAGTCATGAGAGCACAATCAGTAGTGAACACACCATACCGTAGTCATGAGAGCACAATCAGTAGTGACTGAAGTCATACCGTAGCACAAATCATACCGTAGTCATGAGAGCACAATCAGTAGTGAACACACCATACCGTAGTCATGAGAGCACAATCAGTAGTGAACACCACCATACCGTAGTCATGAGAGAGCACAATCAGTGAACACACCACACCATACCGTAGTCATGAGAGCAATCAGTAGTGAACACACCATACCGTAGTCATGAGAGCACAATCAGTAGTGAACACACCATACCGTAGTCATGAGGAGCACAATCAGTAGTGAACACACCATACCGTAGTCATGAGAGCACAATCAGTAGTGAACACACCATACCATACCGTAGTCATGAGAGCACAATCAGTAGTGACTGTAGTCAGCACACCATACCGTAGTCATGAGAGCACAATCAGTAGTGAACACACCATACCGTAGTCATGAGAGCACAATCAGTAGTGAACACACCATACCATACCGTAGTCATGAGAGCACAATCAGTAGTGAACACACCATACCGTAGTCATGAGAGCACAATCAGTAGTAGTGAACACACCACACCATAGTCGTAGTCATGAGAGCACAATCAGTAGTGAACACACCATACCGTAGTCATGAGAGCACAATCAGTAGTGAACACACCATACCGTAGTCATGAGAGCACAATCAGTAGTGAACACACCATACCGTAGTCATGAGAGCACAATCAGTAGTGACTGCCAGCACACCATACCGTAGTCATGAGAGTACAATCAGTAGTGAACACACCATATCAGTAGAGACTGCCAGCACACCATACCGTAGTCATGAGAGCACAATCAGTAGAGACTGCCAGCACACCACACCGTAGTCATGAGAGCACAATCAGTAGTGAACACACCATACCGTAGTCATTCCATCAAATGATGACGTAGTACCATGATTAGCCTAACACAGATATACAGATTATTACACTAGCAGGTGCATCATAGGGCGAAACAAGTGTGAAATTTTGTATTACATACAATACAATGCTATACATCATTTTGTATAACATACAAGAGAATACAATACATCATCTTGTATTACATACAACACAATACAATACATAATTTTGTATAACATACAACACAATACAATACATAATGTTGTATTACATACAACACAATACAATACATAATTTTGTATTGCATACAACACAATACAATACATAATTTTGTATTGCATACAACACAATACAATACATAATTTTGTATTACATACAACACAATAAATACATAATGTTGTATTACATACAATACAATACATAATTTTGTATTACACAAACAATACAATACATAATTTTGTATTACATACAACACAATACAATACATAATTTTGTATTACACAAACAATACAATACATAATTTTGTATTACATACAACACAATACAATACATAATTTTGTATTACATACAAACAATACAATACATAATTTTGTATTACATACAACACAATACAATGCATAATTTTGCACGAGTTTCGTATACTGGTAAGTCATACGACACACTTGCTTGAGTGTCATTTTTGCTTTATTAACCATTTTATTCATGTACATTTATGCAGTAAAACACGGTAAGCAAGTGTGACGTCCCTCTTCATGCATCGGTCCCGTCATATCACAGCTGCTGAAAACAGATGAAAAGTATGCCACGATTGACGGCAGAACAGGAGAGAGGGCCATAGGGATGTCCGATATGGGAGCGACGAACGTCAGAATTGCAAGAAGATTTGGTTGTACGGCACTGACAATAAGAAGACTCCTCCAACGATTCAGACAGACAGGTCCAACACAGGACAGGCCGAGGAGTGGACGTCCACGTGTAACCAGCGCACGTAAAGATCACCATATACGCCTGATACACCTCCGAAATCGATTTGTTACGGTAACGTCAACAGCCGAAACAGCGTTGGGACGTCGCATCAGTCGAAGGACTGTCCTCAGACGTTTGAGAGCAGGTGGAATACGTTGCTATCAACCATTCCGTGGAATGAGACTAACTACAACAACATCGACTTGACAGACTGCAATGGGCAAGACGAGTATACCGCTGGCAAGTGCGTGACTGGCATAGAGTCCTCTTCACCGATGAAAGTCGGTTTTGTCTACACAAAAATGACGGCCGACAGAGTTTACAGGCGATGGCGTGGACGTTTAGCAGCAGCATGCATTCAGGGGAATCTCAATGCTAACGAGTACCGAAATCAAGTCTTGCAGCCTGTTGTCTTACCTTTTTGAATAATCAACCAGTAACTCCCCATACAGCAATAGTGACGAGAAACTTTCTTAATCAGAATAACGTTAATGTTCTACCATGGCCTTCTCGATCACCAGATATGAATCCGATCGAGCATTTGTGGGATCATTTGGGAAGACAAATTTGTGGTCGTCATCACCCTCCACAGACAAGACAAGAGTTGGAAGTGGCACTGAGGGACGAATGGCAGCGACTGCCAAATGACGTCATCCGACGCTTGACGTCATCGATGCGAGGACGTGCACGAGTGTGCATCGAAACTGCTGGCGGACACACACGCTACTGATGCTGTGATCGTTCTGGAACAAACTTTTCTGTCTTTTGTGTGCGCAATTCGTCAAAGGAATATCATTGTAACTTTGGTATTTACCCCCTGACTGTTTGAATGTCAATGTCACCTTTCAGTTCTTTCAACCAGGTGATGATTTGTACACACAGCAAAGTGCAAATGAATTTGCTACAAATTACATCTATTACATAATCCAAATCTCTTGTTGTTTCTGTTTTACTGATCTTCAAAATGACCTATACTTTCTTTTGCCCATGAGTTTTATGTAATGCGAATAACGAATTGAGTGCCTTGAAATTAAATGCTATGACATTTTCTGTTTTTAAATAACAATGTCATGAATAAATGTTTTTAAAATAAAACTCATTTGAAAATGTTTATGAATGCAGACTTGATTTCGTCACTATATGGCTGGAATAATGCCGATGTGACGTAAAGCCAACTCCACGACCAAGCATAAAAAGTAGTGTTTTCCCCTCAAAGGTTAGAAATCTCCACATTCCTATCGATTGTTTGTTAAAATGTTTTGACTGCATGATCCTACCAATCATGTTATATGGTTGCAAGGTGTGGGGACATTCAAATATAGACATTTTAGAAAATGTTCACAGGTTATTCATAAAATCTGTCCTGAAACTACGCAAGAGCACACCTTCCTAAATGCTCTATGGAGAGACTGGACGAATTCCTATCTCTGTATATATGAAAAAGTGAATAATTTCAGTTTTGTTTAAACTTGCTCCTAATGTACATAAAAATAAAATGTCAGTTATAATTCACAATGTTTTATCACAAATGCTAGAAAATAATATGTATGCTTCACCATGGCTTGCTAATGTTAAACGTATTTATTTATTTATTAAATTTCTACCATGACTACGGTATCAGACGACGACTCACATTTCTTTGTTTTTCTTGTGTATTGAGAGTCCCTGGAACGCTAACTTTAATGTTCACTGCGCGCGTGATATCACCTACACTAACAGCTAACAGCTAACCAACCTATAGGAGATGAACCTTATGCCAGGTGTCGGAAACATTGCCCATGTGACGTTACGATTTAACTCAACCATAGGTATTATACAGGCAACGAGTTTCTGATAGACCTACTGGTATATTATTCTGTGAAAAGCGTAATTAACTTCAGTTGTTGAGGACAACACACGCTCATTTGGTGGGTAATAGTGCAGACAATAATCAGTCTTGGTTCCCTAGGGAGTAACATGTAAGCAAATGTTGAAAAGTATAAGCATGGATTGAATTCGATACAACACAATGTGAAACTTGACGTTTTTGAGCAGTTACACATTGTCGTTTCTCATCCACACATGCCAAGTCAAGCAGCCACGTCAGTCCAACAGTCTTGAACGCAACGTCATCACCATGTCAGCTGACCTTCGGCCACAACAACGTACTTGTATTATATTACGGATCGATTTCCCTGATAAATTGTACTTGTTGAATTACGTATTACTAAGACAGAAAGGTGGATTTGTATTTGGGAAGGATTGATGTAATATTTTTCAACGACGAACTATTGAACACTTGGTTGTCTGCGTTAATCTGAGACACTGGATCTGGACATCATTGTATGCGCATCGTGCGGACTGTCGAGTATCGCGGGGCGACTCCATCGATACATGCAAGCTGTCTCCGTACCTGGAGAAAAAGAGCCGTGAAAGACCAATAACATCACACCACAGAAGCACATCCCTTTGCCTGGACGTTCTAACGTTACAAACGACCGTAATGTGATTCAAATGTTTCAAAAAATATATCGCCGTGAGTCACGTGCACATATAACCAAATCCAAATCCCGTATCACGATCTATGATTAAGGGACATTTATCTGAACTAGGCCCCAACATATTTGCTAAAGAGTCTTTAACGATTTGTTACACTACATTCTACATAACATATATTCTACACAATACTTTTCAAAAATAAGACATATCGTGTGTTGCAAAGCTCTGACTTGGGATATTAAAAAACGTTGATGATGATGATGATGATGGTGATTATGATACAGCAACGCCATGTGTGTAGTTGGTTTTCAAAATACATGTTGTGAATTTGTACTTGCAATTAAACCTTCATTACTCTGCATTTAAAATACGTGTCGATGACAACGCTTATGTCAATATGGGTCTACTCCCATTTGTGAGAACTCCCAGTTGTGAGACTCCCAGTTGTGAGACAGTGGAGAAAGTAAGTAGCAAAGAAAATACACCTTACTCCCCTATCTAATAGAATGGATTAACCCCAGCTAATTAGGGATTAGCTATTTAACTGAATCTTGTGGAGGTAGCTTAAAAGATAAAGTAATTAACCTACTCAGGTAAATGGCTTTAAAAAATAAACACTTTGTGTAGGTAACTTTGTGATCATTTGAAAGAGAAATTAATTTACCTACTCAGATTTACGTGATGACACACAAACATCAAAATAACGCAAATCATCAAAATTGGGAATAAAAAATCATAATGCAATATTTAATGAACTATTTCTCCTGAGTAAATATAATGATAATCTTTTTCAGTATTTCAGTATTTAACTTGTTCTATATTGAAAACAATAAATGCTCTTCAATGAACAATGTCTTCTGTGTTAATTAACTCCTGCGGGTACTCTTCAGCAACAGGGCTGTTCCCACTTTCATCGTAGGGATGGGGAAGCACCACCTGTGTGCACTGAACCATTAATTAATGTGTCTCACAAATGGGAGGACACCGGGGGGAGCGAAGCGGGGTGGTTATTGCATGGCGCCGAGTTCCAGCTAGGCTGCTCACAGGCGCTTTGTTTTTCCCTCGATCATTGGATGTCAATCTCAACGTATTATTAATCTCAACTCAAGGTACAAAATAGGGCAGCTCGTATTGTGAGTCGTGCACCAAAAAGATGCCACATAACACCGGTATTGATGTCCCTACATTGGCTACCAATAGAAGCCCGGATCAGCTTCAAGATCTTGTGTTTTGCCTACCACTGTTTGAATGGTATAGCACCGAGCTATCTATCGGAACTGATCTCACCATACCAGCCTTCACGACGTCTAAGGTCTGAAAACCAATGCCTACTTGCAGTACCAAACTCAAGACTAAAATCCTAAGGCAACAGATCGTTTCAAGTAGCAGCACCTCAGTTATGGAACCCACTACCTCAGAACATTAAAGAATCCCCCACCCTTGAGACATTCAAAACCAACCTAAAAACCTTTCTCTTTTGAAAGTTCTATCCCTACGAACTATCTCCTCCCGTGAACTTCTTATCTGTGACTATTGTAGCGCCTTGAGCATGCACCTTTGTGGATGGAACCCAGCTCAATAAAAACAGACAATATTAGTAGTATTAACTCCCTGGGGAACAAACAACTCTTGCAGCCACTAGTGGCACCGAGTTAATGTGACTTTCCCATCTTTACGGGGTACCCATTCACAGCTGGGTGGACTGGGACACATAGTCACATTACTTTATCCAAATTTACTGCACGTTGCTGTATCCGCAACTAGGTGTTTGCACGTATTCATGTGGCCATCATCTGGTCATTTACCAACGGATTCGTGGGTTCTTGAAAGTGCACAGGGTTGTGTACTGTACACTAGGGGTTGTGACAACGCTGAAAGTGTCCGCACACAAAGGTTTTTACACCCAGTCTTAGGTGGACTCGATCCCGGCACCTCAAGCTCGCTGGATCACTAGCCTGGCGCCTTAGACAGCTTGCCAATCACGCCTGGTTGTTACATGTTTACTACTGTGATGGCGCCCATGGGTGTGGTGCAGGAAAACCTACAAATATAATCGTGATGAACAAGGATTCGAACCTACGATCACAGGTAGAATGGAGGGAGGGTTATGTCTTCTGTAAGGACACGTTGTATGCAATCAACTGGGGTGGGATGCAGGGGGGTGCCCTCCCCCTTTTGTCCTGAAAGATTAATAAAAGACCATTGAAAACTCTTGTGAAAACGTGTGAAAATGAACTGAAGTATCTTTTGGATTCAAGATCTCTGCTGTCTTGAGCTTCGGCCTTTGTCGACAAGTAAAGGTCATGCTTCATAAATCAGTTTGTTCTGTTATAATGATCTCTGTAAATAAAGTCGTTGTGTGTGTAGAGCCGGTTTGGGATGTAGAGTAAGCATTGGCAATCAGTAGAAACCTGAGGTACAAACGTTTGCTATATCAAGAATTGTTTTGGCAGTGTTAGTTATTATCATGGTTATTCATTTTCAAATGGGGAAAATTATGGAAAGGTCATCAGGGTTTCATAGGGCAGGGTAACAGCAAGTACCATCTTGTAACGTGTGGTTTGACACGGGAAGGGTTCGAACCAATACGGGTCCTTCCTCTGGACAGGACACATGAAGATCCAGGTTAGAATGCTTGTCGTCAGAGGCGACTAACGCGATCGGGTGGTCAGACTCGCTCACTTGGTTGACAAATGTCATCGTATC
This sequence comes from Haliotis rubra, assembly GCF_003918875.1. Classification (NCBI taxonomy): domain Eukaryota; kingdom Metazoa; phylum Mollusca; class Gastropoda; order Lepetellida; family Haliotidae; genus Haliotis; species Haliotis rubra. The sequence goes on from NW_025766970.1 coordinate 221,816, forward strand.
CCAATTGCGTACATCGATGATCATGCTGTCGATCACTGGATTGTCTGGTCCAGATTCGAGTATTTACAGACCGCCGCCATATAGCTGGAATATTACTGAGTGCGGCATAAAACAACAAAAACTACCAAAGCAAACCTCCGGACAGTCGTTCTACATGTATCAACTAGACAACAGCGGTGGTCGATGGTTAATGAGGAGCTGGTGGCCTGAGATGTGTAGAAATCCAATTGAAATACCTTGAAAGCTAAAAAGTCCCGTGAGAATGCTGAAATTAATTAAATAAGCCAGGTATTACTTTTAGTTCTAAGAGACAATACCAGTGACAAATGATGGCGTTAATATGATCTGCTGTCCTGTGAAACTTTTAAGCTCTGATGTATTATGAAAGCAGAGCCCGGATAACGTTTAGTACTAAAATGAGTAAGTGAGTCGGGCTATACGCCGCTTTGAACAGCATACCAGTTGTAATGTGTTATATTTGAGATCCGACTTTCTGCATATACTAACTTTATACTGAAGCCAAGCCCCAAGTGATGTGGGTCTCAGACGTTTCCCACCTTGGTGAAACACGAGCGTACGATTGTGGTGCTGACAAACCTGGAATCAAAATAGGGCCAGACCTGGATTCGAACCCGAACGTCTTCTTCAAAACGGACAAAAGTCGAGTGTTTGAAATCGGAGAAATACTATATCTGTAGCAGTTTGTGCCATAATTGTTGATAGCGTACGTGTTGTCGGCATTGTAAATAATACTCCAAGGCAACTCTTGTGGAATTATGCAGAGATAATATCGGTACATTTACTATAGCTCTACATCGCTCCTTATGTAACGTTTACATTGTCTGTCAGGAGATATTTGCAACCCAATCGACAATATAAACCGGAATTATGTAGACCAGATTAAAACAGTTTTCAGTACCTTTTGACTGAGAAGTGTTATTGAAACATCCTCCTGACATGTCCGCATGGGTCATTCACTCGCAGACAAACCAATTAACAAATCCAGAATGTGTAATTTTATACCAACAAACTTTATTACAAATGTGACAGGACAAGGCTTGTTGGCATGACGCACCTTCAGGGACTATGGTGGCGCAGGAATGTCACGTGAACACGCATGCGCAATACACATGTGACTTTTGGGACGCACGACATGTTGATGACAACGACGCAGGATGGCAGTGGTAAAAGTCAATATCAGATTACTGCAAGCAGAGAGCCTGCAGCTCCGTCTGCCTATGAACCGGGACCTTGAACTTGGATGCTGAAGGCACATGACTGCGATGTAATGGATGTCGTCATCACGTGACACTTTCACAGTATCTGTGATTGGTTGTGACGTCAGCAGTACTGCATAAGCTCAGTGAGGCTGCATCGGTTGTAGCAACACTCGCATGTGATGCCCTGCTCTCCGAGGCCGTTCGATCGCTTCAACAAATAGGACAATGCTGTGCTCTTGTGTAACGTCAGGTCCTTCAACTCACTCTGCTTACCTGAAAATGACATGTGTCACAATGAGATTTCAGTTATACTGTAATGTCATCTTCCCGTTATACATAGCAATTTCAGCTCCACGGCTGTCTTAATTAAGTCTGTGTTAAAGCATGGGCATTACAATGAACTCAAGGCTGTGATCATTTCATAACAGCTCCTGGATATGTAATGCCAGCACAATGTGTGAACACGAGTTACACCTAATTATGTCAATTAAACCATCTTCTCACGCTATCAGGACCCAGTTCTAGCAGTGCTACGAAGGTCATGGTTCGATTCCCCATGGGTACAATGTGTGAAGCCCATTTCTGGTTTCCCCGCCGTGATATTGCCGGAATATTGCTGCGTAAAACTAAACTAACTCACTCACTCACTCAGTCTATCTTCATGCTCGGGAATTGATTAAGAGTCAGTATTGCATTTGTATGAACGCGTATTACATGAATTATGACATTCGTCAGTGTACACATAACTGACTTACTGATCTGAATACAAAGCGTAATTTCTGTTCATGTATATGCTAGCACCTTTGTCAAGCAAGTGTGAAGAGAGTTATTATTGACGGTTTACCGGTCTCCATGGCCAATGTCAGTACATCGATAAGACTCGTTAACATGGCAAACGAAACACAGATGCCGAGCTACTCTCTTGGCTAGATAGACGTAATGACATGCAATAATAATGTTAGTCATTTGCTTGTCTATTTTATTTGATCCAACATACTCCATGGCATACTGAAGAGGCTTAACCTTATCTCAGTAAAGAGTAGTATATCAGCTTGTAGTGGAGGTCCCTCCTTGACTGACTGACTGACTGAGTTGGGTTTTACGCCGCTTTTAGCAATAGCCCAGCAACATCACGGCGGGTGACACCAGAAATGGGCTTCACACATTGTACCCATGTGGGGATTCGAACCCGGGTCTTCGGCGTGACGAGCCAACGCTTTAACCACTAGGCTACCCCACCGCCCCAGGTCCCTCCTTGAACACCTCAGAGACGTAGTACATATTTGTTGAATCTAGTACATGTTAGGCTTTTCATCATGTCGAGTAATGCAGGTACATCTACACTGTGGTAACTTAATGCTATGTGTGAAATTACTGCAATACTATTGTAAACCTGTACCTATATTTAAAACAATTCACCATTGTAATCTTGACTGTCACAAACCTGTAACAATTGTTGAAAATACGGTGTAATAATATGGCAAATAGTATGACAGAAGTGATATTGCCTTCGCAAAAGTTGTTCAGAACAGTATCAAAAAGTGTTTATAATGGCCTTGGTTGTCAGGTCTACAAGCAAGGTGTTTGGGGTGCTTTCATATTTACGGTATCATCAATACTTCAGGTGTCTGCATATACTCCATCACCTCGTACACACTATACAATCCTGTAAACAACCTACGATGCGGAAACGCCTGGTAAAAATATATTACCATGTTGAAAACATCAAGCCGATCCCTTCTTCATTGAACAACGGCTTCTAAACGGTAATTAAAGATAATATACGTTCATAAGTCAGGGGTCGTATTTGTACAAATTACTACACCTGACTATGCATGCACTCAGCCTGAGGGCGCCTGTCTTCGACTGTCTTATTAAAAGAATTTTGTCTCGATAATTATGCAGCCTGTAAATCAAGTCAAGTAATTAAATCTTAGGGTTGCACCCTCTGGCTGGCTTCGACTCGGGTTATTGTATGTCGCTGTATACATCTTACAGTGATAATAACACGGCATTCATATTTCATTACCGGTAATATTATCACCTGTTTACCATACCTGAGAAATGGTTTCCGCGTCTACTATCTTATTAACGCATGTCCGTAACGAGGCGTGCGAGAACTTGACTTTACGTGTGTCATTAGGGGTTGAACCTGGCGAAGTGAATGTGTGTGTGTACACCACAAGGCCGATAGCAAATTGTATTCAAGACGCCCTTAATGTCTGATGTTCACAACTGTAAACACTTTCTGTTCATGTTCACAGTACCGTCATTGTATAAAAAGCACTCGGGCCTCAGGCCGTATCATTGAATTATTTTAAATGATAATTGGTTCAACAGAGTTTGAAAAATATTAATCTGTTCTCGAAAATGCTGGAAAACACTAATTTGTCACTAGGTTTTAGTCACACTGAAATGGTCCACTAGACGTGTTCGTTATTCTAAGAGTAAAGTGTCGTGAGTCCAACAGAAATTGTATCGTTCCTCCTTTCATACTTAATACCTGATTGTATCCAAAAAGTCTCTAATGATACTAGAAATTAAGAAAATGAAAACCGGCTTACGATTTTTACATCATGACTTGAAGCATGCATACCAAAATAGAAGCAAATATGTATTTTCCTGTCCGACTTTGACGAAAACATTATATATCGGACATCAACATAAAACCTAAGAACCAGCACGTACACCCTTCCTTCCGCCACCCCATAGCGGGAGCGCCCATCATCAACGTGCAAAGCCCTTTCACGACATAGAAGCAAACCACCTTTTCGCTCTGGACTGCCCCCTTCTCCACTCTAGACTGTCCCCTTCTCTGCTAAAGACCGCGCCCTTCTCCGCTCCAGATTGAGTCCTTCTCCACTATAGACCGTCCCCTTCTCTGCTATAGACCGCGCCCTTCTCCGCTCCAGATTGAGTCCTTCTCCACTATAGGCTATCCCCTTCTCCACTATAGACCGTCCCCTTCTCCACCATAGACTGTCCCCTTCTCCACTATAGACTGCGCCCTTCTACGCTATATGCTGCGCCCTTCTCCACTATAGACCGTCCCCTTCTCCACTATAGACTGTCCCCTTCTCCACTATAGACCGTCCCCTTCTCCACTATAGACCGTCCCCTTCTCCACTATAGACTGTCCCCTTCTCCACTATAGACCGTCCCTCTCCACTATAGACCGTCCCCTTCTCCACTATAGACCGTCCCTTCTCCACTATAGACTGTCCCCTTCTCCACTATAGACCGTCCCCTTCTCCACTATAGACCGTCCCCTTCTCCACTATAGACTGTCCCCTTCTCCACTATAGACCGTCCCCTTCTCCACTATAGACCGTCCCCTTCTCCACTATAGACCGTCCCCTTCTCCACTATAGACTGTCCCCTTCTCCACTATAGACTGTCCCCTTCTCCACTATAGACCGTCCCCTTCTCCACTATAGACTGTCCCCTTCTCCACTATAGACCGTCCCTTCTCCACTATAGACCGTCCCCTTCTCCACTATAGACCGTCCCCTTCTCCACTATAGACTGTCCCCTTCTCCACTATAGACTGTCCCCTTCTCCACTATAGACCGTCCCCTTCTCCACTATAGACTGTCCCCTTCTCCAATATAGACTGTCCCCTTCTCCACTATAGACTGCGCCCTTCTACGCTATATGCTGCGCCCTTCTCCGCTATAGACCGTCCCCTTCTCCAATATAGACTGTCCCCTTCTCCACTATAGACTGCGCCCTTCTACGCTATATGGTGCGCCCTTCTCCACTATAGACCGTCCCTTCTCCACTATAGACTGTCCCCTTCTCCACTATAGACTGCGCCCTTCTCCGCTATAGACTGCGCCCTTCTCCACTATAGACTGTCCCCTTCTCCACTATAGACCGTCCCCTTCTCCACTATAGACTGTCCCCTTCTCCACTATAGACCGTCCCCTTCTCCACTATAGACCGTCCCCTTCTCCACTATAGACTGTCCCCTTCTCCACTATAGACTGTCCCTTCTCCACTATAGACCGTCCCTTTCTCCACTATAGACTGTCCCCTTCTCCACTATAGACTGTCCCTTCTCCACTATATGCTGCGCCCTTCTCCGCTATAGACTGTCCTTCTCTCCAATATAGACTGTCCCTTCTCCACTATAGACTGCGCCCTTCTACGCTATATGCTGCGCCCTTCTCCGCTATAGACCGTCCCCCTTCTCCACTATAGACTGTCCCTTCTCCACTATAGACCGCGCCCCGTCCCTTCTCCACTATAGACTGTCCCCTTCTCCACTATAGACCGTCCCTCCACTGTCCTTCTCCACTAAAGACTGTCCCCTTCTCCACTATAGACTGTCCCCTTCTCCACTATAGACTGCGCCCTTCTCCACTATAGACTGTCCCCTTCTCCACTATAGACCGTCCCCTTCTCCACTATAGACCGTCCCCTTCTCCACTATAGACTGTCCCCTTCTCCACTAAAATCTACGCCCTTTTCCACTATAGACTGCGCCCTTCTCCACTATAGACTGTCCCCTTCTCCACTATAGACTGCGCCCTTCTACGCTATCTACTGCGCCCTTCTCCACTATAGACCGTCCCCTTCTCCACTATAGACCGTCCCCTTCTCCACTATAGACTGTCCCCTTCTCCACTATAGACCGTCCCCTTCTCCACTATAGACTGTCCCCTTCTCCACTATAGACCGTCCCCTTCTCCACTATAGACTGTCCCCTTCTCCACTATAGACCGTCCCCTTCTCCACTATAGACCGTCCCCTTCTCCACTAAAAACTGCGCCCTTCTACGCTATATACTGCGCCCTTCTCCTCTCTAGACTGCGCCCTTCTACGCTATATACTGCGCCCTTCTCCACTCTAGACTGCGCCCTTCTCCTCTCTAGACTGCGCCCTTCTCCACTATAGACTGCGCCCTTCTACGCTATCTACTGCGCCCTTCTCCAATATAGACCGTCCCCTTCTCCTCTATAGACCGTCCCCTTCTTCCACTATAGACTGTCCCCTTCTCAACTATAGACCGTCCCCTTCTCCACTATAGACTGTCCCCTTCTCCACTATAGACTGCGCCCTTCTACGCTATACTGTGCCCTTCTCCACTCTAGACTGCGCCCTTCTCCTCTCTAGACTCCGCCCTTCTCCTCTCTAGACTCCGCCCTTCTCCTCTCTAGACTCCGCCCTTCTCTTCTCTAGACCGCGCCCTTCTACGCTAAAGAATGAACCCTTCTACGCTATAAAATGCGCCTTTTGCGCAACAGACTGTGCAAACTCAGTCGTCTTACCTATAGTCTTGCCCTTGATGGCCTTTGTGGACCTGCGATGCCGCCTGACGAGACAGGTCAGCCTGATGACTTCCGGTAGCCTGCTCCCACAGATCCCGCCTGCTGCCGGCCCTTCCAGCCGGTCCTCCAGGTTACAGGTCTTCTCGAAGTCTGCGACGGTAGGCACGGGCTGGAGACACAACAGCAGCAGCAGCAAAGTGGGGCAGCGCATCACCATCACTGCACGTATTGCCCACTCCACGCTGGGGGCGGAGGGAGACACCGTCTGTAACAGAGTGAAGGAGGAAATACTTTAAGCCACATCAGCATTACAGTGTCACAGATGAAAAAGAAATCCCGAAATAAGTTTAACCGATCTACCCAGTGGTGTTCCAAGCAGGTATGAACACTTTAAGGTGTAGGAACGCTAACAAACTTTTGGCATACCGAGTACCAGACGCAGCTGTTGAGTATGTGACCAGCGTCTCGCTTGTAACAGTGAGTGAGTTTAGTTTTACGCCGCACTCAGCAATATTCCAGCTATATGGCGGCGGCCTGTAAATAATGGAGTCTGGATCAGACCATCCAGTGAACTGATCAACATCATGAGCATCGATCTACGCAATTGGGATATGACGACATGTGTCAACCAAGTCAGCGAGCCTGACCACTCGATTCCGTTAATCTCCTCTGACGACAAGCATGGGCTACTGAAGATCAAATTTAACCCGGATCTTCGTGGGTTTGCATATAAAAAAGCATATCTGTACACGCCGTGTGTCCAGGTGCTCCAGTCTCTTCAGTTTACATGGATTTGTGAACGTCGAAGGTTTGTCCTTACCGCGATGTCCACGTGCATATTACTGCCGATGTGTACATTTGCACGGCACCGGCGCTAATGAAGATATTCAATATATCTTAGGTTACAGTATGTGTGGTTACTGTGAAACCTTTTAAAGTGAAGATATTGATGACAAGAGCATTAACTAATGTAAACGAGGAGAGTGTATTTTCTGAAATATATAACGACGTGTGTGTACTTCTTATATCTTTAGTGTGTTCAACATCGGCATAAGGATATACAAATATCAGACAATATAGACAGTTCTTGACAGTGTCAATACAGGGTCATGATATGTGCCCGGAAATTGATCCACTACCTGGCAAACCGACAGTGAGGATGTGTCTGACCGACATGTCACAGTGTTTTCAGACACGTGAACACGCACATTTTATCACAGTGTCCAGACCAATCTCTTACCCAGAGTTCCATGCGGCCAGCCAGTATAGTACCTCTGCCACAGGCAAGAAAAATGTGACGATTCGTCACATCTTGCACCGTCCATTCAATATAATGTACATATCTCTTAACTCTTATATTTTTGACGAGCCTAAACATCTAATTAAACATCTTTGATAGAATGGCTTAGTTTCACTGAGAAAATATCCTAAAACATGTAACACTTTTTCGATTTGCGTAGCGATCCTTTGTTTATGTAAGTTGTACGGCTCCACGTGCTGTCATCGAAGCCGACAGGGAGCAAACGATGCAACCAGTTTGAAATCTAAATACTACTGTCATAAATGTTACTGTCGCAGTTGTGGAAGAATATATATCTAACAATGTAAAACATTGTAAAGACCGCGACGAAAAGCTTGCGTCAGGCCAGTCTTTTCTTATTATGAATATGCGCGTTTGTTTACAAACAAGAGAAAAGTCCGGTCACGTGATATGCAAATTAGCCTGTGGCAGTGATGTTATGCTAAGTCATCACTGCGCCGGAGTGTGTGCCCGTACGTCTCGCGAGGCGCTACTTCCGGTACTAAGCTGGTTCCCGCCTCCCTTTGCGCGCGCCAACTTGCGATATGCGAGACGGAACCCAGCTGATATCCAGTACCCGATTTCCGGTGCAAGCGTATATTCAAGAAACAGTCCTGGTTCCTAACTGCGCGACAGCCAAATATGACTTTTCTAGACTGGACCAAGTGTATAACCATGCTTGGCTGTCTCAGCTGTTGACAGTCGTAATAGTTGGCCATGAGACCATTCGAAATGGTATGGAAGTACTAAGGTCTCGCGAAGTGCCGTGGCCTACTTACGAGCCCTATTACAAAGGCGGGAATCGTTTATGGTCAAACATTGTGGATAGAAGATTCGAACCATCCTAGAACATTGAAATAATTCGTACGAACGCATCACTAGAATAACGTGCTGGACAGTGCTGCGTTGCTCACGTGCAGAATGCGCAAATGCTTGCTTCAGTATACTCACCGAACTTACTACTTGTTCGTTATGCTGTGACAGAGAGAAGCCGCGCCACTGCTTAACACATTGATTAAAGTCTGGTGTATTGGTAATGCTTCATTTTCGGTTAAATACTTCCAGTTAAATCCCCGTTATCAAACAAAATTATTAAACAGTTATAACCAAGGCATTGCGGATATTCATCATCAAACTTTCAATGATCAGTCGTCGTATCTCATTGGTCAGTCGCCGTCTTGAAAGAACCCACCAAATCAGCTGGTCGGTATTTTCGAATATCAACGTCATGTTGAGTGACGTCACTGGTCATATCACAATCAGTTTTCAATTTGAGCTACCATACTTAAAATTCTGTAGAAAATCATGTTGAACTCGTAATGATCTCGTGGTGTATATATAAACTTAGTCAGCTTCCCGCTGTTGACACAGTTAACGTACCATATTTATATGTAGTTTCTGTATGTCCAGTTAGGATGTATCCATACACGTATTATGTGCTTATAATGTCACAGTGATGGAGAGCAAATGTCATCGTGTTGTTTACAGACATAGCAAATGTTAGCTGTCTACGCTAGACAATCGAAGGTATTATTGATCGAGTAGAGAGCTATAACTGCAGGCATTTGTCTAAAATCATAGACTGTCTTTCAAATAAATTACACTCGGCAGACTGAAGATACGGTCAACAATCGTAATAACCACAAAAACAACTTCATCAAACTCGAAGCCAGCTACAAAAACAACTACATCAAACATAATACCACCTGCAAAAACATCTAAATCAAACACATTGACAACAACACCAGCAAAATAATGAATCTGCGATTTGGCTGTGTCTTTGATATCGTTAGGCGCTATTTAAAAGGTCATTATTTACAGAATGTAATAAACAATAACAACACAGTCACATGTCTTGTGCTTTCATTCTGAAGGCCACTGAATGATGATATCAAAACTTTTCTGGTTTTGGTTTCGGATCTGTAGACACTTGGAATCGGAAATAAAGAAAGATATATTCCTCGAACCGCGTCACAATAGGTAATGAAGATGTTCGCGATATTCTTCTGAGTCTAGATACATCGGGGGCCTGATGACATTGGAAACGTCGTCCTGACACTAATTTCAGTGTCCCTAACCCTGTTGTTTGACATTTCCCTTCGTAATAAAACATTCCCGTCGTCTTGGAAACTAACTTCCATGATTCCGTTTCATAAGAAAGGTGTTGAATACGATTGTTCTAACTATAGGCCTGTAGCTGTGTCGCTAAAGTTTTTGAAAAATGTGTTTTTAAATACGTCTTCAACTTCTTTAGAGATAACAATATTTTATCAAAGTTACAATCAGGATTTATGCCTGGTGATTCTACAGTATAACCTATCATTATAATTTCATCGCAAGTGCAGTAGTCCAAGGAAAGAAAATAAGAGTCGTATTCTGTGATGTAAACAAAGCCTTTGACAAAATTTGGCACAAAGGCATTGTTCATAAACTTCATGCTTATGGTATACGGGAAAACTTTTGGAGTGGTTTGAAAGTTATTTAGATAGTAGAATGCAAAAAATATTAATAAATAGCTATAGTTCAGGTATCGAATCTGTGGAAACTGGTGTGCCTCAGGGTTCCGTTTTCCGTTTTATAACATTGTAGATGGTATAAATAGCAACATTCGCCTTGTTGCTGATGATACATCAATATATGTTACAATAGATGATCATATTACAGCAGCCGAAATTATAAACAATGATTTGGCAAAAATTTCAGACTGGGCTAGAATGTGGCACGTTAGTTTTGATCCTGGTAAGACTGAGCATATAACGTTCGCTAAATACTTTATATAAGTCCTTTATCTTACCACTTTTTGATTACTGCTGTCATATATGGGATAACTGTACCATCGAACAGGCGATTCTACTGGAAAATTTACATCTTGACGCATTAAGAACTACTAGTATATGCGGTGTGGTTCGTGGCACCAGTCACGATAAAACATACAGGGAAACCAATTACAGCACACTGAAAGAAAGACGATATCGCTCTAAACGAATAACTTTATAGAAAATGTATCATCGTCTGACTCTATAATCTTAGAAACAATACCTCCATTCAAACTATTAACTGTAGAACCCAAGACATTCTCAATCATTTTTACCGAGCGCGATTATGCCATGGAAATTATTGCCTGATGAGGCTGTTAACGCTATTTCCCTGAATCAATTTAAAACCGTGATAAACCCAACAGAATCTCACAATTACTTTGATTTAAATTTTGTGATTAGATTTTGCCAAAACATCCATTGTGGCTTCAAACTCTGCTCTAGTGATCTAAACGCAGACAGATATGCTCGACATACATAGGAAACATCCAAGTCTTCATGTGGTCATTATAGCCAAGACGTTATTCAATACCTTTTCATATGTCGGAACTATCAAAATTTAAGAACGACTATATATTTTTATATTCAATGATACGATGTTAAAACTACTATATACGGTAACGACGCATTGAATAGCTCAACTAATAGTAACATTCTCAACTCATTACACTAGTTCATTTCTAAAAGTAACCGCTTCCAGTGATTATCACCACTACCACTACATATATACTCAATGTACCTCAAGTTTATGTAATTGGACTCATTTCGTTGCTTGACATAACCAACACCATAACGAACATATTCAGTATTCAATCATATATGCATCAGATATAATGTATGATGTTCTCTCAATATTCTTTCTAAGTATTATTCTTTTGTTGGTAAATTATTTCATTTATGTATCCAGCTATTTAGTCTAGAGGTTAAGTCCAGTAGGAGGCTCAGAAAAAGAGTTTGTTCAACACCTACTACATAAAAGGTCTGCCTACACAGTTTGATCCAGGAGAGCCCACTGAACATTTCTAGGTACTATGTAATCCCAAATTATAGCGTGGGTAAAAAGTTAGGGGTCATTCTTTGGTCCTACCCCTATAGCAAAATGCAGGCAAATGTTCGAGAGAAGTTGCAACATTGTGTCCCAGGACTTTCTTTGTAGTGAGCATCTTCATTATCATTATATGATTTTGTGAAGTTTATTTGAAGATTATGCAAAATCACTTAATTTTATGACACCAAATAAATATAGATGAGGAAAAAATGTAATTTCTTGAAAAAAATCTTGTATTCTTGAATTTTTTTATCTTCAGTATTCTGTTTAGTTATCAAATGAAAATAATATGCATATCGCTATAATGGCAATTGAAAGGATGATTCTAACAATATAATACACCGAATTGCAAGAAAATGTGTGATATATTAACCAAGACACATTTCTTAATATTCGTTTAGAACCATGTTAAAAGACTCAATCATATTTTGAAAACAGGATAAATATTCTCGAATAAATAAAAATATTTGTCTTAGCATTTTTTAAAAGCTTTTAACAATGGATGTTTGTCACAATCTGATATGTCTCTGAAAGTATATAGATATAAATGTGAATAATGACTGGTCCCTTGTCTTGACCATGACAAATGTAATGGAACACTGTCAGTTTGTCACCTTACAGGCTCAAAGCAGATGACCACAACGCTGAACAGAATGGAACACTGTGCTTCATACGATCAAGTTGAAATCATAAACACTTGTCTTGCTGAGGAAATCATTGCCAAATCTGAGATGAATGTTGTTGTTCCAACTAACATTGCACCTGGTGTCTTTGTTGAAGAGGCTGCAGATGACTATACTGAAGAGAGACTTGATGGAAAACATCATATGCTACAACCATGTTTCTATATCAGAAAAGTCAGTTTGGTCCAACAGCCCCACGTATGGTATATGCTGATCACTCTCAGAGGACACGGACTTTTCAGTCTACAAGAATGTGCAAGAACATGTGGGACTTTAACACTCACGGCAAACGCACACAAGCAGATAATGAATGGTTCACTGATACTGAAGATTTTCTTCAATCAAGCTGCAGTTTGAATCCGGCATGGGCTTTTGCCAGATTTGTCCAACAAAAATATCTGATGTTGAACTTACTCTAGTTAAAGCAGAGGAGCAGGTTGTGCCAAGCTGGAGTGGTTTCCATGCTATGGTACACTCAACTGTTCCTACACATACCAACGTTGGTTATTGTCCAATGATTGATGGCGTTTCAACAGAGTTCAGCACTGTGTATACATTAATGAAGACAGTTCAGACCATGATGGCCAGCCTTCAGCAGTGTCATTACATTTGACCTTGCAATCTATAGAAAAGCCGAAGAGATCCAAAGGCACCTTCCAGAAGAGTTTTCTGACACTGTCATACGCATGGGTGGGTTCCACTTTGCAACCAACTTCCTCAAACTCTTTGGTAAAGACATGAAGAATTGAAGATCTTCTCATTGAAAGTAGTGTTTATGCAAGTGGATCAGTCACTGCACTTCTGAATGGCAAGTTCCACATTCAGGGAGTTCAATGTCACAAGCTATTGATGGAAGCCCTTTTTCATTTACTATGGCAAACATTTGTAAACTGGCTGATTAACTAGGGGAAACATGTTGCTAATGAACAATCCAGTGTTGACAAGATTATGGCGATCCAATATGCTGCAAAGGAAGGTCATGACTTTCAAGTATCAGTTCTGAAGCTTGTAGATGAAAACCCAAACAGTCATTCTCCAGTTTACCACTTTCCGGAATCAGATGTAAACAAAGAGCCAAACATATGCATTTTGGGATTATTACATTCCAGTGGTTTAGCTAACGCTTCGGTTCATCAAGGCGGAGATGACAGGTATGTGGGCACTACACCTATCATCCACTGTTGCACTGACTCCAACAACTCAAGATGGTTACCAGGATACCTTTCGGACATGAACCTCCTGTCAGAGAGACACCCAGACTTGCATAAAGAGTTCATAAATGATACCATGCAATCAGCCGATCTTGGCAACCGTTTGCCCAGATATGTACAGATATGGCACTTGAGCAAACTGTGAATTTGGAGACAAAGCACATGGGGTCATAATTGGAATAACTAAAAAGGTAGTACTGGTACGATGGTTCTAACATGTCTTGAACGTGCAGCGACTGCATGCATACACAAGGAGTCAGCTCCAAATAGATTAAAACGGGATGAAGATGATGTGTAGCAGTTAATTACATGCCTGACATCAGCGGTGATGACAAATCCGTTATCATTTGATGATGTGTTTGTTGACACACTTTTTTATCAACATTGCTACTGGAGCTGTGATGCCTCAGGACACTGAAAACAAACAAAGAGAACCTCTATGATTTCTTGTCAGAAACCTGGACACGTATTGGCCATTAAGACAACCTCACAGCCACTGAGCAATTAGTCTTAGGTGGTGGCTTAAGTGATGGAGAAAGAGCTGTACTGATAACAAAGGGTCATTATGAGGATGTCAAGTCTCTAACATCAGACCATGAGGAAGTAGACATGAGAAGCAAGCTTTTTTCTGAAAACCAGAGGATTGTGATTCAGTCACCAGATACAGATGTTGCTATGCTTTGTACGTTTCTCTTTGCTGAGTGTCAAGAACTTCGGTTCCATACAGGCATTATAGACAAGCTGAGGTTTGTACCTGTTCATTCTCTTTGCTCAAGAATCAGGACCAAACGTTTGCAAAGATCTAGATCCATCACTCATGCACTCACCGGATGTGACTCAACCAGTTCACTGTCAGGACTAGGAAAGAAAAAGGCTTTGCCTTTTCTACTGCACAGTGGTATTCACCAAATCAGATTAGCACAGCTTGGTGAATCTCTTGAGTTAGGGGAAGAATTATCTTTGTCAGGAATTCATTTGCGGGCTCTATACAGTTGATGACAGGGCTGGCAAGAAGGCAGATGGTGTCAGGTACTAGCTTTACTGTAAGAAGCAACTCAACAATGAAAGATTACCGCCAACCTCAAACAGCCGTATCCAGCACATGAAACGAGCAGACTACCAAGTCTCTGTCTGGAGAAGGGCATTGCAAGCCATGCATGTTCTTCCTTTTGTTGATGGCCATGGTTGAGAGACAAAACATGGTTTAATTCAGCCTGTGTTGATGACAAAGCATCCCCCACTCAAATGACTGTTGGAATTGACATCTTGCAATTGCAAAAGGTCAGCATGCCGCACAACAATATGTTCATGCAGTGCCAATGAACTACCTTTCACTGGAGCTTGTTTCTGAAGATGAGTGTCATAATCCAAGTACAAAGGGATGGGTGATTTTGATAGAGAATAGAGCCCAATTATTCAGACGTGTTAAACATTGTACAATGTGAAAGGAACTCTATGTTAAACACTCGTACACTTTGTCTCTATATATTTATAGAATACATATGCAGATACCTTACCAAATGTGACGCAGTTCCAAATGTTCATAAAAGAATTGGACTCTGACCCCAAGTTTACTACTGATGCTAAACCTTTAGATTGCTAATTTCCCGTAGATGCGTTAAAAATGTGCATTGCCATTAACATATTGTAAAATGCATGAACAAAACATTATGTGTTAATGAAGTACTTCGTTGTTAAGCCATATATTTCGTTGACAAAAACTAGGTGGTGAATGGCGACCATTATGTAAAATGTCTATTATGACCAATAGATATTACATCTTGACTGGATTTACATCAAGGAATTATTAAAACACTCAAATACACTAAGTGTGCTCAGTTGTATGTGTGAATTACACATATAAAAGCAATCATAGGTCATAATTAAGTATGTGCCATGCCCTTTTCAGAATGGTTAATTTGCCAAATGTCGGCCATTTCGAAAAATGGCCGTCATGGCTGCCTTTTGTCTTATATAGTAATATTTCTACAACTAGAAATCTTTCTTGGTCACTTAAATAATTCTGTGCTTTGTTTTTTAATGCTGTGACACATGTAACAGTTATTACAGATGTTGTATCTATCTCACTATGCAGATGTATCTATAAAGGGAACATAGGTTTACAATTGGTACCTTCCATTAAAATGCCTCTAACTTTTTACCTACCCTATAATTTGGGATTACATAGTACCTAGAAATGTTCAGTAGACTCTCCTGGATCAAACTGTGTAGCTAGACCTTGTAGAAGGTACTAATTGGAATAATGTACTGGAGTGGAGTTTATATAAAGCCACTAGGCTTGTTCGCCTGTCCAGGTGTCAGGTTTTGGGAAATAAAAATATGTTTAAACCATATTCCTCTTTAATGCTCCTCGGTAAATTCTGAACCCAGTAAATACGCTTTTGAATGAAAGATCACAAAAAGTCTGATCATACTCTGATTGTGTCTGATACTACTACTACTGTTGTTGCTGCTGTTGTTGTTTTGCTTCCAAATTGCTGCCAGTCCATGTAAGGACCAGACAAACCCGTGATTGAGTGACTTCCCGCACGGAAGGGCTAGGATGACACGCATTGGCTAAGTGACAAAGTCTGACCACGTAATCAGCGTGGAGCACTCATCGTGAATAAAGCTAAATAAATTATACAGTACAGGGTGTCACTCAGAGAAACGTATTGAAGGATTTAGTGCAAGCATCAACTACAGAAATATTCATCTACATGTAATTATGTAAATAGTTCGTTTTGTTGTTAAACAATTTTTCGCAAGAAAGGAAATGAGTAAAAAAGATAATCACATTAAATATATACTATCCCCAAAAAGAAACGCATAGGCGATTTGTACTTTTAAAAATCTGTTAATTACCTATTGTGTACAAACAATCGTTAAAATATGTAACAAAAGTGTTGATAACATGATTTTACACAATTGCACAAATAAAACATCGACTTTACCTGAAAATGTTGATTTTGATGAGATTTCTTACAAGGATTAAAAAGGCATCGCCACAACGCAACAGAAATCACCTTCCAGTTGAAATTGTGCAGCAAAGAGCATGCACTGTATGGCAATAAAAATCCAGATTACTTTCGGAAATTGGCATATCGTTTTGAATGAGTTTCAAGGTCAAATCACTACGTCATGACTCTGCGACACGGAATATCGCCATTGAAAGAATGCACGCTGGAGATTACCAATTTTCTGTTGCCAGGCGTCTGAATGTTAGTCTGAACACGATATCACTGCTTGCTTGCAGCTCGTTACAACCAAATAGGTATAACAAATGACGTCCCCGAAAGGCAGACCTCGAGTCACCACTGCAGCCCAAGATCGGTACATCCGGGTACTACATTTGCGTGATCGTACTGCCACGGGTGAGAGCACAGCAGCCAGGGTGTCTGGACTTAGGAGGATATCTGGTCAAACTGTACGGAAAAGGTTGATAGAGAATGGTCTGAGAGCCAGGAGACCCGATGTCAGGACCATGCGACGTCGTCACCATCGCGCTAAACGTCTCCTTTATCTAAAAGTATCCACTTGATTGTATAGACATTACCTTCTTCAAAACTGGTGTAAAAATGCATGTACTAAAGTCTATTTGTGGACGAGTTATACATGTTTGAAACTACAACAGTTTTGCAACAGATTTCTGGCCTATGCGTTTCTTTTGGGGGATAGTATAATATTGTATTTGTAGTATTTATTATATTTTGAGAAGTTCAAGACATGTGTTCAAGTTATACATTATTGGATGCTAGATTAACCAGCTTTCATTAGATAACACCATGACGAGTGTCATAATTTCAGACAGCGAGCCTACTTTCCGTATTGACCTGTGACCTCAAGGTCTTTGATCTCCTGAACCATTATTCCGGTCCACTATTCTCTATATATCACATAACGGTGCCATTCGCAGTAAAAACCGTTATAATTTGTAAGGTAGGATCACAAACCTCACAACATATAATGTTGGTGCCCGTATATTGCATGTCTTGGTTATGGATAGCATCTGCTATATCAATGCCTCCAAACACCATCTATCCAAACCTGGCAGAATACAATCTAACACTTCACTATAAGTCGCACAAAGGAACTATAATCGTGGCTCGAATCCAAGTTTCCCATATTATGTGTCTAGTTGTCTAGTTTGTTCAGACCCGTGAAGATCCGGGTTACATTGGTCTTTAGTAACCCATGCTTGTCGTAAGAGGCGACTAACGGGATCGGGTGGTCAGGCTCGGTGACTTGGTTGACAAATGTCATCGTATACCAAATGCGTAGATCGATATTCATGCTTTTGATCACTGGATAGTCTGGTCCATATTCGATTACTAGTATTTACAGACGGCGCCATATAACTGGAATATCGCGTTAAACAACAAACCAATGAAAACAAAGTTTTTTTTCAGAACCGCATCCGTGCTCGCGGGTTTCGCCACATGCCTCACTGCCTCACTGCGGCTTTCCTCCGACTTAAGGCTGACACGTGACGAAGTAACTGGAATACTGTTGAAAACAAACCCACTCACCATCAGTGCAGAGTTATTAATTCATTCATGATCATCTGCTTCGTTCAGGTAGTACTGACTATGTTAGCACCATCTTATATACACTGTGTCCCAGTAGGCACGATGCAACGTCTATGTATACACAGTGTCCCAGTAGGCACGATGCAACGCCTATGTATACACAGTGTCCCAGTAGGCACGATGCAACGTCTATGTATACAGTGTCCCAGTAGGCACGATGCAACGTCTATGTATACACAGTGTCCCAGTAGGCACGATGCAACGTCTATGTATACACAGTGTCCCAGTAGGCACGATGCAACGTCTATGTATACACAGTGTCCCAGTAGGCACGATGCAACGCCTATGTATACACAGTGTCCCAGTAGGCACGATGCAACGTCTAAGTGAGTGAGTGAGTGAGTGAGTGAGTGAGTGAGTGAGTGAGTGAGTGAGTGAGTGAGTGAGTGAGTGAGTGAGTGAGTGAGTGAGTGAGTGAGTGAGTGAGTGAGTGAGTGAGTGAGTGAGTGAGTGAGTGAGTGAGTGAGTGAGTGAGTGAGTGAGTGAGTGAGTGAGTGAGTGAGTGAGTGAGTGAGTGAGTGAGTGAGTGAGTGAGTGAGTGAGTGAGTGAGTGAGTGAGTGAGTGAGTGAGTGAGTGAGTGAGTGAGTGAGTGAGTGAGTGAGTGAGTGAGTGAGTGAGTGAGTGAGTGAGTGAGTGAGTGAGTGAGTGAGTGAGTGAGTGAGTGAGTGAGTGAGTGAGTGAGTGAGTGAGTGAGTGAGTGAGTGAGTGAGTGAGTGAGTGAGTGAGTGAGTGAGTGAGTGAGTGAGTGAGTGAGTGAGTGAGTGAGTGAGTGAGTGAGTGAGTGAGTGAGTGAGTGAGTGAGTGAGTGAGTGAGTGAGTGAGTGACACAGTGTCCCAGTAGGCACGATGCAACGTCTATGTATACACAGTGTCCCAGTAGGCACGATGCAACGTCTATGTATACACAGTGTCCCAGTAGGCACGATGCAACGTCTATGTATACACAGTGTCCCAGTAGGCACGATGCAACGTCTATGTATACACAGTGTCCCAGTAGGCACGATGCAACGTCTATGTATACACAGTGTCCCAGTAGGCACGATGCAACGTCTATGTATACACAGTGTCCCAGTAGGCACGATGCAACGTCTATGTATACACAGTGTCCCAGTAGGCACGATGCAACGTCTATGTATACACAGTGTCCCAGTAGGCACGATGCAACGGCTATGTATACACAGTGTCCCAGTAGGCACGATGCAATGTCTTGGGTTGATATACAGTCTCTTCTGGACACGAGTGAGTGGGTATGGTTTTACGCCGCTTTTAGCAGTTTTCCAGCAAGATCACTCCGGGGGACACCAGAAATGGGCTTCACACATTGTACCCACCTGGGGCATCGAACTCGGGTGTTCCGAACGACCGAACGCTTTAAACACTAGGCTACCCCACCACCCCTTTTGGACACGAGCTTATAGTGATTTATAAATGAAATGGCAAATAGAAACAGGAGCCAGTGTATACGTATTCTATAAGCTGATGGATTTTCCAGTTGTACTTCTATAATACATCTAACTGTCACGTCTCTGGGCACATTGACTCCATGAACACATCTCCGCCACGTATTGCGGCATAGAACTGGCCCTTTGTGACGTATGCGGTTACAATGGGTCGGGCAGTGTGTCGTTGATTCCGTGCCGTCGTACACCGACGACGACGTGGGCCTGTGGTCATGATATCAACCACAGGTTTGTCTGGCCCAAACTGGACAAGCTATAGGTCGATTTGGAATCACTGGATAATGTTACATGCGCTCAGAGCATGCCCGTGCTGCATGGCGTTCAAAGCAGTATATGTGGCCTTATTCAAATTTATTATTAATTCATTATTGACCAGGGGCTCTTTCACGAAGCAACCTTTACTAAGGTTAACCTTAACTCTCATTTAACATTGCACTAAGGTTACCTTAGTGACTTATGGTCACCTTAGTGCTTTGTGAAAGGAGGCCCAGCTGGCAAATGGGGGCGAGTCTATGTGTGGACGTCATATAGATTCTGTCCAATTGTGAGGTTGCACCATAACATGTGATTCGGGAAGGACTGTTGGGATACCGTCGGGTAAAACGATGTATAATATTTTGTTTAGATGATCTGTTCATGGCACAAGGGAAACACGAGGAAGGTATATTTACGGCGTGTTCAGCAACGTGTGCTGGGTAACGTCAATTCTCCACACACTACTACTACTGGCCGCCATCAGTGTACACCCAGCACGCTACCAGTGTCAATGACCGACATGCTAATCCTGCTCAGCGTGGTACATACACACGCTAACCCCCACAGTTCTTGCATTTATCATCAAAGGGGTTTCATTACGTGTCACAACCTCCCCCTCCTCCTCCTCAGCTACAACAACAACAACAACTACTACTACTACTACTACTACTACTACTTGTATCACGATCACGACAACGGCTGCTCTTGTTACTACTGCCGCTGCTACTACTCCTACTACATTACACTAGTGGTATAATACCACCAATACTGGTACTGCTACAGTGTATAATACCACCGATACTGGTACTGCTACAGTGTTCGCGGAAGGAAACAACATTGCGTTCCTAAAGCGCATATAGCTCCAAGAATCTTGCGTGTGCATGCACAGCAGGTGTATGCCCGAGCCAGACAGCGGCGATGTCTCTCGGGGGCTGCGGGGTCCCACTGTAAAATTTTGAAATTTAGACACCATTTCCGTGCATTTTAGAGCATTATTCGCAAGTCAAATTAGTTGAGAGAAATTATGTTTTATCTTGTTGTTCCTTTGGGCAAAATATGTTTTTCGGTTACTTGTTCCCAGAACACAAAATGCTTTGCGTGCAGAACACACAGATAGAAAATATGGTGAGTGAAATGAAACACGCAGGTTTTTGAGTTAACGCGAACATTGCTGCTAGTACTACTGATACTACAACTAACTCCTACTGCCACTACCTTCTAGTACTGCTACTACTACTAGTATTCTTTAATTGTGTAATAGTGAGTTAAAATTGTATGTAGCATCGGTATTATTTCGGCCGTATAGCGACATTGTTTGTGCAACAGACTTGACCTAGCTCCAACTGTTCAGTTATGAATTCCGTTTTTGGCAAATGTTCATTTCTGTAGACAGAAAAGTACCTGGGCTACATACATGTCTATGTGATATCCCACGCACATCTGTTGTTCTCGGGCGTTAAAACAAACATGTACCTTCGTCTGCCATTACAGCTTAGCATCATCCATTTCATGGTGCTGTAAATCGATGTCTTCTAGTTATTCAGACTTTACAGAGGTAATGAAGAAACCAATCGTTTCAGGTTCACTAGTGTTAAAAACATGAACTCTGTAATTCAAACGGTTAACTTTAACTATAAAAGTTGAACTTACCTGATAATTATTATAAACAGACTTAAGTTAATTCTGAATTGTTGTAATGGGGTTGATTACCACCATCAGTTCACGGTTGTGAACAGTGGACAGGGCAAGGCTATTTTGACTGATACTGTGCAGTAAAATCAGACGTACTTCATATAGACTTATAATACTTTAAGTGAGTGAGTGAGTGAGTGAGTGAGTGAGTGAGTGAGTGAGTGAGTGAGTGAGTGAGTGAGTAAGTATGGTTTAACTCAGCTTTTAGCAATATTCTAGCAGTATCGTAGCAGGGGACATCGGAAATGGGCTTCACCCACTGTACCCATGTGAGAAGTTCATATTAGACTTTAACGACTGAACAACACTTGAAAATGTTTTCAATTTGCCATAAGAGAATAGAAATAGGGCTTATTAAACTTCCAGGTATTACAATACATTTCCGTGTCCTAAACATGAGTTCTTGAAATAATTTCCGGCTTATTCCGGATATGCGTTAAATACTACATATAAGAGCGCGTCAATTTTCTCTCATTAATTACATGCGCATAGATTTACTACGACAGGCACATGGCGGAGATAAGACTGGCTTGACAATGGAGCTCTGCACACAGGTACTAGAGTGGTCGCTTGTTATCACCAGCTCAGTGCCAACAGCTCTCTGGCACTTGTCGATAATGAGGCATGTCAAATCACGGCCGCGACTAATTAAGCTCTGGACATAGATAGTAGGAACTGCCGCTTCTATCGCCTTCTGCATGCTATTTCCACTTTTGCTGACCTGTCAAATATTCTTTCATTGGTCACTTTGTCTATTAGAATTGACAGAAGTTATGGAACATACGTCGTTTGCTTTCCAAATTCAAAAGTCATACAAATTTATTTATGCAACATAAACGCCCACATCTGGTTGCCAGATCTTTCGGTCAAACACTAAATGTCTGGCGGGCATTATGTCGCAGAGCGCACGTGAAATCTCCAAATCATCATCATCATCATCATCATCATCATCATCATCATCATCGGTTATTGATACATATAGTAATAGACATCTGATCAAAATTCACTTTGAAATAACCAAAACTAGCCATACCTTTCACAATGTGAAGGGATTTAACAGCAAACTTACTTTTTTTCAGTTTCCTGACATTCTTGAAATGATGAATGTTAGTATGTACGTACACACAGACATCAGTATAAAGGTACACACACACAAATATATACATGTATATATATATATATATATATATATATAGAGAGAGAGAGAGAGAGAGAGAGAGAGAGAGAGAGAGAGAGAGAGAGAGAGAGAGAGAGAGAGAGAGAGAGAATTGTGTGAAGAAATGCATAAATCCGCCATCACAACAGTGACTATTATTTCAGCATCCCTGTGTTGACAGTTGATTATATCCATGTATTTATGAAATGGGAAGATGAATTGTGAAATACATATTAATTAAATATGTTGTATAGAACAAACACCAACCTAATAAGCAGCTAACTTTAAAAGCACGTGTTTAATACATATATATACTTATTCCTAGAATTTTGAAAACTTAAGTTTTTATACCTATCGGTTTTAATAGAATGTTAGAAAGTTGAGTTTTCATGGAATATGTTTAGCACACAAATTATTAAAGTGATACAAAGATTGAATATTTACCTTGTAAAAACCTTGCTCTGTCTTTGATTCTGTTTGTATAGGAAATGTATTATTAATTGAAAATGTTATATGTGTGTTGTGCAAATTATACCCACAGCCATAACAAATACTGTCGCCTATAAAGATTGACAGAAAACGTTGAATAAAAGTAAACATCAGAGAATATAATTTTGTTTTGGGAAACTGTTTTACTCACCTTATGCAGTATGTCTGTGTCCCAACACTTCATGAAGATAGATGTCCACCTAGGGCGTCTTAGAATAGGGACGAGTGACAGAATTGGCGCATTTTATAGCTGGATTTCCATCATGGGGACGATGGGTGAAGCCGCACAAGAAGTCTAATCTCCGCACCCGGTAACAATTGACACAGGATGTGCGTCGAGTTCTGAAGCTAGGTTGCTGGCTGTCTGGCTTGAGGCTCTTCGACAGGGCTGTGCTGTCTGGTGTCGTCTGAACTCGCCGACAATTGTCACCTGTGTGTGGCAGGTATAATGAGTACTAGTAGTCACCGACAACCCACGCAAGCCGCAACCTCGCCCACACGCGGTGATGAGTCTCCCCGTTCTTTATAAGAAAAGTGCTAGTTAGTAAATATATGTTCTCAGAGATGGTCGGCCATTGCTTCAGGCAAAATTGAGCGGGAATCTTTTGTGAAGAATGTAAATACGACTGTTTTTGAACAGAACAATGTGAAAACGGTTCAATAATTAGTTTATTTCACATACTTTTGGAAATCCAAGTTCTATCTAGTATTAGAAATCCAAGTTCTATCTAGTATTAGAAATCCAAGTTCTATCTAGTATTAGAAATCCAAGTTCTATCTAGTATTAGAAATCCAAGTTCTATCTAGTATTAGAAATCCAAGTTCTATCTAGTATTAGAAATCCAAGTTCTATCTAGTATTAGAAATCCAAGTTCTATCTAGTATTAGAAATCCAAGTTATATCTAGTATTAGAAATCCAAGTTCTATCTAGTATTAGAAATCCAAGTTCTATCTAGTATTAGAAATCCAAGTTATATCTAGTATTAGAAAAGTTGATTCAATGTATGTGGCTTTTTTCATCACGTAAAGGTCAACATTGTCGGACAGTTATTACTGTTTCTTAGTCGGAACCAAATGAGATTCAGTCAATACTCACATCTGGAAATGATTAACCCTAAGTGTACATAGCAGTACATGACATATGGGGGAATTAAAGACAAATACCGGGCGTCTGCTGAGAAGGGTCAGTGATTATTACGAAGATTGAAAGATAGAAGAACAAAGCTTGTATAGATCTAAGTAAGAAAGGTTAGGTATTCTGGAGATTCCTGTAGCAGTTATAAAGATTACAACTTTTCAATATCTGTATGATGACGTTTGGGTAAAGATCATAGGTATACTTTTATCCAGCTTGATATTAAAGAAGTTGTAACATATAAAATTGATACTTTGCCATTACCCAGTTTCTAAAGATTTTTATCAAACTACTCATGCTGTGAGGATAAATTGAAAAACACCCAGACAATAAAAGGTAAAAGTGACATCACGTTCAAAGGGAGTCAAGGTAACCAGTATGTGTATGTGGATGTCCGCATGTCTCATCAAGCAAAGTGTGTTCGAGGTAAGAAGGAATACAACAAATTAATGGTATTTCTAAATAAAAACGGTATTTTATTCCATTTTCTTACGCTTATCGGTGCAACGTTTTACGTTGAAATTTGTTATGGATGTCTTGCTACCGAGTAAAAGACAATCGCGGCATATCGATGTTCAATCAGATTCTGTAATCTTGATGGTACATTGTTTTGCGCCGCAGTCAACAATTGTCCTTTCTGATGTCCCGTGCTGCATTATTGCTAAAACAACGTAAAACCATATTCACTCTCACATGTATATAACTGTTCTTATTGCTCTTTTCTACATGTACATATCCTGTAGATGCAGTGTCTGCATATCTGAACACTGCACCGAAATCCCGTTAAGACCCTCGGCTATGAAAACAAAACCGATGATGAATATACTAACGTTTTCTATCCGTGGGGATTTCGTGTGACAACCTCTGTTGGTTGCAAGGTGCGACCAAATAGATGGTTATGCTAGGTCGATTCTGTATGAGTCACGTGATAGAAGCTACCTGGTTACACATTTGCCATTAGGAACTATTCTCCACGGTTACTGATATATCGATAAGGGCTGACAGCGAGGCTACGTGGGGATATTATGGAGGAAATTTTCTGTGAGTTTCATATGTGCGGGGACATGTGAAATATAGGTCTATCAGACTCCGACTAAAGTAGGATTTCAAAAGTAGATATAGCCATGAAATATATGCGTTAAGGTGTTATGTAGATATCTTACCGAGGTGTATAAAACTTAGCTATTGTCTATATAATCATTGGCTGCTGCAATGCTGTATGCACAGTATGGGATGTAAACGACTGCAGTTAGTTTAACCAAGCTCGGGGTGGTGGGTTCCCTGTGGTTAAAGCGGTCGCTCGTCACGCCGAAGAACTGGGTTCGATTCCCCCATGTGTGAAGCCCATTTCTGGTTTCTGGTGTTAAATATTGCTAAAAGCGGCGTAAAACCAAACTCACTCATACGTACTGTATCGGGTGGAGTTAGTGGTCCAAATGTATCTCAAAAGAGGGTTAAGGACAAGAAAACGTAACACCTAAAAGACCGCCTGTTCTTCTTTTCCAAACATTGTTACATTATATTTACTATACCTTATCTGCAATTAGCTAAGTTTTATGAATCTCCATTATGTATCATGACTGTTTGGGGGAAACACAATTTTCTGGGGAAATTATTAAAGGGCACGTACACTCAACCTACACTAAATGTTACTAATATGTTACTTATATGTGTGACATCGTGAATGAATTACTAAGTAGGAAACATCTACATAATGAATATCTCACCGTGCTGCCCAGAATTACCGACCATACCAGTAGTTTAGTTAATCCTATTATCAATGAAGATACCAACGTCATCAACAGTGGTGTGATTGATCTGGACAATTAGTGACCAGAGGGAAACATCAATCGAAATGGACACTAATTTGCGGACCAACATAGCATATAAAATCGAAACGTTCATCGGTGACTATGATAAGCCTAATTAACTTTTTGAAAACACTAACCGAAATGAATTAAATAGTCAAAGTTCAAGTGTTGATGAGGCATGTAATCCGTTCTATAAATACCTGAATATATATGTTGAAATAGGCATTCCAACCAAAATAGTAACACCTTGGTATGATTTTACCTTGAGAAGAGAATCCAAGCGAAGAGGTTTGAGATTACTAAACGTAATAAAGAAACGCCATTCAAGCACATATGAACCAGATGAAAAAGTGCATTATGTGAAATGTCATGTTAAAGGCCGTTTATATTCAACCTTGTTAAACAGCTATCGATCAGATCCACATGCCGAATAAAAAGCATTTGACTGGAAAGTTCAGCGCTATTTTGTGAAGAACTCTGGTTCACTTAACAACATAATCGTTCTTGAACGGTATGATACGGAAGAACACCTGTAAAATAAAGAAAACATAGATCTGTGAAAGGCACATTGTATCTACACTCTCAAATGTGTGATTTTCCACATGTAGATCCGACCTACACTAAATGTGTGATGTCATATGTACATCCAACCTACAATGAATGTGTGATGTTATATTAACATCCAACCTAAAATGAATGTGTGATGTCATATTTACATCCAACCTACAATGAATGTGTGATGTCATATGTACATCCAACCTGCAATGAATGTGTGATGTCATATTTACATCCAACCTACAATGAATGTGTGATGTTATATTAACATCCAACCTAAAATGAATGGGTGATGTCATATTTACATCCAACCTACAATGAATGTGTGATGTTATATGTACATCCAACCTGCAATGAATGGGTGATGTCATATTTACATCTAACCTACAATGAATGTGTGATGTCATATGTACATCCAACCTACACTAAATGTATGATCTGTCATATGTACATCCACCCTACCCTAATTGTGTGATGTCATATTTACATCCAACCTACAATGAATGTGTGATGTCATATTTACATCCAACCTACACTAAATGTGTGATGTCATATTGACATCCAACCTACACAAAATGTGTGATGTCATATTTACATCCAACCTACACTAAATGTGTGATGTCATATGTACATCCAACCTACACTAAATGTGTGATGTCATATTTACATCCAACCTACACTAAATGTGTGATGTCATATTTACATCCAACCTACAATGAATGTGTGATGTGTCATATTTACATCCAACCTGCAATGAATGTGTGATGTGTCATATGTACATCCAACCTACACTAAATGTGTGATGTGTCATATGTACATCTAACCTGCAATGAATGTGTGATGTGTCATATGTACATCCAACCCACAATGAATGTGTGATCTGTCATATGTACATCTGAACTAAATGTGTGATCTGTCATATGTACATCTGAACTAAATGTGTGATGTGTCATATGTACATCTGAACTAAATGTGTGATTTGTCATATGTACATCCAACCTACCCTAAATGTGTGATGTGTGATATGTACATCTGAACTAAATGTGTGATATGTCATATGTACATCCAACCTTCACTAAATGTGTGATGTGTCATATGCACATCTGAACTAAATGTGTGATATGTCATATTTACATCCAACCTTTCCCTAAATGTGTGATCTGTCATGTACATCCGAACCTACACTAAATGTGTGAGATCCGGGAAGATCTGGGTTAGAATTGGTCTTCAGTAACATATGCTTGTCGAAAGAGGATTAGGTGGTCAGACTCTCTGACTTGTATGACTTGGTTGATTTGATTGATCCACTACATTGTCTCCAAACTGCGATGATCGACGCTCATGTCAATCAATGGATTGTCTTGCCCAGACTGGATTAGTTAAAAAAACTTTATCATTTAGCAGGATTATCACAGCACGAGGTGTTATATAACAACAAATAAACAATTCACTTCTGTCTGTGATTCACTAAACATGTTCTCCATTGCATCTGTAACTACCTGTAAAGTATCCACTTCATAGGGGCAGAAGATCTGGTAATGTAACCAAGTGGTGGGTTGTTGGAGGTTAACACACCATTTTGAAAGCATTATTTGAATCACTTGTAATTAGTGTTAGGAATTGGCTGAAATCTCACAATTGATGATTGCTTCATTACCAACGAACAATCATGGAAAAAAATTGGTTAGCGTCATTTTTCAGATTTTCCTATCAAGGTTGTTATTGCAGATATGTATAACATGATGCAACTTGCTACTTTAAAGTGATGACTAATATATCATGAACATAACCTTCCAGGAGCCTTCAAGAAATATTCAGTCATGACTTTTCAGTTATTGAAGTGAGTTTTCCAAGGATTACACAAGTTTTCAGGCCCTGACAACTTCGAAGATATGTTCCATCATCAAATGTTTCAAAGACTAAAAACAGCAGTTCCAAAATCGTTTGTGTTCGATTATGAGTAAATGTGATCGATTGCTTGGTCGTTTAGTCACTGCGACCAATCTTCGATTATTTCAATTAATCGGAACACCTGACTACTTGTAATGTATCCCTCCAGCAGTGGAGGCCATACCTCCATGTGCTTCAAGCATCTCTGCTCCCATTGCCTTGCATCCTCACATCAGAGGATGGAATATACTTTCATCCATTCCCCAGGTAGATATTGCATGTTTAAATCATATCCCTGTGTTAGTATTACTGTGGGTGTGGTTCAGTTTAGATTGACTAAACTCTTCATGATAAAAAGTGAAAACAAACAATCCATTTAACATATTTCATCACATTTATGCAACAGTTCATAAAATATCACCTCTCCTTCAAACCAGTGAGTTTTCATTAACAGACTCATGTTCTGATATAGAAGTTATTTTGGCTTTGGATGATGATACCCAATAATACAACATAACAGTAAACAGTACACAGTGATTGGATTCTGACTGGCTTCATGTGACTGTCAGGAACCCATGCATGCAGGTCTGTAGTCAACCTTCACATGCTTAAGTTCTTATAATTTCTTCTCTACTCTACCCATATTCCAAAGAAAAAGAAAACACACTGATTGTTTCCAAAGTCAAAGATTATGTGTATTCTAATCATGTAAATACTTTACTCAGCAGATGTTTTATTGCCAGAGTAGGATTTTGTTTCATAATATTTTGTTATCACCTGAATGGAATATTTTCATCATGTTGAGTACACACTCCCAAGTCAAACATATCTTATACATTGACAACTATAAGGTCATCATAATTATTACATAGACTACATAGGATATAGTTATTGATCAGTGTCCCAGCTTTACAGACAATATAGCTACAAGTTTTAATGCATACACGTGCTGTGGTAAAACAGAAAGATACATTTTAAACATTTGTTCAGTTAAAATGAAATTAACTACACATATCACCTGTGGGTAAAAAAATACAAAACCCCAAAAGCAATGGGGAGGAACTTGAATTTAATGTTTCGAAATCATATAAATGTTCATTTAACAATTTTATGAATATATCTAAAGCCTATGGAATCCAATGTCCTGTTTGATTAAACCATCAAACAATTTAAATCTTTCAATTCAAATCTTTTAAGACACAGAGAAACTTGAGTTGCTCCCCCTCAGAAATCAAAGTATGACTAGTGAGATCATGATATTTCTTTCTTTTTGTATTTCTGTAAAAACTTGTTCTTTTCACTAAATATTGACACAGAGCTTGTGTCTGTAAATCCACACCTGGAGGGTGACACAGACAAGTTACTTGTGTCACTGGTAAGTCCTGGTGACACCTGGAGGGTATCCATCGGTTACTTGTGTCACACTGGTAGTCCATCGGAACATGACACCTGGAGGGTATAATAATATTTTAAACAAACAACAATTTGGGAAGACATATCATTATCCTAGTATATAAATAATTTATATGCAAAATATGAAAAACATGTACTGGCAAGTTACAATCAAAGGTGTAAATTAGGTCTGAGTAATGAAAGTAAAGAATACATATTGAAGAGCAGAAAGGACATCATTGTGTAAACATACATCTGTAAATAAGTACACAAACATAACTGGCAACACATCCTTATTACTGATAATTGGTCAAGTTTGATTCACAATGTCAGGCCACACACACAGTTCTACTGAGACCAAGTCAAGGTCATATGTCATTTGATTTTTATAGTTATCAAATTCATCACTTAATTCAATTGTAGCTTTAAGGTGAGTATTAAGTTTTTCGTAGCTGAATAATAGTTGGGTCGTGGGCTGAGATATTATATTTTTTTCTTCAGAAAGTACTTTCTGTAAGACCATTGTAAGAAGATATGTGACTTGAGATAAAATATTTGTCAAGTTGATCTCATTACGACAGATGCAATACCCTGTCTTTTACCCTAGGACGTCATTCAACAACCCACCCATGGTCCTCTCCCTGCCCCACCCAGCCTGCCCCACCCCCAGGGCTATGCTGTGTGAGTGATGGCACCTTTGAGCATGGGCTGTGTGACAGGCCACTCCTCAGGATTACACTTAAGTGCCTGCAGCTCCTCGTCTGTGGGCTGGTATGGCTTGTGGATGGGCATCTGGGTGCCAGTGATGTTTAGCAGCTTCAGTTCCAGTGGGCCGAGCTGTAGATAGTCCTGCAGGGTGAAGGAACAGACAGTGGGTTTCATGATGCTTTAGCAATATCCCTGCAATATGGCAGGAGATACTAGAAGTGGGCTTCACATATTGTACCCAACTGGAAAATGAGGAAATGAACCTGGACCATCAGCCTCGTAAGCAAGTGGTTTGACCACTGGACTACCCCAGTATCCCAGGAGGAGTGAGACTGAACAGACATGAAGGGGGTTACGGTAGCTTGCCTACTGGTATCACAGATAACAAATTGGAGACAATTATACCAACTGGCACATGTAAATGTGATTAGTTTGGTTTAACTGCACTTGAACAATCTTTCAGTTATATGACAGCATATCAACTTCATCTGGGAGGAAAGCCCAAATTCCAGGTTTAGGACCCAGTAGTATGAGTATGATTCTGAAACCTCACCAATCATAATCAAAACAAATCTGGGATTGGAAGCCATGATGTCGTGCATGCCTAAGGGAGGGAACTCTGCACTGCAAACTGCAGCACTCTATTTGTCAAGGTCAGCTATACCTCAAAATGGACCTGTGATCATGTTCTTATTCTGTTCTCATACAGAACAAGTACACAACTCAACTTGAAGATTTGAATTCTACTAGTGTTTAGATGGCTGAAGAATACCTCCCTGGGTTTCCTAAAGACAGCTGATTGCTAAAAGTGAGGCTTTGAAATCCAGTTCTCAATTATCAATTTAGGTTTCCTTTACCCAAGTCACTTCTGCCTGTGAGTATACCACCATGGAGGAACTTACAGTAAAATCTTCCTCTTCATAGAAGAGGTTTTCAAACTGCTCACTGCCTTGGCTTGTATGTGTAGAAGCACCATCTGAAACAGTCAGAAGAAGATATTTACTGCAAACAAGCAACAAAGTGATCACATATCTATCGGAGTGAAATAATTTCAGCCTTTTGTAGGGCTGTGTATTGGCAAATATATGGTATTGCAATAGAAAGCGTCGTCATTCAGGTGCTTGAACTGCGATACATATTGCGATATAGTGGGAGCAAAGTGAATGACAGTGAGTGACACTAATTGTACATGCAGAGCCTATTATCAACATACTAACTCCTTAAAAATAAATGTTACAGTTCTGATAACTGCAATCTCAAAATTAGGTTGGATAGTTCAGGATTCTATTTTCCTATCTATGCAATTTATACCAGGTAAATTATGCCGTTTAGTTAATAAATTAGGAAGGGAAACATCTGTTGTTAAGGAAGATTTTAACTTAAAACCCTATGAATAATCACAAAACCTCATATAGTTTTTCACTTAACATACTG
This sequence comes from Haliotis rubra, assembly GCF_003918875.1. NCBI lineage: Eukaryota > Metazoa > Mollusca > Gastropoda > Lepetellida > Haliotidae > Haliotis > Haliotis rubra. The sequence goes on from NW_025766970.1 coordinate 253,935, forward strand.
GTTCTCCGAAATAATATTGCAGTATGTATTGTTTGAAAAGCCTACTGCTGTATACCAGTATACCGGTGATAGTGTGCAGTGTTAGCCTTTTACCATGTCAGCAGCATGACAGCAACATCTCAGCAACAGTCTTCAAATTATACCAGCAGTTTCTTTTCAGCAGTACGTCAACAGCATCTCAGTAATATATCACAAAAAGTGCCCTGTACCTGAATCAACTTTACAGGATATGATTCAAAACTACAACCGGGACCTGCTCTGGGTATGTCTACTTGTATGTGGTGAGCAACTCTATACATGCATCATCCACCACACTTGTAACTCTTTAATACACTGTGTTTCGGGCAGAGTGAGCATCAAATGACACCTCAAGGGTAGGAGGATACACCTAATCTGCCAGGTACTATCAAAATACCACCAACATGAAGAAAACTTTGCTACATTGAGAACAGTTTGTCCCTTACTATGGTTTAATAGTATTCTCATGATATGTTTTCTCATCATGTTATGGAATTCAGCAATATCTCATCAAGTCATGTGATACAACTAAGAGCTTTTCCGACCATGAACGTCCATCGAGGTGTGTGTACCCACCAGCTGAATCCTCCTCATCCTCCTCAATGTCTGTATCCACCTCATCCAAAGCGGATGTGGCCAGGCTGAACACCTTCTGCTCGACAGCTCTCTGGGTGGCACTCATGGGTCTTGCTGTAACAGATAGACAGAGGAGTAAGTGAATGTCTAACGTATCAGCCTATTATAGCTATATTATCTACAGTATAAGTAACTAACTCTCTCACATGCTACAGTGAGGTAACATCAGCATTGGTTCAGCCATATAGTAACAAGAACAAGTTTATACATACAAAACTGCATCCACAGTACAAGGTTATATCTAAAGCAAACACAGCCAAGACACTGTACCAGACACTTCCCTTCTCTCACTACATCATGTAACATCTCTCACTACATCATGTAACATCTCTCACTACATCATGTAACATCTCCCACTACATCATGTAACCTCTCCCACTAAGACACTTCCCCTCTCTCATTACATCATGTAGCCTCTCCCACTAAGACACTTCCCCTCTCTCACTACATCATGTAACCTCTCCCACTAAGACACTCCCCCTCTCACTACATCATGTCTCATCTCCCACTAAGACACTCCCTCCTCTCTCATTACATCATGTATCATCTCCCACTAAGACACTTCCCTCTCTCACTACATCATGTATCATCTCTCACTAAGAGACCTCCCTCTCTCACTACATCATGTATCATCATCTCCCACTAAGACACTTCCCTCTCTCTCATCTACATCATGTAACATCTCCCACTAAGATCACCCTCTCCCACCCTCTCTCACTACATCATGTAAATCTCTCCCACTAAGACCTCTCCCCTTCTCTCATTACATCATGTAACATCTCCCACTAAGACACTCTCACTACATCTGTAACCTCTCCCACTACATCATGTAACATCCTCCCACTAAGACACTTCCCTTCTCTCACCCTCTTCTACATCATGTAACCTCTCCCACTAAGACACTTCCACTACATCTCTCACTAAGACACTCTCCTCATCATGTAACCTCTCCCACTAAGACACCTCCCTCTCTCACTACATCATGTAACCTCTCCCACTAAGACACCTCTCTTCTCTCATTACATCATGTAACCTCTCCCACTAAGACACCTCTCTTCTCTCATTACATCATGTAACCTCTCCCACTAAGACACTTCCCCTCTCTCACTACATCATGTAACCTCTCCCACTAAGACACTTCCCCTCTCTCACTAAGACACCTCTCTTCTCTCACTACATCATGTAACATCTCCCACTACATCATGTAACCTCTCCCACTAAGACACTTCACTTCTCTCATTACATCATGTAACCTCTCCCACTAAGACACTTCCCCTCTCTCACTACATCATGTAACCTCTCCCACTAAGACACTTCCCCTCTCTCACTAAGACACCTCTCTTCTCTCACTACATCATGTAACATCTCCCACTACATCATGTAACCTCTCCCACTAAGACACTTCACTTCTCTCATTACATCATGTAACCTCTCCCACTAAGACACTTCACTTCACTCATTACATCATGTATCATCTCCCACTAAGACACTTCACTTCTCTCATTACATCATGTAACCTCTCCCACTAAGACACTTCCCCTCTCTCACTAAGACACCTCTCTTCTCTCATTACATCATGTATCATCTCCCACTAAGACACTTCCCCTCTCTCACTACATCATGTATCATCTCCCACTAAGACACCTCCCCTCTCTCACTACATCATGTATCATCTCCCACTAAGACACTTCCCCTCTCTCACTACATCATGTAACATCTCCCACTAAGACACTTCCCCTCTCTCACTACATCATGTAAACTCTCCCACTAAGACACTTCCCTTCTCTCATTACATCATGTAACCTCTCCCACTAAGACACCTCTCTTCTCTCATTACATCATGTAACATCTCTCACTACATCATGTAACATCTCTCACTACATCATGTAACATCTCTCACTACATCATGTAACATCTCTCACTACATCATGTAACATCTCTCACTACATCATGTAACATCTCACTACATCATGTAACATCTCTCACTACATCATGTAACATCTCTCACTACATCATGTAACATCTCTCACTACATCATGTAACATCTCTCACTACATCATGTAACATCTCTCACTACATCATGTAACATCTCTCACTACATCATGTAACATCTCTCACTACATCATGTAACATCTCCCACTACATCATGTAACATCTCTCACTACATCATGTAACATCTCTCACTACATCATGTAACATCTCTCACTACATCATGTAACATCATCATGTACTACATCATGTAACATCTCCCACTACATCATGTAACATCTCCCACTACATCATGTAACATCTCTCACTACATCATGTAACATCTCTCACTACATCATGTAACATCTCTCACTACATCATGTAACATCTCCCACTGCATCATGTAACATCTCCTACTACATCATGTAACATCTCCCACTACATCATGTAACATCTCCCACTGTTTTACCTTTTTCACTTAGACTGATGTTCTTCTCTACCTTGTCCTCATCCTCTGGGAAGTTGAGACTGGCAAGATCCATTTCCAGGATTCCAGTTTCATCCAGGTTCTCGCTGTCAGCGAACTGGGTCAGGAAGAAGTTTCTGGGTGCAAGAAGTAACAGGTAAAACTGTATTGCTTGTGAAGGTTTTCAAGGTCCTTGATTAAAGAAAGCTAACATTTTAACCTGGTGCTGACAGGTCACTTAAAGGTCACATGCAACACAAAAAAGAAACATAATTAAAACACAATTATCACTTATTCATGACATATAATGCTGATCATGAAAAATCAAATAAATAAAATTATAAGTGTAACAGGCATGGTTCTCAGTAGACTACCATCGCCCAGTGATAGCTGAGTTAAGCTAAGTCACGTTGGAACATGATGTTGAATCAACCTTGTTTGGACTTTGTGTTGTGTATCTTTTTTTTATAGGTGTGTGTTCAGGTTGACTTGTTCTCTACTCAAAACTCAGTGACCAGTTCGTGAATCGGGCATAAAGCCTATTGGGAAATAACAGAGACAAAAAGAACAATAACAATAGTTTATTACAAAAAATCAGGTAGAAAAATACAAACAAAAACTTAACAGCTTATAAATGACACATTTCTCTCACTCACATAGCTGATTAACGATCCAGCTACATGAAAACCTGTACACTTCTGAAAAACCACTCAAACCAAACCTGTTCTAACTGAACATTATCCAAAGTCTATAGCCCAATTCCTATTCCGTTTCCTACTCCTACTTTTCCCCCCAACCTGACCTAACACTTATAAAAGGAACCTAACATCCCCCTACTTAAGACCGAACATTCCACTCTGTAAACGGGGAGGGAATGATCCTGAAACAGGACCTCGAGACAGAGACTTTACCTGATGTTGCTCGGAAGACCGAAAGCTAGACACTGAATCCAGAGAGCCAGGTCACTTATATAGCGCTCTAGAACAACCTCTGACATGGGTCAAAGTTCATCTACTGATGACGGACGTCTCCGCCAATCAGAGCCTACCCAATATATTTAGCGCCAACCACGTGGCCTACCCAATGTATCTAGTGCTACGATGAACGGTAACCCTGGTCAAGAAGTTGTCCCGTAGTAGAGCAACTGAATAAGTATCAAACTGAGAAAGTGACTCGGTAAAGAGAACGTGTGGTGAAATAGTCAAATGAAATTATATAAACAGTTAAATCGGTAATCTCCTGTCATAACATATAAAAAGCTCGCGACTGTGAAATATCAACAAAACATTAGACTGACTGACTGACTGAGTTTAGTTTTACGCCGCTTTTAGCAATATTCCAGCAATATCACGGCGGGGGACACCAGAAATGGGCTTAACACATTGTGCCCATGTGGGGAATCGAACCCGGGTCTTCGGCGTGACGAGCCAACGCTTTAACCACTAGGCTACCCCACCGCCCTACAAAACATTAGAAAAATAGCTGACATCAAAGCCTACTCCGAGTATTCTGCGAAGGTTTTCCATCTTGAAATGCCGCTTCCAAGCTGCGTAAACCTATTCACCACGCATGCGCCATGAGCGCAGTGCAGCGCAGCACAGCACAGCTGTTGAAACCACTTTTCACCCCAGCTGGGGTGAAATTAGTGAATCGTTGAACTTCGATTTCGCGGGGGTTTTTTCATCGCATTATTTTGCAACTTTATGAGTTGAATTTGCATTTTGACAATTTGTTACTGTAAGTCCATACCGAAAGGTATCAGAATCTGCAAAGTTGTGTTTTACGTTGCATGTGACCTTTAAAATGCTTATGGTTAATTACAAAGACTGTCACTAAAAGGATAGTTTTCATTATATAAGTGAGGATGATTTTAGACTGGGTGAGGATTTTAGGGGGGGAAGTGTTGGTCACCTGTTTTGTTTTTACATGCTTCTCCATTACTATCCTCCCTAGTGCTAAAATTATGAACGGTCCCCTAACTGAATTTGTGTATGGGCGGGTGGCCCTATTAATGACAATGGCAGCATATATCTCGTTAAATAAATGCAGTGCAAGAGGGTAATACATCACCCCAAATGGTAACACAATTGTCATAGTGATGACTATTAAAATCATAATGCTCTGCAAAGATATCAGCTGCATCCTGAAACTCATTGCCATCACTTGTTTTAATAATCTCAAAACTTTCTTTCACCACAGAGACTGACCTGGATATTTTGAGATCATCTACAGTACACTCAAACAGCTGACTCATCACGTTGAGGTTGTATTTCTCGAGCTCCTCCACCACACTGTGCAGCTCCTCTGACTCACGCTGATGGATCATCACCTGCATATGGTACACACACAACAAAGGGATGGATCATCACCTGCACATGGTACAAACACAACAACGGGATGGATCATCACTTGCATATGGTACACACACAACAAAGGGATGGATCATCACCTGCACATGGTACACACACAACAAAGGGATGGATCATCACCTGCACATGGTACACACACAACAAAGGGATGGATCATCACCTGCACATGGTACACACACAACAAAGGGATGGATCATCACCTGCACATGGTACACACACAACAAAGGGATGGATCATCACCTGCACATGGTACACACAACAAAGGGATGGATCATCACCTGCACATGGTACACACACAAAAGGGATGGATCATCACCTGCACATGGTACATACACAACAAAGGGATGGATCATCACCTGCACAAATTACAAACACAACAAAGGGATGGATCATCACCTGCACATGGTACACACACACAACAAAGGGATGGATCATCACCTGCACATGGTACACACACAACAAAGGGATGGATCATCACCTGCACATGGTACACACACACAACAAAGGGATGGATCATCACCTGCACATGGATACACACACAACAAAGGGATGGATCATCACCTGCACATGGGTATACAACAACAAGGGATGGATCATCACCTGCACATGGTACAAACACAATGGATGGATCATCACCTGCACACAGGTACACACACAACAAAGGATGGATCATCACCTGCACATGGTACACACACAACAAAGGGATGGATCATCACCTGCACATGGTACACACACAACAAAGGGATGGATCATCACCTACACGCAACAATGGAATGGATCATCACCTGCACATGGTACACACACAACAAAGGGATGGATCATCACCTGCACATGGTACACACACAACAAAGGGATGGATCATCACCCTGCACCTGCACAACAATGGAATACACACACAACAAAGGGATGGATCATCACCTGCACATGGTACACACACAACAAAGGGATGGATCATCACCTGCACATGGTACACACACAACAAAGGGATGGATCATCACCCGCACACAACAAAGGGATGGATCATCACCTGCACATGGTACACACACAACAAAGGGATGGATCATCACCCGCACATGGTACATGGTTCACACACAACAAAGGGATGGATCATCACCCGCACATGGTACATGGAACACAACAAAGGGATGGATCATCACCTGCACATGGTACATAATAACAACAAAGGATGGATCATCACCCGCACATGGTACACACACAACAAAGGGATGGATCATCACCTGCACATGGTACACACACAACAACAGGATGGATCATCACCTGCACATGGTAACAAAGGGATGGATCATCACAACACAACAATGGATGGATCATCACCTGCACATGGTACACACACAACAAAGGATGGATCATCACCCGCACATGGTACACCGCATAACAACACAACAAAGGGATGGATCATCACCTGCACATGGTACACACACAAACATGGTACACAACAAAGGATGGATCATCAAGGGATGGCATCATGCACATGGTACACACACAACAAAGGGATGGATCATCACCTGCACATGGTACGGTACACACAACAAAGGGATGGATCATCACCTGCACATGGTACACACACAACAAAGGGATGGATCATCACCTGCGCACGTGGTACAAACACAACAAAGGGATGGATCATCACCTGCACATGGTACATACACACAACAAAGGGATGGATCATCACCTGCACATGGTACACACACAACAAAGGGATGGATCATCACCTGCACATGGTACAACACACAACAAAGGGATGGATCATCACCCTGCACATGGTACAAACACAACAAAGGGATGGATCATCACCTGCACATGGTACACACACAACAAAGGGATGGATCATCACCTGCACATGGTACACACACAACAAAGGGATGGATCATCACCTGCACATGGTACACACACAACAACAGGATGGATCATCACCTGCACATGGTACACACACAACAACATCATCACCTGTACAGGATGGATCATCACCTGCACATGGTACACACACAACAACAGGATGGATCATCACCTGCACATGGTACACACACAACAAAGGGATGGATCATCACCTGCACATGGTACACACACAATAAAGGGATGGATCATCACTTGCACACGGTACACACACAACAGCGGGATGGATCATCACCTGCACATGGTACACACACAACAACATGAGGCTCAGACAAAACAGGTCCTACAACCATAATTGTTGGGAGTACTGTGAAAAAAGAATGCGATTGAAGTTTCAGCAAGGCTTGTTTAGGCAAATAACAAGAAACATTGTGTCATGTGTCACTAACAGTGACTGACATCCAAAGGAATAAAAAATACATATATGTCGTACTTAATTGAAAAAATGTGTATTTTGTGCTTATTTCAATCATACATTTTATGAGATGAGATTTCAGGTAAGGTTGAGACATTGAGGCCTCTAGAAATGTCAACATAGTCAAATAAATATGCCATGGATGGACCTCTGACATGATCAAGTATGGCTAGAAGGGTTCCTTTGATATATCTATTATTTCAAGCCAGCCTGTGTGAGATGCTGTGTTTACATTTACTGCCATGTTGACCTACCTCCCTTTTGAGCCAGTCATTGTCCAGCACTTCCTGCCGGCTGTACTTGTCCATGTGGGCAATGGCTTTCTGTAAGCACAGAGACATTACTAACCTCTTCCAAACTATCACATCAGTATTCAAAACAGCATCAGTGGCCAGTTGGAGCATCTCAACCCTTCAAAACTTGTGTGCAGATGCTGAACAAGTTGTGAAAAGAATCTGTTATATTCGTTATAGCTGTAAGTGATCAGTCAACCTTTAAGCTCAACTGAAAATTTAAACACCCCCTTGCTCGGTTTAATTTCAAACCTTGAAACATAATTCTAGCAAACCTGGATTTGAATCCACAATCATAGGTTTCTGGTGCTCCCAGGGGACACAACTCTGCACAACAAACTGTGCCAAAAACATTGGGTTTAAATGGAAAGTCAAGATTCCCATGTACATGTACTGATAAGATTAAGAAACTTTTCAAACTGCACAAGCACATTTCTGATATGATTCATTTGTAGTTTAATGTATGGTTGACCCAATAGACAGAATCCATTTCCATACCCAGCCTCCCCTATCCAACAAGACAATAGTAAAGTGGTAACAGATCCACACCAAGTGTGTAACCCCACAGTGTTGCCAGTATGTCCCTACCTCTGAGGCCAGATCCTTCTGTTTGGCCAGAGTCTCCTCTGTGTACTTATCTACCTCAGCTCGGGACTTCTCCAGTGACTTGTTCAGGTGACCTGGAACAGGTAGTGCCATCTTCAAACAAGCACTCATTCAAACACAGGAAATCATCCATGAATAAACAGCATCTCCTTGAAAACCTGTAGGGGTGGTCTCACAAGACAAAAATGTGTTTTTTGTTTTGTAAACATTTTATTAAAACATATTGTTACAACTGTCGTAAGTTTCAAAATGGACATTTTAATGCTTATATGTACCCCAAGGAGGACTTCTTCTGAAAAAGAATCCAATTCCCCTGACACAATTATTGGTCCTAGTAGGAGACAACATAGAACAAAGCCTTGTTCCAGAAAGCCATCTTAACACTCCACCTTACACATAAATATGTGATGGTCTTATGATGACATCACATGGTATGAGTCATACAGGGTTTGACAATGTACCAGTAAACATGGCAAAGGGAAGTAACTCTATATAGCTCATTATGACAACTCCAATAGGCCACCAGTACCCCCAATGATGATTCAAACTGAATAACATACCTGCCATCTCATCAAAGCTGTTCTGCATGTCTTGCAGCTCCTGCTCTAGGATGCGGATCTGCTTCTCATGCTCCGCCTTGCCCTTGTCCCGGTACCAAGACCAGCACTGGACCTCCTTTGACACTTCCTCTATTTTAGTCTGCTCCATGGCTATTGCACTCTTCTTTTCTGCAAATAGGACAGGAGCAGCTAGGTCAGCCAACAAATGACATGCCTCATTAAAATGAATGAATATCTCTGCTGTGGTTGAGCATTCAAGAGCATGTTGAATTACAGTGACTTCAGGGTTTCAATGAATTAAGTCAGATAGCAGTTAAACAAACCTTTTTCCTTAAATATGATTTTGTTTTGGAGAATAAAAGGCTTAATTTATAAAACAGAATTTGAATGGATAGTTTTCTTGCAAAAAACACACCCACCTTCTAGTTCCTTCTCTCGTTGCCGTCGAAGAAGCCACATGTTCTTCATGGCCAGGATGACATCTTCCCTGTTTTTGATTTCCTCTGACTCAAAGAACCGCTCTGCATCCTTGGCCTGCTTGAGAAGATGCTCCACTAGCAGCAGCTGTTCAGACTTTAGTTTTTCATTCTGGAGAAGTCAAGGGGGATAACTATCAGTAATAACATATGCCATACACCACACCCTGCTACACACTGACAGCACCCCTACAACATCCCTGGACACAAGCAGCAGACAATCCTTGACACATCCATACAGCTACACACCCACAATATCCCTGGACACAAGCAGCAGACAATCCTTGACACATCCATACAGCTACACACCCACAATATCCCTGGACACAAGCAGTAGACAATCCTTGATACACCCATACAGCTACACACCCACAATATCCCTGGACACAAGCAGCAGACAATCCTTGACACATCCATACAGCTACACACCCACAATATCCCTGGACACAAGCAGTAGACAATCCTTGATACACCCATACAGCTACACACCCACAATATCCCTGGACACAAGCAGCAGACAATCCTTGACACACCCATACAGCTACACACCCACAATATCCCTGGACACAAGCTCTCTGTGTGTGTGTGTGTGTGTGTGTGTGTGTGTGCGTGTGTGAGCGCGTGCGCGTGCGCGCGTGTTGCGTGCATTGCGTATGTACATAAGCGTGTGTGCATGTGTGCATCTAATCCAAATTGAATTTGGTTGCCTACCCTCTCAAGGTGGCGTTTGTTCTTCTCCTCCCAGCCACGGATCTCAAAAGAAACATCCTCTAATTTCTTCTCCACAATATTGATCCTGCAAACAAAAACATTATGATTTTGTAGATATATGTCAGAATAGCAGATTTCATGGCATGACAACTAACTACAAGTTACAGTGGTGGAATAACTAGTGTAACTATCGAAAATCATTGTAACTACAGTTTATACATCATGGATTAACAATCCAAGGGAGCTAACTCTTCTGATGCCACTGCATGCACGGATGATGTCCACATGGTATACATCGTGGTGTGTCGTTGTGTTAACAATCCAAGGGAGGTAACTCTTCTGATGCCACTGCATGCACAGATGATGTCCACATGGTATACATCATGGTGTGTTGTCATGTAAACTATGTCCATTTTGACATGTGTGTGTGTTTTACATATGAAGATTCAGCCGTGTCAAGAGATACCAGTATAAGTTGTTTTGAATACAAAGACACATAGACCAAGAACAGTTGTTGTTATGTAACTTTATAATCTTGACAAGCCACTGTTGTATTTACTATTGCTGATTCAATTATATCACATATGAATGAATGACATTAGGATATCACTTCCAGTGGTACAAAAGGCTAGGTTTGTTTTGATCATGTTACTATGTGTTCAGTTATTACCGGTAGTCTAAAACCAGGGAATGACAATTTCCATCTGGACTGAATTATCATGAGGTTCACTTTTGCCTTGTACATATTGGATAGTCGTCCAGCTAATGACAGATAGAAAACTGAGGTGATGCAGGCTTTAGACAGTTTACCATTTCGTTGAAATTCATGAGTGAGTGAGTTTGTTTTATGCTGCTTTCAGCAATATTTCAGCAATATTACAGTGGGGGACACCAGAAATGGGCTTCACACATTGTACCCATGTGGGGAATCGAACCCGGGTCTTTGGCTTGATGAATGAATGCTGTAACCACTAGGCTACCCCACCTCCCTGAAACTCATAAGCACAAGTATGGTGTTGACAATCTGGAAACATAATCATGATAATATGGGTCGTTGGACCTGAAGAAAGTGACATAGAATGAACACTTATATCATTACAATAGAGAGTTATCCATGTACGGAGTTATCAAAGTTCAGAGCATTCAGGTTGTTAAGTGTTACAACTCACTGATATCCCAGGATAGCTTCCTTTGCTGTCATCTGAGGTTCCTTGCTCTTCTTCCCTCCTTTCTTCCCCTTTTTTCCTTTCTTCCCCTTCTTCCCTTTCTTACCCATACTGAAAGACTATTTTTCTGGCCAGTGGTGTTGAAATTCAAATCAAAACTCTGAAAAATGGGTCCATACATTTAATTAACAGTTACTGAAAAGGCAAGCAAAGCAAAACAGTGTTCAGACTGCACTGATCCTAGAATATTGCATTTAAGATGATGAGCAATCTCCCTTGCATATATGTGACATAGTTTTAAAGAGACACACAATCCCAATATTAATTACTGTAGTTTATGATTCCTATTCAAAATAGAAGTTCTAGAATTATCAAAAGGGGCATATGTAGTTCAGTGTTTTATACCAGGTGGTAAGAGATTAAGGTGTGAGAGATTAGAATTTTGTCCCAAGGCTAAGTTTTGAGTTGACAATGACTTGTGGCAGGCATGTATATGTTTGCTGCATGTATTGTCACAGATGATTGACAACTTAATTTTACTTTTTCACAACCAATCCATATAATCACATTCTCTGTAATTTTGATAAGATCATGATCCAGAAAGCCCTGGAATGAAATACTTTTAACTTTACACAGAAGTTCTGCAGCCTGTGTCAAAGGATTTTTAAAGATGCTCACTTCAACTGACTCTCATGACACACAATCTTTGTGATCTTTGTGCAGACCTGTAGGCATGGTAAGGGACAATTCAATTAGATACATTCAACTCGTTTCCATGTGACTTAAATTACCTTGTATATCATGCAAATGTTAACAGATTACAATGTGAAGTCACTGTGAATGAATTTGACTTGAAACACTCTGTTATTTGGAAGAGGACGGATACTGATATGTCTTCTCTTTGCCCGTATAATGTCTCAGGCTATATTTAGTACTACTTCAAAAGCTGACAACTTTTCTGGATCAAAACTGTATTCACAAGTGGAGCAGCATTAATGACTATTAATTACTATGCATAGTTATAAACGCTTCCTATAACTGAATACAGCACTACCTCTTTAGGTTTCAACTGTTTAGAATAAACAGGCAGTGGTTTCTCTTGTCTAGACTTGATAATTACAGGCTGCCATCAGGAATAATGCTGAGTGTTGCATTATATAACAAGCAAACATGATTATTTGATCCTCTCATCAAATGGTCCCTTATGAACACATTGCTAAAAGACGAAAAATAATTACATTGAGTCTGTACTGACTGCAAATCTGCTTCAAGTGTGTGAATTGAAAAGTTCAACTAGAAAAACCCAACAATTTCAAGCGACTATTTTATGTCTATTTAAATTCCAACATACCAGCTTAAAAACAACAAAAATCTGAAAGGGAGCTGAATCAGTTATCCCACTTCGTAACAGCAACGGAGAAAAACATTGTTTGAAACTGACTAGTACTTGTCACTTTCGTAAATATTGTCAAAAGTACGACAGTGAAGGGCACTGCTCCCGAATCAACTTCATGATGAATGTCAGACTTATGCTGCAGCCAGTACTGATGAAGTTCAAGTCTGACATTCAATGTATAATTTTCGATCTTGCAAACATGTGCAAAATTCAAGACAAATAGCATTGATGTATGTAGGTGTATATAGGAATATATGAAGAAAATGCTTACATTACTCCATCGTAGAGGTTATATGTGCAGCCGATACTAACGTCCGCCAAACATCTATATTTACGCCGCCATCTTTGTTTGGACTAGCAACGAGTTCAAACAAAGCCAACATTTTGGTCACAAGTAGTCGCTAGTTTCGTACTTGTGATTTGCATTAAACGTTAGCCACTTCATGAGATGGTATAGATAGTAACTCAAAACGTAATCAAGAGAGTGAAAGTTCACTGTCAGCGATTGATCGAAAACACGTTCTTATACACACACTATGGTGTCATACACACAAAGTTTCAAAGCACGTAATTTCACTGTCAAACATTTGCCTTTGTACCTGTTTGACAGATGCAACCGTTCTGGTTATGCCAATGTCGACTGGCCTATGTTTCGATCGTTTAAAAAGCATTGAAGATGAATACTAAAGAACAACCTTTGATTCATCTCTAATCGCAATGAAGCTTAATGAAAAATCCAAAGCCAATAAAAATGAATAGCATTGTGATTAACTTGTGTTACTACGTTATACCCCGTCATCCCCAAGGGTACGGCGATAATGTATCAAGTCGAAGGCTTTTAGAATTATTCTCATCTAGTCGAAGCATACGCAGCCAGTCGCATAGCAGGAATGGGACAATCTCTCAATGAGAAACCACCGAAAAATAGAGACCCTCTCCTTTTTGTATAATAGTTCAATTTATGCCAATGTGACTGACCGCAACGTGTCCAGACAAACGAATCGATAGTCATGTGGTGTAAGGAAGACGAGATGTTTCTTTGTGACATTTTATTTTGACAAAACTAAATAGCACTTCATATTACACAATGATAATGAAAATTCCCGGTGATTCTGGAGACATCGACAACAGAATATACACAATATTCCTCATAAAACAACAGTTGAGTGCCTTTATCTGACACTCCTTTCTTCAGTTCTACATATCATATTTATCTAGATATCAGTTTTATAGTTTGCAATTATAAACCGGTTCACAGCGTCTCTCTCGAGCGGCGGTAAAGCTCGGATGCGGCAAGTTTCAGATTCGCAACTTTAGCATCACCCGACAGACGGGTCGACGGTCGAGAATGGTGCAGCGTTTGACCCCAAGGAGAAGAGGAGAGGAAGGCAGGGGTATAATTTCAACTTCCACTCTGGTCAGGGCTGGACATTGGGTCGTCTCATACCATGAAAACGCGACTGAAATTGAAAAAATGAGAATACATTGAAGAATGTTAGGGCTTAATATCGGTGTAAGTGGGGCTGGTGGTCATATTGTGTGACTTGGCTTACTGCTTGCCATCGAACCCGACGCTGCTCGCGCTATCAACCACTGGGTAGCCTACTTTAATGGGGCGGTGGGGTAGCCCAGTGGTTAAAGCGTTCGCTCGTCACGCCGAAGAACCGGGTTCGATTCTCCACATGCGTGAAGCCCATTTCTGGTGTCCCCCGCCGTGATATTGCTGGAATATTGCTAAAAGCGGCGTAAAACCATACTCACTCACTCACTTTAATGAGCGATTAAAAAGTCCGTGAACAGTTTTCGCACGCTCGTAAAATAATTCACTATCATCTACATAAGGGTAGATAAGTAGTAGACAAACTACGTATATGTATGCCAGGAGTGTGGATCATAGCCCGGGGCTTGGCAGTTAATGGTGATCGCATTGCAGATATCAAGTTAATGCATATGTAAGTAGGTACGATCAGAGGGTCATCCATGGCCGAGACTGGACATACCTTTCAAAGCTACATAGGCACCTGCAACAACGGCTGAGGAAGCGATCCACACACTCATCGTCTTCTGTAGTCTGTCAGGGAAACAAGGACGCCCCGTCATAATGTTTGTATTGATTTACACTTCGATATACTGTTAAATCAAATCTACTGGGCTTAACATAGCAGAATGAGCAGCACAGAACATTAGCCAAGGGCGAATGTAAGATGGCGGTGTACTTAGATTATACAAAATATGCTACACATCTCCCCTTCCCTCCATATCCCCTAGCTGGGGACGCATATGTAACTATGGAAATAGTCCAATCCCTTTTGCTAAAGTCAAACCAATGTGATGAAACGGGATAAGCATTTTGTACATATGTTCCGAACAGGTCTGTTAAACATGCATTTCACTATAAACCTCTTCAGCCCCAAAGATGAAGATGAGATGTCTAACAGAAGTCTGAGCAGATGTCATAATACATGGAACCGTTTCAGGAACCATTATTTATTCCACTTAATCTGATTGAGATAACCGTCTTTATAATTCCCGAATATTTACACTTAAAATGGATTTATGAGAAACCACTATAACCAAATTAATATAAAGGAATAATATTGGAAGTTGTTTGGAAAACACGGTATACAATCTATACTTACCCAAAATAGTTAGTACTTCTTGGCTGCGATGATTCGTCACCAGAAACACAATCAACAGTGGTATGACGTCACAGACATGACGTGATTCTCGCAGTTTGTGACGAGATGTTCATAAATGCCATGACGTAATGGAATAAGAAAACTACGTAATCCTTCAACTGCATATATCATACCTGTCCGCTGGAGGTTACATTTTCAGCGTTGTGAACCGGTGCCATCAAAAGGCAAGGTCCATCTGTGAGGGAACGTCGTCTAGAGAATAACGTGGAGCGGAAAAGGCTGCTACTGATATATTAACTATCTAGGTCACAGGTGACCATGGCCTATTATCGTCGTTATACTACTGGCGATATTGCGTAATAACAAGATATAACGTTAGTTTGAGAAAGTCATGCTAGACAATTCCTTACAGTGCCTGGAGCACAACATTGTGCTTGTAACATAGTCACGGATACTGCGCGGAGTAAGGGAGATAAGTCCGTAAATCTACACATAGACACATGTTGCTTCGCGAGTGAGGTGGGGAAATAAATCTCTGAAATGTTGATTGTATATATTCATCATTCATGTAAAGCTACCCTATATTTGGAAGCCCCAGGTCGTGTCGCCAAGACTGTCAGCGTTACGTCACTGCCGGGGTTAATGACCGTAGTCAAAGTGAAGATCCGCCACTCGCTCTGGACGATTGATGGCCACCTGTCACGCTGAATTAACTTCCCATCTTATCTCTGATAGGGTCACACTGACTGACGTAATTTGATTGACCACCTAAATCGAGCCCAGTATCAACTCTCATAAAAAAAGACTATAATATCCGTTCTCCATTACGTACTGTACCTGAGGTGCCAGGTGGTACGTGCATATGGACCAGGTTCTCATTAAGGGACACAACCTACTTGAACAGATCACTTTCTTGTGCAACAAATAAAATTTACCCCGATATCAATATGAGGTCAGCTGTTTAATGACAGCAATTCATGATTTTGCTGGTAGGGTTTTGTTCATGAAGTTTTCTGACATCTACCCATGTGTATAACCGTAGATGGAGTTATGGATATATGTAGACGTGGGTGTTGATGTAGATTTATGTGTAGGCATAGATGTGGATGTAGGTGTAGATTGTGTAGGTGTAGATGTGGATGTGGATGTAGATTGTGTAGGTGTGGATGTAGTTGTAGGTGTCTGTGTGGGTGTGGGTGTAGGTGTGGGTGTAGGCATAGATGTGGATGTAGGTGTAGATTGTGTAGGTGTGGATGTGGATGTAGGTGTAGGTGTGTAGGTGTGGATGTGGATGTAGTTGTAGATGTCTGTGTTGGTGTGGGTGTAGGCATAGATGTGGATGTAGGTGTAGATGGTGTAGGTGTGGATGTGGATGTGGATGTAGGTGTAGATTGTGTAGGTGTGGATGTAGTTGTAGATGTCTGTGTTGGTGTGGGTGTAGGCATAGATGTGGATGTAGGTGTAGATTGTGTAGGTGTGGATGTGGATGTAGATTGTGTAGGTGTGGATGTAGTTGTAGGTGTCTGTGTTGGTGTGGGTGTAGGTGTGGGTGTAGGCATAGATGTGGATGTAGGTGTAGATTGTGTAGGTGTGGATGTAGTTGTAGGTGTCTGTGTGGGTGTAGGTGTAGGTGTGGGTGTAGGCATAGATGTGGATGTAGGTGTAGATTGTGTAGGTGTAGGTTGTGTAGGTGTGGATGTGGATGTAGTTGTAGGTGTCTGTGTTGGTGTGGGTGTAGGCATAGATGTGGATGTAGGTGTAGATTGTGTAGGTGTGGATGTGGATGTAGTTGTAGGTGTCTGTGTTGGTGTGGGTGTAGGTGTGGGTGTAGGCATAGATGTGGATGTAGGTGTAGATTGTGTAGGTGTGGATGTGGATGTAGTTGTAGGTGTCTGTGTTGGTGTGGGTGTAGGTGTGGGTGTGGGCATAGATGTGGATGTAGGTGTAGATTGTGTAGGTGTGGATGTAGTTGTAGGTGTCTGTGTGGGTGTGGGTGTAGGTGTGGGTGTGGGCATAGATGTGGATGTAGGTGTAGATTGTGTAGGTGTGGATGTGGATGTAGTTGTAGGTGTCTGTGTTGGTGTGGGTGTAGGTGTGGGTGTAGGCATAGATGTGGATGTATGTAGGTGTGTGTAGGTGTGGATGTGTGTAGGTGTAGGTAGAATGGAGATGTAGGTGTAGGTGTGTGAGTGTCTGTGTTGGTGTGGGTGTAGGTGTGGGTGTGAGCATAGATGTGGATGCAAGGTGTGAATTGTGTAGGTGTGGATGTGGATGTAGTTGTAGTCTGTCTGTGTGTGGTGTGTAGGTGTGGGTGTAGGCATAGATGTGGATGTAGGGTGCAGGTGTCTAGGTGTGGATGTGCATGTAGTTAGCAGGTGTCTGTGTCCCATGGTGCAGGTGTGGGGTGTAGGCACAGATGTGGATGTAGAGTGTAGGTGTGTAGGTGTGGATGTGCATGTAGTTGTAGGTGTCTGTGTTGGTGTGGGTGTAGAGTGCAGAGTGTAGGCATAGATGTGGATGTAGATTGGTGTAGGTGTGTGGATGCATATAAATATGGTGTCTGTGTGTAGTGTGGGTGTGGAGCATGTAGGAGCAATGTGGATGTAGGTGTAGGTGTGTAGAAGTGTGGATGTGTATAGAGGCATATGGTGTGGGTGAGGTGTATGGGTGTAGGCATAGATGTGGATGTGTGTAAGGAGGTATAGGGTGTGGATGTAGTTGTAGAGTGTCTGTGTATGGTGTAGGTGTAGGTAGTAGGTGTAGGCATAGATGTGGACAGAGTGCAGAGGTGTGTAGGAGTGTGGATGTGGTGTAGTTAGCAAATTGTAGTTGTCTGAGGTGTAGGTGTGGGTGAAAAGGTGGTGTAGATAGATGTAGGTGTAGGTGCAGGTGTGTAGTGTGTAGGTGTGGATGTGGATATAGTTGTAAGTGTCTGTGTAGGGTGTAGGTGTAGGTGTGTGGGTGTGGGGCATAGATGTGGATGTAAGGTGTGGATTGTGTAGGATGTGGATGTGCATGTAGTTGTAGGTGTCTGTGGGTGTAGGTGTGAGTGTGGGCACAGATGTGGATGTAGGTGCAGATTGTGTAGAATGTGGATGTGGAGTTGTAGAGTGTCTGTGTTGGTGTGGGTGTAGGTGTGTGTAGGCATAGATGTGGATGTAGGTGTAGATTGTGTAGGTGTGGATGTGGATGTAGTTGTAGGTGTCTGTGTTGGTGTGGGTGTAGGTGTGGGTGTAGGCATAGATGTGGATGTAGGTGTAGATTGTGTAGGAGTAGATGTAGATTGTAGATAGATATAATTCTTTATTTCCCCCAATTGAATGGAGATTACAATATGGACATTAAACACTTTATCACGCTGAGATTTGATATCATCATTTACGGCCGTTGACCAGCATTTCTTATTAATGAATTGACAATTATTGACATAGTGTATGCTTAGTTATACAGTACTTCAGATTTATGTGTCGTCGTAGATGTGGATGTGGATGTAGCCTGTAGGTGAAGGTTGTGTAGGTGTAGGTTAATTTATGCGTTGGTGTAGGTTAATTTATGCGTTGGTGTAGGTTAATTTATGCGTTGGTGTATATTTGTGTGTAGGTGTAGCCGGGTTGTTGTGTTGGCGTAGATTTAAGTGTAGGCGTAGATTTATGTGTAGGCGTAGATTTAAGTGTAGGCGTATATTTATGTGTAGGCGTAGATTTAAGTGAGGGGCAGAAGCTCTATCCTCTACACCAGGCGGTTTGTAGGTATCGACTGAGATCTAGCTGTGAGTCTCCGGCTGTAGGTAGAACTAGGTGTCCGTCTAAATGTAGGTCTTGGTCCCTGTCCAGATTAAAGGCTAGATCTTGGTCTAGATTTTGGTCTAATATAAGTGTAGTCAACATGTAGGTCTAGGATGGAAAAGACGATTGTCAGTGTTGATATAACAATAGGACTCTTTGACATGGAGATACACAGGACAATTAAACAGAAATTATGTGATTGTAGGTAAGATGATTTCTCACAAATGTGCAAAATTTGAAAATTAAATTCATGAACATTATTTATGCTACACTTAATTAACATGTAAGTCTATGGAAATTACGCCAAGTGTCCGAATACATTTTGCACCTCTCTGTGTATCTCACATAGCACGCTTTTCAATACACAAAAAATCATACAATTCTTGTTCTTTTAACATTGCGTAGGGGGCTAAATATATCTCTGTGGGCGAATACCACAAGAGCGCGTGTGAGTATAAACGGTAAAACATGACTGTTTAGTGAGTAAGGATCTCGACAACATCTGACCCAAGACAAATCTCAGTGCATGCAGGACATTTGAATACTCAGGTAACTACCAAAGACTTCATTTTGTTCCGTGATAGCTGGAAGCAGATTGAAATAGGCGTGATTTTAATCTCATCAGATGTGTGTCAAAATGATATAATTGCTATCATTACTGTTGTTAATAAGTTTCAATTCACTGAGTAATATGGGCGGTGGGGTAGCCTAGTGGTTAAAGCGTTGGCTCGTCACGCCGAAGACCCGGGTTTGAATCCCCACATGGGTACAATGTGTGAAGCCCATTTCTGGTGTTCCCCGCCGTGATGTTGCTGGAATATTGCTAAAAGCGGCGTAAAACCAAACTCAGTCAGTCAGTCACTGAGTAATGTCACCGCAAATTTCAAGAATACATGTAATACACATCATGTGGATTTTACAGACACTTCTTTGAATACAACTAGAGTTATTTCCCTTCGACCTGCTTACTATGTCCTTGACGCGCTGGTTACTTCTTACAGTCTTTGTTTGGTTCCAGTTTGGAATTACCGATTGTGTAGGGTCTCCATTGTGAAATGTAGGATGTACGACAAGTTTACTAATTTTAGTTTTTTATATACATAGTTTGTTATACAAAAGGTGGCCCAGCACAAAACATATTATATTACTGCAGCTAACAAACAAAATAAATAAATGTTTTAACAGTCGGTTCGGTATAAGCAGTTTTGTTCAACATGTTATTCACTCCTCCTATTTCTTTATTTTCTCAAAAGTGAATTTTAGATAGGGATTGCAGATTGAAAATAAACACATGTACTGGCACACACTTTAGAAGATGACACTGTTACCCTGCGAAACCACTCATATTTATTTCAATTTTGATTTAAATTCCATCCTAATCTTCATCCTTAATCCTAATGTAATAAGAGGTGACTAATGGGATTGTGCGGTCAGGCTCACAGACTTGGCTGACAGATATCATATCCCAATTGTGTTGATTGATGCTCATGATGTCAGTCACTGGATTGTCTGGACCAGACGTGATCATGGACAGACTGCTGTCACATGGCTGGAGTATTACTGAGTGCAGTGTTAAACAAGAAACAAACAGAATTATGGGGATTATCACAAATATTGAGTTTCTATGTATTAAGAATTCCAAACCAAATAATAGCCATATCATATGTCATATATTCTATAGAATAACATGGCATGATTCAAAGACTGAATTGTGTAAGTCAACACGTTTTTAATGTACAAATCATTTCAAAAATTTGAACCAGATAAGTTAACCAAATTTGTTAATAGAAGTAATGACTGACCATGAAATAAGTGTTTTTCCTTAACAGGGCTGAGGAAATTCATAGCTGCTGGGGGAACAGTGTTCAGTGTGGAGAATAAAAAACCCATAGTTATCTTGTTCCCCTCTGTAACAAAAAATATAATATCAGATTGAGACACTAACTCTGTAAAGTCTTACAAGATTAGAAGATAGTTCTCTTACGTTATTCTGGATTAAGTTTTGTTGGTCATGTGTTTTCTACAATAACATGGCTATGTGTGTGTAGCTGAAGTGTGTGTGCTGGTCAGTTGCCATGACATGTGCAATGCTATAAGCTGGATCATGTCTCTGATCTTAAGTCCCTTTATTAGCTTGAGATGTACATATCACTACTGACAGCTGATTGATGTTGTTCATTACAACCTACAGACAATTAATATACACATGAGTTTAATAGTCAGTAACATAAAGACTGCTTTTGTTGAATACTTTTCTGCATTTTGTATTAATGGGGTTCCTTCTTTTGTAATAATTGGATCCAAAGTTTCTTCCATGAAACACTTCCTGATGTAGGTTTCAAGTTGGAGGAAATTCCATGAATATACTTGGCAGGTATCCAAATGTTGTCATGTTAAACGAGATTGTGTTGCAAATACTGACCAAGGTATTGCTCTCAGCTGCCATTTTGTGATAATTTTGAAATGTGTGGAAATATGATTACAATGTATATGTTGTTATTAATGTGACTTATGATAACTAGCATGATAATTTCATGCTGTATTGAACCTGTCTGAGGTCTGTTGTGTGTACTTAAATACTAAGTGTCCAAACCAAATGCCCGGTTTTTGTACAAAGTAGTGCAGCCTTCAGATGGGTGGTTCCACACTCAGTCTTCACATGTAGCAGTTCTGTGTAAACTTTGACTCAATTCTCTGAGGCTTTTCCTCTTTAAGAACAAGACATTTTATAACCTGTGGTGAACTATGATTTACGTGTTACGCCTCGTGTTGATATAATTGATATCAGTAGACACGAAGGGGAGATTCTATTTATCATCAAAAATCATTCTTCATTAGTTTTCAATGAAAAATGTACATCTCTCAACACTGTACTATCATTAGACTTGCAGTGCAGTGATGTAATAGCATTGTGACATCATCAAGTTGATGACGTCATAGCATTGTCAGGGCATTGTACAAAATCTACTGTCAAAACGATATCTCCTAGGAGATATCATATGATCTCACACAAGCGATATCTCCTGTGGAACACAGTTTTGGATGATAAAAACAAATCTCACATGACTTGTGACATGACTTGTCAGTTGAGGTGGGAAGGAATGTGTGGGTTTGACACAGCTTTGATGGGTATTTCAGGTCTATATCAGCTTGTTAGTTGATGTGGGAAGGAATGTGTGGGTTTAACACAGCTTTGATGGGTATTTCAGGTCTATATCAGCTTGTCAGTTGAGGTGGGAAGGAATGTGTGGGTTTAACACAGCTTTGATGGGTATTTCAGGTATATCAGCTTGTTAGTTGATGTGGGAGGAATGTGTGGGTTTAACACAGCTTTGATGGATATTTCAGGTCTATATCATCCTGTCAGTTGATGTGGGAAGGAATGTGTGGGTTTAACACAGCTTTGATGGGTATTTCAGGTCTATATCAGCTTGTCAGTTGATGTGGGAAGGAATGTGTGGGTTTAACACAGCTTGATGGGTATTTCAGGTATATCAGCTTGTTAGTTGAGATGGGAAGGAATGTGTGGGTTTAACACAGCTTGATGGGTATTTCAGGTCTATATCAGCTTGTCAGTTGATGTGGGAAGGAATGTGTGGGTTTAACACAGCTTGATGGGTATTTCAGGTCTATATCAGCTTGTTAGTTGAGGTGGGAAGGAATGTGTGGGTTTAACACAGCTTTGATGGGTATTTCAGGTCTATAGCGCTTGTCAGTTGATGTGGGAAGGAATGTGTGGGTTTAACACAGCTTTGATGGGTATTTCAGGACTATATCAGCTTGTCAGTTGATGTGGGAAGGAATGTGTGGGTTTAACACAGCTTTGATGGGTATTTCAGGTCTATGTCAGCTTGTTAGTTGAGGTGGGAAGGAATGTGTGGGTTTAACACAGCTTGATGGGTATTTCAGGTCTATATCAGCTTGTTAGTTGAGATGGGAAGGAATGTGTGGGTTTAACACAGCTTGATGGGTATTTCAGGTCTATATCAGCTTGTTAGTTGACATGGGAAGGAATGTGTGGGTTTAACACAGCTTGATGGGTATTTCAGGTCTATGTCAGCTTGTTAGTTGAGGTGGGAAGGAATGTGTGGGTTTAACACAGCTTGATGGGTATTTCAGGTCTATATCAGCTTGTTAGTTGATGTGGGAAGGAATGTGTGGGTTTAACACAGCTTTGATGGGTATTTCAGGTCTATATCAGCTTGTTAGTTGATGTGGGAAGGAATGTGTGGGTTTAACACAGCTTGATGGGTATTTCAGGTCTATATCAGCTTGTTAGTTGAGGTGGGAAGGAATGTGTGGGTTTAACACAGCTTTGATGGGTATTTCAGGTCTATAGCGCTTGTCAGTTGATGTGGGAAGGAATGTGTGGGTTTAACACAGCTTTGATGGGTATTTCAGGACTATATCAGCTTGTCAGTTGATGTGTGAAGGAATGTGTGGGTTTAACACAGCTTGATGGGTATTTCAGGTCTATGTCAGCTTGTTAGTTGAGGTGGGAAGGAATGTGTGGGTTTAACACAGCTTGATGGGTATTTCAGGTCTATGTCAGCTTGTTAGTTGAGGTGGGAAGGAATGTGTGGGTTTAACACAGCTTGATGGGTATTTCAGGTCTATAGAGCTTGTCAGTTGAGGTGGGAAGGAATGTGTGGGTTTAACACAGCTTGATGGGTATTTCAGGACTATAGAGCTTGTCAGTTGATGTGGGAAGGAATGTGTGGGTTTAACACAGCTTAAGGGGTATTTCAGGTCTATAGAGCTTGTCAGTTGAGGTGGGAAGGAAAGTCTGATGTGATGCATGTCTTCAACATTTACCACTCTGGCCATATCAACAAAGAACATTTCAGGCCACATTTGAGATTCAGAGCCATACCTACCTGGGTATATACATATTTCATTTAACAGCAATAAGCATGCAATCTAACCACGTGTTTTTACTGAATCTCAATATGTGTGTCTCAGTTTGGCACAAGTGCCCAGATGTGAAGATCTGGGTGGTGTCTGGAGCATGTAGTTTTCTAAATCCTGTCTGTGACATGCTGTTGTACAGAACATGTTATCGTGTGTGACATACTGTTGTCTGTGAAATGTTGTTTTTGGAAAATGTTAAAATGATTGTGTAAAAATGTTGTTTCTAGAAAATGTTAAAATGATTGTGAAAAAAGCTTTTATTGTATCTTCAGATATATAAGCTAGGAGTAGCATTTCTAAAGTACAGAATTTTGAAGTTCAAATTCATCTCTGAAGCATAAATCAGTAAATTCATGTATTTGTTATTTGAGCTAGTCACATTTTATTTCAGTGAATATATTCTCTGAAAACTGCATACAGAGTGAGTTGATCAGCATAAATTGCCTTGACTATACATGCTGGCTCCCAGATGACACTTCTTACCTTTGTCATTGCCTGGATGGAGCTACTCACCTGGCTTGCTGTGACTATACATGCTGGCTCCCAGATGACACTTCTTACCCTTGTCATTGCCTGGATGGAGCTACTCACCTGGCTTGCTGTGACTATACATGCTGGCTTCAGATGACACTTCTTACTCTCGTCATTGCCTGGATGGAGCTACTCACCTGGCTTGCTGTGACTATACATGCTGGCTCCCAGATGACACTTCTTACTCTCGTCATTGCCTGGATGGAGCTACTCACCTGGCTTGCTATGACTATACATGCTGGCTCCCAGATGACACTTCTTACTCTCGTCATTGCCTGGATGGAGCTACTCACCTGGCTTGCTATGACTATACATGCTGGCTCCCAGATGACACTTCTTACTCTCGTCATTGCCTGGATGGAGCTACTCACCTGGCTTGCTATGACTATACATGCTGGCTCCCAGATGACACTTCTTACTCTCGTCATTGCCTGGATGGAGCTACTCACCTGGCTTGCTATGACTATACATGCTGGCTCCCAGATGACACTTCTTACTCGCCATTGCCTGGATGGAGCTACTCACCTGGCTTGCTATGACTATACATGCTGGCTCCCAGATGACACTTCTTACTCTCGTCATTGCCTGGATGGAGCTACTCACCTGGCTTGCCGTGACTATACATGCTGGCCCCAGATGACGCTTCTTACCCTTGTCATTGCCTGGATGGAGCTACTCACCTGGCTTGCCGTGACTATACATGCTGGCTCCCAGATGACACTTCTTACCCTCGTCATTGCCTGGATGGAGCTACTCACCTGGCTTACCGTGACTATACATGCTGGCTCCCAGATGACATGTCTTACTCTCGTCATTGCCTGGATGGAGCTACTCACCTGGCTTGCTATGACTATACATGCTGGTCCCAGATGACACTTCTTACTCTCGTCATTGCCTGGATGGAGCTACTCACCTGGCTTGCTATGACTATACATGCTGGCTCCCAGATGACACTTCTTACTCTCGTCATTGCCTGGATGGAGCTACTCACCTGGCTTGCCGTGACTATACATGCTGGCTCCCAGATGACATGTCTTACTCTCGTCATTGCCTGGATGGAGCTACTCACCTGGCTTGCCGTGACTATACATGCTGGCTCCCAGATGACACTTCTTACCCTTGTCATTGCCTGGATGGAGCTACTCACATGGCTTGCTATGACTATACATGCTGGCTTCAGATGACACTTCTTACTCTCGTCATTGCCTGGATGGAGCTACTCACCTGGCTTGCCGTGAATATACATGCTGGCTCCCAGATGACACTTCTTACCCTTGTCATTGCCTGGATGGAGCTACTCACCTGGCTTGCCGTGACTATACATGCTGGCTCCCAGATGACACTTCTTACTCTCGTCATTGCCTGGATGGAGCTACTCACATGGCTTGCCGTGAATATACATGCTGGTCCCAGATGACACTTCTTACCCTTGTCATTGCCTGGATGGAGCTACTCACCTGGCTTGCCGTGACTATACATGCTGGCTCCCAGATGACACTTCTTACTCTCGTCATTGCCTGGATGGAGCTACTCACCTGGCTTGCCGTGACTATACATGCTGGCTTCAGATGACACTTCTTACTCTCGTCATTGCCTGGATGGAGCTACTCACATGGCTTGCTATGACTATACATGCTGGCTTCAGATGACACTTCTTACTCTCGTCATTGCCTGGATGGAGCTACTCACCTGGCTTGCCGTGACTATACATGCTGGCTTCAGATGACACTTCTTACTCTCGTCATTGCCTGGATGGAGCTACTCACCTGGCTTGCCGTGACTATACATGCTGGCTCCCAGATGACACTTCTTACTCTCGTCATTGCCTGGATGGAGCTACTCACATGGCTTGCTATGACTATACATGCTGGCTCCCCAGATGACACTTCTTACTCGTCATTGCCTGGATGGAGCTACTCACCTGGCTTGCCGTGAATATACATGCTGTGTCCCAGATGACACTTCTTACCCTTGTCATTGCCTGGATGGAGCTACTCACCTGGCTTGCTATGACTATACATGCTGGCCCCAGATGACACTTCTTACTCTCGTCATTGCCTGGATGGAGCTACTCACCTGGCTTGCTATGACTATACATGCTGGCTTCAGATGACACTTCTTACTCTCGTCATTGCCTGGATGGAGCTACTCACCTGGCTTGCTATGACTATACATGCTGGCTTCAGATGACACTTCTTACTCTCGTCATTGCCTGGATGGAGCTACTCACATGGCTTGCTATGACTATACATGCTGGCTTCAGATGACACTTCTTACTCTCGTCATTGCCTGGATGGAGCTACTCACCTGGCTTGCTATGACTATACATGCTGGCTCCCAGATGACACTTCTTACTCTCGTCATTGCCTGGATGGAGCTACTCACCTGGCTTGCCGTGAATATACATGCTGGCTCCCAGATGACATGTTTTACCCTTGTCATTGCCTGGATGGAGCTACTCACCTGGCTTACCGTGACTATACATGCTGGCTCCCAGATGACATGTTTTACCCTTGTCATTGCCTGGATGGAGCTACTCACCTGGCTTGCCATGAATATACATACTGGCTCCCAGATGACATGTCTTACCCTTGTCATTGCCTGGATGGAGCTACTCACCTGGCTTGCCGTGACTATACATACTGGCTCCCAGATGACATGTCTTACTCTTGTCATTGCCTGGATGGAGCTACTCACCTGGCTTGCCGTGACTATACATGCTGGCTCCCAGATGACACTTCTTACCCTTGTCATTGCCTGGATGGAGCTACTCACCTGGCTTGCCGTGACTATACATGCTGGCTTCAGATGACACTTCTTACCCTTGTCATTGCCTGGATGGAGCTACTCACCTGGCTTGCCGTGACTATACATGCTGGCTTCAGATGACACTTCTTACCCTTGTCATTGCCTGGATGGAGCTACTCACATGGCTTGCCGTGACTATACATGCTGGCTTCAGATGACGCTTCTTACTCTTGTCATTGCCTGGATGGAGCTACTCACCTGGCTTGCTATGACTATACATGCTGGCTCCCAGATGACGCTTCTTACTCTCGTCATTGCCTGGATGGAGCTACTCACCTGGCTTACCGTGACTATACATGCTGGCTCCCAGATGACATGTCTTACTCTCGTCATTGCCTGGATGGAGCTACTCACCTGGCTTGCCGTGACTATACATGCTGGCTCCCAGATGACATGTCTTACTCTCGTCATTGCCTGGATGGAGCTACTCACCTGGCTTGCCGTGACTATACATGCTGGCTTCAGATGATGCTTCTTACCTCGTCATTGCCTGGATGGAGCTACTCACCTGGCTTGCCGTGACTATACATGCTGGCTTCAGATGACACTTCTTACTCGTCATTGCCTGGATGGAGCTTACTCACCTGGCTTGCCGTGACTATACATGCTGGCTCCCAGATGACACTTCTTACCTCGTCATTGCCTGGATGGAGCTACTCACCTGGCTTGCTATGACTATACATGCTGGCTCCCAGATGACACTTCTTACTCTCGTCATTGCCTGGATGGAGCTACTCACCTGGCTTGCCGTGACTATACATGCTGGCTCCCAGATGACATGTCTTACCCTTGTCATTGCCTGGATGGAGCTACTCACCTGGCTTGCCGTGACTATACATGCTGGCTCCCAGATGACATGTCTTACCCTTGTCATTGCCTGGATGGAGCTACTCACCTGGCTTGCCGTGACTATACATGCTGGCTCCCAGATGACACTTCTTACTCTCGTCATTGCCTGGATGGAGCTACTCACCTGGCTTGCCGTGACTATACATGCTGGCTCCCAGATGACACTTCTTACTCTCGTCATTGCCTGGATGGAGCTACTCACCTGGCTTGCTATGACTATACATGCTGGCTCCCAGATGACATGTCTTACTCTCGTCATTGCCTGGATGGAGTTACTCACCTGGCTTACCGTGACTATACATGCTGGCTTCAGATGACACTTCTTACTCTCGTCATTGCCTGGATGGAGCTACTCACATGGCTTGCTATGACTATACATGCTGGCTTCAGATGACACTTCTTACTCTCGTCATTGCCTGGATGGAGCTACTCACCTGGCTTGCTATGACTATACATGCTGGCTTCAGATGACACTTCTTACTCTCGTCATTGCCTGGATGGAGCTACTCACCTGGCTTGCCGTGACTATACATGCTGGCTCCCAGATGACATGTCTTACTCTTGTCATTGCCTGGATGGAGCTACTCACCTGGCTTGCTATGACTATACATGCTGGCTCCCAGATGACACTTCTTACTCTCGTCATTGCCTGGATGGAGCTACTCACCTGGCTTGCCGTGACTATACATGCTGGCTCCCAGATGACATGTCTTACTCTCGTCATTGCCTGGATGGAGCTACTCACATGGCTTGCTATGACTATACATGCTGGCTCCCAGATGACATGTCTTACTCTCGTCATTGCCTGGATGGAGCTACTCACCTGGCTTGCCGTGACTATACATGCTGGCTTCAGATGACATGTCTTACTCTCGTCATTGCCTGGATGGAGCTACTCACCTGGCTTGCCGTGACTATACATGCTGGCTCCCAGATGACATGTCTTACTCTCGTCATTGCCTGGATGGAGCTACTCACATGGCTTGCTATGACTATACATGCTGGCTTCAGATGACGCTTCTTACTCACGTCATTGCCTGGATGGAGCTACTCACCTGGCTTGCCGTGACTATACATGCTGGCTTCAGATGACACTTCTTACTCTCGTCATTGCCTGGATGGAGCTACTCACCTGGCTTGCCGTGACTATACATGCTGGCTTCAGATGACACTTCTTACTCTCGTCATGGCCTGGATGGAGCTACTCACCTGGCTTGCCGTGACTATACATGCTGGCTTCAGATGACACTTCTTACTCTCGTCATTGCCTGGATAGACCTACTCACCTGGCTTGCCGTGACTATACATGCTGGCTTCAGATGACACTTCTTACTCTCGTCATTGCCTGGATGGAGCTACTCACCTGGCTTGCCGTGACTATACATGCTGGCTTCAGATGACACTTCTTACTCTCGTCATGGCCTGGATGGAGCTACTCACCTGGCTTGCCGTGACTATACATGCTGGCTTCAGATGACACTTCTTACTCTCGTCATTGCCTGGATGGACCTACTCACCTGGCTTGCCATGTTGAACATCAAGACTCCTGCCATTCAGAGATTATAGCTGATGCTGTTTTCACATGCTGCGCACCATCAAAATTTGACCAGGGAAAGGTTATCATATGTTAAAAACACATAAGCAATTTTGTTTGCCACCCCATTATATTTTCATTTCCTATATCACAGATCTGACAACCCTATTTTCAGCAAAAATATTTGTCATTGAGAAGTTTTTATTAACAAAACTTAAAAATGAATGCTTTGTTCAAGTGACATTCATATTTAACCAGATCAGTCAGTCATTCTGTGCGTTGATAGACTAGATTAGTAGGCTGAAATAACTCATCCGACTGAACCTAATATCAAAGGTTCAAAGTCATGTCAGTCTTTTTTCCTTTTGATTTCAATAGAAAAAAACCAACATTGCTCTTTATCTTTACACATCCCAACATGTCTGTTCCAGAGAGGGACAAATACTTTTCTTTTTAAACTTAGATGTATCAATTGAAATTGTCCTTTGTGAAGGAATAATGTAGCTGATATATATTTGTTGAATCCAAGGGTAAATGTATATTTTACTCAACAGTAAAACATTACAAGTTGAAAATAATTCATTTTTAATAGGATACACAAAGGTTACACAAAGACAGACAGGTCACAACTGAGAAGTAATTAGGTTGTCTACCAAGGTAATACAATCTATCACTGATCAAGGTCATTTCAGGGTAACATTTCCCTCAGAGGATTTACCACACTGGCATCACACATTCTGAAAACTTCCAGTGGTTTATTCATAATGTAACACATTCTGTTTTGAATAGATAGGGGTGTTTTTCATGTGATTAACTTTGATACCCAAAATTAGTCCTAAAGTTATAATCTCCATGGTAAAGTATCTCTGGGATATTTCAATATTCAGTGTGTTGAGTATGTTGTCAATTAGAAGTTAGGTATGACAGGTAATTGACTGGAGAGCAGCTCACGTTGCCTGTTGAATGGCAGTTGCACAGTTTGCTTCTTAAGTGCACACAACTCATCTGACATAAAGTTTTTCATCAAAGCTTTAATATGTACCCGGTAACTGAATGATTTCAGAATCAAAAACTTGGTATTTGATAGTCCAACAGTGAATCTGACCCATGTTTTCACACATGAGTGAGTGAGTGAATAAGGTTTAATACTACTTTGAACACTAGCCCTTCTCATTTGAACAAGCACAGCTACCATATTCACCTCAAGCATACCATTCCAATATGTAACCTGTAATCAAGATCTAAGCAAAAGCCATTCTAATCCTAAAGTTCTCATTAAAGTATCCATTTCCATCTCTATACAATGTATTTCAAATATACACACAGCAGTTTAGAAGTGATATGTACTTCACAAAACAATTTAAAGATATGAATGATATATTTCTTTATATGTCTATAGTAATTCTGTCTTTGCCATTGGGTGTTCTTCAAATTCCTTGAGTAGTTCCGGTACATAATTTCCTTAGTATTATCACTAAAGTTTAAACTGTAATTTCACTGCCATTTGAACCTCTCTACCCCTATATCTTCCAACTGACAAAGGTATGGTTTGTCAATATTCCAGGTGGATCATTAGATCATCAACTCTTATACTTTGTTGATTCCTGTTTGTCATTCTTCTGTCAAAGAAGATTCTTCACTCCAGTCTGGAATATTGGGATGAAGATCTCACAGGCAATCTCAGACTAATCATGGTTTTGTTAAAATATATTCTTATAAAGTAGTAACATTATCTTTAGGGATTATCTTTTGTACTATTTATCTTCTTATGATGAAACATATTTCACTCAGGCACACCACCTTATTCAGTGATGATTGCCAACTATTAGAACATCACACTAATGTGTTCGCTGTATACTAATCACCGAACATATATTATTTTGACAGTAACAAATACAACCATTATAATTGAAAAGGCTCCCCCTGTGAAATGGGAAATTCAGAAGGAATCTAGACCTGCTTTATTTAGGGCTTTACCATTGCAGTAAGGGCTAGGGAGTAGGGGAAATAATGTGGTTCAGGGACTGAGACAGACTATTCGCTGCACTGTGGTTGATTTGAAACTGGAAGAAATATTCTTTTTCTATTCCAAAGACTGCCTTTTAAACCAATAACCAGACACCAAGGCCAGAACATATATTCACAGCATGGAATATGATGTTTCATGCTAAACCCAACCCCTCTGAAATTAACAAAGCCTAGTGTCCGAGTCAAGTTCGTTGGATATGTTTCTATTCAGGATATGTCTTACAACACAATATGATTGCACCAACATCCCTTTGTCTTAGCATCCTGTGTTTTTGAAGAGGATCACTATCTGAAGCTGCTTATCTATAAGTAGATATTACCTATGTGATCTGTGATAGACAAGGCTGGGTATTGCTCATCCAGGCACAACACCAGCTGAGATGTGACACCCCAGATATCAGTAAACCTTAACATTATTCATTGTTACTAATCAACCATATTTGTCAAGGATGCAGTCAAGCCAGAAAAGGTTTTATTCTCCTCATTCACATATACTCTTCGAAAAAAGTAGGGGATCGTGTAATGTATATGTCATGATAGGGAGTCAGAAGAAGAATCAGTTTTAGAAACTTACTGCAGGACAAACTTACACCCCAGCATACCTGACACATTGCACCTGGACAGGGGAGGGTGCTTTCCTTCATTCCTACACTTGAGTGAAAGTTTGTCAAACTGCAGTCACTAGTGTTGTAGATTGTGCATTATCTACAGTAACTGTCTTGACTCTTACTTTAGTTCAGTGTTTATCATGAGACAGTGTATGAAATAAGGCCCGCCCAAGACAGGCTAGATTTCTGACGGATGGTCCAAATTTACAGCTAGCCAGCCCGATGGTCTGGTAATTTTTTTTCAGATATTCCATACATCTGAGTAAATTCACCATATCTTGGTGCCTGGTCTGGTTAAATCCATGTCTGGCTGGGTTTTTGGCTTATACGTGTATCATACACTGGATGAGATGGTGAATGTGAGATGAATGCCTGAAGTCTATTGACATCATCCTTCAAACTCAGCCAGAGGTATCCATTATGTTCAATGTTTCTCAGTAGTATCTCAGTTGGCTAGAACTATGAAACCGGTATGACTGCAGGCTAGCACTATGAAACCAGCAGTTCACTATGAAACCAGTATTACTGCGGCTAGCACTATGACACCAGTATTACTGCAGGCTAGCACTATGAAACCAGCAGTTCACTATGAAACCAGTATTACTGCAGGCTAGCACTATGAAACCAGCAGTTCACTATGACACCAGTATTACTGCAGGCTAGCACTATGAAACCAGCAGTTCACTATGAAACCAGTATTACTGCAGGCTAGCACTATGACACCAGTATTACTGCAGGCTAGCACTATGACACCAGTATTACTGCAGGCTAGCACTATGAAACCAGCAGTTCACTATGACACCAGTATTACTGCAGGCTAGCACTATGAAACCAGCAGTTCACTATGAAACCAGTATTACTGCAGGTTAGCACTATGACACCAGTATTACTGCAGGCTAGCACTATGACACCAGTATTACTGCAGGCTAGCACTATGAAACCAGCAGTTCACTATGAAACCAGTATTACTGCAGGCTAGCACTATGAAACCAGTATTACTGCAGGCTAGCACTATGAAACCAGTATTACTGCAGGCTAGCACTATGAAACCAGCAGTTCACTATGAAACCAGTATTACTGCAGGCTAGCACTATGAAACCAGCAGTTCACTATGAAACCAGTATTACTGCAGGCTAGCACTATGAAACCAGTATTACTGCAGGCTAGCACTATGACACCAGCAGTTCACTATGAAACCAGTATTACTTAAGGCTAGCACTTATGACACCAGCAGTTCACTATGAAACCAGTATTACTGCAGGCTAGCACTATGACACCAGCAGTTCACTATGAAACCAGTATTACTGCAGGCTAGCTCTATGAAACCAGCATTGCACTATGAAACCGGTGTTATGTCAGTGAGCTATCACTATCACTTAAGGGTACACAAGGTGGAAGGGAAGAGGTAGGAATAAATGTGATGACATTCATTGATAGGGCTCAGTAAAGCATAATGACAAACTTTTCTTTTAATAACCAGTTTCATTTCAGAAATCGCACACTAAACTGCAGTGGTTCTTTCTTTGGATGTTTGTTACAATACCAAAGAAATAGTATAACAATGATCTGTTACTGTCTTTAGTTATTTGTTTGACCACATGTGGCCAATTATCTGCAACATTCTCCTTACTGATGGCGCATAATATATATGATATTCAACTCACTGAAGGTGCTATTTTCTGCAAGACTTGGTAACAAAAATTACCAGAAATATTTCTTTACTATAAGTCAAAACAAAGCATTGATGTGCAATTTGTAAAAAATAAAAATATTATCATGGGTTAACAAAGGTATCAATATTATGAATTTGATAATTTCTGTTTTTTTCTTTAAAAATGTTAATACATTTTTTCAGGTAATTATTGTTTATTTCATGAGATTTATCCCATCTCCTATAAAATCAGTTTTATAAGCGGTGGCATATTGACAGGCTGTCAGTTTCAGGTAAATGTGTATGCAGGTTTCTACTGGGGATATCGCAGCTGTCATGCTTCAGTGGCACGGACCTGCTTGACGTCTACTCACTATAGGGGGCCTATTACAATATTGTTACAAATTTTAATAGTTATAATTTACGACATGTCTTTATAAAGCAAATGCACTTTCGGCTGAATAAACTTTCACAAGTACAGGATTATCACATATTCACTGCTGATAAATCATATGCAAGCAGTCTGGTTTTTTAAAGTAAAGTTCAAACTTGTCACTCTAAAAGAACGTACAATAAACATGATAAAATCGTTAAATTTGAAATCTGTAATATATGTCTGTCTAGTTATGATAAGACTGTAATTTATGTTCCCAACAAACCTCTCAAACAAACATTTTCCTTTTTTTACCTTAGTTATGTTTTTCACTATATCAGTTTCAGGGTGTGGTGTAAGTTTTTTAAGAAAAATGTGATTAAACTGATACCTGTAAAAATCTAGCATATGCTTTCCACTTGAACAAAGCCATTGAAAACAGCACTGTCTGAGGTGCAGTTTACAAGTCGGAGGAACTGATCCAGCAGGATTCTGCTTGTGCATGGCTTTGTTTATAATTCATCCAATGTACCAAGAGCCTCCTACATTCTGCACTTCCGACCCCGGACAGGTGTCGGGATGTTAATTGCTCACAGGAGCTATTGACAGATTTTTTCCACTTTGATTTTCTGGTGTGTATTTCAGAGGGCACTGAGTAAATTTGAAACAGAATCTTGTCAACTTCGTCTTTATAAAGTCCTCACATTTGACAGAAACACTTAAAATATTCATTTGAGTAATATGTGGGAAATTACTACACAAGTAATGTCGGTTATGTGGCTGAATGGTTACTTTTGTAACTACCATTTCATCTTTCAAGAGCATATGACAGATGTTTAATTAGTGCTTTTGTGACATTTGTCCATTGGAAGGCGATTACATTGAAGGTGACACTCCCTCAACTCCACAACAAGTATTTGACACTGGTGTATTACTATATCTTACCAACTATGATTTATTTAATTTGAGTAGCAGTTACGAACACTAGAATGTAACTCGATGGGTGTTAATCTATATGATACATTGACCGAGTGTTCCTCAATGAAGTATTTATTATATAGAAGTGTAGGAAATATGAACAGAGTTGTCATCACTGTCTTCTGTATCACCATAGCAAGATACACCACATTGGAAATGTCATCCTTTATTTCGACTGATAAATCGATGAATAGATTTAGTTATTTCCTCTCGGTGCTTGTTGTAAATATTGTATCACAGCAATGGTTGCAAAACATTGTTTATATAACAAACTTAATGTGAGGACAGAAACAATGTTCTGACAATAAAATAACTGATACCTTTGATGTTAAAATGGTTTAGGATTTTTACTGTTTTTTTGTTCCTGTATTTAAATCCCACTCCTTTGCCCCTGACAGTTACATGTGAATGGTCTCGCAACAGTATATTTGGGTTTATGAAAAACTCCACAACATGACATGAATGCATTAGCTGCTGGATGGTGGGGATGACAATTACGAGGGCTGGCTGAAAAGTTCTAAGCCTAAATAGGAGAGATCAGTCAGGTTGAATCAAACTTTTGCCAGCAACAAGAACAATCATTGATGAATCATAGACATAAGAACTGCAGCTGTAGTGTTAATATTGTCTTCGTACCAGACCATCTTGTGAACCTACACATTGAAGTCCCCAGAGATGGACACAACTGGCTATAGGGCAGTCATCAAGTACCCGCAACTGACAGGACTAACACCAAGATGGACACAACTGGCTATAGGGCAGTCATCAAGTACCGCAACTGACAGGACTAACACCAAGATGGACACAACTGGCTATAGGGCAGTCATCAAGTACCTATAGGGCGTCATCAAGCACCGCAACTGACAGGACTAACACCAAGATGGACACAACTGGCTATAGGGCAGTCATCAAGTACCGCAACTGACAGGACTAACACCAAGATGGACACAACTGGCTATAGGGCAGTCATCAAGTACCGCAACTGACAGGACTAACACCAAGATGGACACAACTGGCTATAGGGCAGTCATCAAGTACCGCAACTGACAGGACTAAC
The DNA here is from genome assembly GCF_003918875.1 of Haliotis rubra. Lineage (NCBI taxonomy): Eukaryota > Metazoa > Mollusca > Gastropoda > Lepetellida > Haliotidae > Haliotis > Haliotis rubra. The sequence goes on from NW_025766970.1 coordinate 290,681, forward strand.
ACCAAGATGGACACAACTGGCTATAGGGCAGTCATCAAGACTAACACCGCAACTGACAGGACTAACACCAAGATGGACACAACTGGCTATAGGGCAGTCATCAAGTACCCGCAACTGACAGGACTAACACCAAGATGGACACAACTGGCTATAGGGCAGTCATCAAGTACCGCAACTGACAGGACTAACACCAAGATGGACACAACTGGCTATAGGGCAGTCATCAAGTACCGCAACTGACAGGACTAACACCAAGATGGACACAACTGGCTATAGGGCAGTCATCAAGTACCGCAACTGACAGGACTAACACCAAGATGGACACAACTGGCTATAGGGCAGTCATCAAGTACCGCAACTGACAGGACTAACACCAAGATGGACACAACTGGCTATAGGGCAGTCATCAAGTACCGCATAACTGACAGGACTAACACCAAGATGGACACAACTGGCTATAGGGCAGAACTGACAGGACTCAGTCATCATCAAGTACCGCAACTGACAGGACTAACAACTGACAGGACTAACACCAAGATGGACAACAACTGGCTATAGGGCAGTCATCAAGTACCGCAACTGACAGGACTAACACCAAGATGGACACAACTGGCTATAGGGCAGTCATCAAGTACCCGCAACTGACAGGACTAACACCAAGATGGACACAACTGGCTATAGGGCAGTCATCAAGATGGACACAACTGGCTAACATCAAGTACCCGCAACTGACAGGACTAACACCAAGATGGACACAACTGGCTATAGGGCAGTCATCAAGTACCAACCTGACGGGAACCAAGATGGACACAACTGGCTATAACTGACAGGACTAACACCAAGATGGACACAACTGGCTATAGGGCAGTCATCAAGTACCGCAACTGACAGGACTAACACCAAGATGGACACAACTGGCTATAGGGCAGTCATCAAGTACCGCAACTGACAGGACTAACACCAAGATGGACACAACTGGCTATAGGGCAGTCATCAACTGACAGGACCACCAACTGACAGGACTGGCACCGCGAACTGACAGGAACACCAAGATGGACACAACTGGCTATAGGGCAGTCATCAAGTACCCGCAACTGACAAGATGGACACAACTGGCTATAAGTCATCATGGACAACAACTGGCTATACTGGCTATAGGGCAGGACAACTGACAGGACACCAAGATGGACACAACTGGCTATAGGGCAGTCATCAAGTACCGACACCTGGCAACTGACAGGACTAACACCAAGATGGACACAACTGGCTATAGGGCAGTCATCAAGTACCGCAACTGACAGGACTAACACCAAGATGGACACAACTGGCTATAGGGCAGTCATCAAGTACCCAAGAACTGACAGGACTAACACCAAGATGGACACAACTGGCTATAGGGCAGTCATCAAGTACCGCAACTGACAGGACTAACACCAAGATGGACACAACTGGCTATAGGGGCCATCATGACAGGACTAACACCAAGATGGACAGGACTGGCTATAGGGCAGTCATCAAGATGGACCAAGATGGACAACTGGCTATAGGGCAGTCATCAAGTACCTGGCTATAGGGAACTGACAGGACTAACACCAAGATGGACACAACTGGCTATAGGGCAGTCATCAAGTACCCGCAACTGACAGGACTAACACCAAGATGGACACAACTGGCTATAGGGCAGTCATCAAGTACCCGCAACTGACAGGACTAACACCAAGATGGACACAACTGGCTATAGGGCAGTCATCAAGTAACCCGCAACTGACAGGACTAACACCAAGATGGACACAACTGGCTATAGGGCAGTCATCAAGTACCCGCAACTGACAGGACTAACACCAAGATGGACACAACTGGCTATAGGGCAGACATCAAGTACCCATAACTGACAGGACTAACACCAAGATGGACACAACTGGCTATAGGGCAGTCATCATAAGTACCGCGAACTGACAGGACTAACACCAAGATGGACACAACTGGCTATAGGGCAGTCATCAAGTACCAAGATGGACACCGCAACTGACAGGACTAACACCAAGATGGACACAACTGGCTATAGGGCAGACATCAAGTACCCGCAACTGACAGGACTAACACCAAGATGGACACAACTGGCTATAGGGCAGTCATCAAGTACCGCAACTGACAGGACTAACACCAAGATGGACACAACTGGCTATAGGGCAGTCATCAAGTACCGCAACTGACAGGACTAACACCAAGATGGACACAACTGGCTATAGGGCAGTCATCAAACACACCAATCAAGTCATCAAGTTACCGCGAACTGACAGGACTACACCAAGATGGACACAACTATAGGGCAGACAGGACTAACACCAAGATGGACACAACTGGCTATAGGGCAGTCATCAAGTACCCGCAACTGACAGGACTAACACCAACACAGATACATGACGTCTCCACTTAGGGGATGATGGCCCTTTCTTTTCCAGCATTATGCCAGTAGTTGTCTCCACGTGGACTGAGATGAGAAAGAAGCATGTTTTGTGAGGCTTCAACTAGGTCCTGTGCCACAGTGATGTACACATGTCCATTTACAGTAAAACACACTCTAAGTGAATAGTCAAAGTCAACTAAATTAAATTTTCATATAGAAATTTTTAGGATCAGATTTCAGACTTTTGAAAGGAGATATCTAAACAAGACTGGTGGAAATGTCAAGTAGAATCAGAGCCACTCTCAATCTCCTCAGGTGTCAGTTGAATGAACAAAGAACACAGTACATAGACAGCGGTGATAGCTGATCATGGATAGAGCCAGCTTAGGCTAATCTTACCCGATCATCACAGAGATGATGTGCTTTACATGATCATACCTGTCCAGAGGATTGGGTGGTTAATAATCACACAGGATCAGACTGTAATCAGTTGTAGTTTCCTGGTGTTTAACCTCAATCCAGCACACTTTAAACCTGTCTATTTTATTCATTCAGTATGGAGGAACCCGGCAGACTGTGAAGTTAGGGCTTTGTAGATGTATGTAAGGAGTAGGTGTTGTGCTTATAGCAGTCTGCAGGTTTCTTAATTAGGGTACAATGTCACCAGATTGTAATGGGACATTGCCAAAAATGTAAATGTAAGTAAGATGTGCTACAGTCTTAGTGTACTGGAATTAGAAGATAAAGCTACTCTGTTTTCAATCTTGCGGTCCTTTATCGTTGATTTAAGACCGCTAAATGTTTAATTTAAAACCTCACGCTCACGCGTTCGGTTTTTAAATTACATTTAGCAGTGAGGTTTTAAATTAAACATTTAGCGGTCTTAAATCAACAATAAAGGACCACAAAATTGAAAACAGAGTAACTTTATTTTCATTCTAGCACGACTGATAAGCGTTCACCACTTTTTGGTGCAGGAACACAAGGCGTGAAGGGGCCTTTTCCCTCCATATTTCAGGAACCAATATGCTTGTATTTGTAGCAAGAAGAAAAATACAGTTTATACTGTTAGCAAGTACAATTATTTGATTTTTCTCAAGCGAATTATTGATCTCCCCTACTGTATGACAATAGACTCGCCCCAATTCAAGCCGTGAACTTGCTAAGTTTAGTCGCCGCTAACTTTATTCACGGAAATAATTGTTGATAACCACCCTTACTATTCCCAATTTGGAAAATACCTGACATGCCACGTTTTATGTGGGATACATGGACAGTGGAAGTGGAAGACTGGGCATTACGGCCGGGACGGAAGCGGTCAGGTTAGGACGTGTGGGCCGACGTGTGTTGTCGACGTCATGCCCGCTAGATCTGGACCCGGTTAGAATATACTGCCGCTTTTGCGCTGCTGACGGATTTTTTCAGCTTCGTAGTTTCTTCACTGGGATAAGGGTCAAGAAATTCTTCTTCAAACAATTTGCTTTTTACTTAAAAAATACCAAAGATGCTGCCGAGGTAGAAATTGCTGATGTCTGACATGTTTGTTTACAAACAATAGGGTCAACAAGTTCTTTGTATTCATACGTGGTGAATCGGTCACTTTAATTAGCGTTCTTAAACTGCCATTTAAGTACGGTTTTGATGAGCTCTCAGCCAATCAGAATCGAGTATCACACAATGTCGCGCTAGAATGGGATATTAAAATCTCTAACTTTTGAAATGACTGACTCATATGAATGTACATTTTCAAAAAAGTAAGAAAAAGTATATTTGTGCATCACACAATGTGACAATCTTTGATTATGATAGGCTACCATTAGCAGTGTATTAATCATCCAGTCATATTGAAAATAAAAATAAAAATTACAACTTAGATTTTTCTCTGCACTTTTTTAAATTAGATGGTGTGGTTATTGTTGAAGCACATGGCGTCATGACGTTCCCATGTGACACACACTAACATTAGTCATTGACATGACAGGTGGACATTACACACTTACGTCACACACTGAAATCACACTAAGATCACACATTGACATCACAGGCTGATATCACACATTGACAGTGCACATAATGTCACACACTGACATCACAGGCTGATATCATACACTTGTATCACATACTTATACCACACACTGATATACATTTGTATCACATACTTATACCACACACTGATATACACTTGTATCACATACTTATATCACACACTGATATACACTTGTATCACATACTTATATCACACATTGATATACATGTGTATCACATACTTATATCACACACTGATATACATTTGTATCACATACTTATACCACACATTGATATACATTTGTATCACATACTTATACCACACACTGATATACACTTGTATCACATACTTATATCACACACTGATATACATGTGTATCACATACTTATATCACACACTGATATACATTTGTATCACATACTTATATCACACACTGATATACACTTGTATCACATACTTATACCACACATTGATATACATTTGTATCACATACTTATATCACACACTGATATACATTTGTATCACATACTTATACCACACATTGATCTACACTTGTATCACATACTTATATCACACACTGATATCACACTTGTATCACATACTTATATCACACACTGATATACACTTGTATCACATACTTATACCACACACTGATATACACTTGTATCACATACTTATACCACACACTGATATACACTTGTATCACATACTTATATCACACACTGATATACACTTGTATCACATACTTATATCACACACTGATATACATTTGTATCACATACTTATATCACACACTGATATACATTTGTATCACATACTTATATCACACACTGATATACACTTTGTATCACATACTTATATCACACACTGATATACATTTGTATCACATACTTATATCACACACTGATATACACTTGTATCACATACTTATATCACACACTGATCTCACACTTGTATCACATACTTATATCACACACTGATATACACTTGTATCACATACTTATACTCACACACTGATATACACTTGTATCACATACATACTATACCACACACTGATATACACTTGTATCACATCAGCATACTTATATCACACACTGATATACATTTGTATCACATACTACTTATATCACACACTGATATACACTTGTATCACATACTTATATATGATATACATTTGTATCACATACTTATATCACACACTGATATACATTTGTATCACATACTTATATCACACACTGATATACATTTGTATCACATACTTATTTACATACATTTGTATCACATACTCATATCACACACACTTGTATCACATACTTATATCACACACTGATATACACTTGTATCACATACTTATACACACACTGATATACATACATTTGTATCACATACTTATATCACACTGATATACATTTGTATCACATACTTATACATACTTATATCACTTAATCTGATATACATATTTGTATCACATATACACTTGTATCACATACTATATCACACACTGATATACACTTGTATCACATACTTATATCACACACTGATATACACTTGTATCACATACTTATATCACACACTGATATACACTTGTATCACATACTCATATCACACACTGATATACACTTGTATCACATACTTATATCACACACTGATATACACTTGTATCACATACTTATATCACACACTGATATACACTTGTATCACATACTTATATCACACACTGATATACATTTGTATCACACACATACTCATATCACACACTGATATACATTTGTATCACATACTTATATCACACACTGATATACATACATTTGTTTGTATCACATACTTATATCACACACTGATATACATTTGTATCACATACCATATCACACACACTGATATACATTTGTATCACATACTTATATCACACACTGATATACACTTGTATCACATACTTATATATCACATACTTATATCACACACTGATATACACTTGTATCACATACTTATATCACACACTGATATACACTTGTATCACATACTCATATCACACACTGATATACACTTGTATCACATACTTATATCACACACTGATATATACATTTGTATCTTGTATCACATACTTATATCACACACTGATATACACTTGTATCACATACTCATATCACACACTGATATACACTTGTATCACATACTTATATCACACACTGATATACATTTGTATCACATACTTATATCACACACTGATATACATTTGTATCACATACTCATATCACACACTGATATACACTTGTATCACATACTTATATCACACACTGATATACACTCACATACACTGATATATACTCATATCACACACTGATATACATTTGTATCACATACTTATATCACACACTGATATACATTTGTATCACATACTCATATCACACACTGATATACACTTGTATCACATACTTATATCACACACTGATATACACTTGTATCACATACTCATATCACACACTGATATACACTTGTATCACATACTTATATCACACACTGATATACACTTGTATCACATACTTATATCACACACTGATATACATTTGTATCACATACTTATATCACACACTGATATACACTGTATCACATACATACATATCACACATACACACTTGTATCACATACTTATATCACACACACTGATATACACTTGTATCACATACTTATATCACACACTGATATACACTTGTATCACATACTCATATCACACACTGATATACATTTGTATCACATACCATACACACTGATATACTTGTATCACATACTCATATCACACACTGATATACACTTGTATCACATACTTATATCACACACTGATATACACTTGTATCACATACTCATATCACACACTGATATACACTTGTATCACATATACTTCACATATCACACACTGATATACACTTTGTATCACATACTTATATCACACACTGATATACACTTGTATCACATACATATCACACACTGATATACATTTGTATCACATACCATATCACACACTGATATACACTTGTATACATATTTATATCACATACTTCATATCACACACTGATATCACACTTGTATCACATACTTATATCACACACTGATATACACTTGTATCACATACTTATATCACACACTGATATACACTTGTATCACATACTTATATCACACTGATATCACACTTGTATCACATACTTATATCACACACTGATACATACACTTGTATCACATACTTATATCACACACTGATATACATTTGTATCACATACTTATATCACACACTGATATACTTGTATCACATACTTATATCACACACTGATATACACTTGTATTGTATCACATACTTATATCACACACTGATATACACTTGTATCACATACTTATATCACACACTGATATATCTTGTATCACATACTTATATCACACACTGATATACACTTGTATCACATACTTATATATCACACTACACTGATATCACATTTGTATCACATACATTATATCATACATATCACACACTAATATACACTTGTATCACATACTTATATCACACACTGATATACACTTGTATCACATACTTATATCACACACTGATATACACTTGTATCACATATTTATATCACACACTGATATCACACTTGTATCACATACTTATACCACACACTGATATACACTTGTATCACATACTTATATCACACACTGATATACACTTGTATCACATACTTATATCACACACTGATATACACTTGCATCACATACTTATATCACACACTGATATACACTTGTATCACATACTTATATCACACACTGATATACAATTGTATCACATACTGACACACATTGACAATACACACTGAGATGAGACACCTACATTACATACTGATATCACACAGTGAGATGAGACACTTACATTACATACTGATATCACACTGAGATGAGACACCTACATTACATACTGATATCACACAGTGAGATGAGACACTTACATTACATACTGATGTCACACTGAGATGAGACACTTACATTACATACTGATGTCACACTGAGATGAGACACTTACATTACATACTGATATCACACTGAGATGAGACACTTACATTACTGATATCACACTGAGATGAGACACTTACATTACTTACTGATATCACACTGAAATGAGACACCTACATTACGTACTGATATCACACAGTGAGATGAGACACTTACATTACTTACTGATATCACACTGAGATGAGACACTTACATTACATACTGATATCACACTGAGATGAGACACATTACATAGTGATATCACACTGAGATGAGACACTTACATTACATACTGATATCACACTGAGATGAGACACTTACATTACTGATATCACACTGAGATGAGACACTTACATTACATACTGATATCATACTGAGATGAGACACCTACATTACATACTGATATCACACAGTGAGATGAGACACTTACATTACATACTGATATCACACTGAGATGAGACACTTACATTACATACTGATATCATACTGAGATGAGACACCTACATTACATACTGATATCACACAGTGAGATGAGACACTTACATTACATACTGATATCACACTGAGATGAGACACTTACATTACATACTGATATCACACTGAGATGAGACACATTACATACTGATATCACACTGAGATGAGACACTTACATTACATACTGATATCACACTGAGATGAGACACTTACATTACATTACTGATATCACACAGACATATTAGTACTCAGTATAAGACATTTTTGGAATACGCCATCAATGAGTTTGACAGATTTAACAAAATGTTCATCAAGGCAGAAAAAGACTTTTGAAAGAAATGAAATACACATTGCATCAACTCCCCACATTTTGAATGATCACCTATTCTCGTATGACGACATCTGTTCTGATTGATGTACAGCTAATTACATTTGTCACCTGCAAGGTATTTCCCATCATTGCATTCTCAGTTGGAACCAATTCACTTTCCCTGGGATAACTGAAAACTCTGGCCCATCAGTAAACACAGCATGCTGATTAAAAATGTCTCTTCTTCATTCCCCCTCCATCGAAGGCATATGATTTTTGACGAAATGACCGAAAACAGAAATTTTATTGATCATCATTAATCAAGTTGTTGCAAGGTGAAAACTCTCATGATAATTAAGGCACTTATGTGTTGATTAAATTACCTTGGCCAGGTAAAAATGGGTCTCAAGACAGTATCCCTCCTGTAAGGTAAGCGTAATTACCTTCCATCAACAATCGATTCACCCCATGGGGCAGTGAGGCCGTGATCCCACTAGACTACCTGGAAAGTTTACCTGTGGCTGATGGAGACTTGAAATCCTCATTATAGCGCGTTTTGATCAGGTGGGGCCAATGAAGTGAAATTTTCAAATATTTGGATCACATGAAATAGATACAATTATGATGATACTTGAAAGTAATTTCAACTGTAAAACAATCATCAATTTCTCACCCAAAATGTTCAGGTATTGTCAGAAATCACTCATGCTATAATGAGGTACTTCTGGTCTCATCAAGAAAGAGGTGATTAGAAAATTTTATTTTGCATACTACAATAACTGCATCATAAAAAAACTGCATTAAACTGATTGAAATTGAGGCTCTATGTCTGAAATGTACAAGCATATGGTAGAATGTACAAGCAGTCGGCCAGTCAACAGGTGCACATAAAAGCTTTATTTCTAACTTTATGAGATATATTGAATTATTGACAAGTGATTGATGAAAAAGTGTGAAGAACAGACTTGGCATAGCCAGATTGAGTGATAATTATGACTTGTCAATTACATACACTTGCTACATATCTAAAGTGCTTCTCCTGGCCATATGTCACACCATTGTGGTCAAGCCAATCATATAATTACAAGTTGTCTATGATGTTATCACTGAAGTACTATTTGACACAGGATACACCTGTACACAGGTATTTGTAATTTACTGTTATTATGTACAATATACCTGTTCTGATTAAATCATCCATTGTCTGACAACTAAATTTGAAAGTTTAAAAGCAAAATCTTGTCATTAATTTATAACTGTGGAGATGAAAATATAATTATTAAGTAATTGTGAACTCCTTTTCTCTATCATGTTTCATATATTTATATCATTGTTGTTATGATTATTATTATTAATATTATTATTTTCATGATGATTTCCATTGTATCAGTAATATCATAATAATTATTTATCATGTCATGTTTTGTATTGATGTTAATAATGATAATAATAAATTATAAATAAATGATTAAACAATAAAATATTCCTAATATGTAATGTGAATAATATAGAAGCACAGGGGATTAAGGATCTCTTTATCATACAGGTAATGTGTTTTTTAAGTAAGTTTAAGACACATTGGTATTCACAATAGTAACCGTAGAAACTGCATATGAATATATGCGGAGTGAACTGCCCCATCTAATATAAAGTGTATATATATGGGAGCATGATATCAAGTTTATAAGACTGTCTTAGTGCACCTATAATACTGACCATTGTTATTGTTGTTATTGTTATTTACAGATTATAATGCATCTAGTAATAAATGAGCCAAGAGTATTCAGGTGCTCCTGGCCCAGTCAGGCTGGTTAAGGTCATCTTCAGCTCAGGGCCCGTGCCTCCTTCAAACACAGCCCAGACAGCAAATGGGACTTCTCCCTAGAAGCACTGCCCACATGAACCTATCAGGAACTTCTCTGAGAATGTGAAGACTTCCCAACACTACAGCCCTCTGCATTACCCAGGGTGTCCGAAGGGCTGTGTTCCTGGAAGCTAACCAGGGTACTAACCCAATGTCAGTAAAGAGACTGGGAGGTACCACACCTAAGGCATTTGAGATGCAAGCATGTCATTTCATAAGCAATATCTGTATATTTGCTAGTTTTTCCTGAATCTTGTCAATCACATTTGTGTCAAAAGAAATGGAAAATTCTATGATACAAATAATTTCATTACTTTTCTTCATCTAAGTATTATTATAATTCCACATCGTTAGCAACTGGGCTAGTGATAATGTCCCCACACCAACAACAGCTTATCACCTCAACTGCATTTGAAATGCTCAGCTACTGTTCAGATTATCATCAGTCACATGCTAGCACCAGCAGGTGAAAGTCGTTGTACCTTATCTGCCCATAATGTACTGTGTTTGGTGCGAACACTGCCATTCCCGGGGCTTATTATGTCTCATAGATCAGAAATATCGCAGAATGGCCACCAACTCTCCTACACACTTGAAGATCAGCATTAATATTGCAGGTCAGTTTAAAGGAGGCATGAATGATTCAGGCCATAAGAGAGCTAGTTCAGTAGGTGCAGCGCCTCCTTCGTCAGTACGTCCGAGCTGTAACAGTGTTATCAGGGAAAGATTAGATTTTTATGGGTTATTTTATGTCCCTAATATGTTAAATGAGGAATTGAAATTGTTATGTTTTTGAAAAAACATTCTCCCTTTTCTCTTGCAATAGCATGGAGTTTTGAGGGTAAACATATGATCAGCTGGTTGCAGTAAAAAACAACAGTGACAGGCATTTCATCTCAGATGTGGTTTGGAATGTTTCAAAGAAAACAAACCTCTTCCCAGAGACAACCAAGGACAAAGAAATGTTGCAAACAGTGAATTGTTTGAATTATTTGTGCAGTGACGTTTCTTTTTGTCTTTCAGTGATGGTAAAATTTCCTTATACAATTTCCTTTATGGAAAGTTGTCCTGAGATTTACATGATCTGCCCCACTCTATCAGTGCAGGCCTTCTATTGAACTAGGTGTGGTTATTGTGAATGTTACCCCACAGAATATCACCACCTCTTACACTGGTAAATATACAAAATGTGCAAAAATAATTCTATTACCAATTTCCTGTTACATTAAGCCTTAATGTAATTTCACAAGAAGTCTGTACATATTTCTCACAGAATCAAGGTGTATCAAATTTCAAAGACAGAAATACCTTTTTCATTAAGAAAATTATATTAGTACATGAGGTGATATTTGTTAGAATACCTGTGCCTACTTTAAGCAAGACCAATTTTAGAGCACATTTCCCTTAATGTAAGCTTGATACAATGTCATTCTTCATGGGGTGCTGATTAGGTTTCAATATAGGTCCACAATATCCTTTGATCTTCTGTTGTTCACAATACTCATAGCTGCAATGGGAACTTCAAAGTGACCCTCCAACTTCAACTTTGTAACTCTCTGAACCAGAATACCTATATACCATTTGAGCCATTTCTATGAGTCAGTGCTCATTTGAATACAAGCAGCGCCTTGAAAAAGTCAGAAATCTAAGATTGCCGTATTGTCTTTTGCTGTTGGAGAAAAGGTTCACAAAAGCTCAATTGAGCAGTCTTCGTATTCTGTCTGACATTATTGTTGTAGGAGTCTAAACAAAGGCTCAGCGGCTTGACATATGAACATGGGGTTTATCTGGCCATCTCGCTGGTTCTATTTACAGGTGAACAAGTAAGGCTGCCCCTGATTGGTCACCTCTGGGGATTATCTGAGTAGCGGCAAAAACATTATGGTGAATACCTGATCCCTATCTGTGTTCGGTATCAGGATTGTGGTAATGGTATCCTCAGCCATACCCAACATATTATATGCAGACATTGTCACAGGAGGAAAGGGGGGTCTGACTTCAGGGAGAGTGTGTGTTTCGTTTAATACTTTAATCTCAAGTGTCTGAAAGTTGGTTTTAACATTGGTGTGAGAAGTTAAATGAAGGGCAGTGCTTTAGTTTTCCAATACATTTTATAGTATGTGCAATAGCTTTCACATTTTGAAGGAGTGGTCTGAGAAGCTGGGTCTGAAGGAAACAGAGAAAAGAAGTGTATTTCAGTGAAGGATAATTTATGATGGATAGTTTACAGCATGTATACAGATATATACATCAATCAGATGTTCCATTGATTATGTTCATTAATATTGTGGTCCTTCATATTAGGTATTCCAAAATATTCAATGTTGAAAGTCAAGGAATATTTCCTGGTTTAAGTTGTCCTCCTCATTTACATGGGGCTACACTGACAAGTAACACGCGGCAGTATGCAGGATAGGCTGACTACTTCCAACAACTCTCTCCATGGTTTACACAAAATATTGACATTAGACAACCTTGTCATGAAACTAGGTTTTAGAATTGGTTCATTATATACATTATTTTTTAAAATTTCTACCTACACTGTTTTAATATGACAACAGAAATGCTCTAGTAGATATTGTTTCCATATTTCTGTATGCAGGACAAAGAAACACAGGATGTTATATCTTCTAATCCTCGTTTATGAAAGGTTAACAGCTGACTTCACTGCACTAACCAGTACTGGAGAGGAATACAAGGTCACATGGATGGTCTGTCTATGTGTATCAATCACTCACTCATGCCATTGCATGATCCATTTCATAGTCTCAGAAATGTCATTTTTATACTAATTCATTTTGAGGAAGACAACATTAATTAACTTCAGTACTAATATTTACTCTTTACTGGAATCACACAAAGTCCTGACTGTCTACTCACTCACTCACTCACTCACTCACGCTCACTCACTCACTCACTCAGTAACCACAACAGCAGTCACAACTTTCTTTAAAGTTGATCTCTTTAATAATGCTTCATTAAGTGCTTATTATAAAAACCATATTTACCATGTTGATAAAGTCTTGAACAGCCTGTGACCTCATACCAGTGATTATCTGTGTATATGGCTGATATCCCATGTAGGAACATTATACAAGCTTGAAGTATCAGATTCATATGCCTAATGCTGCAGAACATATTGCGTCAGAGGAATAAGGTCAAACTAAGTTTATCAATTTATATCTGTGATATTAGTTACATGTAGGTTACAACTGCAGTCTGAAGCAGTTAACCAACGACAAAGCGCTTGTCTTTCGGCCAAGAAGGAAATCATGCATAACATCAAAAAACAGAAAAATGTTCATATTTTAGTGAAATGAAACAACTATTTCTAATTCAGCCCTCTTAATTGCCTTGAAACAGGTGATAGCTAATAATTCAAAATTCAGGCAACTAATGTGGCATTATTAAATTACCTGGGAAATCATGAATTATTAAATAGAAAGTGATTCTTTTACTTTTTTGGTGATATAAAATTAATCAAGCCAGTAGACAGATCTTGTGCCAAGTGAAAATCTCAATTCCATACAGATGGAACTACACAAGAGAAATATTTATAAAATGTCATGAAATGTTCTGGTCTGTCAAATTTGAAGAATTTAAATCAATTTTGTATTGAATTCCTCAGATGCATGTCTCATAGTGACATTTCCCCAGGTACAAAAACCTCTCTGAACATTTGTCCATGTCTTGTTGCTTAAAGACAAACTGGGTATGAAGACAAATACAGGGTTATTAAATTCACTTAGGGTTAATGGTTTTTTTTAAAGAACAGTTCAAAAGATATTATCATCTTAGATCAGAGCAATTCATTTGTTTTTTATCATCTGTGCCGACATGTGCAGATACAGGAGGCAAAATATAATAAAAATATGGAAAAAGGTCACAACTGAGTGCATACGAGTTTATGTAGATTTTATGACATGAAGCATTTATTTTCGCTTATTATCTTTTTTTAAACAGTTCGATCAAGGCATTATCATGCAGCAGGGTATAGCAGGTGATGTCAGTCTTTCAAATCTCAAGATTGATCACTAGTAGCATCAAATAGAAATCAAAGGCTAATGTATATACATTGAAATTTGTTTTCCCGTCTATAAAAGATTTTGAGCTACATGAATTATCTGCTTTGTTTTGACATACAGATGTGAATTAATAACAGTCTGCAGAACATAACCAATGGTGCCTTAGCTTGCTCCTCTGTAGCCTGAACTGTCACAAACACAATAGCGTTCTCACACAGTACTGTTCTTGTATAATATACTCATGCCAATAATGGCTGTCACCCCCCTTCCCACCCCACACACCCTCTCCAATTAAAAACATTGAAGGGGGTGACAACCATTATTGGCATGAGTATATATTAGTTCTGTTTTCATGGCCAGACCTTTGTTCTTGTTTCAGTCCTCAAATTCAGGAAACAAAATAGTAAATGGTATATGCCTTCAAAATACAAAATTCAAATTACACAATTGTGACCAAACAAACACATTAAACACAAAAAATCATTTTTTCCCCTATCTCCAACTTTTAGATGGTACAAAAGTAAACAACCTTGTTAGGATTTTCTCTCATCTGTATTTTGGATTCTACTATGAAATTCTTTAATGGAAGTATGGGTGTATGGGTGGGTGAGTGATTGTTTAGCTGGATGGGTGAGTGAGTGAGAGCATGAGGTGGGCAGGTAGACAGGCAGGTATTTGTGTTTCCAGTAAGGAGTAACTATACTAAAGTCAAATAATTTTGTATTCCTCAAAATATAATATAAATAGTATATAAAAGCCATTTCTGAAACTGTGAAATGGATCATGCAACAATATCCACTGCCGGTGCCCCAACAAGCAAAACTCTAACTTAGTCAGTAGATTATAATAACGTCACATGCTTTTCTTTAATTTTAGATGACCAGTGTACAAGGGTGGACTTATGAAAGATGTACTGACTGTTGTAGGTGTCCCATTTCAAATTCCTTTTCTGAACCAAGTAAAAAATAATCTGTAAGTATTACAGGACAATATCTGTACATGTCAGTAAAATTAAAATTTTATTTCAAAAAAATTTAAATGGGACAAAA
The DNA here is from genome assembly GCF_003918875.1 of Haliotis rubra. Taxonomy (NCBI): domain Eukaryota; kingdom Metazoa; phylum Mollusca; class Gastropoda; order Lepetellida; family Haliotidae; genus Haliotis; species Haliotis rubra. The sequence continues at coordinate 306,865 of NW_025766970.1, forward strand.
TTATGAAATACCTTTAGAAATAGTGCTATGATCTTAGATTCAAGTACAATGGAATTCAGAACTGTTCATGCCAGTAAATCGAACATACATTGATAGGTAAATGTCAAGCTTCAAATCAGAAACCAGCAGAGCCCCAAAGGATTAAACTACTTTGACTTCAATTTGATCAAGGGGCGGTGGGCTAGCCCATTCACAGTGGTTAAAGCATTTGCTCGTCACGCCGAAGGCCCGGGTTCGATTCCCCACATGGGCACATTATGTGAAGCCCATTTCTGGTGATATTGCTGGAATATTGCTAAAAGCGACGTAAAACCCAACTCACTCAATTTGATCATGCTATGAAAGTGAAAGACTTGTTATTTGAAAGATAAGATGTTTCAAAGTAATTATGCGGTAGTTTGTGTGTCATACTGATTTTACATGGAAGAACTACACTTCTTTCATGAAAATCAGTCTGACACACATCCCAGGATAATGATTTCAATGTATAGAGGTGTTTTTCTTAAGTTTAAACATTATTAAACTGAGACTATGCTTTCATATCATACCATATTCACTGTATAAAAGCCACTTAGCACCAACACTATCATTATTAGAAGTCTAAAGATTCTACTGCAAATAACATTCAGTTTACAACATAGTAGGCGCTGTGTATTTGTCTGTGCCAAATCTTCGGTCAAGAGATGCCCCTAATGACTTCCTGGCAGTGTATTCCAGAGGAGTTAACAGAGGGGGAGTGTGACCATTGTCATCACACCTTCCACAGAAGCTTTCACAGTTTCTCCCTTTTTACTTTTCTGAAATAATAATCTTCTAAACAGATGCATATGAAGGTTAACTTGAGGTACTTTCACAGCTACAGATAACTTTATGGGTCATTGAGTTATGTACCTGCTTGTGTTCATCTCAATAGGGTATCCTTATTTTCCTTTGAGTAACCAAACAAATTGTACCCACCTCACTCAAACTCTATTGGGTATGTTGCCATTTTCCATTAATTGTAAAAATATGATAAAGTTAAAATGTTGGTTTACGTGTTTGTTATTTATATTTGATCTGTAATATGAGAAAAGATAGAAAGACTGCAAGTTGCCAAGGTCATGTGCTGAAATAGAACCTCACAATATACCTCAGTTATTCTATCTATCCACTGGTTCGCAAGCTGAGATTTGACATTTTTGTGTGAATGGTGTAAAATCAAATTTATTGAGTATTTACAAAAATTCAAGCGTATTTGTATGCAATAGACTTAATAGGAATTGAGTTTTCACATAAATATTAGCGTAATTTACGCAGATATGCAGCTTATCTGTACTTTTATTAGAATCTCGAAGATCTCAACTGGAGATCAACATGTCATGGAGCGGCTATGTTGGAAAGTTGGAAACCATGCTCTGCCTTGAAGTACTTATAGTGGAGCCATATCAGTTCCACAAGCTCCTATATGCAGCCTTTATAGAACACAATATAGGACTGTCATTAAAAGAATCATCTGCAGAGAAAAAAAATGACCTTCTGAAATACTTCAGTTGGAATTTAGTGTCATTCAAAAGCAAATAAAATGTTCATGTACAAGATGTTGGTTTGTATAAGCTGTATGTAAATCGTTTACTCATTTAGATGTTTCCCATGCAGGTTTTTGTGAAATATTAATATATGTATGATGTGAGGTTGAGTGCAGCTCAGCCAGAAGTTTCCCACACTCACGTCTAGAGCTCCTGCTGGAGATGGTAGCTCCCAAAGTCCTTTATAGTTAATATTTGATAGTCTTGTATGTCTCATCAATATATTCATGGAGTCTGGTCCATCTGTCTACGCATGTCGGACTGGGCCCAGGCCACAGTCATCAAGAATATACTGTTTCTTTGTTCAACGTAGTTACATACACTAGTCCACTAGACAAGTACAGTGGTTCACAAGACAAGTACAGTGGTTCACAAGACACATACACTGGTTCACTAGACACATACACTGGTTCACTAGACACATACACTGGTTCACTAGACACATACACTGGTTCACTAGACACATACACTGGTTCACTAGACACATACACTAGTCCACTAGACACATACACTGGTTAACTAGACACATACACTGGTCCACTAGACACATACACTAGTTCACTAGACACATACACTAGTTCACTAGACACATACACTAGTTCACTAGACACATACAGTGGTTCACTAGACACATACAGTGGTTCACTAGACACATACACTAGTTGACTAGACACATACACTAGTTCACTAGACACATACAGTGGTTCACTAGACACATACACTAGTCCACTAGACACATACAGTGGTCCACTAGACACATACACTAGTCCACTAGACACACACAGTGGTTCACTTGACACATACACTAGTCCACTAGACACATACAGTGGTTCACTAGACACATACACTAGTTCACTAGACACATACAGTGGTCCACTAGACACAAACACTAGTCCAGTAGACACATACACTGGTTCACTAGACACATACACTAGTTCACTAGACACATAAAGTGGTTCACTAGACACATACACTAGTTCACTAGACACATACAGTAGTTCACTAGACACATACACTGGTTCACTAGACACATACACTGGTTAACTAGACACATACAGTGGTCCACTAGACACATACAGTGCTTCACTAGACACATACACTAGTGCACTAGACACATACAGTGGTTCACTAGACACATACACTGGTCCACTAGACACATACAGTGGTTAACTAGACACATACACTAGTCCACTAGACACATACACTGGTTCACTAGACACATACACTGGTTAACTAGACACATACAGTGGTCCACTAGACACATACAGTGGTTCACTAGACACATACACTAGTTCACTAGACACATACAGTGGTTCACTAAACACATACACTAGTCCACTAGACACATACAGTGGTCCACTAGACACATACAGTGGTTCACTAGACACATACACTAGTCCACTGGACACATACACTGGTTCACTAGACACAAACAGTGGTCCACTAGACACATACACTGGTTCACAAGACACATGCATTAGTTCACTAGACACATACAGTGGTTCACTAGACACATACACTAGTTCACTAGACACATACAGTGGTCCACTAAACACATACAGTGGTTCACTAGACACATACAGTGGTCCACTAGACACATACAGTGGTTCACTAGACACATACAGTGGTCCACTAGACACATACACTAGTTCACTAGACACATACAGTGGTTCACTAGACACATACAGTGGTCCACTAGACACATACACTAGTTCACTAGACACATACAGTGGTTCACTAGACACATACAGTGGTTCACTAGACACATACAGTGGTTCACTAGACACATACACTGTTTCACTAGACACATACACTAGTTCACTAGACACATACAGTGGTCCACTAGACACATACAGTGGTTCACTAGACACATACACTAGTCCACTAGACACATACAGTGGATCACTAGACACATACAGTGGTTCACTAGACACATACACTAGTCCTCTAGAAACATACAGTGGTTCACTAGACACATACACTAGTTCACTAGACACATACAGTGGTTCACTAGACACATACACTAGTCCACTAGACACATACACTGGCTCACTAGACACATACAGTGGTTCACTAGACACATACAGTCGTTCACTATACACATACACTAGTCCACTAGACACATACACTAGTTCACTAGACACATACCCTGGTCCACTAGACACATACAGTGGTCCACTAGACACATACAGTGGTTCACTAGACACATACACTAGTTCACTAGACACATAGACTGGTTCACTAGACACATACACTGGTCCAATAGACACATACAGTGGTCCACTAGACACATACACTAGTCCACTAGACACATACAGCGGTTCACTAGACGCATACACTAGTTCACTAGACACATACACTAGTTCACTAGACACATACATTGGTCCACTAGACACATACACTAGTCCACTAGACACATACACTGGTTCACTAGACACTTACACTGTTTCACTAGACACATACACTAGTTCACTAGACACATACACTAGTTCACTAGACACATACAGTGGTTCACTAGACACATACAGTGGTCCACTAGACACATACACTGGTTCACTAGACACATACACTGGTTCACTAGACACATACACTGGTTCACAAGACATACAGTGGTCCACTAGACACAAACAGTTGTTCACTAGACACATACAGTGGTCCACTAGACACAAACAGTGGTCCAGTAGACACAAACAGTGGTTCACTAGACACATACATTGGTCTGCTAGACACATACAGTGGTCCACTAGACACATACAGTGGTTCACTAGACACATACAGTGGTTCACTAGACTGCTAGACACATACATTGGTCTGCTAGACACATACACTGGTCCACTAGACACATACAGTGGTCCACTAGACACATACAGTGGTTCACTAGACACATGCAACTGTAGTAAACGTGATAGTCAAGAACAATAATTATGAAATCATTGTTATTGGGAAATGTCATTTTTAGTTTTACAGACGTAAGACATTGTCAGATTCGGTTGTTTTACAGTAACCAACAGTCAGTATCATGTGTTCTAGATGGTTTGATTTGGTGAACAATGTACAGCATTTGTACATTAGGTAGAAGTTTCCTGTTTTTGTGTAGACTTATGCCTGATATCAAGATGGGTATCAATAATCAAAAAGGTTCGTTATGATTAGTATGCAACAGATTTATTAAATATTATATTTATTTTTCCTGTCAGTCATTCTGTAAATGAAACATGGGGGTAAGTATAAGGATACTGTTATTCCACACAGAATGTACTGTAGTTAGAGTGACTCAGTCAAACCCTTGGTGGATATACCAGCAATCTTACATGGATTAAAGTGCTTGATGTTTATCTAGAAGTCCCTGCATAATAATGACTAAACTGCTAAATGAGTCATCAGCTCCTCCTCTCTTAAACTCTCATTTCAGATTTGTAGACAATCCAACTTTTGTATAAATGTTGTACATACTCTGCTATTATTCTGTTGGACAAGTATGATTAATCTTAAAGCAACTGACAAGAAGTAAATTCTTTAAGTTGTTAATTCCTCCAGTGCAAGACCTGATCATGGCTGGGATGATGTTATCTGGAGTGGTATACAGCCAGTGCTCACTTGGTCACGGATGATGAATCCGTGCCCCGGGCTAGTTCTGGTCAGCTGCTGCATGGACCAGTGATGCATTGTGGTCACTGGTCTGGCTGAGTGACCGCGCCTGCTGACCGTAGGGGTGCTTTGTTCCTGGATAATTGCAGGTCATTATGGTCAAGTTAGAGATTGAGGCGATTGACTGTGAGCTTCTGATGATGATCAAGGGACTTTTGGTAGCAGAAACACTAAGCCAAGTCTCTCTTCCAGTTATACACATTTCTTTGTACATGTATTTGAAAAGTTCCACTCATGACTGATACCAAATGTTTAACCATTTTGCAATGGCCTTTTTTATGAAATATAAAAAGTTATGGGTTTTTTAATAGAAGCTAACTATCCAGCAATCTTAACTAATATTTTATATAGTGTTGTTCGCTTTTTGACTGAGACCCAGCTTAGTATGTTTGGAACATTTTGTATTTTATCATTTTAGGTATTTATTATGATATTCATTTTGGTATTACTTCTAACTGATGTGATGCTGAAATTTGTTTGCTATGATGAAGAAAAACAAGTAAGTACTGCATCATTCATTTTCTCAGTCCATCATTTTAACAATTTAAATCAACAAAGAGGAGTTACTTCATTCCTTAATGCCAACAGTTAATACAATTGATATCAACTTGAATTTCAAAATCAGGTTTCGGCCAAACCTTTATATGACGTTAGTCACAGACATATTCAAGAGAGGTGTGTTTTGGGTAAAAAACACCAACTTAATAATGAGATTGTTAGGCACAGAAAAAGATGGGCGGAGTGTGTCAGTCATGGTCACAATGTCTCGGGGATCATCACATTGTGTCATAATTACATATGTCGTCATTCCTGCAAGGAGTGTAACTTCACTGTGTCTATGTTGTGGCAAGATACAAAATATCCTGTCTCAGTGTTAAGACGTTCAATAGTGCTGGTATTGGCATACACCCTGCAATATGATACATCACAATATTAAAATTGTAGTCTCAACAATATATTGCCAAAGTATAGTGCACTTAAGCTGCGATATAATACAAATCCCGATATAAGGGTGGCGATACGATACGTATCACGATACTAAAACCTTTAATTCTAAGACCAACTATAAAACATGTTAAGGTCAAAACAAAAGCAATGTTTAAATGAAAGAAACTTTAATTTGAAAAAAAGGCACATTAGGCACTTTTTTTAAAACATGTACAAAATTGATAAATATATATAAGTGATAATTAACATCAGCAAGTGTTTTAAAGTATTTCATCAAATTCTGCCAGCATCGTTCAATGTTCATTCGGAAACAAGATAATTAAGTTTACACATGGACTTTGTGAATGTTAATAACATGCAAGCGCTGTGTCTGACAAGTTCTTGATGCATGAATTTCTGAGAAAATGTTTACTTATGAAGAGAAAATAAGTATGCATATATTTGAATCAGCCTTACAGATATGGCGATTTGGCAATATTCAAAGTTAAACATCGATGTACTGTGGCCCATTTGAAGTATCGTATCAGGATATACGACAATGTAAAACTTTGTATTGATTCACTGTATCAGCAGCCCATGGATTGATGCATCGATGCGTATTGATGAAGGGTCACACCACTAGTGTTCAACCAGATACCTGGACCATTCCATGAGGCCATTTCAGCATTATGACAATTCTGAGTCTATGTTGTATATTTATCTTGGTGCTATCACTTTGCGAAATGGAGATGTGTGTGACTATGTGTCCCAGTCCACCCAGCTGTGAATGGGTACCTCGTTAGGATGAGAAAGCCACTATAACTCGGTGCACCTAGTGGCTGCAAGAGTTAACTATACTCCCCAGGGAGTTGAGATTGATAATATGATGTGCCATTGAGACTGACATCCAATGATCGAGGGTAAAAATTACCAGCGCCTTGAGCATGCACTAGTTGCGTGGATATGTGCGCTATATAAATATCCTATAATATTAAAAAAAATATTAATATACTTAAAGGCAAACATAAGTTTCATGGTGTAACACTGTGCTTTAGAGGAAAACAACTCAAACTACTTGTGGACATGGTGCTTTGAGCTTCACATGCAATATATATATCTTGGTGTATCATATCTGGATGTTGGTGTATCATATCTGGATGTTGGTGTATCATATCTAGATGTTTGTGTATCATATCTAGATGTTGGTGTATCATATCTGGATGTTGGTGTATCATATCTAGATGTTGGTGTATCATATCTAGATGTTGGTGTATCATATCTGGATGTTGGTGTATCATATCTAGATGTTGGTGTATCATATCTAGATGTTGGTGTATCATATCTGGATGTTGGTGTATCATATCTAGATGTTTGTGTATCATATCTAGATGTTGGTGATCATATCTAGATATTGGTGTATCATATCTAGATGTTGGTGTATCATATCTAGATGTTGGTGTATCATATCTAGATGTTGGTGTATCATATCTAGATGTTGGTGTATCATATCTGGATGTTGATGTATCATATCTAGATGTTTGTGTATCATATCTAGATGTTGGTGTATCATATCTAGATGTTGGTGTATCATATCTGGATGTTGGTGTATCATATTTGGATGTTGGTGTATCATATCTAGATGTTGGTGTATCATATCTAGATGTTGGTGTATCATATCTAGATGTTTGTGTATCATATCTAGATGTTGGTGTATCATATCTAGATGTTGGTGTATCATATCTAGATGTTGGTGTATCATATCTGGATGTTTGTGTATCATATCTAGATGTTGGTGTATCATATCTAGATGTTGGTGTATCATATCTGGATGTTGGTGTATCATATCTAGATGTTTGTGTATCATATCTAGATGTTGGTGTATCATATCTGGATGTTGGTGTATCATATCTAGATGTTGATGTATCATATCTAGATGTTTGTGTATCATATCTAGATGTTGGTGTATCATATCTAGATATTGGTGTATCATATCTGGATGTTGGTGTATCATATCTAGATGTTGGTGTATCATATCTGGATGTTGATGTATCATATCTAGATGTTTGTGTATCATATCTAGATGTTGGTGTATCATATCTAGATGTTGGTGTATCATATCTGGATGTTGGTGTATCATATTTGGTTGTTGGTGTATCATATCTAGATGTTGGTGTATCATATCTAGATGTTGGTGTATCATATCTAGATGTTGGTGTATCATATCTAGATGTTGGTGTATCATATCTAGATGTTTGTGTATCATATCTGGATGTTTGTGTATCATATCTAGATGTTGGTGTATCATATCTGGATGTTGGTGTATCATATCTAGATGTTTGTGTATCGTATCTGGATGTTGGTGTATCATATCTAGATGTTTGTGTATCATATCTAGATGTTTGTGTATCATATCTAGATGTTGGTGTATCATATCTAGATGTTGGTGTATCATATCTGGATGTTGGTGTATCATATCTAGATGTTGGTGTATCATATCTAGATGTTTGTGTATCATATCTAGATGTTGGTGTATCATATCTAGATGTTGGTGTATCATATCTAGATGTTGGTGTATCATATCTAGATGTTGGTGTATCATATCTGGATGTTGGTGTATCATATCTAGATGTTGGTGTATCATATCTAGATGTTTGTGTATCATATCTAGATGTTGGTGTATCATATCTAGATGTTGGTGTATCATATCTAGATGTTGGTGTATCATATCTAGATGTTGGTGTATCATATCTGGATGTTGGTGTATCATATCTAGATGTTGGTGTATCATATCTGGATGTTGGTGTATCATATCTAGATGTTGGTGTATCATATCTAGATGTTTGTGTATCATATCTAGATGTTGGTGTATCATATCTAGATGTTGGTGTATCATATCTAGATGTTGGTGTATCATATCTGGATGTTGGTGTATCATATCTAGATGTTGGTGTATCATATCTAGATGTTGGTGTATCATATCTGGATGTTGGTGTATCATATCTAGATGTTGGTGTATCATATCTAGATGTTTGTGTATCATATCTAGATGTTGGTGTATCATATCTAGATGTTGGAATATCTAGATATTTATGTGTCATATATTGATGCTTCCTCAAATATACCCAAGTCTTTTGTTGAACTCCATTCAGACAGAATCAAACCATCATCTGGAGACTTAACCCTTTCTGATGGGACACTGCAGCCATCCCCTAATTAAGTTATCCAGATGTGTGGATGACAGAGTCTTCATGCCTGAATTATTTACCCTTGATGACTTCTCCTATTGTGAGTATCTAATCAATTACATTAATTCCAATTAAATGACAGGTAGGTAGGGGTTGCTATTGCTCGTCAATATCACGGTGGACATTGCACCTGTCTGCATGACTGACAGTACCTGGAAATCTGATTACCTGTACTTGTAGATGACAGGGAATATATTGCGATCAGCTGTCTCAGTCTACTAGTCTCCTAAGCTCTTTACATGATGTCAATATAATGTCAAAGGATATTCACAATCAGATATATTCTGTTTTGTATTATATGTTAACATACTGTAGAGCGCTGTTACTTGTTCATTTCAGTGGTTTCTTGACTTAGCTAGCCCTTGGTCCCCTATATGGAACCTATTTAGCTGCCAATGTCAGTGACATGTCACTTTCATCCTGTTTAATACCGACATTAACATTCCCTGTTCAGGGGAATTGTCAGTTTCAGTTATTGTGTCCGCTGTTTTGTTTAAAAAAAATTGATATTGTCCTACTGTTAGTATGTGAACCTGTTAATCAAAACGGTTTTGATGTCTATTTCAGTAGGAATTAATTGTAAAAAGCACCTGCAGCTTGAAAATATGCTGCTATTCTTCCTGATGTTGAATGATAATCTGTCTGCAAAATTCCATGATAAATCATGTATAGAATCTGTCAAAGTATGTGTACATTTCAGTAAGAAGTTCTTATGATGCTGCATTAATTATGATCAACTGTGGTAAACCTTTTGCAAACTTGTGTAGCTTATAGCATATCTGCACTAAGTAGGGGGTGCAGGTCCCACAGTGTAACTGGAATACTGTTAAACCAAACTTACTCACGCTCATATTTCAAATCATTATGAAATGACTTTCAAACTATTTTGCATCCTTACAGTACCTAAACCTTGTACCTTTACATAAATAGTTTAGTATCAACAGCTGGTGTTATTAATATTCTATAGCATTGGAGTATCTACAGTCAGTAAAATTTGTTATAAAAAGATTTTAGTTTTAACATAAGTACTATTGTGTAACCTTATAGTACTTCCAGTTAGTAAATCTTGAATGATAAAAACAGTACATTTTAATGTCATGTTTTGAAATTATGGTACACTATGAATATAATGAACTCAATGGGACCACTAATTTTAGTGAGTTATGAACGCAGTTCATTATACATGTTTCAACTAAAATACCTGTATAAGGCAGAGACCATGTACGGGTATATGGTCTCTGTATAAGGCAAGTGGCCAGAACAAAAAAAACTGGTTCATTTCATCCATCAGTTTGTTATAAACATGTTAATTATAGACAGTTTATAGGGTATGATAAAACAGTTAGGGGGTTTGTGTATCTAGTGTTGTTTTCAGGTTTTCTCTGGAATTTGCAGTTTTCCAAATCAACATGTACAGAAAAGGATACAAAATGATGAAGTGAACTAATTTGGTCAGATGAATAACACTGTTTTCACTTTGTATAGCTGTTGTTTCTTTTAATGATATGTTTACTGAATACATATATCTACTATCATGGGAATACATGCTGGACCACAAGTACTTGGGTCACATCAAGTTGTGGATTCTTTCTTTATCATCCAAGCCAAAACTGTGTTCCACAGGTGATATTGCTTGTGTGAGATCAATCTCCTAGGAGGTATCGTTTTGACAGTAGATTTTGTACAATGCCCTGACAATGCTATGAGGTCATGAACTTGATGATGTCACAATGCTATGACATCGCCACACTGCAAGTCTAATGGCAGTACCATGTTTAGAGATGTACATTTTGCATTGGAGAGTGATTTTTTATGATAAATAGAATCTCACCCTCATATGTCTTCTGATATCAAATGTATCAACACTCGTTAATGAAAGTAAAAATATCCTCGGCAAGCCTTGGATATTTGTAACTTTATCAACTCGTGTTGATATAATTGATATCAGAAGACACTTGGGTGAGATTCCCTATTTACCATGGTGACAACGTCCAAGCTTGGAATCATGGTAAGCACACAGTAAGTTTGTGCATAGTGTACCTGGAAAAGCTAGCTGCTTCAGGAATGTCTGTGAGTGACTTTTATAGTGCTGTGGAACAAACTTACACAAAATGTCATTATCTATCTCAAAAAGATTACACTCTGTAGTTACCCCTTGACTCTGCTTTTCATCATCTTACAGTCAAATATTTGGCAATAATTAGGACAACCTTTTTTGTAAGTGGTGTGAGTTTGGGTGTGATTGGAGATCAGTTTCTGTAAGTGGTGTGAGTTTGGGTGTGATTCGAGGAGATCAGTTTCTGTAAGAACATCACTGGTAACACTGGCACCAGAAGCATGTAAGGAAGCAACAACACTGCCTGGCTACAGTGGGTGGTCATCTCCTTCATACTCAACCAGTGCTTCATTATTCCTCAGGTTGTACTGTGGGGACAGGTGAGTCTGTACCGGATGGTGAACAGGTTGTGTGATATGACATGATGTAGGTTTGGTTTGTGTTAATGTGTGCAGCACCTGAAACTGCATCTACATCAGGCATCTGCATTACCATGGGGCTTGCCACTCTTACGAATGATGTCACACTTGTAGGCTGACAGTTCAAGCGAACATCTACCTAATCTGCCTGTAGCATTTTTGAATGATTTTATCCATTTCAATAGGGATGAAATGTTCTGATTGCCTCAAGTAATGCCAAACCTTCATTTTCTGTATTGTTCCAGTTCTTTTCATTTCCCTGCAGAGCTCTGCCACAATATGCTATGGGATGATTTTGATCTTTCTAATCTCTTTGAGAAAGGACAAAACCAATAGATGAATCAGAAGCATCTGTTGATACAAAAAATTCCTGTCCAAAATTTGGACATGCAAGTACAGGGGCAGAGCACTTCCTTCAGTAGGCCTTGTCAAAATCTCCCATTTTGTGTTGTCGAAGTATGAATGTGAACAAACCTTAATTCCCATATTCCAACTGTGGAAACATTATCCTAAAAATAACTTTATTACACCAGTCAATTAGCTCTGTATTTAATGAATAACTACCTGTTTCTAACAGTTATTTTAGTTTTAAACATTAAGCATTATTACAAAAACTCATGTTCATATTTTGATGTCCATGATAGTAGATATATGTATTGTGGGGCCACACATCCTATGCTTGTTGTGATTGGTCAACTAACTAAAACATTTGGTCTGTGAAGAAGTATCGATAGGCTTGCTCTCACCTTCCTGGGAAGTCTGTTGTTTGTTCTCCATTGTTGTATATATTTGTTAGCTACCTATATATATGATGTTCATGTAAATATATCTGTATATATTGTACTAGTCATCTCTTGTTCTACCTAGCTAAGCTACCCCCTTAAGTCAGAACATGATACAACAATGTTTGATTCTCTAATCATGACAGATGAACCAGTTTTGTAACTGCTGATTCTCACCATTTTATTGACTCACGTAAATCTTAGTTCATTTAATGCACTGAAGTTTTAGTTACCGGTATAATTGATAAAACAACAGTTAGTGACTAACAGACCCTACTTTTGGAATCCATGTCATTGACACCATATCTATATTTGTGAAGCCAGACACCCACCCCAACCCTGTAACAATGTGAATTATATATTGAGATTGACCAACCTGTAACAACATGGGTGGATGTACATCTTCACTAATGAATGAAAACAGGCTGTTAGACACAAAAGTCTTATTGAAGTTCATAATACAAGGATATAATGAATTCTTCTTTTTTCACCCCTGTAGTTTCAATGTTTATTGTCTCCAAATACCTTCAGATGAAGAAAGTTGTCGTGTGTTACTGTTTTGCTGTACTTGTGATGATGCATCCTGTATGTAGTTCTGATGATGGTTCATGTGTTCAGACTGTCCACACATAATGTATACAGATGTTCACACGTAATGTATACAGATGCCTTGAATGCTACTGTTGCAGAGCATGTGTATTGTTGGGCAGTGTCTTTCAATCAACATGCACATACTTTTTATGTAAATTTTATGCCAGAACATCTGATTTTCAGTGATCTCTTCTTATAATGTTCCTCAATAGTTTGCTTTTCACATCCAATGGAATCTGTACCCAACAGACTTTTAATACATTGGCATTATTGTCTTATGCATAGTTGTTTAGGAAAAGATAAACTACAAAACTTAAAGTGCCTTACACCTCATATTTTGATTAATTAATTTATATACACTTATGAAAATTACAAACACATTTGAGATATTTCCAGGGTGAAACTACCCAAGAACCAACATGATGAAATACGTTTTTACTCAAACCTCACACACATACCCCTGCTTTTGGCATGATGATGCGGTGTTAGGAAAGATTCTTTGAACTCTAGGCCCTTTACCATCATTTCTCTTTTCTGTAAACTATAAACTTCTCTCTATAAATTGCTTTGTCTATATGCATAAAAGTATCTGCTATGATTACTGAAAAATTGTACTTAAAAAAACGGCTTTAAGAAGTTTATGAAATGAAAGGGTAAATTTTCATTTCATTTTCATTTACCTAATCATTCGCATTTGTTCTTTGTGCCAGTATGTTTTTTACACTCCGCGATATATTTTATGCCCAAATTATGGATGCCTTATGAAATCTACAAACTGATATTACAAAAAAGACATGGTCCTATTGGTAAAGGTCTGAAAGAAAGGATTGTGTTTTATGAATGTATCAATATTTCATAACAATATTTTTTCCTTCATTGCATTTATTTCAAGTATGTGGCCAATAAATATTCAGATGCCCTTTAACGGTTGTAAAGTTGAGGATATGTTTAACCCACAAAATACCTTGATTTATCATTGATAGATCGTCCCTGTTTTCACCTTCAATGTGTGTGTCATTGTAAATATTGATATTGTTAAACTGAATTTGATAACGTGTGAAATGCATGAGCTCAGCAAGACACTTGTATGTCATTGTGAAAGTGACAACCCCTTCACATGTTATGAACACTGTGACAAAAGACTGATGTCTGTATCAAGTGGAGTGCTTGTCCAACATACGATTTCCTTTATAATCCCCATGGTTATAGCACTCGGTCTTTCTTCACCGCGTCTCATCGGTAGTACTTGAGCGCAGATTACAAAACTGTCCCATTGCTTGTGGAAAGTAATGCCTTTATAATGAGGCGCTTGCTAGAATCCACCCCTATGACAGAGAAAAACGTGGCTGGGCATGGTCCACTGCCTGCCTCTGCTCACCCATGCTTTTGTCAAGCCATCTTTATTGCCTGATTGCATTTCTCCCTTCTGCAAGGACTGTCACACGTAGACAAAAGTTGCAGTTGAGGTCCAATTTGTCGCTCTCGATACACACAGAGCACAAGACACTCTGCCCTCGTTGCCTGATGTTAGTTTTTGTAGAGGAGTTGTTCAAAGAGAACTGACGAGGGTGATTGGCTGCCCCAGCAGGAGATTGGTCAGTCGTAGTGAGGTGGGCGGAGCCAGGCTTTTCAAGCCGCCTCTACTGATTAAAGTGACGGGTCGCGTGGCTGGCGGTTCATGGGTGAAAGCATGGTGCTTCCAACACTATATGAATCATAACTATCTACTTGGCCATTTTTGGTTTCGGAAGCTAATTTATTGCTAGGTTGAGTGTGGCTATGCTTGGCATCTCCTGATTGTTGGTTGGGATCGTTGTCATGGACAGACAAGCAGTGCTATACTGTTATGGGGGGTTTTCGGAAAAAATTGAGATGTGAATGTGGATATATTCAGTCAAGATTGGTGTGACTTGAGCAGCTGACAGGTAGCACATCTTGGAATAGTTCCTCCGACAATTAATGGTGGAAGACTGGGTCATCAAAACAATGTATGCAACTAAACGCCGCCGGAGAACCGTCAAAAGGTACGTACCAAAACATTACGCCAGTCGGCGCCATGTTGGGATACTTGTCCTGCATGCCAGAGGGTTGCATGACGGGATCAGTTATTAGTTATTATAGCATGTTTATCTATGTCCGTTTGCCCCGGCAGAATTAAAGGGTTCGTTAGCTGCTGCCAGAGTTCAATTCTGAGGATGTTTCATTAATAACATCAACTGTTTACTTTTAAACTTTGTTTCTTTAAACGATAATTATGAGTTTTACATGTCTTAGAGTTTGTATAAAAATTAGGTGAATACTTTTGATGTTAAATCACACTGCTCAACAAGGACAGTTTTTTAAAATAATTTTGGGCTCTTAAGTTGTGTATCATGGCCAGGGGATAATATGGGACTGTTAATATCTGTAAAAATATGTTTTGTTGATTTTACTTTAGTTTGGTTAAATTGATTGTTGATATGACAGTTATTGAATTCACAGAAAACTGAATTAAACATACTTGAGTAAAATTGAACTACATATATAGTGTAAATAACAGCTTGTGGTAGTTTCTTTCTGGTTAGTTTTCCAACTTAATGTAAAATAAACAAACTACCAAACAGTGTTCACAATCTTTGAATGTTTCATTTAAGTATTTGGAATAATCTTAACCAAACTAAGATTCTTCTGAGATGAGATTTTGTTTGATATATGAACTGTGATACAATGAAATTCCTAGCTGCCTGTGGGACATATTTCAAGGAAGGGTATTGAAAGGTTAAAAAAGTGAACTGTTTTCTTGTGTATAACCTGATTCCTTTTTCATGAGAAAGTACTGCTGTTATTGTGGATTACACTTTTAAACATTTTAAATAAATGGTACACAATTATCATTACCAGAAACTAACAGTAAACCTTGGTCACCTGGATTTATACATTTCAGTGTGATTTTTAGTATTGAACAAACTTAGAATAATAGGTTGGGTATTGTTTTTTAAACAGTTCCTTGCAGAAAATATTTTTACTACCTATGACAATTTATATGGCAATAGTTTATAAAGATTTGTGGAGATGGATGTAAAAATATTTTTTCCTTTATGATTTTTAAATGTTTCTTGACTGATAATATTTTTGATAAATGTTTTAAAGAGAAATAAAATTGTTACAAACTACTGAAAGATAAAAAAGGTTTCTATACATTCGTGTATATTTCGTTTTTCTACACCCATTTCCAGTTCAACAAAGCAATATAGAAATATTCCATAGACTAAATCAAATGTAATTTCACTCTGATCAGTCAATGTCATCACAGAATTTTTATTAACATTAACGACACATTCTTTAAAATTTCTGAAATAAATTTTCCTTGCTGGATATTCTTCATACTATATAATCTTAATCAAACATCGGGTTTACAATCAATAGATACACCATAAACATTAATTTGTTAATTGTGTTTTCACCTATATTTTTTTCAACAAAGATACAATGAAAACTTGACCCAGAACCTCATGGCTATTTATTGGTATTGATGTAAAGTGGACAATGCTGCATTACTGATGAAATGTCCACGTTCCGTTGTTGATTTCACCTGCTTTTTTCCTATGTCAGAGTGTGGGACATCGTATAATTATCATCTTGACGTGTATAACGCTCAGATTGTTATCACTCACAAATGATTAGTTTGATTAATTTAATGACAACATCCAAAGCGGCAGCAATGGAGAAGGTAGCCTGGAGCCATACTTCAAAGATGTGGCGGTGATGCTTGATTGGCGGACCGCAAAACTAGTGTCATTTCACATATCAAAAGGAAAATATTTATGAATTTAACCATTTTACCTTGCATATGTGAGCATTAAATAGTTTTCTCTAATGATCAGAAGATATCATGAGATTGATGTTCCAAAACAAAATTGTTAATCAATGTCTCCGTGTTCATATATTGTCCGGTAATAAGGTTTTCCATAAATTACTCCTCAGTTTTTTCACACATGAATAATTTAGTCAGATTTTGTTGATTTTTCTTTGTTAATATATTGCAGTGATTTAGTTTCAGCTAATACACTAATGGAATATGTACTTTTAATTTTGGTTGAAAAAATATTTCCAATTATAATGTTGGAAGTGAAAAGAAAACTTGTGTCATATTTCAAATATAAGATTAAAGAATAAACTGCTAGTACCAAAACATAAAATGGATGTTTTGTTAAATGTATTTTAATCAATGCAGACATAATTTCATATCTAAAATCTAACTAGATTTTCTATTGTCACCACGTTTGTTGATTTTCCCCCCGTATTTTAAGGTACCTCAGTATATTTATCCTGATATGCTAAGTTCAGAAATCATTTGTATTCGTGTAGAGGTATGTATCTGGTTAATGTTGATATGTATCATATCTTACTTTAGAAATATGAAATGATTTTTTTGACTTACTTGAAAATTGACAGAATGTATATTCCCCCATTTCATGTCAAATCCATGTCTACTTCTACTTTGAATAATCTATATGACACACAAATCTTTTAGGAGTGATGACATTGTCCAAATGTGCATTTCTGTTGTGCAGGAGTAATTTCATAGTTGTGGCCATTACAAATACAAATTGAAAATTACTCATTTTCAAGAACAAGTTTCTTAATCTTAAAAGACACACTTCATTACTTGTTAAGCATGTTTATCTTCACATCTGCATGACTGTATTCACTGCCCATGATGAACAATATGTATGGGAGGGAGTGTAAAGTCTCTAACCTTACTATTTAAATTATATATGAATATAACCTTTCCAATACCATCTCGTAAATGTATTTCCAGTAGGACCCTATTTGAGGATGTTGTTGACAGTGCTAATGATGTCATTCATGTATTTGTTTGCTGCATTTGAAATGTATTACTTCTCATCAGCATAGCATGACAGGTTTGACAGAAATTGTGCAAAATGACAACAGTTAGATTTAGCAGAGTCAGGTATTATCAACATGAGATTAGTTAAGCATGAGTTGTTTTTGTGAAATTGTCTAGTTCCGATGTATATATAGCTCACTACATACAATAGGTTGCAGAACAAAATGATAATATTCTAAGGGCAGAAATTCATTTGCTGGTAAAGTGTTTAGTTAGGCACGTACATGTCTGCCATTAATAGTATGTATATATCTGTATTTCATAACTGCTTGAACACAATATTAATTATAGGCTTGATTTAAGTTTATATTGTGTGAGTGTCTACCCCAGTTGTGTTTTACCATTTTGTATTTGATTTGAAACATATTTATTACCAGGAGATGAAATATACCTTTGCTTCAGTAATTTGCTCTGTCTTGTCCTATTTCTTGTACCGGTAATAAATACTGTTTTCAGTTCATTTTTAAGACATTATGAAATAGTAACATGAAACTTCATTTCAATAAAACACACCTGAGCTATTTTCAATATATAAATAAATGTCTGCAATGTCTATATGTAGCTTGTCAATATCCATATGTAGAATTGATTAGAACACCTACTTACAATTTCTATTGCTGAGTACTTCCGTAAAATGTTCTGAAATGTATAAATATTTGAATATGTATTTCATAAAAATCCCCAAAAGAGTTATCAATAGGTTGTTCATATACATTTGTGGACCCTACTTTCTAAACCTTGTCCATTATTTCTATAAAGCCATCTATCATACCAACTGTTGACTAATTGTCATTCACACACCTTTTAATACCTTATTGAAAAAGGCTCAGTGATGAATTTAGTGATACTGAAGATTAATTCTACAGCTCAACTTTAAGAATATTTTATCAGAATTAGCTCCAGATTTCTATCATTTTGAGACATTAATCCTTGGAATGATTAGAAAGTATAAAATTAACTGATGTACGATTGGATCATTGAAAGTGATATGGCTTATTCAGTTTCCACGTGGTTTAAAGCTCATGGCTGTGATTTATGCAAATGACAAGGGGTATCAATGCTTGTCTGTGTCACTCAATCAAGTAAGACGCTTACACCATTGTGGGGTTGGGGACCAGGCTTTGTCTGTCCAGGAACAAAGGTTGATTTTGCTGTTGATTTGTGGTTCATTCAGTTCTGTCTGTTGCATCCAGTGATTGCCAGGACAAAGTAATCATCTTATACAGCTAATCGTTTCTCGGCCTCATGCTGGCTCCTGCTGCAGTATGTTGTATGTTGCAGATGTCAGTCTTGGAATCAGGTTGTCGTCAGTTGCACTTACCGACTGAGGTCACACTTTGTTGACATAACATTCATCCCATGTTGATTCATGGAATGGTGGAACATAATGCAAGGATTGTTACACATGTGCTCTCTTAAAAAAATGCTCTGTTTTGTGATCTGCACTTTTTTTCTGTTGAAACCTAGTTCAGGATACATATAGAGATTCTTATTGTAAATTTTGTATACAGCTGGCAGAGACCAAGCTGCGATGATGTGTGTGATGATGATGATGAGTATGATGGTAATGAATATTATCTAACAACTATATGAGATATGATATCAAAGCAATACATGGGTTGTCAGTTCACTGCTTGCTAAACTGTATGACATTAGTAGTAAGATTATTTAAGCAGGTGACGCTTGTCAGTTTCAGTAGTGCAGATAGATACAGGATAAAACAGGTGTTGAGCTCATGATCTTTGCCACAGGCTTGGCAGAGGAAACACTCCTCAACTCCCATAGCGGGATCAAATGGTGCTGTCACCTGCAGACTAGCTGTGCTGCTATCATAGGTCCTTGATGATGCTGGTGTCATGAGTTTTCATGACATTGCTGATGTCATGAGGTGTCCATGTTGGTGTTGATGTCAAGAGGTGTTCATGCTGGTGTTGATATCATGTATCCATGACAATGCTGATATCATAAGTTTTCATATGCTGATGTCATGAGGTGTCCATGATGGTGCTGATATCAGATGTTCATGATGATGCTGATATCATGAGTTTTCATGATATCCTGATGTCATGAGGTGTTCATGTTGGTGTTGATGTCATGAGGTGTTCATGTTGGTGTTGATGTCATGAGGTGTTCGTGCTGGTGTTGATGTCAAGAGGTGTTCATGCTGGTGTTGATGTCAAGATGTGTTCATGATAGTGTTGATGTCGTGAGGTGTTCATGATAGTGTTGATGTCATGAGGTGTTCATGCTGGTGTTGATGTCAAGAGGTGTTCATGCTGGTGCTCATATGTCCCTTCTACTGCCCTATTACCCTAGCAGGCTGGACTGTATGTAAGGTTACTGCTGGACACCTGGCACAGGCACCTGGCGCAGACACATGGATGAGGGGTGTATGTGTTGAAGCAGGTTCTGGTATACCGAGACTGACCAGTCCCTGCTGCTACACACCTGGCACAGACACATGGCACAGACACCAGGCACAGACTCATGGATGAGGGGTGTATGTGTTGAAGCAGGTTCTGGTAGACCGAGACTGACCAGCCCCTGCTGCTGGACACTTGGCACAGACACCTGACCCAGACACCTGGATGAGGGGTGTATGTGTTGAAGCAGGTTCTGGTAGACCGAGACTGACCAGCCCCTGCTGCTGGACACCTGGCACAGACACCTGACCCAGACACCTGGATGAGGGGTGTATGTGTTGAAGCAGGTTCTGGTAGACCGAGACTGACCAGCCCCTGCTGCTGGACACCTGGCACAGACACCTGGCACAGACACCTGGATGAGGGGTGTATGTGTTGAAGCAGGTTCTGGTAGACCGAGACTGACCAGCCCCTGCTGCTGGAGCTGGCCCTAGATGCCCCCACCAATAACACCACACATGTCAACCTCAGCAATCACTTTTCTCACTTTCCAGGGTGTCACAGATGTATTATATTTCATAACAAAAGGATCAACTTGACCCAGAATTTTCCTGATTAGATTGTTGCCATAGATTTCCTTTGTTAATGTCTTGGAAAATTCATTAATGTGATTGGTCTGTGTCGGTTGATGCCATGTCCGACTGTGTGCAGGTGGAAAGTGTTGACTATCAGCCAAGCTTGACTTTCTCACTGTACACCAGGGCACACCAGTAGGCTGTTAGTGTCATAAGGTGCTAGCTGCTAGTGTCAGCAGGCAGGTATTGTCATGTCAGTAGTCTGTTAGTGTCATAAGGTGCTAGCTGCTAGTGTCAGCAGGCAGGTATTGTCATGTCAGTAGGCTGTTAGTGTCATAAGGTGCTAGCTGCTAGTGTCAGCAGGCAGGTATTGTCATGTCAGTAGCTAGGCTGTTAGTGTAATATCAGTAGGCAGCTATTGTCATGCCAGTAGGCTGTTAGTGCTATATCAGTAGGCAGCTTTTGTCATGTCAGTAGGCTGTTAGTGCTATATCAGTAGGCAGCTTTTGTCATGTCAGTAGGCTGTTAGTGTAATGTCAGTAGGCAGCTATTGTCATGTCAGTAGGCTGTTAGTGCTATATCAGTAGGCGGCTATTGCCATGTCAGTAGACTATTAGTGTTATATCAGTAGGTACTTATTCTATGATAGTAGGCTGTTAGTGTTATATCAGTAGGCAGCTAGTGTCATGCCAGTAGGCTGTTAGTGCTATATCAGTAGGCAGCTACTGTCATGACAGTAGACTGTTAGTGTTATATATCAGTAGGCAGCTATTGTCATGTCAGTAGGCTCTTAGTGTTATATCAGCAGGCAGCTATTGCCATGTCAGTAGGCTCTTAGTGTTATATCAGTAGTTAGTTATTGTCATGACAGTAGGCTATTAGTGTTATATCAGTAGGCACCTACTTTCATGTCAGTAGGCTCTTAGTGTTATATCAGTAAACAGTTGGTTTGGTCAGGTCAGGTGATGTAAGAGGCCAGCTCTTTGTCATCGGTGATGTTAGTGCCATGTCAGTAGGTTGCTAATGCCATGTCAGAAGGTTGATAGTGGTATGTCAGAAGGTTGATAGGGCCATGTTAGCAGGTTGATAGTGGTATGTCAGAAGGTTGATAGGGCCATATGTTAGTATGTTGCTAGTGTTATGTCAGTAGGTTGATAGGGCCATGTTAGCAGGTTGAAGTATATTGTTAGTGTCATGACAGTAGGCTGCTAGTGTTATGTCAGTAGGTTCATGGTGGAAATCGCCAGCTATTGTCAAGCCAGCAGAAAGTTGATGTTGGTCATGTCAGAGTCTACCCCAACATTCACCCAAGCTGTTCTCACACAGCACCAGATGAACACTTACAAGGTTCTGCAAACGGTTCTGTGCTACTGGGATGATTGTGTGATATCCTCTGAGGCTTATATGTCAATGTGTGTCAAATGTAATGGAGAATCGTCAATTTCAGGTGTTTATGTTCAACTGCTGGTCTGTTGGTCTAAGAGAAAGGAATTTACCATGCCTGGGCAAACCACAATGAGCTTACCTAGGTGCACAGATCTGTAGCACAAGGTCAAAACAAATACGTCCTCGAGACGTCATTAGCGTTGGGACTACTCAACTGTGGTATTGCTATGTAGACCGTGAAATCAATTCTTTTCGCAATATTACAGACATTCAGTGACTTTTCAGTTCATTTTGTAAAGTGCATGTAAGGCAAAAGAATTGTTCGGAAATCAAGCAATAAAAGAGGCCTTGCTCAGTTGGTTTCATTCTTCCAGCCTGTAGCTTCAGGTCTAAACAAATCCCACCACTGCTTGCTGCCCCTGCACCCTCATGTTCTGCAGCCACTCAATTGTCTCTGACTAGTTTCTGACAAGGAAACAATGTTTTGTTTTCATTCTTAGGCCTTACCAATTTTCATTCCTGACTTGCCCTATATTAATGATAGTAACATCAAAGAAAATCACTTGATTTTTATAGTTATAATATATTTCAAACCTGAGCTTACAGGTAATGTTACCTTAATTATTAGGCAAAGATATTTTTTACTTGTGCTACTAAATAGATAACAACTATATAGATGATTATCTATTTTACATATGTTCCTCAATTCTAAATGAGCAGAAAATGTACCGGAATATTGTCCGTTGTCCAAGTGTATTATCAAGGTAAATATTGCCTGAAGAAATATGGCATATGTGGCAAATTTGTGTTCCTCTCTGTTACCATAGAACCACTCAGAAGAATTGCTCTAAATAATCCTCCCAGTAATCAACAACAGGCGTGCAATCAATCATGGCTTAACCAACGTCTATTTCCATAGATTTCAGTTGATAGGGCGTCTCTGTACAACAGCCCTGACAGTATGATCATGTCAGTTTCAACATGCAGCTACTGCCAGCTTCAGAAGGCTATTAATGCCAGTAAATGACCAGAAATGTTTATTTCATTAAAATCTAAAAGTGACCTCTGATGACCCCTGATTTTCACAGTGCAGTG
This sequence comes from Haliotis rubra, assembly GCF_003918875.1. Classification (NCBI taxonomy): domain Eukaryota; kingdom Metazoa; phylum Mollusca; class Gastropoda; order Lepetellida; family Haliotidae; genus Haliotis; species Haliotis rubra. The sequence continues at coordinate 330,408 of NW_025766970.1, forward strand.
GACATGGGTTCATCAATTGTTTGGGATGAAAAAATGATGTGATAGAAGATAGATTTGGCTTAATCACAATATGAGATTAATTTACAGACCCAAGGCTATAGGTGCAGCTTTCAGGCCAGCTGGATTTAAATGGGACACTAGAGCATGGTATGACAACCATATTGTTTTTGGTTTTGCTTTAAACTGAAATCGTTTTCCAAGGAGACGTGCTAGGTGTGCAGTTTTAATGCAGATGATGTTATGTGCAGCCTACGTAGAACCTTACTCAAATGCATTTCATTTCGTAAGTTAACATTGAGGTGCATGTGCATAGTAATGATGCATGTTTAGGATTTTGATTCACAGAGATTTGTGTTCATATGAATATATACCTGAATGTTTTCAAGTTTGAAAATAATGTTGTACAATTATCAAATGGAGTTTGAATCTTGAATCAGTTTATTTATTATGCTCAGTACATTCAGTATATCTAAAAAATTCATCTATATGGAGGTGTACTATGTATGAGTCTTATGTATGCATGATGCACATCCAGTATAGTTGAATAATGCATCCATATTGGAAGTAAAGAGTATGTGCCTGATATATGCACAATACATACCCATATAGCCAAAGGAGTTGTACCATATGTGTCTTGTGTATGCATTATGCACATCGAGTATATTTTAATAATGCATCCATATGGAGGTATAAAGTGTGTGTCTTGTGTATGCATGATGTGCATCCAGTACATTCAAATATTGCTTCCATGTGGAGTTATAAAGTGTGTGTCTTGTGTATGCATGATGCACATCAAGTACTTCCAAATAATGCGTCCATATGAATGTGTACTATATGTGGGTTGTGTATGCATGATGCAAATCCAGTGCATTCAAATAAAGCTTCCATATGGAGGCAAAGAGTATGTTTCTTGTGTATGCATGATACACATCAAGTACATACAAATAATGCTTCCATATGGAGGCATAGAGTATGTGTCTTGTGTATGCATGATACACACCAAGTACATACAAATAATGCTTCCATATGGAGGCATAGAGTATGTGTCTCATGTATGCTTGATACACATTAAGTACATACAAATAATGCTTCCATATGGAGGCATAGAGTATGTGTCTCATGTATGCTTGATACACATTAAGTACATACAAATAATGCTTCCATATGGAGGTATAGAGTATGTGTCTTGTGTATGCATGAAACACATCAAGTACATACAAATAATGCTTCCATATGGAGGTATAGAGTGTGTGTCTTGTGTATGCATGGTACACATTAAGTACATACAAATAATGCTTCCATATGGAGGTATAGAGTGTGTGTCTTGTGTATGCATGGTACACATCAAGTACATACAAATAATGCTTCCATATGGAGGTATAGAGTGTGTGTCTTGTGTATGCATGATACACATCAAGTACATACAAATAATGCTTCCATATGGAGGCATAGAGTATGTGTCTTGTGTATGCATGATGCATGTGTGTGCATGTAATCCAGGAGACATCAGCTGATGCAGTGTAAAGACCTTCTGTACATATACCCCCTACCCTGCATCTCTCCAAGTGACATCTATATCCCCTGTACAAGAGCAGCCCATAATTGACTAGCCCTTACTACATTATCACTCCCAGATGTCAAACACTAAACCAACGGGGTTCAGGTACAGTTCAGTTGAAATTATAAAATACTAGGTGAAAATGGATTCACCGGTATGATATACATTCAAAAGAACACAACTTTATACTAGTTTTATGTAAGTACTGATATTACATATTAAATAAGAATAAATTTAGCAATCTCCTGTTACACTGCACATTGATAGTTCTTTTGTCTTGGAATTGTCTAAGTGAAATTGTGACTATCTGATGAAATACGGCTGATGTTGGAAAGCACAAATACATTTGCCAGTTCCAATAGCTCATATTTTCATGATATAAGAACTAATTTTATGACTGATATTGGTGTAAGTTAATTTTAGCGCACCCCAGCCAAAGTAATGACCAAATCAAACAACCTCTAGGCTAAATTTGAGCAATTTTCCAGCTTTTTCTTTTAAAAATATGATAATTAAATTGATGATGAAGACAAGATTGTTTACACTGAGGCGGAAGTCACTCTCAATGGCAGTTTTTGAGAGAGCCGACCAACCTTTGCGTTAGCCATTGTTGGGGCGTATGAGCTTTTTTCACGCCCTAGGCCATCAATGCTAGCAGTTCATGTGGAAATTATATGGGGCCTTGGTCTCCCGCCCCCCGCCCGTACGGCTTACAACCAGAGAAAATTGTAGGATAGTGGACCATCACCTGTCTCTAGAGACTCAGACTTTAAATGGCAGATTGGGATATTTTATAATGGAATAATGGGAAGATTTGAGGAAAATATCATTGGCAATGTTGGAGCCTCATTTTTCAGATGCCATAAGGTCTGTGTCAAGAGAGCTTTTGTGTTGTCGGAATCGGCCTAGGGAAAATATATCTTTGATTGTACGGGGGTATATTTTTTGTATTTTATTGTCATAATCTGTCATTTATCAAAAAGAGAACATATGGGGAATGGAAATAAAAGCATAAGCAGCTGAAAAAGGTACCATTGAGATATATTGTAAATTACTGTACATGAACAAACAAACAGTTTCAAGAAAAATAATATTATCGATGAGAAAGAATATTTTTGCCATTTTAATGCTAATCTTGAAGAAAATATAATTGTGCAATATTTCATAATACAGGGATTGACATTTATTAAGAGTAATAGGACATACTTTGTTTTTCCCACAGAACGTTTCTCATTTTTTTAATGAAGTTTTTCATTTGAAGTAAGGACAAATGTGAAGTTAAACATATGACTATTAAAAAATTCCAATTTTTGTTGCTGCCAAACTGTATTTACAAACAGAGTGCTGCAAAACTGACAGAAATTCTGCCATTTTGACCATGAACATTCTGATGTCTTGTAGCATCAAGGAGATATCTATACTTACACAGGAAGCCATATACCTCATCCAGTAAATCCCCTTGACACATATCCCCCCAAATCAGACCCCAAATTCCCCCAATCTAGAAGCAGGGTGTGTTTGTGGAGAGCCCCACCTGTGCCGTACAGGGCAGATGTATCCTGTCCACATTTCACTGCTAACAAATCCCTGGACCTCATTTTGGTCTCGCCCTTTGACACTTGTCCTCTGAGTGGACTGTGTACCCCCATATTACTGTCTTGTCTGTTGTTAACTCTGTATTATCTCCGTATTAACCAGCGTATACTTATGTTGTTGCCGTGGTTTACAGGAATGTCAACTGCAGGGATTGGGAAGAGCAGTATTGGTGTCGTGGTTTGACATGTACACTTTTACTTCACTTGTTGGTTAACATCTTCACACTTATTTACCTATATTTCTGTCACTATATTCAACATACATTTGAATAACAACACCTTTTTGAAGACCCCATAACATGTGCCCTCATACCTCACCCCTCCACCAAGATACACCCTCATCCAAAAATGACACTTTATTCTTAACAAAGGATATTCTTAATTACCATAACATGAGGCTCCCTTGCCATTCAGCTGTCATCAAGATTCTCAAGCACCATACCGACCTATTTCAAAATGATCCATATCTACATGGTTATTCTGAATTCATGTCACTTCAATCACACACATCCACCTTTATTAATGTGCCATAGAACATGCTGCAGACAAAACAAGATTCATCCATTCTATCATCTTTTCCTCCATCGTCAGCAATACATCAGCACCATCACCAACATCACTGTATTCATATATGGCGACACAACTGTCATGAAATATTGACAGACTTTCTACATGTTCATTTCATCGACAGACATCACAGATGTGTCATAACATAAATATAATTGATTTACGATTGAGTTTGATGTTCTTCTTAATTACCAGCTGATTAAATATTCATAATTTGATTGTCTCTACATGTGTCCTCTCTGTGTTAGTTTCAGAGATTACACTTGCACTTCAGCAGTGAATGACAGTTTTTTTCTGTAGTAAATAATTCATTTACTAATGATAGCCAGCCCTTTATCAATCACCTGTGAAGAAGTCAGCCTGGTTTGTGTAAATATTGCCCACTAAACATGGTTTAAGGCTAATGAATTAGCACTTTCAATCTGAATATCATTTCTGCTTTAAAATATTCATGTTAATTAAAGTTTCAAGTTTTATGATACAAATGGAACTTCACTCTATCTTGTGGCAGTTCAATATGATTTTTCTGATGAGCATTACAGGAACAAGGAAATAGCTTCCACACAATGCTCCAGTAAATAGCATGTATTCAGCATCACTCATGCTTAAGCTGTCATTGATTTTTTTGTGTGTGGAAGGGAACAAAAAGTAATTTTTAGGGCATTCATGCATTAAAATTAAATTATACAAACTACTGACAAACTAAAACAGATATAAAGAGTAAAAGAGCTTCAGAAGTTTTGAGACGTATGCTCTGTGTTGCTGCTCTGTATATGATTATTTTTAAGAAAACTTACACATAAACTCCAAGGATTGTTCAGATGGTAAATACAATTAAGGACTGAGTCAGTTTACTAGTACTTGAAAAAACCCAGAAGGTATGATTATTCTCTGGTGATAATGACATCAGCAAAAGGAAGATGCTTATGGAAGAACTGTGTTATGTGAAAGCAAATGACGACATCACACAAATAATTGACATGTTCTGTATCCCTTGGGAGTTTGATATCAGGATGATATTTTAGGTGTATCTCTACTAGAATTTGATGTTAATCTGAAACTCATTTTGTATTTTTATCACTAAGATAGTGTCATAATGATTGCCGAAAAAGTAAATATAAGATCTCATCTTCGGTCTGTCAGAAATCGCTTGACTGCTTTCATAATGCTTTCAGTCGTCAATTTCATCTGAGGAACTACAATCACAGCTTGTTGACAAACTGATTCTTGCCCGTCGCTTGTCTAATTATCAAAGTGGTCTCATTCTATTAATTTTTGTTTGCTGATGGTATCTTGATGATTTTTTTATAAGTTGTCTCGATGAATGTTTAATATTTGGTCATGTTGACTGTGTAAATGTGTCATCTCTTCATGTCAATAGACCCACTGAGCCAGTGCTTATATCAGCAATGCAGGTTTTGCACTTAAATCGAGTTGTCAATTGCACTTCGGTTTGTGTACATTGATCATGGCCTGTTATTTAACTGTTTGATTGCATTGATCAGTTGGGATGTCTGTTTCACCCACAATCAAAGTCTGGCTGATTCATGAAATATACAGTGACCTGTCACTGATTTCATGACTGACAGTTTAACAGCTGATATCGACATGGCCATTATTTTACACTCGGTGTATTTATTTAAAGCTTTTCTCCTATAAATCAGCACCAAGTATGCAAATAAGTATCTATTTAATGAAATAAAATTATGTTTCTAATTATTCCTCAAAACAAATATTTTGACTGATATTCCTCTGTGTTGTTTGTCAGAGATTGATATGTAAAGAATAGAAAGTTCTACCATACCTTCAGTATATGAACATGTATCATCAATAAATATATCATGTTTGCTGAAGATGTTTCTGAACAGTTGTTCATGGTATATGCACACTACAAATGATTAAAACAAATGATCACTGTGTAAAATAGACCCTTGTCAATCCACATACGACACATCCTATCAGAAACATCTATTTGCAGTCAGGCAACAAATGAAAACAATTGTTGTAGTTTGTGCCCAATAGCTCTATGTTGTTGAAAGTGACATGGAGCAGAACCTGTCTAAAGAATGACATGAGATGTTCCGTGTGACAGAATGTTCATACACAAGCTTCCAATTTCTGTGGATGCAGCATTCTCACCATTCCATCCAAATCTGAAATGAATACTTTATATTTGATATAATTATACAGTAATCCCAAAAAAATGATTTTTGTTAATAACTATTTGGCCATGTCTCCCAGCATGACCCCTACAGGAAATGATGGCAGGCCAGCCTGCTGATGGCTTTCTATGGATCACCCTTGTCCTGCTGCTACCATTAACAGCCCATGTCATAAAAGAACTAATAATAGTTAACCTACAAGTTTGCCTTTTGGTGCTGAAGTCTTGCTGACCATTATAGTCCTTGCTGACTGGTGCCGGAAGTTGTTGGAGAGATGCGATGGTTAGGAGACACAGTTAAATGATGTCTTGTACATGAATCCATCCTCGTGGTGGGCAGAACCCAAATGTGTTTGGAATTTCATTACATTGGAACAATATTTTTATTTCAAACTCTTAACTCTCAGCTTTATCGCTCTCTACATTCAATACTGTGACAAACAACATCTTACTTCAGAAATGTTTTTAAACATAAGAGATTTTATAGATTTCCAACATTTTTTGAATACATAGCATTTTTCTTTTTATGATTATTCTTACTTGCATCGTGCTTTATAGCTTAGGTTGTAACACAATACATTGAGCTCTATATTTTAATTTATTGAATGTATGACAGTTGCCACTTATTCTGAGAAATACGTGGAGAATTTTTCATTTTATCTTGTGTTTTACATTCATATTTTACAAAAAAAATGATACTGTTTCTTTGAAGCTAGAGTTGTCTCCTCTGTACCCTTAAGTGAGATTGACGTTAAGCCCACTTCAGTGCCATCTAGTGTTAGCACAGCCAGGCTAAATCTCTTGTCTTCCCCAACAACACTTAACATTGTTGTTTGCTTTCTCTCGGGGGGTTGTGTGTTTAGAGGAGCCGTTGTTAGCAGTACTGAAGGAGAGCACTTGAAACAATCTCCATCCGTTCAGTCTGTGGTTGTAGGGTGTTGTATCATGTGACAATTTAATATTTCATACAAATATAATTGTATCTCTACAAAAGATGCTATTTGAACATTTGAAGGTGCTTTTTTACTGAAAGTATGCCATCTGGGTAAGGTATTGTATTAATTTGTATTGATATCACTACTTTATACAGTACTGTCGTTGTAGGATTAAGTGTTTTTTTCAGATTTGTATGTGATCATGAACACCTGATTACATATATTGGTAATATTGTTTTATAAAGGATGAAAGTGTTTTTAGAACAAAAGAGAAAAGGCCCCAAGGACAGATTTTTTTACAGATTCAAAATAATAATGTTTAAGGATCTTTAAAAAGATCAAGCGCCAGAGAGTGTACTGACAAATCCAAGTTCACATGGTATAAAAAAATCCCTCTCTTTATGAAAAGAGTAAATGACAGTTTTCTCAATCGTAAGCCCATCAGATTTCATCTGAGGAAGCCTAATTTATAGGTAGAAGTTTTTTATGGATAAAAATGATACCACAAAGAGTTACTCAACGACAACTGTCCCTTTGTCCAGAGTTCAAATCATTTAATTCCAGTTTTGTAGTCACATATTGTACTGCCAGCCCTGGCTTGTGTGCAGTAATTGTAAAGAGATAAACCTAACCAGCGTATAATCAAGCACTGTCAGCTAACCAGTAGTTTGTTAACTCCGTATCTTGAGTAAATGATGCGTTACATCATGGCCACAGAGTCGCTGCCCCAGACACTGGGAGCTCCTCTAGCTTAATTGCCGTAAAAGTCACATGCTGGGAGTTTATCAAAATGTTGATGGATGACGCGATGGGCACTCGAAGTTACGGAACTCCCAGAATGCTCTATTGGGTCCCATCTGTGCACGATTGTTGCGCCCTTAAATAAAGAAACCCTCCAAAGCTTAGCGACAGATGCATTATGCAAAATGACAATGCTCGGACGTTCATAATGAGATCCTAATCGTACCATCTCCCGGAGGAGTGGGTAGTGGTTGGAGATACAATACATGAATCTCTTACAAATTAAGCCATTCACAATCTAATTCCCAATTAAAAAGGTCTGTGTTGAATATAGTTACAGAACTATGACAGCTGCCCTTGCAACTTGACTATTAGGACTGTTGTAGCAATGAGCAATGTTCAGAGGCAAATTTTGCTCTGTGTGTTCCGAGTTCGTGATTTCTCTACGTGCTAATGAAACATTAAACCATGTTAGCTGCTAGAGGCAACGTCACTGAAACAATACCACGTCAATAGTGGCGGCAAATGCCAAAGACATAAACGCTGTACACTGTTACGCTATCCCCAATGGCGTATGCTCTCAGTGACCGGGGCACTTTTAACATGCATGGCGGAACTGAGACAAACAAATGATCAAAATCGCGATTCCATTAAAGCCCACAGACTTTGATCTCTCTAATGACTCTGCCCTGGACATGATTTTAACGGGAACAGTGTGACACCTATATTGTTCCCGTTGTACGCCACACGCTGTAGGAGCCTCACTTTGGATTGACTGAATCAAAGGAGAACATAAAACCCCCTCGTAAACTTTTCATAAAACAATCTCATTGATTTTGACATCACAGACACATTTCATCTTTGAAATATATCGTTAAGATGGTTTTCTGTGACTCTGTTGTGCTGCAAGTCTGTATGCAAGTGTTTCACTGTGTTACTTCAAGATACTGGTGTCAGTCCTAACTGGAGTCTTGCATGAGAGAACTTAAGTGAAACAAGATTTGTATGTCTTATGAATGTTCTTGAAATGGAAATATGTTTATGTTAGCAACATTATTAGATGTTTACATGCAATTGATTGTTCATAGTGAAAGCCAGTCGTCAACGTCTGGTTTTAAAAGATATGATGCATGTAATAGTTATCTTTCAATGGAAGAATTTGGACTCACTTTGGGGAGAAGGTTTGCTATTTTGAAAAATAAATGTCAACAAATAAAGTATCCAAATTCATATTTCTATGTTATAACCATAGAAGCCAGTCCTTCAAAGTCATCTTAGTATGGTAGTGAACCAGCCTGTGTTAGACTATGGTAGTAAACCAGCCTGTGTTAGACTATGGTAGTAAACCAGCCTGTGTTGGACTACGGTAGTGAACCAGCCTGTGTTAGACTATGATAGTAAACCTGCCTGTGTTAAACTATGGTAGTAAACCAGCCTGTGTTAGACTATGGTAGTAAACCAGCCTGTGTTAGACTATGGTAGTAAACCAGCCTGTGTTAGACTATGGTAGTGAACCAGCCTGTGTTAGACTATGGTAGTGAACCTGCCTGTGTTAGACTATGGTTGTAAACCAGCCTGTGTTAGACTATGGTAGTAAACCAGCCTGTGTTAGACTCTGGTAGTAAACCAGCCTGTGTTAGACTATGGTAGTAAACCAGCCTGTGTTAGACTATGGTAGTAAACCAGGCTGGTTTACTGGTCGTAAACCTGCCTGTGTTAGACTATGGTAGTAAACCTGCCTGTGTTAGACTATGGTAGTAAACCAGGCTGTGTTAGACTATGGTAGTAAACCAGCCTGTGTTAGACTATGGTAGTAAACCAGCCTGTGTTAGACTATGGTAGTGAACTAGCCTGTGTTAGACTCTGGTAGTAAACCTGCCTGTGTTAGACTATGGTAGTAAACCAGCCTGTGTTAGACTATGGTAGTAAGCCAGCCTGCGTTAGACTATGGAAGTAAACCAGCCTGTGTTAGACTATGGTAGTAAACCAGCCTGTGTTAGACTATGGTGAACTAGCCTGTGTTAACCTGGCTGGTTTAGACTGGTCGTAAACCAGCCTGTGTTAGACTCTGGTAGTAAACCAGCCTGTGTTAAACTCTGGTAGTAAACCAGCCTGTGTTAGACTATGGTAGTAAACCAGCCTGTGTTAGACTATGGTAGTAAACCAGGCTGGTTTACTGGTCGTAAACCAGCCTGTGTTAGACTCTGGTAGTAAACCAGCCTGTGTTAGACTATGGTAGTAAACCAGCCTGTGTTAGACTATGGTAGTAAACCAGCCTGTGTTGGACTATGGTAGTGAACCAGCCTGTGTTAGACTATGGTAGTAAGCCAGCCTGTGTTAGACTATGGTAGTAAACCAGCCTGTGTTAGACTATGGTAGTAAACCAGCCTGTGTTAGACTATGGTAGTGAACCAGCCTGTGTTGGACTATGGTAGTGAACCAGCCTGTGTTAGACTATGGTAGTAAGCCAGCCTGTGTTAGACTATGGTAGTAAACCAGCCTGTGTTGGACTATGGTAGTGAACCAGCCTGTGTTAGACTATGGTAGTAAACCAGCCTGTGTTAGACTATGGTAGTAAACCTGCCTGTGTTAGACTATGGTAGTAAACCAGCCTGTGTTGGACTATGGTAGTGAACCAGCCTGTGTTAGACTATGGTAGTAAACCAGCCTGTGTTAGACTATGGTAGTAAACCAGCCTGTGTTAGACTATGGTAGTAAACCAGCCTGTGTTAGACTATGGTAGTGAACCAGCCTGTGTTAGACTATGGTAGTGTACAGGTTCGAGGCTTGCTTTATGAAATTGAACTTTTACAAATATTCAGTAATTTATTTTATGAATATTTCCACCACATCATGTCACAAGTTGTTGATTCTCCAGTACTGGTTTCTCTTCCTCATCATGTTGTTTCTTGTTGCAGCCCCAAGGCCCCTATAAAGGATCCTCCCAAAAGTAACCCCAGTAAGCGGCACCGGGAGCGCCTCAACGCAGAGTTAGACCATCTTGCTAGTCTCCTGCCCTTTGAGCAAAGCGTCATTTCTAAGCTGGATAAACTCTCTATACTCAGACTGGCCGTTAGCTACCTCAGAACCAAAAGCTACTTTCAAAGTAAGTTACAATATTGTCATTTCTTAATGTGAGGAAAGTTTTACCAGATTGATATCCAAATAAAAACATGGGAAATGTCTCTCAGGCATGGACACATCACTTAAAATTCTGCTAATTTACTGGATCGTATGAAGCGTATATTTTCATCCATGAAATAAAATGCTTAGCAAATATGTTTAGGGTTCAATATATTCCCAGATGTGCTTGTTAGTGGGATTTTTCTGGGAAAACAATATAAAGTCTTCCTCCAACTTTTGTTTTCACTTTTGAGAAAATATGGCAGAGAAATGTTCTTATTTTATGGTATAATTGTTTTATGCTGCCAACTGTGACTCAATGTCATTCTTTCTTGTATCAAAGCAACTGGATGCAGATAGTATGGAAGCAAGAGGACAGAAGCTTCAGTAGTCAAACTGATACTAACCTGATTTGTTAAGAATTATGCGATAGCAGGCTATATCAAGCTTGGCATTTAATTCATGATATTTCTGATAGATTTATGATAATTTCCTAAATTATGATTTTACATTCCATGACATTTTCATTATTTTCAAATATCAATAAAAAATGGAAACAACCAAAGAAAAACTAGTATTTTTACAAAGTAAAACTAAATTAGCTTGTTGGTAAGCTAAAAAGCTGGGATTATGAAACTGGCATTCTAGATAAAAATAAAAATAATAATCACCAAACACAGAATAAAATATCTCACAGATCTGGGCCCCGTTTCACCAAGCTCTCATAAGCCTTAGATCTCGTAACTTTCTCGAAGCATCCATACTTTCTATGTGACAGTATAGGAGGTACAAATGCTATGAGAAAAGTTACGAGATCTTAGGCTTACGAGAGCTTTGTGAAACGGGACCCAAATCTTTACCTAAACATGTATATATATGTTATTCAACCATTTTGCATGTTGCTGCTAATGGTTTTGATATCAGAATGTACAATCAAATTCCATTTTTAAGATTTCTATCTCCAAATCCTTTGTCATAAAATGGAAATGTTTCTGCCTATCCCATCCCAGAAGCTGTCATGGTGCAGCTAATCCAACCTATTACAAGAATGAAATATGTCACTTGTCAGCCAAATGTATAATTACTGGTTAATAGCGCTACAATATCTTTACCAATGATAGACTGTTCAAAGATAATTTTCACTTTCACCCCACGCAGAGGATATTGAAAACTATCTTCCTGATGAATTCATGGCTATTACAGAGGAAATCTCCAAAGGAAAACAAAGACGCGTCACGAGTATTTATGTTACGCATTAGAGGCTTGTGACCCAGGAGCTTGCTGACCTTTGTAAAGAATGGTAAACCGCCAATTTAGTCTGTCGTGTTGCTCCTGAAATCTATTAGGTGTTCATTGTGTGTTTAAAGATGATGCAGCATGTCGGATAATGATTTTAAGTAATTTTAGCATTCAGGATTTAATAATTTGTAGGAAAATATGCTTCCATGGTGCTATTCAGTGATTGTAGATTTAATTTCTTTTCTGGAATAAACAGGATAGAGTGAATAAAGATATCATTTCATGGAAAATGAATCTATATTTTGGAATAATGTATATCTAACTTTTCTGATAAATATCTTGAATTTATGTATTGTATTTATTGATGATATTTTATAGTATGAATATTACTATTTTATTTAGTTTTTTAGTTTTTAAGTAAGAGAATATTTTTGTAATTAATCTGTATTGTGTTTTTGTCCTCCTGATATGTATTTGATCCAGTTATGTCAAGTATGGCACTGTTGAATGCACTTGGGAGCAGGTCTGAAGCATACAAAATATGTATCCTACCAAAAGAATTTCAGTCCAAATCCTTGCCACTTCTATAATCTGTCCTGTGTGAATGGACTATTTATCATGTATATTTCATATGGAACTGATCCCTGCTAATCACTCAACATCATAACAAGCCTGCATTGCCTTGATTAATACACAGATAGAGTTCCACTCCTGTTCATAGCACGTCTATTTCAAGTCAGTGGCAGGTGAAATGAACACCGCATACTCGCTAGTTTCAATCACAGAGTGTGCGGTGTACATTTCCAACACGTTTACTTCTTCTAACAGCGAGGAGATTAGGAAGAAAAGTGTTGTATATGTTGATAAGGTTTACCTTCCAGTGAGAAGGAATGAAATGTTTCTGCTTTGCACCAGTCTGACTCTTAAATTAGTTATTCATAATACCATTCAATTAAATTAATTCTTTTTATGTTTGTAATCGTTATAAAAAATCAAACAGTTTGGGTAATTGTTTTGTTTTACTATCGAAGCTGAAATATTAAAAAAATCTCCCCAAAAATAAAACATTACAATAGAAAATTATGACAGTTAAAAGAATTTTCTATTTATTCCAAAACAAAATTAGTGTTTTTGGCATTAAAGAATGTACCCAATAACAGAGAATGGCCGGAACTGAACAACTCAATCAAGTTATCTGACAATGATATCCCTCCTGCTAAGAATCCCCATATCAAGTATTTCAAGAAAATTGGAAAAAAAAATCTGTCTGTTAGGAGGGTACTCTGTAAATTCAAGTGGATACGTCTAGTCAAGCATTTGTGATAACTTAATCTCTGGTCATGTTCTATGTCCATTACGACATTATATTATGTTAAAAGAACTCAGCCTTGTCTGTTACCAGTTTCAGCTGAAATCCCTCGTCTCACAGTTCATAAGCTTGTGCATTCCTTTCTATTAACCATAAATTTAACATGATGTGATTTTCTTCCTTCATAATTGCGGCTCGGTCAGTTTGAAATTCATCAGGGTGTAGTTTAGTGCTGAATACAAAGAGAGCCAGCCTGGTTGTAGTTGTGTGCAATGGCGCATGTCGAAAGCCACTGTTGAGCCATTAACACAAGCGACAATGCACTGGGGTGTTGTACGCTATGCTTGGGCGTTGATCACAAAGGGAGTGGACGGTTTCGTATTGTTAACACGTACAATTCCATGCCGAGAATCGTTGCTGGTACATAACGCATAAAACTAATATTTACCTGCAACCATCCCATGAGTCATTTATAATGTACACGCTGGATTGGAAAATGACACTTTTCAAGCTGTTTTGTTCGAAATTAATCTGGTATTACAGGATAATATCTGGTCCTGACGTACAACGCTGACTTACATTTGTATGTTGTGGACAGATTAAAGTTTGTTTGATCAATAAGTGCAATTTACAGGCCATCGTAGAAACACTGAATGCTCTTCTGACTTTGACGTGGAGAAGTGAATATTTTCATTCTTTAAACTTGTTTCTTTTTAATCTGTTGAAAATTACTAGAATGATCGTAGAATTTTTATGATATACACTTGTGATAACCCCCACATGGGTACAACGAGTGAAGCCCATTTCAAAAGAGGTGTAAAACTATACTCACTTACTCACTTATGATAACGTATTGATCATCCTGTTCACAGTCAGATGCAGATGGGGAGGGTTGCAGGGGTGCGCAGCCCCCATTTCCACACACTAACATGTTAACTGTACGCACCCCGTTTTTCATGTTCACGTCTGCTATTTCTGTCATCCAGCAGCACATGTTAGATGGATAATGACACAATTTGTAATATTTTGCATCTATGAAATATTTAACATATGTTATATTTGGGATTGGGTTTTCTTAGTCGAAAGTACAAATTCTATTAGCCAGCACACAAAGTCATGGTGGCTGAGCCGGGTTATGGGGCTGACTTTGTGTGCTGGCGAATAGGTGCCTGACTCTGAGGTGTGGGTTGAATTCGGAGCACTCAACCCAAACAAAGTCATGGTGGCTGAGCGGGTTATGGGGCTGACTTTGTGTGCTGGCGAATAGGTGCCTGACTCTGAGGGTGTGGGTTCGAATCCCGGATGGAACTCAACCCAAAATAGTACTAGAATTTGTACTTCACTAAGAAAGTGTAATCCCAAATATAACATATGTTACATTTGTCCACTTTCTAAATGGCATTGTGTAATCATGAAATCTTTAGATGCAATGGATAAGATACATATCCATCAGCAGCAAAAGTAGAGTGTACATCTTCTTCATCTGTAGTCAACAAGTGCTGCATCTATTTCAGTTAGTGATAAACTATAGCTTTACCTTAATACCCCAAAGGTACAACTAAACCTTCAAATTACTGAGGATTCTCTGATTTTACTATTTCTGTGTCAAATGAAATGTGCATAAGTTTCCCTGGATGGCAATGTTGCTGTCGTTAATTAGCAGGTGATCTGTCTGAGAAAAGCTTAAGTCTGAAATATGAGTGCAGTGGCGGCGAGGCCAAGCTGAATCTGATTAGCACAATGCACATGTAATACATCACTTGTCCCGCAATTGACGTGCAATCAACATGCGCCCCACTACACCAGCTCTGTACATTGACGACACAAATGTCAATGTGGGCAGGCAGTAAAACAGTATGCAGTCCGTTTCCTTTACAATGCTGCTATGTTAATGAAATTTACATTAGTTTGATAAATGTGTGAGACACTGGGCATGAAGCACTATAACCTACACTGCCTTCTTAGATGTGACTGGAGCTGGTCATTCAAGCCTGAATACAGGCTAGTATTGACGATATCAAGATTGAAAGTATCTAGTATTCAAGTCATTAACCATGTTATCAATACTGATTAATGTTCAAGGAATATAGAACATTCAAGAAAGTCACTGGAAAACATCTGATATGTATTTGTTTTAACATGACAACAAATACACTAAAATATATAAAGACAAATTTGGACATTAACTGTCACCTAGTTTGGCATTGCATTCTGTCACTGACCTTTGACAGTTATTCTCACTTGATTCAGCTACTAGTTTACATGAACAATTGTCCAAGTGGCATCCTTAATTTTTTGGAGCATGCAATTTTTAAAATACAATGTTATTATCAAACTGGTATAAGCTTGTATTTGATGAAAAGTCTGTTCAAACTGAAAGAAAACTTTTAATTGCATTATTTAAAAAAACGATCAACTTGTTTTATTATCAGATACATTTTCATTTACAGTTTTAAATTGTTGCAATTCGGGAGATGTTTTCTTAATAACCTCACCAAAACTCAACAACTTTCTATGTATTGAGTAATCAATCATATCTCTCAAACACTGACTTGCCAAATGTGCAGCAAATAACTCACTAAGAAGACATGTAAAAAATATGTGTTTACAAAGAAATATCACTTCCTTATGCGTTAGGTTCATTTACACTGAGTCCTTGTTACTGCCAGATATAGTTGGACGTATTACTGCACAAATTGTAGTACCTAAAAAACATGTATTCTCTCTACCATCCAAGGAATCTAATCACAAATATAACACCTCATCCCCTTGTGTTTAACACGAACAGTTTCACAGAAAAGGCTTTTTATCTTTGCTGTCTTACTAACCAGTTTGCATCAGGAAACTTGAAAGAATATTGTTAAAGTTTTTAATTCAGCATGCATTGTAGGTATAAGAAAAACAGTTTCTTTAAAATTATGGAAATAACAAAAATATGTAACAAATGATTTTGACTGATGAAAGTTTGAAATGGATGATGAGTTTGATATCCTGAGATAACGTTTGTGACAGAATAATCCTACACTGACATACAAACTTCAAACATTTACACATGAAATTGACGGTCGTCAATTGCACATTCAGTGATGTGTATTTCATACCCCTGCCTTGTCAGTTTAATCAATGGTCTATTTGGCAAGCTTTTTATGGAGTACATGCACCCTAGTGCGTCGCCTAAGATCCCAGAGATCAGAGGTTTTGTGTATCAGCCATTGTATAAAATGATCTAATCAAGGTTGTTCGTACGTGACTGCCGAGGCATCGTCGTCTCCTGTGATCTACACGAATTGTTGTGAAAGCAGGACGACATGGATGAGGAAATGAGCTGGCCAGAGGAAAAGACACTAATGTTCTTTCAATTACCTCCCTGCCACCAATGCGGGGCTGTCATCACAGGTCCTCCATCTTGTCAAATGAAAAATGTCAAATTTGCTTAGAGAGATGTGGTCATTTTTCCTTGAGCTGAGTTAAGGTGTTATTTTTTTACTTAAGCCTATTAAGTGTTAATATAGGACAATTCATTTTACACAAAAAGTTTAATTAAATTTCTGAAAAAGTTTAAATGAAGCTATTACTGCTAACTATTGTATCCATGTTGCCAGTATGGGTAAAGGACCAATCAGTTTCTGTTGGAAATGTACGGTGACCATGTTCACTCTGACTCAGTCAATCAACCATGTCCCGTACTAGTTTGGGTTAAATATGGCACTTTTCCTGTTTTCCTATCACATTAATTTTGTATATTACCATACAAAGTTGGTATAGTCAGAATCAAATAAGCATCTTGTCAGTTTCTTTTCCATAAATCTACATTGAATTCATCACCTTATGTTAATCTCTCTAATTGACAGTTTTTCGAAATGAAGTAAATTTGTCAGTAACCTGCTAAAGAGAATTAACATCAATCAATAATTGGCTACCTATTTTGTTTTGTTTTTTAAGTTGCGGCTAGAAACATAATAATTGTGCATAATGGCTAGTCTATGACGTGACTTGAAATACATTTGATGAGTGTCTGACATGTCTTCATTGACTTCATAGCTCGTCAGTTTCAAAGTGAGCCATGTGTCATATTTCAGGTTGATATGTACTTGGTCTTCGTAGTGATTGAAAAGTTGATAATCACTAAATGCATGTTCTGCATGAAAAGAACCATATTGGCAAAATTATTCTCATTGATCTTACATCTAATTATTAACAAATTTCCCTCAATTTTCTTTTTCACACAGTGTAAAATATTCTTGGAAGCTGTCGATAGCATTTTAACTGATGTGCTTTCACTTGGTGACAATTTAATATTTTGGCCATCAAAGTTCCTTATTCATGCATGACCAGACAGCGGAGGCCAGGCTCCAGTGAAATGTGGGTTCCATGTAGGTTGACGTTATCTTACAAACATCTCAATATTCTCTTTGTAGCATCTTTTGTGATGAATGAATAAACAGCCCTGCGACAGTGAAGCGATTATGCGAGAAAAAAGGAATGAAGTGTAACTATAAAAATAGGTTTCCATGGACGATTTGATTAGATTGAAAGTAAGATTTCTTTGGTGGACGGCTTTTCATCTACCAAGTCCTAATTGGCGCTACCTCCATTAGGCCAGTTCCGGACAATCAGAATAAAAGCCAAATTCTGGCGATCAGCTATATCGTTGACTGAGGGAACTGCTCATTTCCAGACCAACTACACAGGCCAGGCAACAGCATAGGGTTTACAAATGGATTCTGAACCATAATTAACTCTCACATCTGAAAAATTAAAATGGATGAACAGATTGTCTCATGAGGGCATGGCTTTCCTTGGAATGATTTTAGATGCTATTTTCCTGTCAAGAAGTGAATTGTTGTTAATTTCATATCAGGGGAAATAGACAAGTCATAATTCTTTGATTCTTGCTCAGATGTTGTATGGTGAATGTGAAATGCATGGAATACAGTGGCACTGACCCTGAGTATTGAGACCAGAGAGAAAAGCACAATTCCTTTGAATTATTACAAGACAAATCTTATGGATAACAACTTCTCCTTTGAATTACCTTAAAAATCAGCTGAAATTAGAAGGCACTAAATATATAAACTAATTAATATGAATTATACCAAAATGAAAATAGTTTGTTGAAATATGTTTGTAATTGTTGGTAAATGGTTGAAATTAAAATTTATTATCGACTGGAAAAAGAGTTTTATGAATGTGAATTTTAGAAATATCATCTGAAATATTGTACTGAAAATTGTACTGAAATTGTTGTGTGGTGTTCTTCACAAACATAAAGAAATAGTTCAGAATTTTATTCTTCCTTCATCAGCCAGTTCAGAATTTTTCATAAGAAAATTGTCCTAATCATTGCCTGTGTTTATGAAGACTGTGTCCTCTGTGCTATAAACGCTGATTGTCCATTGCAGAGGTGTCATCCATCAATGTTAATTTCAGACAAGCCAAGACAAATGCATTAATTAAGCAATGACTAGCGACACACGGCCAAATCATCTTGTTTGAACGGGAATTTTGAGTTAATTACAGTATTTTGTTATTTGCGACAGAACACACGAGTAGTGTTTCAAATTCAATCATTGAGCAAGAAAGGCTACACTGTGTAGTTATTAATTAACTGAAATTCAATCAGCTCATACCTTTCACCAGTCATAAATGTCCAAGGAAGGAGAGCTCTCCATTTTATTGCCAATACTTGATTATCAACAGTGTTAGAAAACTGATGACTAAAGACACACTTACATCACCTCCAGACTGACATGATGTGTACAACTTGTACATTGCTTCCAGATTCATATTTTGTATACAACTTGTACATTGTATCCAGATTCATATTTTGTGTACAATTTGTACATCACTACCAGATTCATATTGTGTGTACAACTTGTACATTGCTTTTAGGTTAATATAATGTGTACAACTTGTACATTGCTTTTAGGTTAATATAATGTGTACAACTTGTACATTGCTTTTAGGTTAATATAATGTGTACAACTTGTACATTGCTTTTAGGTTAATATAATGTGTACAACTTGTACATTGCTTTTAGGTTAATATAATGTGTACAACTTGTACATTGTTTTTAGGTTAATATAATGTGTACCACTTGTACATGACTTTCAGACTGATATACAGTAAACAACATATATAATGAACACTCTTATGACGAACTGACAGAACAGTTTTTTAGTCCCGACAACTTGCTGTTTATTATAGTCGTAATGCATATGATGAACTATGGATATAATGAACTAAAGTTAGTGGTCCCTTAAAGGGCGTTATAACTGTAGTTTTCTGTAATGTGTACAACTTCTCCAACAATTCTGATGACCTTCACATGCTGACAACATTACACTGACATAGACTGGCAACTCTCTCATGTGGAATTAGTATACATTATGTTTTTTTCCATATATTTCTTCAAAAATACACATTTTGTAACATATGATATATTTGGGACATCTTTCTGTTTTGTTATTTTCTGTTTGTCCCAATTTTGCTTAAGAGAACATATGATGATATACTTAAAGACAGAAATACAATCTTCAAAGCCCATTAGCATCTTAGCTTCATTCGGGGATTTGTCAAGATATTGGTAGTCTTGTTTTTTTTTTATTGGATGAGAGCAAATATTTGAAGAATAACTAAAAATCAAAAGTTTATATTATGTTTTTCAAAACCTATATCATTTGTATTTCAGATTATTGTGGAGTTATGTTTTTGAAAATATTGATGCTTAGCCCAGTAAACTGCCAGTATAAATGTGTATAAAAGTATATATCACTCATGCACCTCACGATGTATCATGTTACCAGTAATAACAAATCATCACAACCCTTCTAGGGATGGTGCTGAAATGTATTATTTCAAAAATAAAGTATTTAATTCGTAATCGTTTTTTAGTACAACATTGACAGCAATAATAACTGCTCACAGAAATAGCAAGACAGAAATTTGATTAAATTGAAAAATAAAAATCAAGATAATTTGATTGGATTAAATCAGAGTTTAAGGAATACATAAAGGGCTAGAATGTACAACATTAATGATGGCTGCATTTATATGGGCTTTGAAGTGTAAATACAAATGGCCTGGTTCTGGTTAGGCCATTATATGCTTAAAGACGAAGAACCACCATGAAGAATTGCTTGTATTACCACATAAATTCCCCGATCAAGGATGATCATCACGATGGACAGGACAACATCATTCAAGAAGAAATAAATGTTACTGAGAACCCTTACTTGAGGAAACCACCATTGTGAAATGGATTTTCAGCAAAATTACCCTTGATGAGACCAAAAATATTGCCTTGTGCGACTTCATCTAGGCTGATTATTATTTTGAAGTCGCGAGACATGTAATTTTCCGAGCAGGATTCTTTTTTGCCAGTATGTAATTTGAATTGGTAATACCGTGGCCAGATTAAACTTAACGATTGATTGTTTAAAGTTTAGGGGTAAAAATTACAGGCCTCTTGAGAGGAATCTCTCAAAATGGCTTAATATTAGAAGGAATGACTAAAGATGAGCTTATACACCATGATAGCTGAACGGCCGGGAAACGCAATGGCATATTTCTTCTGACTTGATGATGCATATTATTTTGCAATTTTGCTGATAATGCATCAAGGGTGGTTATTTCGCATTTCCTTAAGAGTTGTTTAAATAGTCGTAAAATCCATTCGCAGCCACAATCGTCCATTCACTGCATTGTGTGCCGATCAAGCAATCTTCATCTCTTGTGATGCATGTTTTATTGACCTAAAAGATTATTATTATGAAAGAAAATAGGATGCAAACATCGTACGGCTATAGCATTAGTTTAGGATGAGGTGAAGCTGAAATGATATAACTTCAAAGTATTCTGAAACAAGTTGTAACATTTTAAGTATGTTTTGAAAAAAAAAATGTCTATTTCATTCAAGAAAAATATAACAAGGATTATATTCTTGTTTGCAAGTGAAACATTCAATTTTGTCTTATGTAGAATCATTAGTCATTTCTTGTAAATTTTCAATAACAAGATCAAATATAGAGTCATTGTCAGGAATAGTTGGGGAATTGACAATAAAAAAATATGAATTCATTTGACAAATATTCAACTAAATAGAAGTAGAAATTATTTTAATAGCAAATTTAACTTCATATTGCACTGAAATAATATGTTCCTTTAAATGAAAGGAAACTTGCTTCAATATTAGTTTAAGAAGTTTGATTCGTTACTCATAAGCTTTGAGTCAACCCAATGCAAAGGGACAGGTGAGAGAGTACTGAATTTCCCGCCATTAGGTGTGACTCATTATGATCAGAATGGGGCAACCTCAGCCTAAGATTTGTTTTCTGAAACCTGAGAAATTCAAATTCAGGAAAAATGTAGCCATTATATGCTGTCTAACAATCAAAACAGCTTTGGGAAAACTGAGAAATAGGCAATTTGTACACCTCCAAGCAGAAACACAGTTATCAGGGACTGTCATCAAAATGGGTGTACATTGCGGTGTTCATTGCGGTGTATGTTTCGGCTATCGTTACTCTCCTACAGTTACCGATTGTTCCGGTGGCTTTACATCTGAAACAATACTCATGACTTCCACACAGTTTTCTACGATGCGGCTTAAAGAGCATGTTTTGTCATAATGTCAAATACTTGACTTGCTTTGAGTGATGGATGTACATTACGAGACATGTGCTAACAACTCATATTACACCTGGAGAATAATGAGTAGCCATGCTGGTATTGAAATGTACATAAGCTCTAAAGTGGCGTATATTTCACATATATATTACCTTGTTGTTATCTCATCTGTTTACACATGAGTTGGAGGATATTTCAGATCTAGAGCAGTGTTACATTTCATTCATTCTTTTGGGTAATGAGACAATATACGGATTTTATTACTTTCTGAAAACCTTAAAAAATGCAATGTGGAATTTTTACGAGATGAGTAGATTGTTTGGCTGGTTGCTGAGGGATATAAACCCTTGTCACAAGTGTTAAGGGCAGAATTAAAAAGTCTCCAGAGATATTGAGTGGAAAATGACAAGAGTTATTGCAAGTTTTAATTACTAAAGCTATCTTGTGTTGACATGATATGTTATTAACAACATTCTCAGGTGCAAACACAGGTATGTCAAACACAAAGTGTTTTCTAATAGAGTATCATATTTCATAAGATGTTCATAGCATAACAATGTAACAACATATATGATTCGGGCACAGTTTGTTTGAATCTCTTTAAATAAATATAATGTTTCTTATCAAAAGAAACAAAATATGCTCTTTTAAATGGGATTTGAGAAAACATTACAAATGTTAAACAAATTGTTACCAGGCTGAAAACAGTGACCATAACACTGCCTACTTAAGGTCTACACACATGTACACTATGATAGATATCCACATCAGCACAACATTATGGAGCCCCTTTCCATATTTCATCTGTACAAACCATCTCACACCACTGTATCTATTTTGTATATTTTTCTTTTTCTACTGTGTATTAAATTGGTGTTTTGAGTTATAGTTTATAGGGTGTATGCATATGCAATTTTGAAAGAATATTATATACTTTTTTTTCTAAACATATTTTATTAATTATTTTAATGTTTATTATATTTTTTTAAAACAATTTTACCTTTGTGTTACAGCAGTGCTGCCAAACCGCTATGGCATAGAGTCTCATTTGATGGGAAGGTCTCACTTATTCCAAGAGCCAGGATTCTCAGAGGGAGAGAGCATATTGCAGGTACGGTTCATGCATGTTGTTTGTATATTGAACAGTGTAGATTAGTGGCTCCGGATTTCAGGATGTATCTCTGCACTTGTTTCCAAGGAAACAGATGCGATATATGGCATCAATACAAGAAATCTACAAAACTGTGGCAGGATGTAATATGTGACTCATTGCACTATCAATACCAGTGTTTTCAGTTTGGATATTTTCATTTACATTTCAACACTAGTTCAGATCACTTATGACTGTGGAAATCGCATAAGATGTGAGCTTGGGGGCCTTGCTTTTTCAAAGTCACATGCAGATAATGACAAATGTATTTTGTTGGTTTGTTGTTTTTAATCCTGCACTCAGCATTATCATAGCGGTTTTCTATGTTGTATTTTTGGCAAGTGTCATGAAGTAATTACATTAAAATTCTTGAACAAAAGATAGTTAAATAAGTTGACCTACAGCAGTACCTGTCAGAGTGCCTGTCAGTTGCACTCAATAACCTGATCATTGTGTATACAGTGGTTGTCAGTTTCAAGTGCATTGACAGCAGATATTGACAACCAGGAAGTACATCTAGAAGGGATTTCTGCTGCAAAAGTATTTTTACAAGAATTTGGGTAATTTTAATATTTTGATGAAAAACCCAGTCTTACAAATTTTGAAAAGGACAGCGTGCTAACTTGATTGAATAATCTCACTGGGATTAAACAATTACTTTAATGGGAATTATATTGGCAATAGATAAAGCAGACATTGAGAGATTGTGTGCAGTCTATTTCAGTATTGCAGTTGTATGTCTCGTATATATACAACCAGGCTGATTGCAAGGCAGTTTTGTTATGGCAGAGGAAGTGCGTGGATTTCCTCAGATGAAATTGTTCAGTGTAAACCCTAGTGAAATTGACGTGCATCTGTTTCATTTATCATGAAATATTTCCCTGTACATTTCAATCTGTAAACCAGAAATTGTGAATTTCCGAGCATTTGGTGTCCAGCTGTACCCTACCTTTGTGTTGTCCTTCCCCAGCCCACAGTCGCTAATTGCACAGGTGAAAATCTGAACACCTGAATATCTTTAATCAGTGGCAACAAAGGAAACAGACCCTTATGATCTAAATATTTAATTAGCAGGGAATTAGAATTAGATTAAAGCAGATCTACAATCCCAAATTAACACTTAATCAAGGCTTTAAAACACATTGACTGGCTTTGATGTGCTGTTGTAAATTATGCATCGGGCAGGTATACAGGGTGCACTCTAGCTCGTCACTTTATGGGGCTGCAGACACAACAGTGCACCTTGCACATAAGAAATAATGGATATACTTGTCATTTCCAACTTCCAAGACTGCATGTCAGTTGCGATGTTGTCAATTTCCACTGCTGTGAATATGGTGTGAATTTTTTTATTTGTCTTTAATATGTGTCTATATCATGTCATTGTCTAATATGTGTGTTTGTCATGTCATGTTTGGATGTATGTGTACCTGTCACTCAACTGTCACTCTGAGTTACAGAGATGATAGTAGATCATACAGACAGAGGCGTGAATGGTCATGTCAGCACTTAGCTTCAGTAGTTGCAGGCACATAACTCACAGTAGTCCTCATCGAGACAAAACACACACCATTCTGAGTGAGTGAGTTTCACACCGCTTTGAGCAATATTCCAGCAATATTTCGGCAACGACACCAGAAATGGGCTTCACACATGGTACCCACATGGGGAATCGAAACCCAGGTGTTTGGTGTGACAAGCGAATGCTTTAACAATGGCTACCCCACCTCCACCATCAGTCTGAAATGAGGGACAAGTTTTCTATACTAAATAAAATAGCCAATGAGAAAGTCAAAATAACTAATTTATCTTAGAGAGGAGATCTGAAAATATATAATTGGATCCAATTCATGATTACCTAGTATGTGTTATGATATATATGAGTGAAAGGGTTGATGTTTGATGTATGGCTGCTACACACTCAGTACTACACAAACAAGGCAGATCTATTCTGATTCTTTACTGGAAGTAGCAGTACTAGGTCTGTGGAGGACACCGGGACTGGTTCAACTTTGGCATTACTGACAGTTTGTGTTTTAGCTTCATTCCTTGGCAGACTCAGCAAAACATGGCAATGAAATATTGATATCTAATGCAGTGGCTTTTCTTCAGATTGGAATCTGCATTCCATCCTAAAATGTAAAATATTATTAATTTTGCATCATAAATGATTATAACTTTCCACATATAGGATATTTGTTCTTGCGCAGCTATTTCATCGACAGAACATGTCAGAAAAAAAATAATTTTGATGTTTGCTTTTTTTCAGGCACTGTACGGGTTTTTATTTGTAGTCACATGCGATGGAGAAGTGTTTTATGCATCTAGGACGGTAGAGCAATACCTTGGCTTTCATCAGGTGAGTCTGGACATCTGAGAGAAGTGTTTTATGCATCTAGGACGGTAGAGCAATACCTTGGCTTTCATCAGGTGAGTCTGGACATCTGAGAGAAGTGTTTTATGCATCTAGGATGGTAGAGAATACCTTGGCTTTCATCAGGTGAGTCTGGACATCTGAGAGAAGTGTTTTATGCATCTAGGACGGTAGAGCAATACCTTGGCTTTCATCAGGTGAGTCTGGACATCTGAGAGAAGTGTTTTATGCATCTAGGATGGTAGAGCAATACCTTGGCTTTCATCAGGTGAGTCTGGACAGAAGTGTTTATTGTTTATGATATCATGTGTCTGTTAGGCACCTCTAGAAATAGCATAATGAATGTCTCCTTTCTAATATTAAACTGCCTTGGCATATACCTGTATTTCATCGCTGGCTAATCTTTTGTCTATTAGATTTCATGATCTACCACCAGTTTTGTCCTAAGTGACTGAATAAACCTTATAATGATCATTAATTCACAGTTGGTTTGCTAACAAAACACTGAACACAAAATGACAGCCGACATTTTAGTTTGCACTAAGTGACCTGATTGTATTAACAATAAAAACCCTTTTAAAATTGTGTACACAAAGCCCACCAGGAGCAGGTTGTCAGAAATACCCTGCCTCTTTGTCCATCTAATACACCATAGCTGTCTGGTAACCACAATGAAGCCTTTTAATATACATGTGCATCATAGCATTAAACATGAAGGGTTGCCCAAGATTTATACACAGGGCAGATGTTTTCAAAGGTTCAGCGCTCGTCCCTAAATAATAGGCAAGGCATATGATGGTCTTTGAGGGCAGGGTCACCTATGCTGTACTTGACTCCCATCAATTGTTGTGTAAACATTGTGAGGCTGAAATTAGGGGAGGCAAATCCCCATCGGCCTTCAGCCACCACGGGTCAGGCCATTGAAGAGAGAGATTTACCCAAGGGAGAGGAACCCTTAAATTAGCCTTTCGACTTAGTGTGAATCTTCAATTGAGAGGAAGAAAGGGATTCATGTAGTTGGTATTTAAAGATGGCAGTCAATACAACATGATTTATCTTCTTCAGCTGAGTGTATCGATTTACAATCCAAAACAGCAATTAATTAGACATATTGTTGACATTTTTTGGCTACTGAGTGTCAGGATTATGGTAAACCTCTTTCTGGTGTGAAGCGTGAAGTTGCCACATCTTTGCCGATTCTCCTCAGATCATCAGAGACTTGGTTTTTGTTATTTCTCTATCTTGGATGAAATTTCTGTGAAACTATGGAGTTGAAAATTATGAGTGTTTTCGTGATATAAAAGCTAATCTGTTGTGCATACAGTTGGTTGATATTTTTTTCGTAGTAATTTCAATAGTTTTAGAAGTTGTGACAAAGTTTGAGTATTTATAGAATCATTAGTTTTGTTTGAATTAATGTAAAACATTTTCTTTAAAATTCTTTAATTGTGCAGTCAACAAAATATATATGAATTCTTAGGAAAGTATGTATCAAATACATTAATTGTGATATGTTTTTGTGTCCAATACAAATGTTAAAATTTATTGCAAAAATGTTATGGCAGAAAGAAATGTTAATCTGGCAAGGTTATTCTGTATTGGAAATTTATTGCCTTCACTTAAACTAATGATAGCAATGTCCATATCTAGAGGGTAAAAAATGGGAATTAAATTTGATTTTTAAAATCACAATAATGTGAACAAGTGGAGGTCATTCTCCAACCATGAAATTTTTATTCTCCAGAGACCTTTAAATTTTAATGTTTCGTCTCTGGCACATTGTGCTAATGAGAAGTGCACCAAGTGACTGGTGAAACTCATACGGACTCGGCTATTTCAAACTCCCATAATTCAGCTGTGATAATGAGTGGAAGAGCATACCCACCGATGTTGGAAACAAATAAGGGTGGATCAGTTTTTAGGACTTTACCCCAGAGGTATTCAAATTGCATCAAAACTCATACCTTGAATGACCTTACCGAATCAGTTACCCAAATATTAATCTGACCTACCAACTTTTGGCATTGATTGCAAGAAATATACACACTTAGGGCTCCGCAATAGCTAGTAATGTTGACCAAAGTGTCATGGAGCAATTAATTTAGCAGATGTTCAGCGATGGGTGACCAACAGGTTCGTAGACCCCTTGAAACAATGTTGCAATGGCTGCTTCACTATTGTAGTAATGCAAAAGGCATGTATGGATTATACGGTGCCATGTGCCTGAAGCAGGGGAGCTGTCACATAATCCTGGGAGTTAACCTGGGCATTGTGGCAGTTTATCCTCTTTAGTCGGCGGTGGTCGTGGTTGTGCATTAATTCAGGTTCAGCAAGTGTACTGTCTTCATGCATACAGTTATATAACTGAACTGGGAAAAAATTGTAAGTTGTTTTTTTCTGTCAGTTTTTATCTGTTGTATGACATTAGGTCATAGTAAACCACAATCATTATCTTTCTTTGTTAGAAATGACACAACAGTCTTAACAAGCACAGGTTAATGAATATGAACTTAATGAATTCTACAGCAACTTCTATAGCTACAGTTGGCTTTAGTTATTTTAGTTACTGTAGTATATTCTGTATAAGATGGCTTCCATATGCCTTGGTGTGTATGATCATATCGTAGTGGATACAGACTGAGACAAGTGTCAAGTCACATATGAGTACATTGTCCTTCACACAATTTTCAAACGTGGAAGGTGCAGGTTTTTTAACCATTTTTTTTCTTGTAATTAAATATGCATATCAACTGTCTGCTGTGAGGTAACCTGGCCTGAAAACTCATAATTAATTCACAATATGGCTATAGTGAAATACACTTTGATTGATTGCATGGATGAAATTGTTTTACTGAAGTTTTCAGTTGCCTTGATAGATAGCAAACATGCTTGCTTTAGTTGTATACAGTGTGTGAAATAGTTTCCAAATGTTGCTAGCTAGTCGAGCTACCTATGCCTGAAAGTTACTAGCCCACAAAATAATTCACTTGTCCAAAATTTGAATGGCTAAACTAAACAAAATATTGCAAAAAGGAAAAATACCATCAAAAACAAATAAGAAAACACACGTCTGAAATATTTTGTTTATGGTCAAATAAGTCATCATTAAACTGCTAATATGATGGACATTTTATTAGACCATAATCTCTTATAACTTAACAAGTCAGAGAGTGAGATATATTTACAAAACTACCCCTTGAAAATCCACTAGCCAGTCGGGCCAGTGCCTGTGGAGATTTACTGGCCTGACTTGATTTTTACTAGCCACCGGCTATTTCGCACACTGGTTGTATAGTTAGTAATATTTTTCTGGTATAGTCTCCTTTAAAATTATGAGCAATATTTTTCTTTTTTGTTATGGTGTATGGATTTATACATCATCAGTGTGTTACTTATAAATAAACTTGGTCTTTCAAATGGGAATAGGTCTTTAGAGGTAGGAGTCACTGATGTATGATTCAAATTTGATGATATTTGGTGTGTACATTCCAGTCGGACATCATACACCAGAGTGTGATGGAGCTGATACACTCAGAAGACCGGGATGAGTTCAAACGCCAGCTGTCCTGGTCCTCAGGGCTGCCACAAGAAAAGTCCAATATACCACTCCATGAAGTTATGTTGCCAGGTACACTGTGATTCACACTCTGTATAATACACTTGGCACTTTGTCAGTGTCCTGTACGTCCTGTATGTTGTGTATGTCATGTCAATTTCATGTTCAGACATGTCAATTTCATGTTCAGACATGTCAGTTTCATGTTCAGACATGTCAATTTCATGTTCAATTTCATGTTCAGACATGTCAGTTTCATGTTCAGACATGTCAATTTCATGTTCAGACATGTCAGTTTCATGTTCAGACATGTCAATTTCATGTGGCATCATAATAATGTCAGAAATGTGTCAGTTCCGTTCCATGTCAATTTTATCAGCGTGAATGTCAGTTTCATTCAAGAATAGTTCAGTTTTATTTTCCAATCAATTGGATTTGGTACATATAATAAAGATCACATTATGTACCTGGGGCTAGACAATACAGTGACGGGAAGCTATCAAAATAACATGAAGTTGTATATGTATTACATGCTTGTCTTTTCGTTTCCAGAAAATCATCATTATCTCCATCGGTCGTTTACAGTACGATTCCGCTGCCTCCTTGATAACACTTCAGGGTTCATTGTAAGTACTAGTCTACAATTAGTATTGTGAGAACTAGTCTACACTTAGTGATGTGAGAACTAGTCTACACTTTGTGATGCAAGAACTAGTCTACACTTAGTGATGTGAGAACTAGTCTACACTTAGTGTTGTGAGAACTAGTCTACACTTAGTGATGTGAGAACTAGTCTACATTTAGTGTTGTGAGAACTAGTCTACACTTAGTGATGTGAGAACTAGTCTACACTTAGTGTTGTGAGAACTAGTCTACACTTTGTGATGCAAGAACTAGTCTACACTTAGTGATGCGAGAACTAGTCTACACTTAGTGTTGTGAGAACTAGTCTACACTTAGTGATGTGAACTAGTGTGATGTGAGAAGTAGTCCACACTTAGTGATGTGAGAACTAGTCTACACTTAGTGATGTGAGAACTAGTCTACACTTAGTGATGTGAGAACTAGTCTACACTTTGTGATGTGAGAACTAGTCTACACTTTGTGATGTGAGAACTAGTCCACACTTAGTGATGTGAGAACTAGTCTACACTTAGTGATGTGAGAACTAGTCTACACTTTGTGATGCAAGAATTAGTCCACACTTAGTGATGCGAGAACTAGTCCACACTTAGTGTTGTGAGAACTAGTCTACACTTTGTGATGTGAGAACTAGTCTACATTTAGTGTTGTGAGAACTAGTCTACACTTAGTGATGTGAGAACTAGTCTACACTTAGTGTTGTGAGAACTAGTCTACACTTAGTGATGCAAGAGCTAGTCTACACTTAGTGATGCGAGAACTAGTTTACACTTAGTGTTGCAAATACTAGCCAACACATGACATGGACAAATAAGACAATTAGTGAAACTAGTAAATTATTTATTTTGTCATTCAGGAAATCTTAATCCATTGTTCTGATCACACAACAATCTCTGATTGAAGATTTTATAAATCATTGTGCATCAATGTGAAAAATATCCTTATCCTTATGTTAACCATTTTGAAAATTTGGTGCTGACAGCCTTGAAGCATCGCTTCACTTTTGTTATCTTAAAGCAGGAAATACCTTCTCTCCAGGGTGGGAACAGTGCCTTTGAAGGAGGGTATACTCTTGTGTGTTGGCCTTCCACAGTATTCTCGTACATATACACATTGATCAGGTTTACTGTAATGCTGCTGCTGATCTGTTATGCACTTTGTTTCAGTTTCACTCAATTCAGCAATGACATAACAGCTATGGATTTATTTTCCAGACATTAGAGATCAATGGCTGGATACGAGTCTTGCATGGACAGAACATCCGTGCAGAAGAGCCACAACTGGCCTTGTTTGCAACCTGCTGTCCATTTGGTCCTCTATCCTTGTTTGACATTCCATCTCGGGAACTGACCTTCAAGAGCAAGCACAAGATGGACTTCTCCCCGATCACCATGGACAGCAGGTAGGGGACACTTTTACTTACAGGACCCTGACAATGACACAACCATGTCAAAACAGACAATTCTACCATAATAATCAACATTAACTGAAATGCACACCATGAAGAAATGTTTGAAGATGTTCCTTTTCCTAATTTGTATTAATCCAGAAATGGTGCTGTTCTGCCGAAAAGATATCACTGTTCATAGATGTTGATACTGATATGCTATTCTGTATGTTTCATTAGACTGACTCACTGAGTTGACTGAGTATGGTTTTACGCCGTTTTCAGCAATATCACGCTGGGGGCCATTGTACCCATGTGGGGAATTGAACCCGGGCCTTCGGCGTGAGGAGCGAACACTTTAATCACTAAGCTACCCCACCGCCCCTGTTTCATTAGAACTGATAGGGACACATGTATGGTAGATACATCATCTTGTTTGCTTTCATCAATATATGTATACTTGTCCAAGGGAAACTATTATAGCTGTCTATCAGAACTGGACAAGTCTAGGATATGAAACTTTGAAGTGAAATGAGATAAGATATTGAGGAAATATTCCAACCCGGATGGTATACATATATCCATTGTATTCTGCTGTATCAGATTCTTGGTACACAGAATGAATGTCACAAACATACAAAAGATTTACTGTTATATCAAAGGGGAAGATTATTATGTTCCCACTAGGGTCATGCAGTTGGATGGAAATTGGCATTCCAGTTTCCTTGTAAAGACATTGGTGAATCCATATCATAAATGAAATGATTTTCTATTTATTTCTTATCATCAGTCAGTGGATTATATTTCATTTCCAACTCTAGATAAGGAAAATGATGAAAATATCAACTGGATATCTGGGTTTGTGCATATGAAGCTGTAAGGAAATTTCTCATGAATTATCTGAAAATAAAATTCAAATTAGAGTTTACATATTTCATATAAAAAGGAGAATGTTTATATGAAAAAGACCATTTTCTCAAATTCAAATGATGTGCATTCATC
The DNA here is from genome assembly GCF_003918875.1 of Haliotis rubra. Lineage (NCBI taxonomy): Eukaryota > Metazoa > Mollusca > Gastropoda > Lepetellida > Haliotidae > Haliotis > Haliotis rubra. Next base: position 362,375 of record NW_025766970.1, read on the forward strand.
AACATGAGAGAATATAACAGACCCCTTTCATAATTTTACAGTCCTCAAATAGTTCTTACACAGTAGCTGCTGTGTTAAAAAACATATAGAATATAAGTATGTTAACTGGATAACATCTAACTGAGTGAATCATGCCCTGGTAAATGATTAGATTGCCCAGCTGATAGTTGTTGCCTTTTACTGCCTCTATTGAATCATACCCTGGTAAATGATTGGATTGCCTGCTTAATAGATGTTGCCTTTTACTGCCTCTATTGAACTGTACCTTAATAAATGATTAGATTGCCCAGCTGATAGTCGTTGCCTGTTACTGCCTCTATTGAATTGTACCTTAGTAAATGATTGGATTGCCCAGCTGATAGTTGTTGCCTTTTACTGCCTCTATTGAATCATACCCTGGTAAATGATTGGATTGCCTGCTTAATAGATGTTGCCTTTTACTGCCTCTATTGAATTGTACCTTAGTAAATGATTAGATTGCCGAGCTGATAGTCGTTGCCTGTTACTGCCTCTATTGAATATTACCCTGGTAAATGAATAGATTGCCCAGCTAATATACTATCCCAAAAAAGAAACGCATAGGTGTTTTGTATTTATAAAAATCTGTTAATTACCTATTGTGTTCAAACAATTGTCAAAATATGTAACAAAAGTGTTGATAACATGATTTTACACAATTGCACGAGTGAAAAGTCGACTTTACGTACAAATGTTGATTTTGATGAGATTTTTTACAAGAATTAAAAATGCTTCGCCATAATGCAACAGAAATCACCTTCCAGTTGAAATTGTGCAGCGAAGAGCATGCACTGTCTGGCTATAAAAATCCAGATTACTTTCGGAAATCGGCATTTGTTTTGAAGGAGTTTCAAGGTCAAATCACGCTGCGACATGGAACATCGCCATTGAAAGAATACACGCTGGAGATTACCAATTTTCTGTTGCCAGGCCTCTGAATGTTAGTCTGAGCACGATATCACGGCTTGCAGCTCGTTACAACCAAACAAGTATAACAAATGACCGTCACCGTACAGGCAGACCTCAAGTCACCACTGCATCCCAAGATCGGTACATCCGGGTACTACATTTGCGTGAAAAAATAAATAAAATAAAATAAAAAAATGTAAAAAAATTAAAAGCTCTAGGGTGCCTGGACTTCGGAGGATATCCGGTCAAACTGTACGGAACAGGTTGAGAGAGATTGGACTGGGAGCCAGGTGACCCGACGTCGGGACCATGCTACGTGGTCACCATCGCGCTCAACGTCTCCGTTAACTCAAATTATCCACTTGGTTGTATAGACAGTACCTTCTTCTAAACCGATGTAAAAATTCATATCTTAAAGTCTATTTGTGGACAAGTTATACATGTTTGAAAATACAGCATTTTTGCAACAGATTTCTGGGTTATGCGTTTCTTTTTTGGAATAGTATAGTTATTCCCTGTTAAAACCTCTATTGAATCATGCCCTGGTAAATGATTAGATTGCCCAGTTGATAGTTGTTGCCTGTTACTGCCTCTATTGAATTGTACCTTGGTAAATGATTGGATTGCCCAGCTGATAGTTGATGCAATAATTATACAAGGGAGAGAGTTTGGGATTATGACTCAAACCGATAACCACCCCACCCACCGTAAATACACAATGATAGCATAATTTAGTCATAAAAGTCACATGACATTTTCTCTATGGAGTAACAGAAAAAAACTTTGTTTTGGTGTCTCTTCCCTGTATCTGTGATGATGAGCACCCACGATGCTGGCAGATCCCCTTAACCTCTGACATTATGACTCCTTAACAACTATTAGTACTTTGGGAGCCATTTTGAACCTTACTTGATCTTCACCACTTACAATACATGCTAGATCTGCTGAGGTATAAGCGTATAATATGTCTCTTCATCAACTAGGACATTAACGTCATGAAGGAGTGGAAGACATTTGTCTCAGTTAGTGCTGCTGTCAGTGTTTGGTGACCACCTCAACAGTTTCAGTACTGCAGTATTTGAAATACTTTAGAGTATTGAGTCTTCAATTGTGTTGCAGTGGAATGCCTGTTAATGGATGAATTAGCTTTAAAGTTCATTTACAGTACTGATGAAACAATTCATACATTTGCAAGTATGGAAACAGGTATTTGGAAATACATGGATGCACTTGTGATTTGGCTATTCACTTTCAGAAATGTTGTAATCAGTGTGTTGTTTTACATCCATGTTTGATATATCATCATCAATACTTTTTATATACCAGTGATGATATGTTCTGAAAGTTTGGATGTGTAGTTTGCTTCAAAAAGGGTGTGTGCACCCTAACTGTAATACTGTTCTGTTAGTGATGTAGACTGCTCCAATGTGTCACCACCTCCCTGTGTGTGGTCAGTTCCCACACTCTCTGACCATGGGTCACTGATCCCTCCACAGCAGAGCGCTCCATTACATACACATTGATGGAATATTGAGGAATTGTATTAGCTAACCTGTCAGCTGAGAAAGCAAGAAACAGATTTATTGGCATTCATTTCAAACTTCTCCTCGTCGGTTTCCTGGTCCCATGGTGTCAGTTTAATGTGTAACCCCTCATGTAAAGAGTATATATATGGGTAATTTCACAGCTGAGTAGCTGCACTTGTTTCCACTGAATAGGCAGACGTAAGGGAACAAAGAATGGCATAAGCTGTTGTTACGGGGCTGATCATAAGGAACTTATGTTCACGTGAAATAATAGGTATCTAGATATTATTGAACAAACATTTGTGCATAGAGAATTTTCTGGGTTTCATCTTCTTTTTATTATATGGTACAACGTTTCAGGGCTTGTTCGGCCCCATAATCAGGTAGAACTAAAGAACAGCGATGATGGGTTCTACCTGATGATGGGTTCTACCTGATGATGGGTTCTACCTGATGATGGGCACTACCTGATGATGGGTCCGGAACAAGCTCTGAAACGTTGTACCATACTATAAAAAGAAGATGAAACCCAGAAAATTCTCTATGTTCATCAAATAGCATCGTCTAAAACACCAATCAAACATTTGTGCAATACTGTTTCATTCTAACCAATGGAATCAACATGCTGTAAACAGTGTGAGTGGTCAGTTTTCATGCTGTTCATAATTTCAGTCATTCCTGAAAGTGATTGTCTGTCAAAACCTTCAGTTCCAATCTTGCCCACTGAAAAGCTCTTTTCCATATGAACAAAGCATGTATCCATCTGCCTTTATGCTCACAGATCTATCTATATGAGGTATGCATGTATCCATCTGCCTTTATGCTCACAGATCTATCTATATGAGGTATGCATGTATCCATCTGCCTTTATGCTCACAGATCTATCTATATGAGGTATGCATGTATCCATCTGCCTTTATGCTCACAGATCTATCTATATGAGGTATGCATGTATCCATCTGCCTTTATGCTCACAGATCTATCTATATGAGGTATGCATGTATCCATCTGCCTTTATGCTCACAGATCTATCTATATGAGGTATGCATGTATCCATCTGCCTTTATGCTCACAGATCTATCTATATGAGGTATGCATGTATCCATCTGCCTTTATGCTCACAGATCTATCTATATGAGGTATGCATGTATCCATCTGCCTTTATCACAGATCTATCTCACAGATCTATCTATATGAGGTATGCATGTATCCATCTGCCTTTATGCTCACAGATCTATCTATATATGAGGTATGCATGTATCCATCTGCCTTTATGCTCACAGATCTATCTATATGAGGTATGCATGTATCCATCTGCCTTTATGCTCACAGATCTATCTATATGAGGTATGCATGTATCCATCTGCCTTTATGCTCACAGATCTATCTATATGAGGTATGCATCTGTCTATATGAGGTATGCATGTATCCATCTGCCTTTATGCTCACAGATCTGTCTATATGAGGTATGCATGTATCCATCTGCCTTTATGCTCACAGATCTATCTATATGAGGTATGCATGTATCCATCTGCCTTTATGCTCACAGATCTATCTATATGAGGTATGCATGTATCCATCTGCCTTTATGCTCACAGATCTATCTATATGAGGTATGCATGTATCCATCTGCCTTTATGCTCACAGATCTATCTATATGAGGTATGCATGTATCCATCTGCCTTTATGCTCACAGATCTATCTATATGAGGTATGCATGTATCCATCTGCCTTTATGCTCACAGATCTATCTATATGAGGTATGCATGTATCCATCTGCCTTTATGCTCACAGATCTATCTATATGAGGTATGCATGTCTTAAGAAAATAGAAACTCATATTCAAACTTTTTAAAGGAATTTAATCAATTTCAGAAGAATCACTAGAGGCATTTGATTGAAATCTTTGTTTAGTTTTAATTTCAAACATTTCAGTGGGTTGTTGCCAAATCATGTAAAACAATAATCCAGATGACTATCTTCATCTTAGAAAACCACGACATGTTAATCGGAGATCAACAAATTTTGTTTGAAAAAAAATTGAAGTGTAACCTGTGTCTGCCTGAGAGTTATCAGATCTTTGAATCAAAACCCAACATCTGTCTCAGTGTGGATCTGTTACAAGCCAGGGTCGGTGAGGTGACCACACTCAGTCCTCAACAACCATATACAAATCGGCATCGCCGACAAGATCAGCTCTACTTGTATACTATGGCAGTGTTTGACTCTGGCTACGACATAGACGACGCTTATTTCAGCATTTACATGATCAGGTGGCAGTCACATGGGTACAGGTGGGTTGGGTTACCTCCCCTGCGAAGATCCTCGGCTATAGTCCTTGTGTAAATATGGGAGTTATTGTCTGGTGATTAATTCTTGTGGCATGTACAGTAGGGTATTTGGTGCAGTCTTGGAGCTGCTGTATCAAGTACTGGTAGTAATTGTGGGTCTTGGGAATGTGGGTGTTTCGTACTCAAGTGCAGCTACGTGTACTTAGGCCATATTTTTTAACTGACTGACTGAAGCCAAAAGCCACACTGAAAAAGTAGAACAAATCAAGTCTCTATCTTCCCAATACCAGTTAAGTTATAAGGAACTGAAAAAAACATTCATCAATGTTTGGCGAAAAATAAGTGTAACATTTAAATAGTAGCAGAGCTACAGATAACTTTTTGGGTCATTGAGTTATGTACTCACTTGTGTTCATCTCAATTGGGTATCCTAATTTTCCTTTGAGTAACCAAATAAATTGTACCCACCTCACTGAAACTCAGTTGGGTATTTTGCCATTTATTGTTAAAATATGATAAAGTTTAAATGTTGGTTTATGTGTTTGTTATTCATATTTGATCTGTAATATGAGAAACGATCAGAAAGACTGCAAGTTGCCAAGTTCAGGTGCTGAAATAGAACTTGTCAATATACCTCAGTTATTTTATCTATTTTGTGTGTATGTATGTAAGATCAAATGTATTGAGTATTTACAAAACTTCAAGCGTACTTGTATGCAGTAGACTTAATAGGTATTGGGTTTTCACATAAATATATTATGCAGATACACAGTTTATCTGTACCTGTGATAGTAGTTGATCAAACACTCCTCAGTAATATAGCCTGGGCCCACTTGTAACACCTTTGACCAACATCTACCTGTTTCTCTTATATAGGTAACATTCTGCACTTGAACCAATTAAATGTTGTCTTCAAACTACTAAATTAAAAGTTAAAAAGGAAGATTAGTTACAAAAAGCTGACTTCATCTGGCTAAGCATTTTTGAAAGTTAAAATCTCAACTAACTACCAACAAGCATATCTTAGAGACATGGAATATTTCTTGGTGAAGCTGGTGTAGTTCTGTCTTATGCAGTTCAGTGAACACAACAGTCTGTCCGGTCAATGTTAGTTCTTAGTTGGATGCCTGGCTTCTTGGACCCATTTGTCATGGTGAGTGATTAAATAATATTGCTTAACGCCACATCAGCTGTCTTGCAGTTATTCATGGCAAGTTGTCATGGTTCCAAGCAGAGGATACAGACAAGCTGCGTATCTGCATGAATTATGCAAATATTTATGTGAAAACTCAATTCCTATTAAGTCTATTGCATATAAGTACGCTTCAAATTTGTAAATACTCAATAGATTTGATATTACATGCATAAAATACCAAAATACCCAAATGCGTTTGAGTGAGGTGGGTACAATTTATTTGGTTACCCAAAAGAAAATTAGGATACCCAATTAAGATGAACACAAGCGAGTACATAACTCAATGACCCAAACATTTATCTGTAGCTCTGGTGCAAAGGTCAATAAATAAAAAATCTTTATTTGTTAATATTTGGAGAATGCAAACTGAACTATGAGATACCCATATTGGACAAAAATTCAATGAATGAAATTGCGAAAATTATGAATATTAAAAAAACACCTTTGTATTTGTAAATATAAGCATGTGTAATTGGAGAATTAAAAAATGTGTGTCATTTTTCAAAATATAAAGAATTTATGAATTCAAAGGAAAATTGTTAAATGCTATCATAAATCATTGAGCAGGGAAGGTTTTACATGTTTTTCCTCACCAGACTACTGCAGTCAAACTAGAGGATCACCAATGATGACCTGCACACATTATAGCTATGCTGGCAATTATAATGACCTTTTCATCAGGATGTGTGGACATTTTAGTCACTAGTGTACCACCCCTTGTTCTTTGATAAAATCAACAGCTGAGCAAGAAAAGTGATAGCGAAGTTGCCCACAAATCCTGCTTTCCTGACACAGACTATCTCCGTTCATTGTGTAGCCATTATATTCCAGTAAAGAAATAACTGGTTAATCACTCTCCCTGAAGGTGGCTTGGAGGATTTACTTGTAAAAGGCTTTTAATACTATTTAGTGGAAATCTGTGAGTGACCCTATTTTAGTGTATAAAGTTGGTTTGTAATGGCAGTGTCCCATTCAGAGCAAGCCTGGAATGAGAATTAACAGTGCTGTTTACAGTTTCTCTAGGTACATGGTAATTTCTGGTGTCATGTTACAAATCCATTTGTTTTGATTTAGGCTCAGGTGAAACTGACAAGAACTTAAGTGGTTTTGTTCGTGTGTACTCAATATGATTGTTGTGTCATCTCCCAACACCTGAGAGGTGGCATACAGGTGACCACTACTTACAAATGTCTCATCTCCCAACACCTGAGAGGTGGCATACAGGTGACCACTACTTACAAATGTCTCATCTCCCAACACCTGAGAGGTGGCATACAGGTGACCACTACTTACAAATGTCTCATCTCCCAACACCTGAGGTGGCATACAGGTGACCACTACTTACAAGTGTCTCATCTCCCAACACCTGAGAGGTGGCATACAGGTGACCACTACTTACAAATGTCTCATCTCCCAACACCTGAGAGGTGGCATACAGGTGACCACAACTTACAAATGTCTCATCTCCCAACACCTGAGAGGTGGCATACAGGTGACCACAACTTACAAATGTCTCATCTCCCAACACCTGAGAGGTGGCATACAGGTGACCACTATTTACAAATGTCTCATCTCCCAACACCTGAGAGGTGGCATACAGGTGACCACTACTTACAATTGTGGTCATCACTGATTTGGTTACTAACTAGTGAACTCAAGTAAACATGGTTTATGATTGAGGGGGTTAAGGGAATATTTAGAGCTAGACAGATTATCACTAGCTATGCAAGATTTCTCCAGCCTTTTGATTTATATAAAATTGTCAAGATTTTCCAAGATTTTCATAATAATTATTTTCTATTCATCACTTCAGATGATAATTTCATACTCAGAAGATTTTGTAAAGTTTATAAGAAATGTTTACTTTTCTCGAGATGTCTTATATTTCTAGATATATTTTTGCAGAAATTCTGCAAGATAGAATTACTCTGTTACCAAATACTGCTTGTAAGAGCACCCCATACAAATACTAAGTGTGGTAGTTGATAAGTCTTTACCAGTAATATTTTATTTTGCAGACAAGGCTATTCATAATGGTAATCAGCACAGACTAATATCTAATAACTGATAAAGTACGGATGACAAGTTCTTTAGATGCCCTCTTGGGATGTTTTCTGTGCTGATGCCTGCATATATGCAATACACTCTGTGGAATATTGTCTGTCTATTGTGATGGTCAGTCTGACCTGTGACCTCAGGTCAAGTGCTTCCACCTGGCCAGGATTACCTGCTGGGGCTATTCTTGTCTAAATGGCCGATGGCCAGAGGCGAGGAGGGATCATATAGTCAAGAGCAATAGTTAACTCATAGGGCACATAATTATTATTGGGATGTTTACAGCAGCATAGCGAATCCTTAAAATGTACTAAACTACCCCAGATGAAGAAAATTCAGTTTGTTTCCACTGATTGTTTTTTTGTAGTAAACATGATTACAAGAATAGTGAAATCTCTCACATTGACATTGACAGTTTGTGTATACAATTAAGTGGAACCTCGTTGGTGTATTGATCACCTGCAGAGAACAGTGTTGTTGTTGTTTAGGAGTTTCCTAATGACTTTACAGTGTAAAGTTTAAGGTCTCTAGTGTTTGAAGGTATAGGGTTTACCCCATGTTGTAATGTCACATCGTCATTTGTGGTGTCAAGTACTCTGACACTGCTGTATATAATCAATCTGACGGTCGTTTATGTCTAATGTCTGTGAAATTGACAACCCTTTCATACTACCTGCTTCAACTTTAACAAAAGCTCAGGTAATATGACCCCTAGTGACTGAACAATTTTTGTCAGAATAGCTTGCTTAACGACACATCTACCAGTGTGTTTATGTACATTTCAAAATTCCTGTCACACAAATCTGTATCTAGGATTGATCACAGCACTTGTCTATGATGCATATCAGCAAATTGACCTATTTGCGTGTTAATTTCTTTGTGCTGCTATATGAATGCAAATTCTTTATTTCCTTCACGTTGAAATGTAATCTTCTGTTCCGGTATTAATCTTTGCTGCCCCAAGTTAATGACATAGTGCTATAAATTTGGTTCTTGAGACAGGTACGTTTTGTCCTTGTGAAAACCTGACAAGCAGGGTTAGTTATTGTCATCATGTTCAAAGAAATCGACGATCAAAAAACATGTGCATTGCTAATTGACGCACATTTCAAAGTGACATTTCAGTTGAAGATAGACCCAGGACTTTCTAGCTTGTAAATTAATTATCCCTCATCTGATTAAATCAGTCGACTGCAAAAGCAAGCTGAATTACCAGGCAATGACCTACATAAGGAAAAAGATACATGATTCAAGGAAAAATTATGTGCTTCTTAAAATCTGTTTCTTAATTCAATCTAGTTCTGTCAAATCTGTTGTTTGAAAAATATTATACCATACCTTTAAACATTGAATGTCAACATAAATATGTCTGCATCTTTGATAATCATTAATTTTATAAGAAATAAAGAAAATAATTCTATTTTGAAGTTGAAATTGTTTAATATTCAATAAACACCCACACAGACATTAATATCCTCCACCTAAAACAGATGCTAATAAGATAATAAACATACAAGATAAGAATCAGTGTACATGTCATTGTATAAAGGAAGGATGGGGGTATAGCCCTGTCTAGTCCCTTCTTGGAGCTACCTGTACACAAGGCTTCAGGAAGTAACCTCTGTGTGTTTGCAGGGATACATCTGTAATGGTTTGACCAAGCCATGAGATGCTGAGATTGTTATTGTTTGTTTCAGGGGGAAGATGATGTTTGGATATGCAGACCATGAGTTGGCATCAACGTCTGGCTATGACCTTGTCCATCCTGATGATCTCTCCTACTTTGCAGCCGCCCATCAAGAGTGTAAGTATCAGAAACATCTGTAACATAGGTTGCAGTGTCCAGCCTCCTCCCAGCTGATTAATCTATGTAATGAGATGACTGTAATAGTATCAATGTAGTGGGAAGAAATCATCTAACCAGGCCAAATGAACACGGTTTCTTCAGGCAGCAACCTTGGGAAAGCTGGGAAATGAAATTAACAGATGCCTGTTTCAATCAATCATTTTGAGGTGTTTGTTTCACTGGAATGAATCAGGTGGAAATGCAGATTCTATCAGCAAGAAGTCATTCATTTCAATATTGATAAAAGATTAGAGTGAGAATCATAATTGTGCATCAGTTTTGATGATGATGATGATGATGATGATGATGATGGTGATGGTGATACAGTTCAGCTGACTTTATTGATGATACAATCGACCATGGGAAATGACTGTACCTTATTTACTGATCGGTGGCAATGATAGTGATTAAGTGGGATGATTGGCAGGTTAGTTACTGATAACAACATCCTTTTGTCTTATTTGTGTGGAATACCATCCCTTGTCGACCACATCTCGATGCTTCACACCATAACCGAGACAGAAACGTGGGGGACCCTGTGTTATGGACGCTTCTCAATTCTCAACTAATTTACACCACTGGCAGATGTCAGACAGAAATTGATTAGGAATGTCAATATGCAGAATTAAATTTCCTACAGAAGAGTAAACTATAGGAGATGTAATGTGACTGGGTGTACATTTCACCCCTGAAATTGACATCGTGGTAATGTGAATTCACATAAAAAATGTACTTGATTGCTTTGAAGTAATTTACCGGTTTGTTCTTGTGTAGCTTCTTGTTCCCTGTGTTTAGTTTTTTTAATCTTCCTGGAAACTTTTAATGTTCTTTTCATGTTGTTTTGAACAAGTTAAGCAGTTTTTCAAGGTTAGATTTCTTAGCAAGTTCTTGGAATGTTTCTGAGGAAACAAAGCACATTTTTTAAGTCTCTGTAGTCTGATGAGGATTTGATGTTGGTATATTTAAACAGTTTACAACACTCCTAGACGCTTGATCAGAGAAATGAGTAGAAATGTGTCACCTATATTGCACCTGAAAAATACATTCAAGGTTTCTGTTATCAAAACCACAACATGTATTTTTAGGGCTTTAGTACTTCGAAAATAGGCTTTGTATATACTATCAGTGTCAATCACTATCAAATACTGAAGCTTCCAATATATTGCAATATGTATCGGAATACGGGTACCAGTTTCGCAATATATTGCAATACAATTTATTTGCCAATACACAGCCCTAATGATGAATGTACAATTATTCGCAGTAATGAAGGATATCTCCCCCAAAGCAAAAGAGCACTTCCAGGACAGGTATCAGCTAAAAAAGGGCCTCGAGTAAACCCTATGCTTTATTGTGCTGGTAATGTTTATTGCCAGGATACATATATTTATTGTGTCTATTTCAGTGATAAAAAACAGGCAGTTCTGGCCTGATTGCCTACCGATGGCTGACCAAGTCTTTCCGATGGCTGTGGCTTCAGTCCAGTTGTAAGGTCATCTACAAGAACAGCAAGCCAGACTTCATCATTTGTACTCACAGGCAGCTCACGTAAGTGGTCAGCTGGTCATCTGGCTTGTCATTTAGTATGGTGGGCAGGTGTTATTATGTAGAGAAATAGTAAGAAAACAACATTTTGATGTCATGAGCATGACTAAGTTGACATAAAATACTTAAAATACTGAAGTTTAATCCAGTTAGTGAATCATGATGTAAGATCATGTTAGCAATATTACACTAATTTGCAGTTTTATTTAGACAGTATCAACTAACAAAATTGCTTCTTCTCTACATCATTACAATTCCTTCCTGTGCATATGCCATTCACTACAAACATTAACGTAGAAACATGATATCATTCACATCATCAATGATGATGATATTGACATCAAATCTCTCTGATGATAATTATTGTTATTTGCACAATATGAACAAATGAATACATTATAGATAACATATGGTGCATCAATCACTGAGGAAGTTGTGAACCATAAAATGAGCTAAAAGTAGTGAGTGAGGAGGTGATTATTCCAGCAATATCATGGCTTGAGACACCAGAAATAGACTTTACACATTGTACCCATGTGGGGAATCAAACCTGTATCTTTGGTGGGACAAGTGAACAATTTAACCACTAGGGTACCCCATTATCACCAAGCTAAAGGTAACCTGAGACAATAAAGTGGTTTATCATGATAAATTATCCATGTACTTTCACCTTTGAAATGCCTGTCCAAGAACTGTAACATGAGCCAATGTTTCTGTTACTTATCAGTGATGATGAGGGCCAGGACCTGTTTGGCAAGCGAGGAAATGAGTTCAAGCTTCCGTACCCACTGCTGGACATGGACCTGTGTGCAGGCTTTGGATTCCCGGAGGAGGATCTTGTGTCCAAGAAACCTAACAAGAACAAGAAGAAAGCTCAGGGACGGGAATATTCCCAGAACACCAAGAAAAGGAAAGGTCCCTGTCCCCTGAACGTCAGCTATGGAGGCTATGCCCCTTTCAACTATGACACCGGAGACTACAAGTCGGACATTGTGTATCCGAACAATTTTGGATATGACACTGATATATATCGCTCCAATGTGTATGGGTCACTGACAGGTTCGATGTACCCTAGCTCTGATGCATACAGACTAGAATCTGACAAACATAGTCTCTCTAATGGATACATTTTAGATCCCCGACAATATCAGCCATCTTTACCCTACTCCACAAACAGTTATGCAGATATCATCACATCAGCACCAAAATATGGTCTGGACTATGGCTACGGTTTTGACCTTGCCAAGAAGGGCGTGTGTGAGGAATTGCCCTTCTATGAAAATGACTCAAGGAAATATGGATATGATTTCCATCATCATGAACGCTTTCCATCTCGTCTGAACGGATCTCTGGAGCCAGTGGATCTCCGTTCAGCATCTGTGTACAATGCAAACTCATTCATGAACACAATAGAAGGAGCAGTTGCTCCTCCTTGTATGCCATCCTCTACACTTTTCCGATCTGTCCATAATCAGGGTGTTTATCCTAAAGACAATAAAATGGACACAAGGTCATCACCAGACGCTGTGGTCAATGGTCAAGATCTCGTGCAGCACTCTCTCAACCACAGAGACAGCTCTGTGATAAAGAGTGCTGGACCTGGTGTTCGGGACAACATTAACTTGGATGGGAACATGACTCCCAATGTGTTACACAACAGTAATAAGACCCCTGATATGAATGGCAGTGTCTGGGGACACTGTGGGAAGGGTCCCCCTGCTTACCATCAACGAGGGAGTTTAGGATCAGGGTCTGACCGTGGAACAAGTCCTGCTCAGTCAGATCTCAGTGCTTCAGAACTGTCCAGCGGAACTCCTAATAAGAACGATCTTGTGATGAACACAAGGACAAGTCCCAAGATCACCGGAGTTCCAGCCTCTGTCATTCATTCCAAGTAAGTTGTCAGGATTTAACACCACTTTGAACAGTACCAAGTATAGTAAATCGTGTAAGCTTATGTTGAGAGCAGACTGAGACTAATACAGTATACTGAGACTGAAGATATAATGTATTTAACTGACATTGAATTTTGAATATAATTGTATTAATTAATCAATGTCAAATTACTAATACTGTTTCATCTTTCTTTCAGTCCATCCTGTGACAAACAACAGCAACATCAACAGCAGTCTGTGATGGGGGGCATTCCTGTCCCTGTTGTGAAGGCATCGCCATGGGTAACCACCCATCACTACAACAACAATGCCTACACAGACAAGGACTGGGGCGCTGGCTCTGACATGTATGCATGTGCATCCAAGAGAGCTATGTTGGCTGACAGTGTGGCTCATCAGAAGGTACACACTCGGGGGAAGCCCGACGTTTAGCAGGGATGGAAGGGTCGGGAGTGAGAAGGGATTGAGTGGAGCCTGAATGGGGAAATGAGTGGTCAAATGGGTGTTGGGTAGGGATGGTGGCTGGGGTATTGACAGGTTGGTGGAGGAGGTGAATGGGGGTCAGGGTTGGAGTTGTACAGGGATGGAGGTGGTGTACCAGATTGTGAATAGGGGATAGGGGGGCAGGGATTCAGAGTTGGGATGAGAGTTGGGATGGTGGAGATTGACAGGGGGATGGAGGTGGGGTTTTTGGGGCCAGGGAGTTCGGGGTGGGGATGGAGCTTACAAAGTTGGTGGTTGTGAATGAAGGTGGAGTGGGGGAGTTTAAGGTATTTGGGATGAAGGCATTGGTGTATGGGGGGGTGTCCAGATATTGAGGTGGGGGTGAAGGTTGTGAATGAAGGTGGGGTGGGGGAGGCAGAGATTAAGGGATTGGGATGGAGGCAATGGTGTGGTGTGGTGCAGATATTGAGGTGGGGGTTGAAATAAATGAATGGGAGTATTAGGGCAAGGAGTGACAAGGGGGATGGGATTGAATAGGACGGGGAATGGATTATGGGGAATATCATTCTGAAAATGTTCAGCATTATGAGAATGAAAACAGAGGTCATGAGAGATGCATGAAGTTCGGGCTGAGATAGATGGTAGTGGGAATGGACACTTTCTTTGATATGAAGTTTTTTTATTTAAATATATTATATTCATAGTAATAGTAATTGTTTTCTGAAAGTAAATGAAATGCTGTAAAGCTTCAAAAGTATGGACTGACCGTAATGTCCCTGTAGCCTAATGTTCGCCCAGCAGTGAAATTACTATATTAACTATGCTCATGGACTGTCAGTAACAGATTGCCTACAGGATGCTGAGGCGTATAAACATAAAACATAACACATTTGTAAATGTCATACTCCATCACTGATGTTAATTGGATTATCTGAATGTAAATGAATCTGCTTCACATTTACAAGGAGTAGGGTTTGGTTTCGTCATCAAAGACAAGTTCAATTTATGCTCTCCCTATTCATCAATTAGCTGAACATAGAATGCTGTCATTCATTCTATTTTTGACCATTTTCCATTTCTTTTTCAGCACCTGGCACTGAAGAGCGTCACAGACAGGGGAGATAATCCATTACTTAGTTTCTCTGAGATGACCCACACATTACTAAGTAGCACCCACTGATAGAGGCCAACATGAAACTACATGTGTCAAAATGAACACTTTTTATATTCTAAGTGTCAGGAATCAAGGTTTGCTTATGACCTTGACCTATTTTGTTGACCTTGGACTAAAGCACAGTAACTCACTGGATATTTCCACCAGTGACTTCTGTCAAATGTCAGCAAATAAATTTCTAAGGTTTATATGTTGTTAATCACAATGACCTTGACCTTATTTATTTAAGTCAGTTTGATATGGTTGCCATGTGAGATGAGGCATGGTTCCACACTGCAAGAACTTATTGTGGTATGAGTGTAAATACACTGTTTATGTTAACCAAAATGTATCATTAAAGAGAATCTATGTCACAATATTTTTCTCGTCCTTTATGATCCATTACAATTTTACCTCGTTATTTAAACTTCAAGCCACATAGATAATATAAGTCCCATCAGGATGGCTTTAGTGAGGGATCATTCCTTATAGCATGGAGGCATAATGCTAAACACTTTATTCTCATATACTTTAAGTACAAGTATATGCAGTTTCATTAGTGCTATTGATATGGTCACTGATATTATTTTTTGTTGTATGTTTTGTTTAGGTTTGCTTATATACAGCCTAATTTACAGAGTCATTTTTAAGATTTTATTTACAAAGCTTTTCACCAAATATTGTCATATGGATTTCAGCTTTAAGGTGTGTTACATTGAATGCACTTGCTCCTAAAAATATCCTCTAAACATATTTCCTTTGAATTGACAAGAAATTTGGCTTGCAGTTTGGTCAATGACCAAATCAATTAAATGACAGTGTTCTCTATAGCCAACATATTTTTTTTCAATATTTGCAGTATATTTTTGGACAACTCAGCGGATGTATACATGTTTGTGATATTGTGTTCAAGTCGTTAAACGTATGAAAGAGGACTCAGTGTTGTATTAAGTGTAGAGACTGGAATACTGTAGCTATTTATATTGTCGTTTTCTCAACTGATTAACAAGTGAAGTCACACTACAGTATCAAAATTTATCTGATAATATTTGCTCAAATTAAAGAAAATATTCCTGTAAATAGGTAAACAATAGCGGTGACACCAATTATGTTCTGCTTCTAGCCTGCATTGATGCATGTTGGTTTGTTTATTGTCCATGAGTTTCAGCAATGTTGATATGTCTATGACAAGCATCTCCTGTTTATGTTGTGTATATTATTTTGACAATCCAATGAAGCACTCAGTATTGTTGTTTTCATATGCCAATGCTTCTTGTGTCCTTCTATAATTTCTATTGCTTTTGCCAAATGACAAGTGCTATGATTTTATTTACAGCTTTTCTCAGCATGCTCCATATGTTTTGTTTGTATATTTTGTTGACAAAATATATTTTGAAAGGTTATCCTATTTTCATTTGGTGTTGCCAGGATTATCACAACTTCTAAATACAAAAGGATTTAAGGAGTGTTCAGCATCTTACTTCATCCTCATTTCCTTTTTATGATGTTATTAATTATAATAATTTGTCAGTCATAAGATAAATTTATTATTATAGGAGTTCATTTATGAACTGAAAAATCTATATTTAATAATATCAACCAACTTGTTTTCCTGGAAACCCATTTTGCACATCAAACGAATTCCCAGATATTTATGTTCGTCAGTTTCTTAAGAATAAAATAACATGAAGGATGTTTAGCTGAGCATGACTAAAGGATAATACCATGGATCTCAGTTTTCGTTTACATATTCATGGTTTTCAGTTTCCCGTATGGGTATTCTGAGGGTTGGCATTTATACTCATTCTGGTTATTATGAAGGTCAGTCTTCGGGTTAACAGTAGGTTACTATATTGTAAGTAATATATAGGCCATGTTTGATGACTTCTCTTGATATGTTTGTTCATTTCTGGTTCTAAGAATTAAGAACAAAATACAGCAAAGGATTTAAAGTGATATAGGAACGTGACTAAGACATATTTATCATAATAAATCTGAAATGTTACTGTATATATGAATGTTTAAGAACATCCATTGCAACCTATAGGTGCTGAAATAGTTATTAAAACTCTCACATCATCTTTGTCGTTCAACATCATCAGGGTCATTATCGTCATCATCATTATCATCACCATGTTCATCATCATCATGTATTTATTAAGTCCCAGGCTCAAAGTTGTAATTAGTGGTTGTACATATGTATTATTTTGTTAAAGTGTCGAAATGTGTGTTTAGTTTGTGATGGGAAACATCAGTGTTGACTGCACTGAAATGATACAACGCAACCTGGCGAGCATCTTGCCATGACCTTGTATGACCTTGGGATACATGTGACCTCGACCCAGAAAAGTCTCAAACTTGCCATAATAATTTATCTTCATTTCCATGAATCTTGTGAATAAAGTTGAGAAACTGGATCATCTTGTCACTGTTGTTCGTTTTTAATAACTGACAAGGAAATAGAAGGTGAAATGGATTTGTTATGCACCAAAACAATCTATGAAGACTTACAAGGAGGTATGCCAAGATTCAACATTCCTGAAAAGAGGTTAATGACGATGTTGGGCCATTGTTATTTGGTGATAGATTTGACCATTTTTCTTGTTTATTGTTAGAAAATAATATTTCATTAAAGTATATATGATTTTTAAAACATAAATCTTTTTAAACTTTGTGACATTTTTAGAAATATCAGATGAGGTCAGAACTGAAGTGTTGTCCCTCCTGTGGGGTGAAGTGCTCTATGTTTAATCAGTGATGAAACACATCAGTTCTTGGTCAATAAACAAATCAGCTCTGTGAAGCGGAAATCTATATGCTTTTATCCAAATTATTTATTAATGTTTTCTTTACCAGGATTTTTGGCAGGATAAATCCAGTGCATGATAAAAACAGTACCCTTGGAGTCATTTATGGATAAATATGCAAATAATGTGGTTGAGGGACTGTGAGAGAGACCAGCAGAGAACGTATATATCTCCATTATCCTGTATCAACTGGTGATGACACCATGTGTTCTAGAAATATGAAGCGTATCCTGCCTTACCAATAGCACCCAGAACACGGACAAGGGCAAGTAGACAAGAACACGGGAACACGTGCTACCAGAAACAGTACACAATAGCAATTGCAAACACAAATTTTATTTCCTATATATGCGTTACATGTTGAAATATCTCTAACATGTCTACCTTAAAAAGGAATTAATAATTATACTGAGTCCTTGAATGTTTGAAACAACATTTGAGCAAAAGTTGTATGACGCTTTTTGAAGTCTTCAAATCAGGTAAACACCAACAGCTGGAGCTGATGGAATATTGGTCGACATAAAAGGAAGGTTTAAGTAATCTATTATGTCATATAGTATTGTTGAGCGTCCTTTGTCAATGTGAATAGTTCTACAGATATCTAGATATGAATCAGACGAGGTGGCTTCACTGGTTTCTAATATTATTTTTTTTCTGGTTCTTTCGGTAAACCAGTAAACAGAACATGAGAAATTTGTCCACTCGCCATGACTTGAGACAACTTTTGCTTTTGTCAATATCACGGCTTTCAGAGCAGTACCCTCACCATGGTTGTATAAAGGAGTGAGTGAGTTTAGTTTACGCCGCTTTTAGCAATATTCCTACAATATCACGGCGGAGGACACAAGAATGGGCTTCACACATTGTACCGGCACATTGTACTCATGTAAGGAATCGAACCCGGGTCACTTCACATTTCCTAATTTTACGGTTTTTAAGGACCCCATTGTTTCCCTATCATTTCATATTTTAGTGTTTATATATCATGAAAATAGTGTTTAATGGGATCAACCCCATATTATACGTTCAGTCCTTTTCCGCAAATCGAGAGATGTTTCGAACTGTTTCCTACTATATACTGGGACTGTTTCACTGAATACACAACTCACTGGGTAGTGGTCAAGTACAAATTAATTAAGCTGATTATCTTGTAAACATCACTGTTCTTGGTATGGAGTGATGGCCTAACTTGATGAATGAAATGGCTGCACTATGTAACCAGGCTGACAGTCGGGCCTGGTAGTCTGGTGCAGTTGTTCATGCTATCAACCACTGGTTTGCTTGTTACAGACTCTGTTACTTTCATTCTGCTGATATACAAGAATAGGTTTATATAGACTAGACTGCAGCATTATGCTTGGTTTCAGCCCATGTACAAACTGACATAGATAGCCTTTGTTTTCACAATCAAAATATCAAATTATCAAGATATTGCAGGAAAACACTTATGGAAGCTTTATTTACTACACAGAGTCACGATGTGGTTGAAATACTGCTGACTTGAAAAGTCAAATTGTAACTCAGTCACTTAAACCATGATTGTATAATTAGTAGGAATGTTTTGATTTGCAAGTCCATTCTCTCATTCCTGTGATCAGCAGTACACTTGCCTGGTCATCGCCAGGGAGAAACTCGCCTTTAACGCGGAAGGACTATCTGTGAGTAAGTGAGAGAGTGAGTTGGGTTTTACCTCTCTTTTGGCAATATCACGGCGGGGACACCAGAATGGGCTTCACACATTGAACCCATGTGGGGAATCGAACCCGGGCCTTCGGCGTGACGAGACGAGACGAGCGAATGCTTGAACGCTTGAGGCTATCGAACTGCCCTGGAGTGTCTGTGACCCTTAGTTGCCAGGATGCGTTGGGTGTGGGTTTTAATCCCACAATTTCCCGAACTATGATGCTCGTGGGTTTCACTAGAACCCGCCCCTACGTCAGTGTGGCTTTGCATGAATAGAAAGGGGACTACGGTCGGGTCAATGGATAGTCTGATTTGTATGATTCCAATTATTCGTTTGTCATCCAGCTTATTATGTGGATTAAGCTAACAGTTAGAGGATCCTTTAATTAATGTATATAAATCCATCACAGCTAAATTTTAAATTTAAATATTGTTTATCAAGCTAACAGCTAAATGTTAACTTTAATGTATATCACCCTAACAGCTGGAGATAATGTATGTCACCCTAACGGCTTGAGATGGAGTTCAACATAACTGCTAAATGTTAACTTTAATGTATGTCACCCTAACAGCTGGAGATTTATCAAGTTAACTAACATGTTAACTTTAATGTATGTCACCCTAACAGCTAAATGTTAACTTTAATGTATGTCACCCTAACAGCTGGAGATCAACATGCTAACTGTATGTCACCCTAACAGCTGGAGATCACCTTAGTTAACGTTCAACATGCTAACTGCTAAATGTTAACTTTAATGTATGTCACCCTAACAGCTGGAGATCACCTTAGTTAACGTTCAACATGCTAACTGCGACTTAAATAAGTTTTTCCAACTAATGTTACATCATAAATGTTACTTTAATCCGTGCGTACCAAACTAATAGCTAATGCTTACTGTAACTGCCCTACTTTTATGCATGGTTTCACAGCTTCTAATCAATTTGTCTTCAGCAATCCATGCTTGCAAAAAGACCCGCGACTAACGGGATCTGATAGTCAGGCTCGCTGACTTGGTTGATAATTGATGATTTGTGTCCCACTAGAGTAGATCAATGTTCATGATGTCAATCACTGAGTTATCTGGTCCAGACTTTTTACAGACAGCCGTCATATAGCTGCAACATTGCTGAGTGCGATCTCAAACAACAGACAAACAAACTACACGTGGTAGACACTGGAACTTGAGCCAAGACGTCTTCTTCATCACCCTTAATACATCCCCCCAAATAATGACCGTTATGGTCATATCCATCTTCAGGGGGGATACAGGACATATGTGTATATATATAACTCACAGTCGTATACCGAGCATGGTCATGTCAATGTCCAGCCGATGGTAGCCAAACTGATAATCTCGGTAAGAACAAAGACTTAAGGCTAATATGAGCATCGACGTCCAACAGTGACCATGTCTGTCCGGAGTGACCCGTCGCCGATGTAAGACAATCTACATCTGAATGACTCACATCGTATCATTGCCTTGTTAAAATGACTCATAGCATTAGTGGAGACTTAAAACCTCCAAAGATTGTAAATCTATCTGAAGTTTTGATCACCCCTAATCCATGTCATGTCCAGGTTACCTCTTGCGGTGCTCAGGCCTGTTAGACTGCCCAATATTGGGATCATATTCCCATATTCCGACAGGCTATTGTTCCTCGGCAATGTCCGGCTATTGTCGACGATCATGGCGATGTGATCTGGGGATTATCTTGCCAGAAGACAGTGGAGCAATTTGTTCCGTTAGATTATTGAGTGACAAATGTATTTTAAGCCAAATAAGCAAATCTTATAATTGTTGCAAGTATCTAGTGTTTCCTTCTTGGCATCCATTTGGGTTTGATTTACTCCTGGTTGATAAAGGTTGGATTAAATCATAACATAATATCGTTTAAACGGCGCGGAAGTGTCACCCTTAAAGGTACAATTGTTTTCTTTGCTATCGGATGTTCTAATCACAAATTGGAAATCCCTACTTTATAAAGTAGATAGTTTTTCAGTTCGTGACACCCTCATTTAGGTTTGATTTATTTCAAACATATTTTAAAACCTGCACATGCATACAGTGAGTACTTTGGGGGCATTAAGATGTCAGCCTTTATGTCCTGGTAGGAGAGGTATCAGGTTTGACTATCGGAGTCATTGGGGTAAACCATTGACATGTCCCATGTTACAACCTATCTTCCACGATCATAGCTTCTTTAGATGGACGGTTGATGCTACTGTTATCGCGCATCTCGACGACAAATTATTGATCATACCTTCATGAAAATATATTGTTGTGTATATTCCTGAAGCTTAACGGGAACTAAAACAAGAAATTTTGTACCGGCATCCTAACTTCCTTCTTACATTTAATTGTTTGGCTTGCTCTGCTTGCACGAAGTGTTTCGCTAACGTGTCCTGCTTACATGGAGTGGTTGACTGACGTTTCCTGCTTACATGGAGTGGTTGACTGACGTTTCCTGCTTACATGGAGTGGTTGACTGTCGTGTCCTGCTCCTGCATGGAGTGTTTGACTGACGTTTCCTGTCCTGCTTGTTGCTTACACGACGTGTTTGACTGGCGTGTCTGCTTGCATGGAGTGTTTGACTGACGTGTCCTGCTTACATGAAGTGTTTGACTGACGTGTCCTGTTTGACTGACGTGTCCTTCGTATATGGAGTGTTTGACTGACTTGTTACATGAAGTGTTTGACTGACGTGTCCTGGTGTTTGACTGGCGTGTGCTTGCATGGAGTGTTGGACTGACGTGTCCTGCTTACAAGAACACTGACGTGACTCTGTCCTTCGTATTACTTGGAGTGTTGCATGGAGTGTTGGACGGATGTTACACATGCGACTTTCCCATAATGTCGACCAATATTCCAGCGTCTAAAGCATTTGGTGTCTTCATTTCTACACAGATTCTTTGGTAAATACGTCATATGACGCTTGCTCAGAAGTTGTTTTATCGGAGTTACAAACACTCAAGGTTGAGTGCCACAAAGTATAATATGTCCAGTGCGAATCCCTATCTTATATGTTCCTATGGTTTCTCTGATAAACATTTCATCACTGGGAAAGGATACTTTTACCTTCTTCGCGAACACCCGTACCATCACTATTTGGGGGGCGGTGGGGTAGTCTAGAGGTTAAAGCGTCCGCTCGTCACGCCGAAGACCCGGGTTCGATTCCCCACATGGGTATAATGTGTGAAGCCTGTTTTTGGTGTCCCCCGCCGTGATATTGCTGGGATATTGCTAAAAGCGGCGTAAAACCAAACTCACTCACTCGTCATTATTTGACAGCGGTTGATAAGCACTGACGAAATAGCCGGAATCGTACAACTGGCTCCTTTTACATAGAGATTACATAGGATCATGGAAAAGGGTTTGTACCGTTTTCTCAAGTACTGAATATGTATCTCCATTCAACGAATGGTATATCCCATAATTTCTGTTTAATCACCAGTCTTCCCAACATTCAGACATATGTTTCCGACAATTATTTATTTTTACATAAACATGACGTTCATCAGAGACTTGACGTATATCAGGATCAGGTGTTTATTGCACTTGGCGTTGCTCACCGACTTGATGTCGACTGGCCGTTAGAGGCAACCACAGCCAGTGTCGCAAGTGAGAAAAACAATATACCAGAATAAATGTAATATAACAGATTGAGAATAAATGTATTACAGAAGAATACAAGTTATTTCTAAACAATTTTGGGTTTTGAAACGTCCACAGTTGAGCGAACAGGTAAAACCTTTACGCTGTATCAGCAATGTTAAAGCAATTCACAGCCGTAAATCATTATGTATATTCATAATATGTAGACATATAATATCCCCATAAACGTGATGTCGGAGTCGCTAAACAGCTGTCCAAAATCACATTTAAGGGGAACACCGATTTTCTAGTTATATCTTATCTTAGAGGTTGATGTCTTTCCGTTGCTAAATGTAGCTAAAACTATAACATTTATGACTAAACATTTTGACAAACATGAAAACTATGGCACCTCTGCAATAACATTAAATACAGCTAGAATATAATTTCTCAAAAGCAAAAATCATATGCATTTGTTTCAAATAAATAACCATTTGGAAACTAAATATTTGCTCCTCAACGTTTGCTTTTTTCTACTTTTCCATGATACACATAAATGATTCTCGCAATACGCCAAGTGTATATTTAGATAAAATGACACCTAATTATCCCTAACATAAGTTGAGTATTACATGCGTTCTTCATGAAAGTAAGAGGTATGATTAGGTAACGTATGACTCTCTCTTATAGCTTGGATGTTCCTCGTTGATATCGTGTCAAAATATTGAATTCCTTCAATCAAGTTATTCTACTCTCGCAAAATAATAGCGATTCAAGCTTGACATGTTTATACCTTTAAATCCCAATGTATTGAAAGTTCTTAGACGTATTTACCGTTTAAGCACATTTTAATCTCATGATTGCTAGCCTTTATCCGGTAAAACGTTAGTCGGTGCAGTGTTGGTGTAAGTTGCCTGTAGTGTAACGGAAACCCCAACCAAATCGATTTGACATACCAAATATGCAGTAGTTACTCCAAATCCAGTAATACTCTATTTTAATGCATATAATCCTTGCAAACTTTCGCACCCTAAACCTGCCGTTTTACCTTATTAGCATAATCAGGTAGTTATTATCTATTGTAGTCGGGGCTTCAAGGACAGAGGTTGGTATCATGCCGTTATCGACTTATCATCAAACACTTCTCCTAAGTACCCACCCACTCGACCATTGTCCAGCGTATCTGGCACTGACCACTAAGCATCAACAACCGTTATCAGACCGTCTGGTCACCTTGGTCACACAGGGCAATTAAACTCGGACCTAGGGTCATTATACCTGGTCCGGCAGACCAACCTGTAACTGATACGGAGAACCCAAACATTGACAAAGCGCCGATATATCTTCGTGCACCCCACGAACCCCTCAAAACAGGCATTCGTTTGTTACTGTAACGGTCGTAAATCGTGAAAGTGCTTGTAAAAATTGACGGTCAAACTGTTTTTGTTTTACATTGTCCATATGGCAAATTCAGCTTTAAGGTTGTTTAAAACACATTATCATAAATTAAGCTCGTTTTGACGTTTTCAACCACCCATGTCCTTTCGTGCTGATTTGGGTCAAACATGTTTTCCACCGTTTCTGTACGGTCGAAATATGAAATATGGCTCCCTCGTAAATGCTACTCTGAGGGAATGAAAGTCACGCAATGGACGCCGAAATAATCGGTTGTAACATAGGAGGCTTGTGCAAGCCGACATTATAAATACAAATAACCATTTGTAGTGTTGTTTTCGACCGCCGCTTGCATGCCTAGAACATATTAGCCGAGTCGGCGCGGAGTTATTGTTATGTGTAATATGGATATATATTTATCGATTTTCATTTTTAATTTCAAAAAGGATTTGTCAAAAATGTGGCTGAAAATCTTGTGACAATAACATTAATTATATGATTTGTTGTTGTCTTTTCAACAACTGCTGAAAAACTTCTACACTGTTTTGGATTGTTATACGATTTGAAAATATGTATTTATATGTGAAACAAAAAAAAATAAAGCCGGTTATTCATCACACTCAATAAATACTTCATAAATAGCACTGCCAATCCTTATTTGGCAGTATAACATAGGTTATCATGCAATTTGGGATCTCGCCTTTTATAATTATTATTTCTGTTTCTTGTTTTGTAGCTTTGGCAGATTCGTGATAAAAAAATTAGAAACAAATAACAATATATACTCATGCCAATAATGGTTGTCACCCCCTCCCCACCCCAACCCCCATCCCCACCTCACACACCACACCCCCACCCCTCTCCAATTAAAAAATTGAAGGGTATACATTATGCCAATTAAAATGCGTTCAATATGGAAGAAGTCGTTTATGACACAAATAATTGTTTTGCATCTCAGACAACTGGGCCATTGCATTCAAAAATAAAATCATTCTTTTAAATAAAGGATTTGATGTCTTTTTGACAGAACATAATTTCTTGTCCACAAAAAATTGTACTGAATAGAGAAATCAACTAGATGTTGATAAGACAGGACCTGTTTGGTTGTAATTAAACGTAAAACCAAAAACTATTTTTCAAAACAAAGTTTTCAATTGAAGGTTGGTCATGATTGGTTGGTCTTGTGACAATAACTGAAATGAGAAGTGAGTGATTCGACTGATTCCACTTGAGTTTACAATTTTGCCTTTGAGGCTTGGAAAACATCCATTTGTCAGCTTCACATCTCAGGTAATACTTCCAGTAAATAACGAATAATATTACATACACCCACTGTGTGATCCATATAGTCTGTCTCTTGCGTGTGCATATTAAATTATCTTCAAATTTAAATATATGAGTTCATGTTCATACGGTAAATGTATAGTAAAGGCGCTGGGCGATATCCCTGACCGGCTGTATCAATATCAAATCTCTGTCCTAATGGCGCGCTTCTGTCAATGTATCGGAGCTGATCTGTGTGCACGCAGAGGGTGTCGCTATCACTTTAAGCCATTTGATATATGATGATATGCTCGAACATTGTAAGCTAATCCCGCATCTCAAACCGTGGTAGCTAGTTCACGCTATCATCTCAGGCGAGTCTTTTGAGTTTACTGTTATGGGATAGATTGTGTAATTAATGTGGCTCAGACACATATGACTTGAGTGAGTAATTTCAGTTCAGACCCGTGGAGTGAGCTGTGATTCAGCTCAGACACATATGACTTGAGTGAGTAATTTCAGTTCAGACACGTGGAGTGAGCTGTGATTCAGCTCAGACACATATGACTTGAGTGAGTAATTTCAGTTCAGACACGTGGAGTGAGCTGTGATTCAGCTCAGACACATATGACTTGAGTGAGTAATTTCAGTTCAGACACGTGGAGTGAGCTGTGATTCAGCTCAGACACATATGACTTGGGTGAGTAATTTCAGTTCAGACCCGTGGAGTGAGCTGTGATTCAGCTCAGACACATATGACTTGAGTGAGTAATTTCAGTTCAGACACGTGGAGTGAGCTGTGATTCAGCTCAGACACATATGACTTCAGTGAGTAATTTCAGTTCAGACACGTGGAGTGAGCTGTGATTCAGCTCAGACACATATGACTTGAGTGAGTAATTTCAGTTCAGACCCGTGGAGTGAGCTGTGATTCAGCTCAGACACATATGGGATTGAGTGTGTAATTCCAGATCAGACACATGTGAGTTTAGCGAAGTAACAGATCAGACACCTGGCGTGAGCTGTGATTCAGCTCAGACACATATGACTTGAGTGAGTAATTTCAGAGTAATTTCAGTTCAGACCCGTGGAGTGAGCTGTGATTCAGCTCAGACACATATGACTTGAGTGAGTAATTTCAGTTCAGACACGTGGAGTGAGCTGTGATTCAGCTCAGACACATATGACTTCAGTGAGTAATTTCAGTTCAGACACGTGGAGTGAGCTGTGAGTCAGCTCAGACACATATGAGTTTAGCGAAGTAACAGATCAGACACCTGGCGTGAGCTGAAATCCAGCTTAGACAAATATGAGTTGAGCGATGTAACAGCTCTGAGCATCACATTTTGCCCGGAGTCATCTCCACACACGCAGTTTACATCATAAGCATATTAGACTACGTGATGACCTACATGGCAATGGCAATGGCAATGATGATGATGATGATGATGATGTTAGCGTTTTAACTTGTTTTTCTGATGTACTGCAGTCTTCAACAGAACCAACCAAGAATAGCCTGTCATAGTTCTCCCGGCTTTAGGGATATTTCAAGACCATTTAACGTTAAGCATCGACTTTCTGTTAGGGCTCGCTTTGGCAAAAAATACCCAGGTTCCTCGGTGTTCCCGAGTTGGAAAAGGCAAACTATTTTTTACGTTACCAGAGTCGTGAAAGTCCATAAAATGATCTGAGGTCGAAGTCTGGTTTTACATACTGCACGCATATCGACTTCACATTTCGTTTCTAAGCGGAATTTGAAAGTTTGGTAAAAAGTGATCGTTTCATCTCATGCGAGTTTACGATGTATGGGCCCAAACCATGTCATGCCAACAGTCCTTACAATCTTTCACATCAGCCGTAATTACTAAACATTATGGAAGGTTTTCCACGAATAAAATATAATTATTCAATCTGGTAGAGATACACGTTGTTAAAAACACACTCATGTCAACAATGGCTGTTGCGTGCATAAACATCGCGACATGCACCTGGTCATAAATGTGACCTTTGACCTAAAAGGGGAGTAATTCAACCAAACCGTCGTGTAATTTTGTCTTTAACCTGGTATTGAATCACATTAAGCCTATTTCCTAAAGTTGCCCTGGCCTGACTTTTATACTATTAAGAAGCCGATCCATGCCTCCATTCAGAATGAAGATGAACGGTCGGAGTTAGGCATCCCATATTTAATCGTAGGACGGCGGAAAACGTGGAAATCGTAAATCATGAAGATTTCATCGTAAATTACGCATCCAACGCGCACGAGCTTCGGCCACGGTGATCTAGAATAATCGACCGTCCAGGAAAAAGCTTCAGAACCATCAAGCTTCATAAGCCGTCAGCGAACAACGAAATCTGATAGGTTGGGTTTTTGTAGCAAACATAGTTTGATGGGTCTATTAACTTTTAGAGCGAGGCGAAATCATAGGGCTATTACGATCTCGCCGGTCTTTGATGTTGAGGTTGATGCGAACCATTAGTACAGGGACCTTACAGCTATCGGGGCTACATCCGTGTTGCAGTGATGGATCTACAGCACTCGATTCAATCAGAGCCTACATCGGGGATCGAACCCGATCGGTGCCGATTGATAGTTGGGCGCTTTAGATTGACTACAGCTTGAAAAGTGACAGGCTGTTATGGTCCCCGTAAAGTCATGATTACATTTTTAAAATTACTTGTGATGGTTGTCAGTTATTAAAACTGTCGATGTTGGCCTTATTGTAATATGTTTAACATGAAGGGAAGACTGATTCACAAAAGGGGGGAATAAATCATGTGCATTGCACTGGAAAGAGAAAGTACAAAGATTTATGACATGTGACATAACCTTAGCGTATATAAAGTTATAATTTGGTTTAATTTTCCGCGTGCCATATGTCAATCTTATTTATGGAACGTAAAATTGAATTTAACAATAAAGAAATTATCACATTATAGACAAGACTTTTCAAATATGGCTTTTGTCTAACGAAACATAAGCAACCAACCATGTAACCAAATTTGGTACCGAAATGTTATTTCCCCCACAGGAGGGCTCAAAATGAACACGGAAAATAACGCCGGGAACATTACACAAATAAAGCGCTCCCTAGAATGAGGCTGCGAGGAGCTAGGGGTATCATAACGCCCCCGTAACAAAACGTAATTTGTTTCTTGGTGTTTTGTGAGATCTTGGGAAGTCACGCTAAGATCTCATTCCGTGATCTCGTGTCTGCGCAACTACCTCACGTTATGACTAATCGAACAAGCCACCATTTTTTGTCATTTTTTAACCCCCTCCCTCGTGTCAGTTATGATACTTGTTTTGCAGTCCAATTCTTGGAACCAACAGCTATGGCAAAACGCCACAAAGGTTGTTAATACTGTGGAACTTGTTGAAAGTTCAGGCTCAGCCCACGGTAAAAATGTGCCGAATTTGCCAGGACACGAAGACGGAGTGCTGTGGTACACACACTTAGGACAGCAAATAAACGTCGACGAAAAGCATTTCTGGACAAAGAAAACACAGGTCTTTCGCTAATGAGAAATATGTTCAATTATTTGTTTCAGAGTAATGATGTCACACGACAGAAAAACAAAACCATGTATGGTTGGTGCATTTTCGACAGTGGACATTTTAGACAAAGGTGTATGTTCAAGATGAGATTTGTTCCCAAACATATTCAAACTTTAGGGCACACTCCATCCTGCGGGAAAATATAGGTGGTTGGACATATCTCCGTACAATAGCCTACATATATAATACAAGAGTAGCCGTCTCCACCACGTAAACTGGGTATTTTGCAATTGGCCTTGCTTTGTCACGTGTCAAACTCACCATGTCCCCCCAAAAAATTTGCTGACGATACTTACAAAAAATGAAAGAAAAACAAACAAACAACTGCTTTGAGAAAATGGACTAAACCTTGCCAGAGTATCAGCCCACACGTGTCCGTATGACAATAGACTCTTCCTCGCACGTGGAAGTTGTGCAAGGTTACGTGGTGACGCAAATGAGTAGTTTCAGTTTGTTTACCTCAGGATTATCGAGCACGTGAACTGCTGGCCGGCGTTGTTGTGATCACGGTATTGCCCATGTGGAGTGTGATATGGTGTGACGATAATGATGGTTGTGCAACACGCCTGTTGGTGGGTGGCGTCTGGCAGATCGCGTGTACATGGATCAACATGTTACACACAGCCATCCCTCGGGATCTAGCACGTACACACGGCTGTAGGTTCAAACACAATTTCTGGTTCATGAAAATAGCTGTGCTGTATCCTTGTAAGTTAGATAATAAGTATTTTTCATCATGTCGAGAAGCAAGTTCAAAACTGAAATGCAAGAGGGACAGGAAACATCAACAGACGCACAAAGAAAATATTTATGTGATATACGTATTCATAAAATCGTTTATTAGAAACAATTGTTGTAAGTTTAAACAACATCTTGAACTAGGATGTATAATCATCGCCTTTATTATCAAATGTAAACGCATCATTCTTTTTAAATAAACATGCGTATTCATCAGTTTATAAAATCAGACCCATTAATCAGTACACGACTGTATACAAGAGTTGTGTTACTTCTTTCCTAATTCAAAACCATTTCCCAATTTCCCAGCAGATTGTACAGACGACGAAACATACTTTGGCACCATGGGCCGAGTTGTAGTATGTCTACTCGTCGCCAGGTGGCCATGGTCGTAAGCGGAAGTAGAATTGCCTTCTGGGTGCTGCCAAGCTCGGCTCCTTTGAGCCTCATCGAAGGTTGATTTTTGACCCATCAGTGGTTCTCTGTAGGCCAAACCTCATCATGGGTCTTAATAGTATTGTATTAAGACCTCGCGTGACAGTGGGACTGATGTCACTCATCCCAGAGTCCAAGCGGAATATTGCGTGCGGACGTTGTCGGCCTCTGCACTTAAAGGCCGCCGTTCCGTTGGAAGATGGTCGCCTTGCGATGTCAGACGATTGTTCCCTTAGTTGCTCGCAGCTTCACAGAAAAACTTGCCTTCTATTCCGAATTTGCTGCGTTTAATTCGACTAAACGTGGTCACTTTAGCACATTAAGTGTCTTAGCCCACGGCATGGTATATCACTCACGCAACTCCTAACAGTGTTAACGTAGACCCGAGACGACATTTTCACTTCTTCTGGCCGGGAAAGGTCCCATAGTTTTCAACTATAGGCAAAACTGTTTTTGTCCACGCGCATTGAGGAGTTTTTGATCGTCGTTTAATGACGTTATGGTATATAGAAGTCAATATCCCTCTCAACAGAATATACGTTTATATGGCTTCAGGGGGCAGTCGGTTTTGTGGGAAAGAAGTAGAAGATTGTCATGGTCCTCGTAATGAACATGTCTGCAGACAATTGCTTTAACCATTAAATTGTTTGGTACGACAATCTGAAGATAAAGCACTTTGTTTTGCATGGTCAGCGTGACTGTATTAGCATAGTTCCAGGCAAACAGTCTTGTACATTGACAGACTTGCGACTAACTGTATACCTCTGTTATTCTGAAAATCCTTCTTGTGGTAAAAGAAAGAGATAAGCCCCAATGTTTTTCATTTGGTCGCAAGAAATAAATCATTTATTCTTCGTATTTTGTTGGATTAGTGCTAGGAAATCGCAGAATATCCCTTGCGTATAAAATGTGTGTTGTAGACTGAAAATATATGATGTTTCTCTCGGCAATTTAAAATATCAATGAGCGAGATGTGAACTGATGGCGCGCGGGTAATATCCCATATGGACACCAAATGGACTTAGCACAATCCAGTCGGCTATATCCCTTATAGCAAAGAAATCGACTTACACAGAATCTATTTCCATTTAAATAGGCTGGCATTTTCCTTCCAGAAAACGATGTTATATCGTAATTGCTGCAGTACGTTCCATCTTTCACCCGACCGGCTGTTACAGAATATGTTGCCATAATACTTCAATAGCATCCGCTTTCATTTGCTGGCCCATTCATTGGAATCTACACGTTGAGCAAAATTAATCTTTTTGGGGCGGATTATTTCTCAGCGAAAAAACCCACACGTGGCAACTGAATGACCATCTGACCGACGATAAATTAAAGCATGGGTGAATGTGAGAGATTATTTGACGTGTTGATCACCGAATGCCCATCTCCAGAACGAAGGCTCTACGACTAGGTCCCGGGACAAGGAATCGTTACAAGTCCACTAGTCAAAATTAGGCAAATAATGTTAAATGTGCAATGTTTATTTTACACTGATAATTCACCTTGACACATTTATTCACAGTCCACTATTGTGGAAATCTGGAATATGTCTAATATGACATTGTCGCTCAACGACTCTCTATGCAAGCGGACCTTTGAACTGACTGCTGACTGAACGAATCAACTCGAAGGAAATAAGTCAACATACAAGAATCAGTCTGATCGCTTTTACAACATTTTTATATCCTAGATCGTGTATAAATATGAGATATTAATTTAGAATTCAGCAGTAAGAATTACGTTCACAGCAGCGAGTACTACAGTTAATTATTGAAAGCGCGTGACAGTTTCGAATTAAGTAGTAAGACTCAGAAATATAGATTACTCCGGAGAGTATGAAATATGAATGTACCTAGTTTCTACTTTATTGGTATATACCTGTATTGGATTGATTTAAATAGTGACTCATAAAGGGCATATGGGGACCCGGGTCGACGGTGACATGGGTTTATAAGTATTGTAATGGGTTCTGTTTGTCCAGCATGGCCAGCATTTGTTAGTAAGCTGGTTACTAAAGAAATATATAACAGTAAGTAGGCATACATAATTTATATTAGTATATATAACAGTAAGTAGGCATACATAATTTATATTACTATATATAACACACAAACCCTTTCCACAATCACAAGAAATCTTTGATGCCTCAAATTTGGAAAGGTCCTCTTCATGTCCATCCTCGATAATCTCCAGGGTATACGTCCGATAAATCTCCTATCGGAACGTATACCCTGGAGATTATCGAGGATGCTTCGTCAAGCATTACACTTTTCGAAGTATGTTTTTTTCGAGATGTAAATATTTTAAGTAAGAGAATATAACGGCTTGTTTGAGTTTACAATTTAAAAAATATTTTTGCGCGAATCGATGCCATAACAACCACTGGTAAACCACCCACTAGGACCACGTGCATATGCCAGGCGGGACTATTATTACTACTACTACTACTACTACTACTACTACTTACCCGTGAAGATCCGGGTTAGAATATTGATCTTCAGTAACCTTGTCGTAGGAGGCGACTTACGGGATCGGGTGGTCAGGCTCAATGACTTGGTTGACACATGTCATCGGTTCCCAATTGCGCAGATCGATGCTCATGCTGTTGATCACTGGATTGTCTGGTCCAGACTCGATTATTTACAGACCACCGCCATATAGCTGGAATATTGCTGAGTGCGGCGTAAGACTAAACTCACTCACTCACCACTACTATTACTACTACCGTCACCACCACCACTACCATTACTACTACTACTACTACTACTACTACATGTACTACTACTACTACTACTTATGTGTGTTGCTGTATTTATCCACCCCCTATCATTATGCAAGTTGAACAACGGAAGAAGAAACTGCCACCTCTGGAATCAACCACGACGATATAGGGATGACAATCCATATTGATATTATCCCAAAGTCAAGCAATCGACAATTCTTCTCCGTCATATATAATATACTTACACAAAATAGTCCGATGTTTATGAGAGTGTATGTGACGTTCACGAAGCAGACTACCATGAGCTTACCGTGCCCTCTATTGATCTGCTCTAATCCGATTACCCTGCTAATCCGGCTGACAGTCTCAGCGGTAGGCCTTCAGTGAATCACCCTCTGTACCCAACAATACGCGTCAATATCACGCTAATACAGTTTGCTGCATAAATCATTTTTTAACAATCCTAGTTCAAGAAACGAGACCAATTTGGTTTGAAAGGATTAAGGAGAATTTTTCCACTGTTATCTAGCATTGTTACATTTTTAAAGCTCAAACTATGAATAGTTTAGTGTGGACCACATGGAGCATTTGAATAGACCGTTTAGTTAGGATTAATCGAGCTGCTATCTTTTGTTATCTTATGTGCAAATGAAATACGTATATATGTGATAAATACTTGGCGATATATATGAAATAAATACATCTGGCAAAATGTTGTACCGGGACTCTTTGAGTGTTGACGGTTCGTTTCTTAACAAAATTGTCAAGAAATTGGGTATTTTACTTGGTGTTTCCTTGTTTCCGATTTTGTAATGTTTAGTAACCAAAATAGTAATGATTGGTTCTTATCATTACTATTATTATTATTGTTGTCGTTTGTCATCAGAGTTATAGAATAATGTATCTCCTCCTGACCCTTGATGGTGCAGGTTAACAGTACAAAGGGGAAGGGAGAAGTAATTATGGTTCATATACATGGACACAGAGTGTATTGTTTTCACACACACACAACAACTGGTCCCGTGTTTGTGTCTTTATTCTATACTGTATAACAAAAGCTACATTGACGATAATATTGTTTACACGTAGTTTACAAATTGTGTACAGAAATGCGAGGTTCTTGAGTCGCGATTTTGTGAAATGTAATTTTTCAACTGCTATTTATTTAAAGCATATTTATATCCATCATTCTCACTCAAAATAGTCACATTGAAATGCTCCGATTATTACTCCATTAAGTATCTCACGTGTTATAGGAACGGCGCGATGTGGAAACATCTTGATAGAAACATGTCGCTTCCGTGACATCCAGGTCAATGCTACTCCAAAGCGTGCAGTAGTTTTGGACTAGACATTCTTTCGTGTTAAGCTCCTCTTTTGTGAGTGAAACAACTCCAACCCGCCCCTAACTGTGTCTAAATGTAATACACTCACTTTATACCCTATCGTCCAACGCTGAACGCCACATGCAAGCATGCTGTGAATCGCCATGGGCGACCGCTTTCAAATCTTAAATACGATTTTATGGTGGGCAAACCACGACAGGCTTTATTGGGGTAATTACAATTACATTACATATTGTATTTGGGGAGCGATATAAAATTGCGTGATTTTATTGAGATTATTTTTTGTTTCAAAATTATGTTGTTATAACTGTAATATTTGTGGAGTTTGGTTCGTAAAATTAATATAGTTCAAGTTTTGGAATAATTAATTTGATTAATTCTGACATTGTCGGTAGTTTAGAATATTTGGTCACGTGGGTAATTTTGTTTACGTTGTATGAATATTTTAAAAAAACAACACATTTTCTATTTTTTCGGATACTGCAACAGTATGAATAAATAACAACCGCAGGACCAGCCGTGATTCCAGTAAATACTGAAACAAAAATCTAAAGAATAGAGTAATCGAAGTTTTTGTACCAGAAGTACATCTCCATCCCACATACAACACACGGAGTCTCCAAACTCTTATACACAACTTAGAACGAATCTGGTAACTATAAATTTCACTTGGATCTACTTTAAAAACTTTGAAAGTAATTCGATATTAAAGTGTTGTGACACAAACTGGACTTGTAACACTATAATAGCCTTGCTTTTTGTGAAACATTTGAATCTATCCCTATATTTAACGGTAACTGTTGAGTGAATAACGGTAGTAGAAACACCAGCGTTATTCATCTGATTATCTATGTATGGACAAATTATATAGCTTTGTTCATACTTTTTCCAGGGGAATTAAATAATGTTAACTAAATAGAAGAAATGATGTAAATATATTATGTTTATTGTAAGAAATGAAGACTTGAATGATTAATTTTTATGAATATTATCGCGATCTGTTTCATGTCTTTGTGATGGTGCTGCTGATATCTCGGAGACAAGACTGTCAGGATCTCGTGTCGATTAGTGTGTGCGGGCCGACGAACAAAATAGCGATCCCAGGCATTGCGTGTAGTCCACAATCAGTATTTTCCAACTTTCCTACACTTTATAATACACTGATAAAAGTACAATTTCACATCTTATGTGTTGACATTTTTATAAAATGTCCAACAAACTAAAAAACATTGTAAAGACGTAAAAACAATTTTGGTGCTTCAGTACATCCAAAAGGTGCTTTTTAACAATTTCCTATCGATTCCGTGCCTTTAAAGCGATCAAAAAATGAAATTTTCGAGTGTGAGTATTTCTAGACAGATTCAGATTGGAGATGTCTGTCTGCAGGTGTCCTTTCACGAACATCGCGGTAACATTGATCTGGTGATAGGCTCCTTGTAGCAGGCCATTCCAGGATTGCATGACGAAAAATGTTAAATTTTCCACGTTTACGTGCAGGGGTTGAGTTTGTGTGTTCGCCATCCTTGCTCAGTGATCGCCTTCTCTCGTGCAGTGTCAGTTTCGGGAACACTGAAACAATAAGCACAC
The DNA here is from genome assembly GCF_003918875.1 of Haliotis rubra. Lineage (NCBI taxonomy): Eukaryota > Metazoa > Mollusca > Gastropoda > Lepetellida > Haliotidae > Haliotis > Haliotis rubra. The sequence goes on from NW_025766970.1 coordinate 398,386, forward strand.
CAACACGCAACGAGATCCAACGCTGGGCATGTGGATAAGGCCAATTAAATCTATGTATTGCCGACAGTCGAAAATGAACGCGAAGAAGTAAATTGCACACATCATGCAAGACTTGTCATGATAAAACGCGACTAAATTCTTCTCTCGAGGCAGAAGCATTCTTGATCATGCCTTGTACGGAACCATTTATAGACACCATCTCCACCGTAACAGGGATATGCTTTTCTAAATTCGTAGCTTTGAATTCCACGTGAGATTTCTGTGTGTATAATTTAATATGTGGTGTTTGTAAACGTGCGTGTGTTTATAAGGATTGACTAAAGTGTGTATTTCCTTTGAAACGTTCAACCACGGATTATTTACCCTCAACACGCCGACTAGTATTATTCCCATGCCCTTGGATCAGAAACTGGGCGACTTTTTGTGCTGAGCGTTTCTACGACTTTGCCGAGGGGTAAAGGTATTTTCGCATGCGAAGGCCACAGAACGAATTTGTAAATATTAATCTACTGTGAAATCTGTGTATTAGAATGGTACCGAGATTTAATCTTAAAATATTGATACGTTTGAATATATAGAAACGATACATGTATAAGAAGTAGTTTCTTTTCAAGAAAAGACATAATATTTCTTTCAGGAATTCTTTCCGTTATTTCTTGCAATACCAATCCGTTACATTCTCATGTGTGTGAAATGTATTTTCCATTTCTGTTTATTTAAAGCTCACCTTCATTAAAGGACAATATATCCCAAAAGCAATAAATCCGAGAAATATATTTTTTCATTTGATAATAATTTTATTTTGTTGTATATTTGAAGCATATGAAAATGATAAATTATGTTATCATAACTCGAAATCCTGTACAAATAAATATGTTTTCTATTGCTGAATTGTTAATAGTAAAAAAGTTATTTAGCGTACATAAAGTATAATTTCCAAATTAATCTTTTTCGTTTACGTGAAACATATTAATAAACGTTAATAGGAGAGTTTATATTTGTTGTAAATCGAAGAATTAACATTGGATTTGTTTTGTTATTTCCTTGAAATTATGTTATAATATTATGTTATATGTTATCGAAGTCTTGTATAATGGGTTACTGCAATATGTTTCCTAAATATTAAGGGATTTTTACGTATCAGTTTCATCTATAATTAAAAATATTAAAAATTACTTGATGATTTGATCGATATAAATAATGAAAATATAAATAACTTCGTCTGTAAAATACTGAGGAGAAATTATCAATTTATAAATACATGTACTAAACCAAGACACGTGTGGCCGTTGTGTTCCAGTCAACGATATGAATCGTCTACACGACTGAATTAGTTGTATAATTTATTTGAATTAGACATCACAAAATATTCAGGAAACTCAAATCAGAACGTTTATGTTTTTAATCTTGTACATAGCAGCGTTACAAAATAATCACATTTAAGAGCGAGGTATAATGCGCCAAAATATGAATTCTTCGATACATATCGGAAAAGTATTTTGTTGTTTCGCGTCCTTGAAACTGTATTCTTTAGCATACTACCTTCGAGAGAGAGAGAGCCACGCTTGGCTATATCTAATTCACTGTAAATTGCTTCTAATGAACGTGATGATTAATTATTGGATTATGCAAACATTACATAAAAATGTAGGATCAGATTAGAAGAAATTTCAATGATAAAAAATACAATAATTGCTTATTATTTAATGTTTAAGTATTTTATTTAAAAAATTCGCAAGAATTCCCGAAAATATATTGTCTCGAAGATAATTTACATAAAGTGTTTTTAATTAACTGAACACCCGAGTATATGAGCCTGGGCAAATGCCTTACTATTGCACCCATCGCGGAATTTGAAAGAAGCCGCACTGCACCTAAAAGAAATATTAATGGTGTTCCTCTAAAAATACAGTTTATTATTTAATATATAATTCATTTATTGTTCAATTTGAATCCAAACGTGCACATTTTATTGTCAACATGTCTTGCTTAGACTGATGTTGAAAATATAAATAACATAAATTACGAAAAAAGCAACATAAACAGAATGCCCCAAGAATGTACCTCGCAAATTGTTGACAGGAATTATTCAATCCCAAATGCACTTAACTTGCCTCCGAACGCCTACCTGTTAGTTCCGCCCCGCTGGTCTGCTGTGCCCTAAGCTTAATTAGAGATTTAAATCTAACGCGCAAGTTGAATAATTAATGATATGTTTTGATGACAGGCTTATAAATCGTCTATAGTTACCGCAGGTAAAAATTTACGTCATAAACTCAACATGGTCGTCTTTTTTTATTGAGATTTTAGTCTTTTAATTTAATCTTGCGTCTGAAAGGATCGCGCCTTTAACTGCATCGATTGTTTTGAATTCTACTGTTAAGTATTGTATTTAATAGGCACTTGGAATATTTCTGAACGTCGCTGCCATCTGGTTTATTACGTGGCATGTTTCACGTTCCAAGTTTCAAATGAACTCTATGACTCCTAACCTCTTTTATACATTAACATACATGTTTAATCAGACAACCCTTGTATATTGTTGTCAAACAGTAGTATACTTGATAAACACACGGTACCAACATTAACCAGGTAAAACCCTTGAAAGTGCATACACTTAGTATCGGTGTAAATACTTGCATACATAGATATATCATAAAGCAAGTATTGTTGTAGCTAATGGTATGTAGTTATTCTTACAAAAAAATATTTCTTGTTTTTTTATGAGCCAGTAACATATTGTGGGTGTCTTCGAACATTTAATACTATTTCATATGTTTTATTACATAATTTTTCAGTCAGATAATATATAATAATTTCTTTTAATCAGAGAAATGTATAATATTTCGTCTGCAAGTATCAATCACTCTATCAATATAAAATGAATCTTAGGAGAAAGAAGCAATTCCAGAGATTGCGCCTTGTACCTCTGTAAAGTTTACCCACCTCGCGATTTAATGTCTGATTTTTCACAGAAGTGTATTTACCTACCTAAATATTTCTAATCGTAAATTCCTTTAAAGTCTATTTTAGATAATAATTCCTAAGAACGCAGTGTGTAATTACAGGTGTGCAATACAGGTGAAAGAAACACATTTGCTATCTTGGTTCTGCAGCCCGGCCACATGGCCAGATACAGGAACTAACAGGCAGGAACGCGGGTAATTTTCTGTGTTGCGACATGGCGTTATTCAAGAACGGAATTCAAGGCAGATTTCCATCGCATAGCTACTGCTTATTTAACGGTAAATGTTGATAATTTTGACAGATAATGTAATAGGATAGCCCCAGTGAGCTGGGACATGATTCCTTTGTTCCCGGTCCTGTTAAAACATGCATGACGACCGAGCTCTACAGAAAGTTCAATTGGTCTTCTCACAGGATCATATTTATGTTTGATCATATATTCCAGCTTTCAAGACTGGGCTTATCTTTCAAACTGACGTTGGAACAAAAGGTTTAGGCAGCGACATGGGTTTTATTTAATTTTGACTTGGTTTCACGTTTGTGGTTAGAAAGATATTGACATATGGGGTAATTTTCGGATGTTTTATTTGTGCCAGTTGTTGCGTTGGCATACGTTAACTAAGTTTGGAATATCGGATCACATTTCAAATAAACATAGGGAAACAATCATTAAGGAATTTTATTTGAAGCTTACAGCTGTAATTAGTTTGTGTTTTCACTTCCTAATAGGAAATATTCGTGAATGTTCGATTGTGATTTAGTGATTACATTTGTCATTAAATGAGATTCTATTTGTTACTTTAATGTGATTCTGACGTCTGTATCCCAGACTGTGATACCTATAGTGAATCTAAATATAATACATGTACATGACTTCCTGCAGCCACTGGCTTTTATAACGGCGTTATTACCAGTTAACAATAGTGTTAAAGTTATGTGTAGTTACGTATCAGGAAGTAAATGAATGATAACAAAATGTGTAAGACTGAGTTCTTGATTACATTTGTTTTATAAACTTCCCACGGAGTTGAGTATACATACATACTCAATGCCCATTTTATCCTTTAATATATGTAAGGTCTGGCACGTTAAACCTGTACCTCTTTATTAAGATGTTTATCGAAATAAGATAACAATTGTAATAATGACAACTACAACGATATTAAGACAATATCAACAACAAGAATAATAATGAAAATCTCGGGGGTTCTTTAATTACCATTTATAGTAGCACTGACGTCAAGCGAATTAATATTATCTCTGTTTTGTAATGTTCATTTCCTATTTCTAGATACATTGTGTAATTCCATATATAACAAAGTACATATTACAATTCAATACGTGGTTCATTTAAAATCAGAATATTAGACATACTTGGTTTGTGCGTACCAGGCCCCGATTTAAGTTTTTACTCAAATTTCAAACTAAGTTTGACAATTTGAAACAGCTGAATTTTTAACTCAACTGCATTTTTAAAATAAATAAGCCCAAACAACTTAAGTAATCTATCCACCAAACTCAAACTGTCTGCTATGTTTGAGTTTAATATTGATTTCAGTTCATTCTAGGAAAAGCATTTTCTCAAATTTGAGTAAAAACTCTAACTTAAGTCAAAACTCAGACTTAAGTTTGTTTCGAGAAATCGAGGCCTGGTCCTATTGTAGATGGTATAAAAACTCAAACGTGCTATTCGTCAGTAGGCGAATTGTTTGCAGGAGACGGAACATCAACTGAAAGCAGGCATCCTACGACGTTTAGTCATATGTGGTACAAAACAACTGGAAGCAGGCATCCTACGACGTTTAGTCATATGTGGTACAAAACAACTGGAAGCAGGCATCCTACGACGTTTAGTCATATGTGGTACAAAACAACTGGGGCTTAATGCTTCATGCTTCACCCCTTAGCGTCATGCTTCATCACATAGACACATATTGTATTATAACACTGCTGATATTTCCTACTGAGTGTCATGTAAACACACACACACATGTTACGCATACAGAGTGATGGTGAACGGTAATGTTCTTACTCAAGAACCCATTTCACAAACAGCAATATAGAAATACATGTAGGATATATATAGTGTACGTTTGGTTCAATCTATTCTTCACTACGTCACAACTGTATGAAGACACACATGTAAATGGTGGACATTAGTAGTACAGTGGTAGAAACTCGCTATAGTGAAACATACATGTCAATCACCATTTGTAGAAACTAGTAAACAGTGTAAGTTAATCAGCAGTGGTAGAAACTCGCTATAGTGAAACATACATGTCAATCACCATTTGTAGAAACTAGTAAACAGTGTAAGTTAATCAGCAGTGGTAGAAACTCGCTATAGTGAAACATACATGTCAATCACCATTTGTAGAAATTAGTAAACAGTGGAAGTTAATCAGCAGTGGTAGAAGCTAGTAAACAGTTTAAGTCATTCATCATATGAAGAAACTAGTAAACAATGTAATTCAATCAGCAGTGGTAGAAACTAGTAAATATTGTACAGTCATTCAGCAATGGTAGAAACTAGCAAACAATGTACAGTTAATCAGCAGTGATAGAAACTATCAAACAATGTACAGTCAATCAGCAGTGGTAGAAACTATCAAACAATGTACAGTCAATCAGCAGTGGTAGAAACTAGAAAATAATGTACAGTCATTCAGCGATTGTATAAACTAATAAACATTGTAAGTCATTCAGCGATGGTAGAAACTAGTAAACAATGTACAGTCAGTCAATGCAGTGGGACAAACTAGTAAACAATGTAATTCAATCAGCAGTGGTAGAAATTAGTAAACAATGTACAGTCAGTGCAGTGGAAGAAACTAATAAACAATGTAATTCAATCAGCATTGGTAGAAATTAGTAAACAATGTACAGGCAATCAGCAGTAGTAGAAAATAGTAAACAATGTACAGTCAATCAGCAGTGGTAGAAACTAGTAAACAATGTACAGTCAGTGCAGTGGAAGAAACCAATAAACAATGTAATTCAATCAGCATTGATAGAAATTAGTAAACAATGTACAGGCAATCAGCAGTAGTAGAAACTAGTAAACAATGTACAGTCAGTGCAGTGGAAGAAACTAATAAACAATGTAATTCAATCAGCATTGGTAGAAATTAGTAAACAATACAGTCAGTGCAGTGGTAGAAATTAGTAAACAATGCAGTGGTAGAAACTAGTAAACAATGTACAGTCAAGTAGAAACTAGTAAACAATGTACAGTGCAGTGGAAAAACTAATAAACAATGTAATTCAATCAGCATTGGTAGAAATTAGTAAACAATGTACAGGCAATCAGCGATAGTAGTGCAGTAGAAACTAGTAAACAATGTAAGTCACTAGTAGTAAACAAAACAATGTACAGTCAAGTGCAGTGGAAGAAACTAATAAACAATGTAATTCAATCAGCATTGGTAGAAACTAGTAAACAATGTACAGTCAATCAGCAGTGGTAGAAACTAGTAAACAATGTAAGTCATTCAGCGATGGTAGAAACTAGTAAACAATGTAAGTCATTCAGCGATGGTAGAAACTAGTAAACAATGTAGAAACTAGTCAATGTAAGTCATCAGCGATTGGTAGAAACTAGTAAACAATGTAAACAATGTAGTAAACAATGTCACAATCAGCAGTAGTAGAAACTAGTGTAAGTCAATCAGCAGTGGTAGAAACTAGTAAACAATGTACAGTCATTCAGCGATTGTAGAAACTAGTAAACAATGTAAGTCATTCAGCGATGGTAGAAACTAGTAAACAATGTACAGTCAATCAGCAGTGGTAGAAACTAGTAAACAATGTACAGTCAATCAGCGGTGGTAGAAACTAGTAAACAGTGTAAGTGGTGTAATGTAAAACATAAGTCATTCAGCGATGGTAGAAACTAGTAAACAATGTAAGTCATTCAGCGATGGTAGAAACTAGTAAACAATGTACAGTCAATCAGCAGTGGTAGAAACTAGTAAACAATGTACAGTCAATCAGCAGAGGTAGAAACTAGGTATAAAATGTACAGTCATTCAGCGATTGTATAAACTAGTAAACATTGTAAGTCATTCAGCGACGGTAGAAACTAGTAAACAATGTACAGTCAATCAGCAGTGGTAGAAACTAGTAAACAATGTACAGTCAATCAGCGGTGGTAGAAACTAGTAAACAGTGTAAGTGGTAGAAACTAGTAAATAATGTACAGTCATTCAGCGATTGTAAAAACTAGTAAACAGTGTAAGTCATTCAGCGATGGTAGAAACTAGTGAACAATTTTAGTCATCCAGCGATGGTAGAAACTAGTAAGCAATGTAAGTCATTCAGCGATGGTAGAAACTAGTAAACAATGTACAGTCAATCAGCGATGGTAGAAACTAGTAAACAATGTACATTCAATCAGCAGAGGTAGAAACTAGTAAATAAAGTACAGTCATTCAGCGATTGTATAAACTAGTAAACAATGAAAGTCATTCAGCGATGGTAGAAACTAGTAAACAATGTACAGTCAATCAGCAGTGGTAGAAACTAGTAAACAATGTACAGTCAATCAGCAGTGGTAGAAACTAGTAAATAATGTACAGTCAGTGCAGTGGAAGAAACTAATAAACAATCATCAATCAGCATTGGTAGAAATTAGTACACAATGTACAGGCAATCAGCAGTGGTAGAAACTAGTCATTTATGATTTGTGGAAACTAGTAACCATTGTAAGTCATTCAGCGATGGTAGAAACTAGTCAACAATGTTGTCATCCAGCGATGGTAGAAACTAATGATCAAATTAAGTCATCCAGCGATGGTAGAAACTAGTAAACAATGTAGTCATCCAGCGATGGTAGAAACTAGTGAATAATGTAAGTCATCCAGCATTGGTAGAAACTAGTAAACAATGTAGTCATTCAGCGATTGTAGAAACTAGTAAACAATTTAAGTCATCCAGCGATGGTAGAAACTAGTAAACAATGTAGTCATTCAGCGATGGTAGAAACTAGTAAACAATTTAAGTCATCCAGCGATGGTAGAAACTAGTAAACAATTTAAGTCATCCAGCGATTGTAGAAACTAGTGAACAATTTAAGTCATCCAGCGATGGTAGAAACTAGTAAATAATGTAGTCATCCAGCGATGGTAGAAACTAGTAAACAATTTAAGTCATCCAGCGATGGTAGAAACTGGTAAACAATGTAAGTCATCCAGCGATGGTAGAAACTAGTGAACAATTTTAGTCATTCAACGGTTGTAGAAACTAGTAAAGAATGTAAATCATTCAGCGATTGTAGAAACTAGTAAATAATGTAAGTCATTCAGCAGTGGTTGAAACTAGTAAACAATGTAAGTCATTCAACGATTGTAGAAACTAGTAAAGAATGTAAATCATTCAGCGATTGTAGAAACTAGTAAACAATGTAAGTCATTCAACGATTGTAGAAACTAGTAAACAATGTAAGTCATTCAACGATTGTAGAAACTAGTAAAGAATGTAAATCATTCAGCGATTGTAGAAACTAGTAAACAATGTAAGTCATTCAGCAGTGGTTGAAACTAGTAAACAGCGTACAGTCAATCAACAGTGGTAGAAACATTACAATACTGAACAGTAGAAATAACAGAGAAAATGTTTACTTTTAAACTTAATAAATTCTTAGCTTCTTGTGTCATGCATTTACAGGTTTTTGAAAGAATACTCCAGTTATTTTGCCAGATTGTTGTGAAAAGTCTTCATCCAGCAATTGTACGGTATCTTTCAGTTATTTCGGTTTCAGGTTTTCAGTTATCATTGTACGAAAGATCCTGGCAGGAAGATGCTTCAGGTTTTTTGTTCTCATTGTACGATAGATCCTGGCAGGAAGATGCTTCAGGTTTGTATCAGCCGTCCTTTAGAATGCGTTAGATTGTTACTTTTTGCGTGCATTGTAAGGTTTCTTATATTATATATAATTATTTATGTCAGTGTTTTAGATATGTCCTAAGAGGGTGCGCGGTGAATCCTTGCAACACTGCATCATCGATGGCAGGATGAGTTCTTGTTATCGGTCTTTCTTGATAAATACTCTGTCTATACTGACGTGTACCAGTATCTTACAGAAGAGAAAAATGTCATGCACTATTTCCAAATCAATATGTCGACTGTGTACACCATTTCATCAGCAATAATTTGTAAACATTGTAAACATCTACAGTTACTATGAGAGGACATCAACAGTGCATTGGTATTTCTGAAATTACTTTCGAGAAACTGATATCCAATCTAATATTTGGTTGTGAATTGAAGTAATGTAGATAATCACACCATACAAGAAGATGGGCCTGTTTACCACATTATCCCCACAGAGCCATTGGCACCAACCACGAGTATTTTGTGTTCATTTACAAGACACATTTTCACCGTGTAATGGACACCGCAGTTAGTTAATGAAACGTACCAGCAAAACAGATCTATCTTAGGAAGTCCCTGATTGGAGGCTATTGATGAATTGGATGTCACGTAGATCGCTCTTTCTTGGAAGCCATGATGCAGATCAGGAGCTGGTGAAGAGATGTGAAAACTTGTGAATAGGGTGTTGTATGAACCGTGTATTCAACTTAATGGGTGGTCCTGAACACACGGAGCTATGGTTCCAGCCTACGTTATGCTGATTGTTTTACGTTTGTGCGAGATAAGTTTTTGAGGTTTTTATTCATAACATAATGAGACTAGCCTGTTTGAAAGTAAGAAGACTGTCAAAGGTGATAAGGTAAACATTCCCTGTTTGGCGTTTCCAGAGTGTGGATGTATGTGGATACAGCGAGACCTGTTTCCGACGAAAGGATCATGGTCAATATTATTACTTCAAAGAGGCAATATGTATCTTTTTGGCTAAAATACAGGTCAAATTGATGAAGACATTGTATTCATTATCATGTAAAAAGTACGAATGATGTCTCTGTGAATAAGGGTAGTGATTGTTTGCTAGATTGATAGATATAATTTCAATGCTGATAAAGATAAAGTTGTTTGGGAATAACTTGAATTACATTTGCCAGGACGTCCAATTGGGATCAACCTTGCACCCTTTAAGTCATCGATATAAATTCTTATGCAGGTTGACACAAATCAGGTCTACTGCAGAACACAAATTATTATCTCCTTCACCTTATAATATTTAATTTGATGTTTATTGGTGGGGGTAGATGTGGTTTGTTTGCATGACACGTCTTCCCATGAAATCCTTGAAACAATATCCATTTTAGTCTGTGTCCATTTTCGCTTCTTTTCTCAGTTTATGAACGTCTATCGATCTTTACATCATATTTTTAAGATTAATACGTTCTATACAAAGCGTTGAACCCGTTATTGGTTATGTATGTTGTTCAACTGGAATTAAAACATGTGAATCTTGTCTGCTTGTTGCGAGTTTATTGAAACCAGGTGATGATAGTGTTACGTGACATAGCATTGCCTGAGAGCGGGTTGTTGTTGACATACTTCCGTTCAAGTGTTTAATGCTCTAGTTTACCTGAAGGCCATGGTACAAGCACGGTGTTAAATCCCCTTCTCACGACATATACATTTACCAGGGGCAACTAAGCAATTGATAGCATGTGATACATATTCGTTGTGAGTAAATAGTGATGAATAAGTAACCCAACTGAAAATTATTATTTTTGAGGTTAAAAACTACATTCGTTTGGCATTTATAAATGGGCATTATGACAAATTCGTCAAATAACAATGTTATGTGTTTACTTTGATAAACTACAAAATTTAGTTAGCAAATTATCCATGGTGTTCTTTGAATTGGTGTCATTCAAAATATGTGTGGAAAATAAAAATGTAACATTCCTATTACAACCTTTACACTATTTTCGGACACTGTTCTCAGCGTTTGAATATAATAAGATGTCAATAAAAAGATTATTGAAAGGTTTGAAGACACTCAGTTGCACGCTTGCCGGAACGAAATGATCAGCCTCCACTTCCGTTTTAATTTCCATTCCGATCTGAGAGATTCAACAGCTCGTTCAGTTGCATATTAAAAGTGTTTGGTTTTTTAGTTCATCATTTGAATTGCATTTTCTGTCTTTATTATTTATAAAATGGGGTTATTCACAATAGAAATAGCTAAAGATTGTAGATTGATGACATTTCAATTCAGATACAAATATTTAATTAGATTTAATTAGATCATATATATATATTGTGCCAAATTTAAGTGATGATTGTGACAGATCACAATGTAAACATGCTGTCCTAGGTATCTGATTTTGAAGTAAACTTACAACCTCACAATTTTTGTTTTCTAATTTAGGTGAACTTGTTTCCTGGTTGACATTACATGTGTAATACCATCACTTGTCTGGGGTATAGAACAATATAGGGGTATGTTACAACTCAATCTACAATCTCAACCATGTTGAAAGCCATATGTGCATAGCAGAGTGTCTTCAGTCAACCATTCCGTCATGTGCCCTTCAAACTTACACATCCTCCCGGCATCCAGAATGTTGATTGAAGTTTCAATAACATCGTCACATCATATCATCGTATAAACTATCGGCGTGAACATTATGCGAGCCTCGATCGGTCAAAACCGCAAATATACAACCTGTGGCTCTTTTCCTGCAGTATAACGCATTTGATCAATAACATAGATAGAATCCCCCAATTTAACAGAAATACTCACTGTCCACAGAAATATGAGACGCGAATTACAAACAAATGCAACATATATGGCGATATTCAACTGAAGGAGGAGACTCTCCGAGAAGTGATGACTGATTATTGTGTCTCGGTGCACTATGCACTCCTGAAACATATTCTGTTAAACACGTTATACAGCCACGCTTCAAGAAACCTTGCCCTTAATAGACTGAAGATGTTATATGTAGATGACTAGCGATTCCAACGTTACATAGTTTGGTTTAGGTGAATGAAGACGAACAACCGAAATATTTCTTTCTTTATTGGCATGTTTGAGATGAAAAACGAAAGGTTCTGGATGAAAATGTTTAGCTTGACCCTGAGGACATAAACTCTATAGACGTAAATACATATGGATATTACGAACTAATGGATGAAACTCCATCAACAATATTTTGATTTAAAAACCCCAAAACAACATTAATCAACAGAAACAAATGCATAGAAACCTGAAAATGATCTGGGTTTAATGTCTCTAAGCGGAATTCTTCATTTATTCCACGCAGCATAATGCCGAAGAAATGGCTGCAGCATAGAAGATGGAAGGCGTTGAAACCTACTAACATGGAGATATTGTCTACCAAGGATCATATATCGGTTCAAAGATGATATTCGAACACAAGATCAATGGATCCTGACATGGTGAAAGGGCCACAACAGCTCCAACTATATGCTTTAGTTCGTGCTTTAGTCTCCGAGCTAAAAATGAAGATGTGCCGCTATCTGCAGTTTGATGTGAACTGTAAAGTTCACGATGACCAAAGTCTTCTTAAACATGAACGGCTGAATACGACATTAAAGATGTCAAAAAACACCCCGCTTTGAATACGACTGATGCAGAAAACAACCTTGCACCATCGTCCCCACAGAACTCATTAGCCACAGCCCGTATTTAATTAAACAAACTTCTATGTCAAGATTACCAAACCCATCGTATTGTTTTAAGCACATTACTGACGTACGGTCATAAAAAGGAGAGATTTACGTTGTAACATCGTGTCTTGGCCCAGCCTTGCTATGAGATCATGACCGGCGTTTGCCCAGAGAAACTAACAAAATCCTTTCTAGGTAATGGATGGCTCTCAAGCAAGCTAGACCCAAGTCTCCCTTATGACCAAAATATCCCGTCCATCTTGCGTGAGAGAACCAATTACTTCAAGACGACCGCCGATTTTCTGGAGGTCTGAATATTCTTCACGACTTACAGAAAAATGATCGCTCATTCAGACAAATATATCATAAGAGAGGGTCAAATAAGCGCTCAGCAGAACAGGAATATTCAACCTCGATTCCGTAAGGTACACTTCCACCTACATTCGACAAGGTTTATGCTCAGGTGGGGCGAATACGTTGATCGATTTGCCCCCAACTCTGTATATCTGCCATTTAAGCGTGGTTATAATGTAAAGATCTGTAAGACTGATTGATTGCTCATGTACATTGATGACTCTATGAACACGGATGTAAACGGCCAAAGACAGATTTAATGGATCGCAATAGGGCTCTGAAGCCGTGTCCATGTTGTTATATGTTGTGTAACGATCAGAAGAAAATGATGCCCAGTCACTATCGGTTAGATCTCTAAGTCAACAACTCGTTTAGGATGAACTTAAACAGATTAATTGAAAACCTGTGAAAAATGTCTTTCATTAAACTAGAAATTCATCTTTAGGCCTGATGAATAAGCGACTGAGTTGGAGATCTGTTTGCAGGCTGTATCGTTATGTATCGTGTGCGTCTTATCAGGGATGTGACATGTCCCATGAATCATTATCAGTCACCGTGACATCCAGGTGGTCTTGGTGATGGAGCTGGTACTTGTGGATGGATGGCCATGACTTCAGAGACCGTCATTGCTGCTGAGACGACGTCGACGATACTAAAGACGCAGCAAAGGGATGTGTCAGTTACAGGCACATGCGTCATTACTCGACTGTTGTTACTATCACAACAACTTCTTCTACCACAACATAAACAGTTACTTCCAGAACAACAACTACTGCTTCTACTGCCACAACATACACAGTTACTTCCAGCACAACAACTACTGCTTCTACTGCCACAATAACTTCTTCTTCTTCTACCACAACATAAACAGTTACTTCCAGCACAACAACTACTGCTTCTACTGCCACAATAACTACTTCTTCTACCACAACATAAACAGTTACACAGCACACAAACTGCTTCTACTTCCAGCACAACAACTACTGCTTCTACTGCCACAATAACTTCTTCTTCTTCTACCACAACATAAACAGTTACTTCCAGCACAACAACTACTGCTTCTACTGCCACAATAACTACTTCTTCTTCTACCACAACATAAACAGTTACTTCCAGCACAACAACTACTGCTTCTACTGCCACAATAACTACTTCTTCTTCTACCACAACATAAACAGTTCACTTCCAGCACAACAACTACTGCTTCTACTGCCACAATAACTACTTCTTCTTCTACCACAACATAAACAGTTACTTCCAGCACAACAACTACTGCTTCTACTGCCACAATAACTACTTCTTCTTCTACCACAACATAAACAGTTACTTCCAGCACAACAACTACTGCTTCTACTGCCACAATAACTTCTTCTTCTTCTACCACAACATAAACAGTTACTTCCAGCACAACAACTACTGCTTCTACTGCCACAATAACTACTTCTTCTTCTACCACAACATAAACAGTCACTTCCAGCACAACAACTACTGTTTCTACTGCCACAATAACTACTTCTTCTTCTACCACAACATAAACAGCTACTTCCAGCACAACAACTACTGCTTCTACTGCCACAACATAAACAGTTACTTCCAGCACAACAACTACTGCTTCTACTGCCACAATAACTACTTCTTCTTCTACCACAACATAAACAGTTACTTCCAGAACAACAACTACTGCTTCTACTGCCACAATAACTACTTCTTCTTCTACCACAACATAAACAGTTACTTCCAGCACAACAACTACTGCTTCTACTGCCACAATAACTTCTTCTTCTTCTACCACAACATAAACAGTTACTTCCAGCACAACAACTACTGCTTCTACTGCCACAATAACTACTTCTTCTTCTACCACAACATAAACAGTTACTTCCAGAACAACAACTACTGCTTCTACTGCCACAACATAAACAGTTACTTCCAGCACAACAACTACTGCTTCTACTGCCACAATAACTACTTCTTCTTCTACCACAACATAAACAGTTACTTCCAGCACAACAACTACTGCTTCTACTGCCACAATAACTTCTTCTTCTTCTACCACAACATAAACAGTTACTTCCAGCACAACAACTGCTGCTTCTACTGCCACAATAACTACTTCTTCTTCTACCACAACATAAACAGTTACTTCCAGCACAACAACTACTGCTTCTACTGCCACAACATAAACAGTTACTTCCAGCACAACAACTACTGCTTCTACTGCCACAATAACTACTTCTTCTTCTACCACAACATAAACAGTTACTTCCAGCACAACAACTACTGCTTCTACTGCCACAATTCTGCTGCTACCACAACATAAACAGTTACTTCCAGCACAACATACTACATAAACAGCTACTTCCAGCCACAACATAAACTTCTTCTTCTTTACTTCCAGCACAACAACTACTGCTTCTTCTACCACAACATAAACAGTTACTTCCAGCACAACAACTACTGCTTCTACTGCCACAATAACTTCTTCTTCTTCTACCACAACATAAACAGTTACTTCCAGCACAACAACTACTGCTTCTACTGCCACAACATAAACAGTTACTTCCAGCACAACAACTACTGCTTCTACTGCCACAATAACTACTTCTTCTTCTACCACAACATAAACAGTTACTTCCAGCACAACAACTACTGCTTCTACTGCCACAATAACTACTTCTTCTTCTACCACAACATAAACAGCTACTTCCAGCACAACAACTACTGCTTCTACTGCCACAACATAAACAGTTACTTCCAGCACAACAACTACTGCTTCTACTGCCACAATAACTACTTCTTCTTCTACCACAACATAAACAGTTACTTCCAGCACAACAACTACTGCTTCTACTGCCACAATAACTACTTCTTCTTCTACCACAACATAAACAGTTACTTCCAGCACAACAACTACTGCTTCTACTGCCACAACATAAACAGTTACTTCCAGCACAACAACTACTGCTTCTACTGCCACAACATAAACAGTTACTTCCAGCACAACAACTACTGCTTCTACTGCCACAATAACAACTACTGTCGCAGCCATAACAACAGCGCCAATAGTGTTAAGAGGTGATTTTCTATTTGAAGCTCAAAGGGTAAGCTTTAGAATACGTGTCCTGAATTTGTCACTGTCGAACGTCTTGAGAAGGGACGAAGATTTATTGGGGATGTGGTATTGTTGGAAGTTGGCAAGGGATTCATTCCCCACCAGGAGATCCTCACACTTGTCTTAAAAGGTCCACACTGCGCGGCCCAACACACAACTTCCAAAAAGCAGGGGAGACAACCCCCAAATCACACGTTCAGACCCAACGCTCTACACTCCACGAGCGCTCCATCCACTCAACACCACCGACAATCACAACACAACACCGGGAACTTCTGCTTACACCACATCAACAGCAACTGCTTCTTCCACGTTTATATACAACTACTGCCTTTACAACAACAATGATTGTACATATATTTGCATTTACTAGAACCCCTACTGCTACTGCTACAACAACCACTTCTCTACTGCTACTACTACTACTGCTACTACTGCCTTTACAACAACATTGATGGTATCTACATTTACTAGAACCCCTACTGCTACTGACTACAACAACCACTTTCTACTGCTGCTACTGCTACTACTACTACTGCTACTACTACATTGAAAACAACTAGCTTTACTAGAACCTACTGCTGCTGCTACTACTACAACAACCACAGCTACTTTACTGCTACTACTACAACCACAGCCTCTACTGCTACTACTGCTACTACACTAACAATGGCATTACTACAACAACCACAGCTCTACTACTACTACTACTCACTGCTACTACTGCTGCTACTACTACTGCTACTACTACTCCACAACAACATTGATGGTATCTACATGCTACTACTACTACTGCTACAACAACCACAGCTCCTACTACTACTACTACTACTACAGCTCCTACTGCTACTACTACTACTACTACTACAACATTGATGGTGTCTACATTTACTAGAACCCCTACTGCTACTACTACAACAACCACAGCTCTACTACTGCTACTACTACAACAACCACAGCTCTACTGCTACTACTACAACAACCACAGCTCTACTGCTACTACTACTACTGCTACTACTACAACAACCACAGCCTCTACTGCTCTACTACAACTACTACTACTGCTACTACTACAACAAGCCACTACTACTACAACAACCACAGCTCTACTGCTACTACTACTACTGCTACTACTACAACACTGCTACTACTACTGCTACTACTGCTACTACTACTACTACTAATACTAACAACAACCACTAGCTACCAACTGCTACTACTACTACTGCTACTACTACAACAACCACACCTAGCTACTTACTACTGCTACTACTACTACTGCTACTACTACAACAACCACAGCTCCACTGCTACTACCACTACTGCTCTACTACTACTACTACTACACAACCTACTACTATAACAACCACATCACTGTTACTACTACTACTACTACTACTACTAACAACCACAGCTCTACTGCTCTACTACTACTACTACTACTAGCTACTACTACAACAACCACAGCACCACTGCTACTACTACTACTACTACTACCACTGCTACTACAACAACCACAGCAACCAGCTCTACTGCTACTACTACTACAACCACAGCTCCACTGCTACTACTACTGCTACTACTACAACATAACGCTACTACTACTACTACTAGCTGCTACTACTACTACAACAACCACAGCTACTACTACTACTACTACTACTACTACTACTACAACAACCACAGCTCTACTACTACTACCACTACTACTACAACCACTACTCTACTACTACTACTACTACTACTACTACAACCACAGCTCCACTGCTGCTACTACTACTACTACAACAACCACAGCTCCAACTGCTACTACTACTACAACAACTACAGCACTACTACAACAACCACAGCTTAACTGCTACTACTACTACTCCACTACTACTACTACAACAACATACACAACTACTACTGCTACTACATCAACCTGCTACACAACTAACAACAACACAGCTCTCCTGCTACCACTACTACTGCTACTACTACTACTGCTACTACTACAACAACCACAGCTCCACTGCTACTACTACTACTGCTACTACTACAACAACTCACAGCTCCACTAGTGCTACTACTACTACAACAACCACTACTGCTACTACTACTACTACTACTACAACAACCACAGCTCCACTGCTACTACTACTACTGCTGCTACTACCACAGCTCCACTGCTACTACTACTACTGCTACTACTACAACAAGCACAGCTCTACTGCTACTACTACTACTACAACAACTACAGCTCCACTGCTACTACTACTACTGCTACTACTACAACAACCACAGCTCCACTGCTACTTCTACTACTGCTGCTACTACAACAACTACTGCTACTACTACCCCTACTGCTACTACTACAACAACCACAGCTCCACAGCTGCTACTACTACTGCTACTACTACAACAACATTGATGGTGTCTACATTTACTAGAACCCCTACTGCTACTACTACAACAACCACTGCTCTACTGCTACTACTGTTACTACAACAACCACAGCTCTACTGCTACCATCACTACTACTACTACTACTACTACTGCTGCTGCTGCTGCTACTGCCCACGCTATGGCATCAACAACTACAACTTTCTCAACACCAACAGATACTGATCTGCTATAGACTAATATGTATCATGGGCTTTTTCCTGACACATGCATGCATCTGTTTTAATTATTTCTCTAAATGTTGATTTCATAGTTGGCTAATTACTGTCAGGTGTTACTAAAGCTGCTGCTACTACTACTAGCTGTTGCTGCGGGCATTATGGTTGTCTGAAGAATAATACATGTTTCTGCTTATAATGAGGCAGGTTCCTGAGAGGCATTTAGAAGTTGGTGTTCAAGTAAAACGCAAATATTATGGATGACAACTTCGTCACAATTCATCTGACGAAGGGGCAAGGAATAGCCCAGAAACGTTGTGATATACAATAAAGAAGAAGTTGTCATCCATAATATTTGCGTTTTGCTTATAATGAGGCAGTGTTTTAGCCTAACATGCTCGCACGTCACGCTGAAGGTCCGGGTTTGATTAATGGTTATAGGAGGAATTCTGTCCAAAGGAGGGTAAGGCCATTCTCACTCAATGTGCAATAAATGTTTTGTCATACTTCAAATGTCACCACGAGTATATTTCTATATTATAATCCCCTCTACTTGAGTTATTGTGACCTGACCTCACAGTCAATATATCTGTACTTTCTTTCATTAGCGACAGCTTGATCTTGGGAGGAACCTATTGCCCTAGAACTTCTAAACAAATGACGAGAGATAAGAGCATAATTTACCCTGTACACAGTGAAGGTCGCACGGACCCAGACGCCCGGGTATTAAACTTTAAGTATGTCTGATGTTTGGTACAGGTTACGGGACAAATCAGGGATTATGTCAGTTATAGTGGCTGTCAGGTTTATCAGTGGGAGTGAGACACGTGGTGATTGTGTGGCAGTAGTGTCCCAGGGTTGCACATGTACACGTGTGTGTATTCCTGTAGTTGATACCCTCGTGACGGACCACAAAGCTGGACAGATATTCCATTTCTGGAATGGAGGTACATGTAGTGGACGCCTCACTGAATCAAATATCGTCTTCAGTACCTTTGGAAGGTAAAGGTCCTCTTCAGTCGAGAACCCCGCACATCTTCTCCTGGATGTTCATAACAATTAAAATATGATATTTTGAAAATAATTTCCATTGGTTTAAATTGTGTTGTAGAAACAGCAACAGTAGTAGCAGGCTAATTAGTATCTGCAGAAGTTGTAGTTGTAGTAGTAGCAGCAGCTGCAGTATCAGTAATATATGGAACATGATGTAGAAACAGCATCAACTGCAGTGGGTGGAGCATTAGCAAACTTGTGGTTGTAGTAGTAGTAGTAGTAGTAGTAGTAGTAGTAGTAGTAGTAGTAGTAGTAGTAGTAGTAGTAGTAGTAGTCGTCGTCGTCGTCGTGTCATGAACGGTAGCAGAAGCAATTGTAGTAGAATTGATAGTTACAGTTGTAACAATGACATTTCCTCTTAGGTTTAATTCCCCAATGTTCACAGCAACGTGCCACGCGTCCTTCTGTCCGTCCTACAAGGCACCTCAACAATAAAACCCCATCAGTATGGAACCCCGCCCTGTGGACGGACATCCACATGTCCGGATCATTCGTTAATCCGACCGAGTCCACGCAGGTGAAAAATAAACAAATTCTGTCTGTATCGAACTGCAGAAAACTGTCACAACTCCCCAAGTATTCTCGTCACCAAGCCGCCCTCAATGATAAAATCGTGTCTCTATAATGTGTCATGTTGTATGGAGATAAAGTAGAGTGGTACATGTGTCATGTTGTATGGAGATAAAGTAGAGTGGTACATGTGCTCATGTTGTATGGAGATAAAGTAGAGTGGTACATGTGCTCATGTTGTATAGAGATAAAGTAGAGTGGTACATGTGCTCATGTTGTATGGAGATAAAGTAGAGTGGTACATGTGTCATGTTGTATGGAGATAAAGTAGAGCGGTACATGTGTCATGTTGTATGGAGATAAAGTAGAGTGGTACATGTGCTCATGTTGTATGGAGATAAAGTAGAGTGGTACATGTGTCATGTTGTATGGAGATAAAGTAGAGTGGTAGATGTGCTCATGTTGTATGGAGATAAAGTAGAGTGGTACATGTGTCATGTTGTATGGAGATAAAGTAGAGTGGTACGTGCTCATGTTGTATGGAGATAAAGTAAGAGTGGTACATGTGTCATGTTGTATGGAGATAAAGTAGAGTGGTACGTGCTCATGTTGTATGGAGATAAAGTAGAGAGTGGTACATGTGTCATGTTGTATGGAGATAAAGTAGAGTGGTACATGTGCTCATGTTGTGCATGGAGATAAAGTAGAGTGGTACATGTGTCATGTTGTATGGAGATAAAAGTAGAGTGGTACATGTGCCTCATAGCCAGTTGTATGGAGATAAAGTAGAGTGGCACATGTGTCATGTTGTATGGAGATAAAGCCGAGTGGTACATGTGCTCATGTTGTATGGAGATAAAGCAGAGTGGCACATGTGTCATGCCTGTATGGAGATAAGAGTAGAGTGGTAGATGTTCTTTCATGTTGTATGGAGATAAAGTAGAGTGGTACATGTGTCATGTTGTATGGAGATAAAGTAGAGTGGTACATGTGCTCATGTTGTATGGAGATAAAGTAGAGTGGTACATGTGTCATGTTGTATGGAGATAAAGTAGAGTGGTACATGTGCCCTCGCCGTTGTATGGAGATAAAGCAGAGTGGTACATGTGTCATGTTGTATGGAGATAAAGTAGAGTGGGTACATGTGTCATGTTGTATGGAGATAAAGTAGAGTGGTACATGTGTCATGTTGTATGGAGATAAAGTAGAGTGGTACATGTGCTCATGTTGTATGGAGATAAAGTAGAGTGGGTACATGTGTCAAGGCGTTGTATGGAGATAAAGTAGAGCGGGTACATGTGCCTCATGTTGTATGGAGATAAAGCAGAGTGGTACATGTGTCATGTTGTATGGAGATAAAGTAGAGTGGTACATGTCATACATGTTATGGAGATAAAGTAGAGTGGTACATGTGCTTTCATGTTGTATGGAGATAAAGTAGAGTGGTACATGTGTCATGTTGTATGGAGATAAATTAGAGTGGTACATGGGCTCATGTTGTATGGAGATAAAGTAGAGTGGTACATGTGTCATGTTGTATGGAGATAAAGTAGAGTGGTACATGTGCTCATGTTGTATGGAGATAAAGTAGAGTGGTACATGTGTCATGTTGTATGGAGATAAAGTAGAGTGGTACATGGGCTCATGTTGTATGGAGATAAAAAGAGTGGTACATGTGTCCATGTTGTAGCGTGGAGATAAAGTAGAGCGGTACATGTAAGTCATGTTGTATGGGATAAAGTGTAAGAGTGGTACATGTGCCTCATGTTGTATGGAGATAAAGTAGAGTGGTACATGTGTCATGCGTTGTATGGAGATAAAGTAGAGTGGTACATGTGCTCATGTTGTATGGAAATAAAGTAGAGTGGTACATGTGTCATGTTGTATGGAGATAAAGTAGAGTGGCACATGTGCTCATGTTGTATGGAAATAAAGCAGAGTGGTACATGCTTTCATGGCGTTGTATGGAGATAAAGCAGAGTGGTACATGTGTCATGTTGTATGGAGATAAAGTAGAGTGGTACATGTGTCATGTTGTATGGAGATAAAGTAGAGTGGTACATGTGTCATGTTGTATGGAGATAAAGTAGAGTGGTACATGTGCTCATGTTGTATGGAGATAAAGTAGAGTGGTACATGTGTCATGTTGTATGGAGATAAAGTAGAGTGGTACATGTGCGCCATGTTGTATGGAGATAAAGTAGAGTGGTACATGTGCTCATGTTGTATGGAGATAAAGTAGAGTGGTACATGTGTCATGTTGTATGGAGATAAAGTAGAGTGGTACATGTGTCATGTTGTATGGAGATAAAGTAGAGTGGTACATGTGTCATGTTGTATGGAGATAAAGTAGAGTGGTACATGTGCCGCGTTGTATGGAGATGAAGCAGAGTGGTACATGTGCTCATGTTGTATGGAGATAAAAGTAGAGTGGTACATGTGCTCATGTTGTATGGAGATAAAGTAGAGTGGGTACATGTGTCATGTTGTATGGAGATAAAGTAGAGTGGTACATGTGTCATGTTGTATGGAGATAAAGTAGAGTGGTACATGTGCCTGCTGTTGTATGGAGATAAAGTAGAGTGGTACATGTGCTCATGTTGTATGGAGATAAAGTAGAGTGGTACATGTGTCATGTTGTATGGAGATAAAGTAGAGTGGTACATGTGTCATGTTGTATGGAGATAAAGTAGAGCGGTACATGTGTCATGTTGTATGGAGATAAAGTAGAGTGGTACATGTGCTCATGTTGTATGGAGATAAAGTAGAGTGGTACATGTGTCATGTTGTATGGAGATAAAGTAGAGTGGTACATGTGTCATGTTGTATGGAGATAAAGTAGAGTGGTACATGTGCTCATGTTGTATGGAGATAAAGTAGAGTGGTACATGTGTCATGTTGTATGGAGATAAAGTAGAGTGGTACATGTGTCATGTTGTATGGAGATAAAGTAGAGTGGTACATGTGTCATGTTGTATGGAGATAAAGTAGAGTGGTACATGTGTCATGTTGTATGGAGATAAAGTAGAGTGGTACATGTGTCATGTTGTATGGAGATAAAGTAGAGTGGTACATGTGCTCATGTTGTATGGAGATAAAGTAGAGTGGTACATGTGTCATGTTGTATGGAGATAAAGTAGAGTGGTACATGTGCTCATGTTGTATGGAGATAAAGTAGAGTGGTACATGTGCTCATGTTGTATGGAGATAAAGTAGAGTGGTACATGTGTCATGTTGTATGGAGATAAAGTAGAGTGGTACATGTGTCATTGCGTTGTATGGAGATAAAAGTAGAGTGGTACATGTGTCATGTTGTATGGAGATAAAGTAGAGTGGTACATGTGTCATGTTGTATGGAGATAAAGTAGAGTGGTACATGTGTCAAAGTAGAGTGGTACATGTGTCATGTTGTATGGAGATAAAGTAGAGTGGTACATGTGCTCATGTTGTATGGAGATAAAGTAGAGTGGTACATGTGTCATGTGCTCATTGTATGGAGATAAAGTAGAGTGGTACATGTGTCATGTTGTATGGAGATAAAGTAGAGTGGTACATGTGTCATGTTGTATGGAGATAAAGTAGAGTGGTACATGTGTCATGTTGTATGGAGATAAAGTAGAGTGGTACATGTGTCATGTTGTATGGAGATAAAGTAGAGTGGTACATGTGTCATGTTGTTGTATGGAGATATAAGAGTAGAGTGGTATGTTGAATGTGTCATGTTGTATGGAGATATAAAGTAGAGTGGTACATGTGTCATGTTGTATGGAGATAAAGTAGAGTGGTACATGTGTCATGTTGTATGGAGATATAAGTAGAGTGGTACATGTGCTCATGTGACAAATAGGTACGGATTTAGTTGGAGCATTATTCGAAAAAACTTTAAAATTGTGTTACCACTCTTTAAAGTGAATAAACACGTTTTTCAGTCTATTGTGGTTGCAGTCTTTGATGCATGCATTCTAAGAAACAATACCTAAAACACTGAATCGTTGGCTTGCTCTGTGTAAAAGATCCTTCATTGATAAATTGTATGCCAAACCTTTTTAGCTGGAATGATTTAAACAATGAATGTGATTTAGAAAGAACCGAAAAACCTAGGCAGATGAACTCGGTGTCACTAAAAGTAATTAAAACTTAATGGTTAATCTTGACGATTTAATCAATAAAATCATTTCGTTTTACCACTTGATGAATTTTGATAATTACACAGTACTCTAAATATAGGGGTAGCAAATTGTCTTTTTGTTCTGTTAATAATAGGTGCTCTTGTCTGACAGCCCGCATAAAAGTCGGGGTAATTTATGAAAACGCGTCATCGCCTTTCTCTGATTGAAAGTCCCGATTTAATAAGGAAAATATGATATCGGTACTATGGGGAAAATATGTATAATCATCCGTAATCATCGTCCTTTTCAAACGACGGTGCCCGCGCTCATAATTACAATGTAAAGATGGGAGCGTGCATTCGATGTAAATACACAACGATGATCGGGACTGATATTAGCAAAATACATTTTGCGATAATCCATGGGGCAGCCTTGACAATACTTGGCATCGTTCATTAATCCTTTAAAGAGAATTTTACGGAAAGGACAGGTTAAACTGTGTATGATCACCGGACCGTGATCGAACGTGCCCAGCGCGTGCTAGCCCCAGGGCATGGACTCAGGGTGCAGGGTTGGGGTGAGGCTGCCTCGGGCTCATGTGATAGATATGTATGATAATGATCGTCATTTCAGCCAACCTCTTATATTGTGAATAATTCATCCTGGCGGAAAGACGGGTCGACAGTGTGTAAATTACTGAACTACCTTCCACTGAACAACTGAACGTCTGGGACAGGTGCGGTGAATTTTACCTTGATTAAACTAGGATCCAAGCTCAGGTGAATTAGAATTTAATCAAAGATTGGAGACCCGTAATCGCACAGACGTGTTGTTTTTACCTGAATTAGCCCCGGACCGGTGCGTCCTGGTATAGAGTTATTAATAATTCCCTTTGTCTAGGGAGAATACCCCGGCCCCAGAGGGAGCGCCATGAGGGGGAGGGAGCTGAGGAGAGGGGGTTTGGACAGGTTAATTAGCGCCCGGGAAATTACTTGAAACCATCGATCGAACACCTTTATTGCTATTGCAGGGATTTTTTCTCCGTCAAATATTGCAATTATGTCTCGTGTAGGTTTATTGTGATCTCGCGATATCTTGGAGTGTATTGGTGAGGTTTGCAGGATGCCCGTTCTCCCAGTTGGTTCCATGAGGCAGGGGAGATCGATGTTTTATACGTCAGTAACGTTGTGGGTTCCTCTAAAGGCGTGGCAATCCCGGAGAAACACAAGCTGTATCTCAAACAAGGAAATTGATCTGTCCACGGGGAACTGCTCCGAATCAGTTAAATGGTGCCGTACCCCTTTTTCCGACCTAACTACGTAAAGCGTTCAATAACATGGTGTTTTTTATCAAGGATCTCGGCAATCATCATCTGATTAGATATTCTACTTCTTCTGAAAAGATGTGCAACTTTGAATACGTCTAATGAAGAGTAAAATGTCTTTGAGAAGTTAAATTCGGCCTATTGTTAATGTGGACATAATGGATCTGATCGTTCCAACATGCACGTGCACGCATGTGTTATGTTGATATGTGTATAGCGGTCGGATGTGATGTGAGGGAGTTAGATGACCCAGTGCGTCAACCTGGCCGTGTGTCCTCACACCTCGACCTTCCCATCTGTCTTGCACCAACATTCCATCTGTCCTACTCAAACCTTCCCACCTGCCCTACGCCATCCTACTGTCATAGATCTTCCCTTCTTCATCAACGACCTTTCTTCATAATCTCCACCCCACCAAGATTCCCTTCTTCGTCCACAACCTCCCTTCATAATCTCCACCCCACCAAGATTCCCTTCTTCGTCCACAACCTCCCTTCATAATCTCCACCCCACCAAGATTCCCTTCTTCGTCCACAACCTCCCTTCATAATCTCCACCCCCATCAAGATTCCTTTCCGGATAATCAACTTTCTTGCATAATCTTCATCGTCGAGCTTCCTTTTTTCATCATCGAGCTTCTTTCATAATCTGCATAAACGAGGTTCTTTCATAATCTTTCTCATCATATTTCGTCAACCTCCCCTTCATAATCTTTTTCACATGTTCTGTCATAGTTTCATTGAACATCATAATCTTCAGAGTCGAGCTTTCCCTTTTATCTCTTCTTGTGTTCGTCATCGTCAAACGCTTATTCGTCGTTGATCTTCCTTCCTCTCGATCGTCGAGTATTCCCTTTGCATCTTCATCGTCGAATACCCTTTTCCCCACCTTGTTCAAAATAGTTCCCACAGGCGCAAATATGAAATGTTATTAAGGCACAGCGTTGTCACGACAGTTTCCATATCACTTTACGATTACTGTGGATTGTTCGCCCATGTTGGCCAGATTAGCCATAACAAAACCACAAAACAAGATACACTAGTTTCACAAAAGAAACCAACAAACATTGTCTAAACACATAGTTGTTTATTCTCCAATCCACCATCGATCTTTTCGTCAAGGAAGACCCTGTTACCAAATCAGCTTGGGAAATGAACACCTTATGACTACTTGTATTCAGATGCTACATTGAGGACCCGAAACCTAAACAACAGCATGATTGGGCCTCAGCATGTAATACTCCCTTGGTGCCACGAACTGACAGCACAGGACGGAGTCCGGTCTCGGAGGCAGGCGGGGGGATACACCTCACAACTAGCCATGAATAACGGTCATAAGACGTCCCTGGGGATTTAGCGAGATTTGTCAAATCTTATTCCAACGTTTGACATTGTTTTGACACCTTTCTCCCACGAGAATGCTTCTTGCTAGACCCGAAATTGGCTGTTAGCTGTGATGCTCGTTTCTGGGACTGTGAGAAGATCAGACTTGGAAACTTCTAAGCCAAATGATTGCAAGTGTAATGAGAAAGTGTGTCGCTGTGCGGAGATTTTAACAGAAAAGCAACCATGTTTATTAATCAATATCTAGGGATACCGATTTAAAAAGTTAGTCGTTCTTAGAAGATTTGCACATTTCTGTTTCGTTTTATATTTCTATAAAATGATTGTATTCGATATGATTTAAACAGCTATCGTCCGTGCGATGCTTACTTTCTTTCGTTAAGGGATGTTTGCAATATTGTGAATATTTTACTTATGAATGACCGGACTACTTTAGAGGGAATGGCAAAAGTTGAAACTATTTCGCGTATTTGGACACTATAAAATGAATAACTTTTTTTGTCAGCTTTTTTACCAGATATTCATGGTGGTTGTGTTTATTCTCAATGCTGACAAGACGATCATTCGAATCTAGCATGATAAATGTGTTATGACCTTTTAATAGTGTATCTGTATGCCAACCTTTGAAGTTGTCCCCCTTGATTGTCTTTTTTCGTAATGTATTATTAAGCCTAAATATCACCGTATGTTTGTGGTAGTTTAAATCTCCAATGTAGATTGAAGTCTGAGCGTATAGTGTGAAGGCGAGAGTCTTCAGGCCTGTATGCTTGACGAAGTGCGGTGTGTACGTATTACGATATGTAAATTCAGTACCCCAAACACACTGAGTAACGCCGGTACACACGATCAATATGTCAGAAGTAGCATTTATGTGTGCATAAGATCACATCCTCAAACTAGCAATTATTCAATAATCGTCCCTCGGGGGTCCGGCTGCGATATGTCAATGGAAGGAGCGGATGAAAGAGATGTAATAACTGTTATTCACTTCTTCTTAAACATCCATAAATCTCGGAGTTTGTCTGGATGACTGTCAGGGGAAGGGCAGGGAGGGTCTTGGGTGTTGGTAGAGAGGAAGAGGGGAGGGACCGCCGGGCTAGGGGTATGGGGGAGAGGCGAGGTGTGTCGCTCTTCCAGCCCACCAGAGTGTCAACATTTCTACTGTAATTTGAATATCCCAAAATACCATACACGTGCGGGATAATATTATATTTCTTATTTCAAAGGGCTTTTGGGCTTTAAGCGGAATTGGATTAGTCAGCTAATCCAGTCATACTACGGTAACTTATCTTAAAATTCATACTTAATGCTTAGCAATTTACTCGTATTACAAATTGGATATTTTCGGTTAGATGTTTCATGCACCGTATATGTAACAAACGACATCTAATAAAGAAAGGGAGGTAAGTGCTGTTGAAGATAAATACTGGATAAGACGATCGTCTGCCGCCCGCTGCGATAATCACATGAGAATTGAAGCGCGGCTCGAGAAGTTGTCGCCCCTCTTCATTACAGTGTGTTGACGTCTTTCTGCGTTGCTCAACGTCGGCATAAATCAGTCAGCTTGGCTATAATTACACCCCTACTACCTGACTTGACAACAATTCGCGAACAATAGGCCTCCACCATAACTGAAATAATGATTAATAAGGTCTTTGTTTTAACTGACTACGTCATATCTTCTCCACAGTCGCAGATCCCGGAGGGGTTTGGGTGTTAGTAGCAGTAGGTTACACAGGCTGTGATCCAGTTCTGGTGTCCCCCGTATATGGTGATGACTGACACCATGAGGAAGTGGGAATATACAACGGTTTGACCGATACATCACTTGCTATCTGACACCATGAGGAAGTGGGAATATACAACGGTTTGACCGATACATCACTTGCTATCTGACACCATGAGGAAGTGGGAATATACAACGGTTTGACCGATACATCACTTGCTATCTGACACCATGAGGAAGTGGGAATATACAACGGTTTGACCGATACATCACTTGCTATGTGGCCGGAGACCTAACTGACCACTCGAACTATACTTGCAACAGACCAAGGATCACAACCAGGGCGAATCTTGGAGGATCCATGATGCCAGACTAAAGAATGTGAACATTCTGGTGGATCCTAGAGAACAAACAAGAAATGGTTACTAATTGCATTTGATACCGATATCATAGTTGTGTTTTAGTGAGTGAGTATGGTTTTACGCCGCTTTTAGCAATATTCCAGCAATATCACGGCGGGGGACACCAACAATGGGCTTCACACATTGTACCCATGTGGGGAATCGAACCCGGTTCTTCAGCATGACGAGCGCGGGAACGGTTTAACCACTAGACTACCTCACCGCCCCGTGTTTGGATGAACCTTCGTTTGTGGTGAACTTTACTTAAACACTATTGAAATAGATAGAGTAAAGCCCGGTTATAACGAATCCAAAAGAACCACTAATTGTAGTTCGCTATAACCGTAGTTCGTCATACGAAGTCTGACTAAAACATGGTCGGGACAGACAACAGTTCGCTATAACCGTAGTTCGTCATACGAAGTCTGACTAAAACATGGTCGGGACAGACAACAGTTATATCCCTTACTTCGTTATAAGTGTTGGTGTTTCGCTCACTGTTTTCATCCTAATGGCGTTTTGATAACGTTTGTACTTTATAGTCAAATGCAATTTTCAGTATACTATATTTTGTCCCTCAGTTCAGCACATTCACTGGACCATCCGTGCTTCCGCTTCTGCCAAGTACATACTCAGCATAAAACCCCAGATATCCTCCCTTTTGTCTTTACCTTCAACATTGGTAAATAAATGTTTTACATTTGTGTCAGCCGATCTGTCTGAGTGAGGGTAATGAATCAATATGTTTAGTTTATTATTATATTTTAGAGTTGACATACATGTACCATGTCCCTCTTTTAACCGCCATTATTCACCACATAATCAGAATCACTCATGATAGTAATCCACCTGTCCCCGTGGAGGTACAGTGATCTCAGCAACCGGCAAACAGCATATGTTTGCAGGAAGTAAGGGAACAAGACTAGGGAGATGTTTGCAACATAGCGTCTACTTTTACCATCCTTGGACGTCTTAAAACCCTCGCTCATGGTTATCCCGAACCTAAGATGGAAGTAGAGCATAAGAATAGTTTCAATTCAGTTCGTTCTTTAATGTATAGAAGTGAGTATAGCTGTACAACTGTTACATAGCAAAGCTTATAAGGTATTATGTCATGGTTACACTTTGGTAGGGTGAAGTTCTTGAAAGGCATTTAGAAGTTGGAACGAACATGAATACATGACACGTTTTTATGGATAACAACTTTTGTATTCTTGATACGCCGTTTCAGAGCTAATTCTTGCTCCTTCGTCATTCACCCGATGAAGAAGCAAGAATTAGCTCTGAAACGTCGTATGAAGAATAAAAAGAAGTTGATATCCACAAAAACGCGTCATGCATGTATTTGTAGCCGGGTGTGGTAGATGACGTCCAGCCACTGGGCTGCTAGTCAGAACATAAACAGTTCTTTGATGAAGGATGAAGTTTTATTTGGTTCAAAGTTGGGAGGAAGGCTGAAAGAGAGAACCTCCCGCCTGTAAGAGTTCATGCAGAATGCATGAGGAGGGCAGGTGAGAAAGGAGGTTCAGAGAGGGGGACCAAAAGGCCAATCAGAAGACAGGTAGCATCTGACAGGTGTCAAAGGAAGTCAGATGCTGGACAGTTACATTAGGTGGTGGAAGTGGCTAAAAATAGAGAGGGGAAGTCCAGGTGAAGCTGGACAACTCAGAGGCTGCTAAGGGTATTGAAGACTGAAGATGTTAGTGGGCTGACATTCAACTGCAGACAAGGACAACATATAATGAAAACAGCATGAAAATGATGATGACAATGTGTATGACAATGTGTATATATAGAATGATGTATATGGACTGTGGGGGATTATGAGAGGGTGGCACTTAAGTGGCTATAACTCAGTCAGAGGTATAGCCACCACCCTGCTACATATTCGTGGTATTCCTAGTTGTGGAGGTTATATACATAAAGGTACTTCAAGACAAACACTGATGTAATGTATTGTCTATACTGGATGGTCGTTTCATTACAAAATACAACTGCATATCCTGTGAATATTTTTAAATTAAAACAATGTCGACCGAAACAAAATTATTCTTGCTAGTGTTGAGGATGATATGAAGTTTGAAATTGGAAATATTTGAACTAATCAGTCCCCACTATATCTATACATGTCACCACCTGAATTTTACTTTCTCAGCTGTTAACATTATCTTGACTGGCAGTGTCGATGGTGTTAGAACAGTACTTGAGTTCACTGGTTAGCGCAATAACAGTTAAATATCAAGCTTACAAAAAACCCAACATTATTTATGTCTCACAAAAAGTGGAAATCCATGGTTACAGCTATATTCAACCTTAGTTCCATTGAGAGAACAAAAAATAACCATTAGAAGTAGCGCTCACATAAATCTTTATATTAATTACATAAAAGAATATTTGCTGCGGAACCAATTTGAGATCAATATGATATGATAACACATGTCTATAATTGATAAGGAGCATTATAGTTTTGTCTTTTGTTCGTCTCTAAGATTCTAAGTCAATGGCATTGGTGACGTGGTACTGAAAATTGATTTGTAAATTTAAGAACATAATGTATACTTAGAATATAGAAGAGGCTCAAGCGTTGCTCCCATGGCCTACTAGTGTGTACATCAACATTTTCCATTTCATGTTGTTTTCACATATTTCATATCATTGTGTATCACTGTAACCTGTGCTATCCGCTGTTTCACAACAGCTTCCCAATATCATCTTGCTTATAAAGTAATACAATACTGTGAAGCAATATCGGTGATTCCTGGACGTGTTTTAACGAAAGTGATCAGAGACGGTCGAACCTCGTTTGTGAATAAAGGGTGTCTGAAAATATTAATGCATATTTCTACTAGTATTTTGAAGAGATTCGCCAATGTCATTGAAAAACCACACCAATTTTGCTATTATCAAACGGACGAACTCTGTTTTTGTTGGCAATTATTTAATGTCACGGGCAAATTTCCTTGTCAAGATTTCATTGGGTACCTAAGGGGTCCGGCTTTCTGTCCATTCCGGCAATATTTCCAAGGAAGTTAACTCTGGCAAATGGTTAGCAGAATACAAGGGATACCCGGAAACCTGTGTCGGTACATTTCCTGCCAATTTGCCTGTCACCTAAGCTACTGGGTCGAAACGAACACGTAGCCTACAACTTAAAGTATCTTCCCGTCATGCACTTTGTCCGGTGGTGTAGCAGACGACTTCCGGTGACAGATAGAGTTGCCATTACATTTGTGAATTAGTTCCGTGTTTTCTTTATGCTGCATGACTTTTTCTTCGTGTGTTGTATTTCATCTGTGGATGGTATAAACATGAAGGCGCTTACGTCACCAGGCATGCTCTGTCGAGGGATGTGTGAGGGTACGGGGTAGTGCTGGCTGATGCCTGGGGCTGAAAGGACGAACTCTCAAGCATTTGAATACAAATTACAATCACAGTAAAATAATATAGAATCTTTGTACAATATGAATTTGAATTTCGTTAAGGTTTATTTATTACTTTATCAATTATAAACAATGTTTGTGTATTACTTGGAGCCTCGCACCTTCCCGCCTACGACTGGAATCCTACAATTGACTGTTATACATATTTATCATCATCCATAAACATTCATATGAAATCCCCTCAGAGGAAGTTACTGTCAATTTGAGTGCGCTTATTGTCAACTGTCGTCCACTCACAGACTGAAAACATTGATGTCAGTTACTCAGACTAGGTTTCCACAAGATTCCTGCAATCACCAACACAAATGTCCCAACTCATGTTGAGTGTTTGTGTGAAAGGCAGACAATGTCCTACATCGCCCGTCACCCACAAATATCTCCCCACAGTTACAGGTGAATTGAGCAGACGACAATTTATCGATCAACGTCTGGGGCATCGCTAGATCGAAAACGTCCGGGCCATGTCACTTACTGGGGTCTGAGTTGATTTAAACGTTGGCGCTCGTCCATTTGGTAACGTCAGCCTTGGCGCCAACTTGCCTAAATAGCACTTTTCGCTGAGAGTAGCAGGAATATCGCTTCCTCTTGCTGTCAGTGTCTTCAGCTAGATCGTCGCGTTACAGGGGTCCTCTTACCAACAGTGTAATTATTTCATACAAAACCCAGTGGAAGTTACATTCAAATGGAAGAAATCGTTGTGAATCCACAAAGCCACTTCAATTTAGTCGAGAGTGAATCACACCGGAGTGTTGGAGGAGATGGAGGATAGCTTACATCTTTCTCGCCCATTTCCTTAAATAAAAACATGTCCTAAGTGCAATATTTCATTATTTCCTGCTCTGAAGAGTCCCAGAGATGCATTTCTTAGGCGTGGCCTGGCGTATGTAGAAGTGTTTCCGTTGTTCTCTATCATCTGATATACTGAAACAATTTATTTGTTAGAGGTAAACCATTCCAGCATATTGAGGGATTCGGTTTATATGTTATCTTTGTTTGGACAATATCTGGGTTTCCGTTTCACTCACGACAAGAGATTCAGCGACTGCAGATATCTAAAATACCATTCTTGATGTGTTATATAGAAATACATATGTCTTTATGTTTGACATTTACGTCAGATTCGACACAATGGATATATTTTTGGGGTATATAGAGAACACATTCGATATATTTTCGCAACAAGCAAACACAAGCCAAAAGACACAATCAAGTGCTACATCTCATTTTTGCGGTTTTGATACCACAGGTTGGAAAATAAAACCAAACCAAAATATTCTAACAACTTTATTTCTGTGCGTTATGGCTTTTATATGCCGACAATAGATCCTATGAATGATATCGACGTCATTAGATGTATAAACATCGTTTAGAAATGTATTGACGGACCGAATCTTGGCTTCAAAGGTCAGAATGAAAATGTCTGTGTCACATTCACACCATTTTAATTGACTTAAGCACCCTTGGACAAAAGTCATTCTTTATCTTGATCACTGAATCAGACAAGATCCCAGTCAATCTGTCCCTAAGCGCCTGCGCAGTTGAAGAGAATGAAGCTGTCTTTATAAGGTAAATTGCACTGGGCTCTGGCCTCGTTTGTGGCGGTGTTGAAATGGACGCCTACTCGGTGAATAATGAACCGTGAAATGAAGAGGAGGGGTCGGGCGTGTCGGGTCAGGCCCAGGGGACCTGCCTCCTCGGCTCTCACCGTCTGTACCCGCCGCTACCCTCGGGATGAGCGCATCTTCAGCCTCGAGGCCTGTTCATCACTGTCGTCTGTCTGTCTCTAGCGAGCAAAAGAACAATCAACGACAGTGTTAGATCGGGGTGGCACTGATTTGTATCGTCAACGTTTTGTTCGCGTGGTGGGCAGGTAAAACGGGAATACAGCACTGTGAAATGTGATTCTATGATGTTATCTACCTGTACGTTAGAAAATATCGGGTTTGTTGAAAAAAATAGAGACCGGGGAGTTAGGACATTCAGAGGAGTATAGCACCACGAATTAGAAGCGATAGGTAACGGCGCGCCCGATACTGAATATTTCGGGACTCGTACCGTCAAAACAGCAAATATCTTTTTTGTTTGTATATGAAAGACGTGGTGTTTTGTTGTCAGAAATTGCTTGTATTATTTAAAAAAAAATATTAACAGCCTTTGCGTTTGTTTGGTCTTCATTTCTAGAACAGGTTTTAATAAACTATTATAAAGCGAGGTAAGTTTGTTGTTTAATGCCACACTCACCAATATGTATAATCGAGTTTTGACCGCCAGACTGAGTGAAAGCATGACCATTGATCTGCGCATCTGACATGCAGCGACCAGTCAGCGAGCCCTGATCCCTCTATCGACAAGCGTGTGTTCAGGGGTTGCTAAAGACCAATTAAAACGTACACGTTGACTGTGATTCTTCTTAGTGTTCTATGTTGGTTCAACTAGGTGTTTTCAATGGGTAACGTTACAGTGTCGACACCTTGTTCGATGTGTCACACATTCTTGGTAATATATAAACCAGGTCGATTTAACATATCGCTTTGAAAACAAGTTTATGTTGTGCAAAGATGATTATTTATAGAGCAGATTACAAAAACCAATAGGGTTATATTTTTCATACAATAAATATCGTTCAAATCTTTTGTCCACTACTCAGTAACGCCGAATGTATCAGCAATTTCAGACACTGCATGGAGCGGAGCTGGTCGTTGGTGGAACACATGAGTGTGAAGGATCCAAACTGGGACCGAGCTGGGATTTGAACCAACGGCAAGCAGATCATTTAAGTCAAGAACAGCAACTACAGCTGCGAGTCAGATTACCATGGGGCAATGGTCAGCCCTCGTCTCCAGCAGGTATTAAGCGAGGTCAATGTTGTCGACGACCTGCGTCAAGTAACGTATTCATGGTAATGAAATCACTTCTGTTGGAGGTGAGGTGAGGTGAGGTGAAATTGGGTTTAATGTCGTACTTGAGAATATTTCGCTCATATGACGACGTGCATGCGTGTGTATGTGTATGTGCGGCTGTTTGTACTAGCCCAGACTTAAGCTGGTTTTATAGTGCTAGCCCACTGAGATACCACGCCGCAGTGAAGCATGAATACCCCACTCAGACACATTATCCTGACTCCGAGCCGACCAGTCATTGTTGTACCCATTAATGCCGAACGCCAGGCAGGGACCAACAGGTACCATATTTTAACGTCTTTTGGTATGACGCGGTCGGGGATCGAACCCGCGACCTTCCGCTCTCCGGGCGGAACTTCTGTTGGAAGCTCTTCAGAACAACGTGTATATGATTTGTCATTGCCTTACCTGAATAAGTGCTCTGGAGATAATGGACGTCTGCCTTGGTTACACATTGTAGTGGGCAGGACGTCACTCTATGACCTCGCATGATCACGTCCGCTCAATTCATCCCACATCAAATGGAAAACCTCAGCTACGAACAATTGTATTGTGTATGTATATGTGAGAAAATAAACAACCCCAATGCTTATTGTTGATTAATGACAACTCAAACTACCTCGTCCACAACGAGGTTAAAGTCTTCATCTTGTATGTACCTGGCAACCTCTCCCCACCTAGCTTTGAAACCTGACCACCCGCGACCTTCCTCTCGCCTCGTATCTCACGGGGGGTAGGGTATCCCCTCTACATCATCAATTTGTCACCATGACTGCCCCCACAAGTGCTTGCATGACCCACAGGGTCCTCTGACAAGTCGGAGTAATGTGTGCACGCATCACCAGACACCGGGCGTCAGACTTGCGTCATCCTTGAACAGACGTGGCTTATATAATGTCTACCAATTGTTTCTCGTAACCCTCGTGTATCACCTAGCAGTGTGGGGAGCGGAGGTTACTGTACATGTAACGTTTTGCTGGTGATTTGGTCTTTCATAGCGTGAGGAATCACTTTGGGATTCCGATTTTGACAGGTGCCTAGTAGCCTATGCTTGTAACCAGGGACTACCGGCTCGGCGGCCTGGTTCACTGAGTGTAACACCGTGAATATCACCGCGTCCTGACGTCATGGAGCAATCCTCATGCTTTCGGTCACTGGTCCGCTTCACCAGACTATTCCAGACCCCAGGTAAAGCTGGGAAGTCGTTCACATGAACGAGAGTAGTCTGTCTCACACTCTCTGAACCGCATTAGTTTCCCTACAGCCTAGCCCTCCCTGAAATGCTAGAGCCCTAAATGAAGCAGGTCTAGATTTGCCCACCCAGGTTCAGGCCTGATTCTTCCAACTCACTGGTGCTCCCTTTCAAACTAAATTGGTTTACTTGTTACTATCAGTATATATAGGTACTAAACGTAGTCTAAAAAGAGGGCGGTGAGTTGGGAACCACCGCTCAGAACATAATCGCTTCTATCCCAGAACGTCTGCTAACATAAGAAGAGGCTGTGTGAACCTAGCCAGGCTGGTGCAGGTACACGGCCAGATGCATCTCACGGGCATGATACAGGGGGCGGGGCCTGGATGTCTTTGTGACTTATGAGTATACTGATGACTTATCAAGTTTAGGACTTATCGTAGTTTAATGCCACACTGGTGCATCCGCAGTGGCTCAGTGCCCATGACAATTATGATACATGTAACTCAAAGAAGTAGGGATATGGTATTGTAGATATGAAAAGATTGTCTAGCAAATGAATAAAGGAATTATCCCGAAACACAATGATTGGGTAACCCCTATAGGCACCGGTATGCAGTCATTGATATGAGATTGAAAACAGGTGTATCGTTGTACATCATTATCAGAGAGAAAGACGTTTGCTCCTGAGGATTGCAACAACTGAATGTACCACAGCGTCCGAGGCATTACTGACCCGACAGTTAAGGCAGGCACGGTAGGATTGGGCTGAATATCTCCAGTATATTCCCTATTACAACGTAGCTTAACATGGCTGTCATGGAGATGAATCAGTCATGATTTGTTTTGGGATCAGCAGAGCTGGAAGAACCGATCTCCATGTTCTGCAGGGCACTGTGATAGGTGTGTGCTACGAGAACAACATTATGGATGTGTACTTGAGACCATGTGCTGGTGCAATTGGACCGGGCTTCAACCCCATAGACGATAACGCACCATCTCATATAGTCAGGGTCGTTGATGCCTTACCTAGACCAGGAGACCATTGCCCGTATGGAATGGCCAGCCCGGTAGCCGGACCTCAGCCGTATCGAACCCGTGGAGCGAGCTTCAGAATACACTCTCATGAAACCACATCCTTCCAGCAACTGTTCAGGAACTCGGCATTGCTCTTCCTGAAGAGTGGAACAGTTCGATTCTCTCTCTGGCCTCGTCATACCAAGATGCTTGTTACACTGCCTGGCGCTCGGCATTAGTGGAATAGAACGAGTTCTAGAATAATGAAATTAGCACGTGTCCACTCACACTTGCAATGCCTGTTGCTAGGAGGATCAGGTCACTCTTAGTAGAAGTAATGTGGATATACCTACAAGCAGACCCTGTGTATGATAGGTCTACTCCCATTTGTGAGAACTCCCAGTTGTGAGACTCCCAGTTGTGAGACAGTGGAGTAGGTACTTAGCAAAGAAAACACACCTTACTCCCCTATCTGATAGAATGGATTAACCCCAGATAATTATGAACTAGCTATTTAACTGAATCTTGTGTGGAGGTAACTTAATGAAACTCTAAAAGATAAAGTAATTAACCTACTCAGATAAATGGCTTTAAAAAATAAACACTTTGTGTAGGTAACTTCGTGATCATTTGAAAGAGAAATGAATTTACCTACTCAGATTTACGTGTTTGAAAAATCTAGCAATAACTGTTGTAACAATGATTAATCCAAATGTATTTATTCACCTTTGACTACTCTTTCCGATCACCATTATGGCATGCCTTCAACAAGTAGAATTACTGAATATATCACCAGTTCAGGATAATCTTTTTCAGTAATTCAGTATCTATTGAAAACAATAAATGCTCTTCAACGAACAATGTCTTCTGTGTTAATTAACTCATTAATGAACTATGCCTCCTGCGGGTACTCTTCAGCAACAGGGCTGTTCCCACTTTCGTCGTAGGGATGGGGAAGCACCACCTGTGTGCACTGAACCATTAATTAATGTGTCTCACAACTGGGAGTTCTCACAAATGGGAGGACACCGTATGATACGATGGTTAACTTGTTTATAGAACCGTAATTGAGCCATGATGACACGACAAGTCAGTCACAAACAAAAAAGTTCAGTAAAGTCTTTACAGCTTTACATGCCCTAACATAACCCTGGTCAAAAGATGGTTTTCACAGATTGAACTATGGGAGGTTAATCAGACGAATGTAAGTATCCAATGCAAACAATGTAATGTTCACGCCTATGTTACATCACTGTTTCCAATAACATTTTTCAGCTCGTAGCGATGTTAGTTGGCGT
This sequence comes from Haliotis rubra, assembly GCF_003918875.1. NCBI lineage: Eukaryota > Metazoa > Mollusca > Gastropoda > Lepetellida > Haliotidae > Haliotis > Haliotis rubra. Next base: position 437,284 of record NW_025766970.1, read on the forward strand.
AGGCTGAGGACTCCATACAGAGACAGAATTCTCAACGGTTACCCATGATAAATATTTCCATATATGTCACGGTCAACAGGGCTGCCAAACTGTAACTGTGGAAACGTGTTCGACAAACGTAAACTCCAAGCCATGAATCGGGCTTTTCTCACGCATGCTGGCACGCCATGATGTAACAGAAATAGTGTTCCATGCGGGGTTAAATTTAGCTCCCACAAACTTATAGATGTGAGCTCTTAATGCTGCGCCGGAACAGACGCACAAACCTTCATAGCGTACCCTTTGCGTGTTTTCTTCAATGATGTGTTGTCTCAGTGTCAAATGTTTGAGTGTATTCCCCAGCTGCGCCCGTTCTGCCTCCTACACCCCCAAATAGGGTCAATACTGGACGAGTTTGATGTAACGCAGCTTTTGGTAATATATGAAGTAATATAGAGACAACACACGCCACAGAACAGTTTAAGTGTAACATAACAAGTAAAAAGTCAGCAGGTAACAGTTCACTGAGAAGAGTAAAGTACCCGCCATGTTTACGGGTGGCGGTGACACGCACATGACGTAAGGTGCCGTTAATGGAAACAGCTGGCTGCCCACCATTGGGCCTCATTGAGAATGTCGTGTCTCATGGGCTTTAATAACCAGCCATTTACTCATATCTTCTCAAGCAAGGGCATGCTGTGTAGAGTGAAATTCTTCTTAAGAGATTCTCTTTCTTTCTTCAATCGCAATTGAATGGCAAGATAATTCAATAAGTGCCTCTTGGCTTGTTATCAATTATAGCAAGTTGCCATCCTTGGACATGATTTGATTAAATAGCCAAACTACTAATCATGAAATAATTAGTTTGTTAATCACTGATAATTAAGTGTAGGGCTGACAGTCATATGTCTTTGAGTGAAATTCACCACGGCGAAATGACAGGTGAATTAATGAACAACCATGCTGGACCACGATCACGGCCATTCTAGCTTAAGCTGAGCTGGCCTCCAATTCGTAGCCTGGCGCACGCGATCGACCACTTCCAGAGCTATCCTCCTTGGCAAGTGGCGGGTTTCGCACGCGATTCCTTAATGCGAAGAGGAGAGGGAATTGTGTCGAAATTTGACCTTATGGGACGGGCTGATGGGGTGACTCTAAAGTTAATAGGCCAAGAATGGAACTATTTAGTTGCAAGTTGTGCTTGCGTGATGAGCTGCTCTTTTCCAAGTGCCAAATCATTGGCAATGAGTCCTAAAATGGCGCAGGAAAATCAAAGTCGTTCTGTTGTATTCTGGTGTGAAGCTGGTCCAACATGGGGATGTAGACCAGGACGGAATGAAAGTTTAGACGTCCACTGACATCAGATGACATCAGTGTGACGTGTTACTTACGCAATACTACATGTAGACTATTGTCTGGTCTGTGTGAGATGTGTGAGCCTCTAGTCGCTACTTTGATACTTGGGCTGGGATCAGAGGTCATGTTGCTGAGACCCTCGGTAATCACCATTGTTCTATGGTTTGGCAGAAAACAGATAACCTATCATTTAGCGAGGACGGTGCCACCTAGAACTATTACCATTAAAGAAGGCACAATGAATCGATGTGCTGTTATTGTGTGTATTTATAGCTGGGACTGAAGGGAAGGAAATGGCCAGTGTGAGTAGTTGTCAGTCACAAGGCAAAGGAGACAGTTTCGTTAGTAGCGCATGCGTTGACGCCTGAATACGTCAACGACGCATCCGCCAACGCTTTAAAACGTCAATGCTGATTACACAAAAAGCAGGTGCCGAGATAATCTTGGAATTGAAAAATTGAGGTTAAGGCCAAAGCATACCTTAGAGGTTAAGGCCAAAGCATAGTTTAGAGTGTGACACCAAGCGCTGAGCAGAGGGTAAGACTAAGGCATCGTGTACAGACTAAAGCGTTGTTTAGAGGAAAAGGGCAACACATTGAACAGTCACTTTGATACAGGATATTTTGAAGGATTTACATGGAAAGCACCAGATTCACAACTCTGGTCCCCGCCCCAGAACACAAGTCTATTCTAGTTTTGGAGACTAACGATGGCCTAAGCGGAAGGGATGTTTTGTGGGGCCGACAATTATTCGTGATATTGTGCTTTAACTTTCATCCTAAACTGTTTGCTTATTTGAAACGCAACGAATCGGACAGACCTGTTAAATAGGAAAGTAACTGCATTTTTATATAAGTAATGGTAGATTTAGGTGGAGTTGATGGATGACTGGAGTTTGTATACCTTGTTACTTTCACTGTGACCTTTAAAGGACTTGAAAGCATCTCACATGCAATAGTTTATAAAATTGGTTGGATCAATTTTCATTTTGCCCCAGATTACACAATACAATGCATACCATATGCACTCTCTGAGGTGGGACGGAGGACGAACCCATGTGGTTATATAATAATACATACAACAGATAGTATGTCTCACAATCCCTGAACCACGTTATTTTCCCTACCGCCCTCCCTGCAATGTAGTATGCCTCACAATCCCTGAACCACATTATTTTCCCTACCGCCCTCCCTGCAATGATAAAGCCCTAAATGAAGCAAGTCTAGATTTCCTCAGGTCCTGAATCCCCAACTCAGTTGGGCTCCGTTTCAATTTAATGGGTTTATTTGTTACTATCAGAATTATATATTCAGGGACTAAGCATTCGTCTAGTACAACAGACTACAATGTTGGTTTATTCATACCTTGGTTCTCGTAACCAAGGTGACCTCCACGCAATGCCCTTGATTTCACAAAAAGCACTCGCCCACGGAACATAAATATATACAAAATTAACGTAGAAATATTCTTTTGATATTCTTATTTTTCAAGAACAATCAATCGGATAGCGTGACTTTATGCCCATTTGTGTCCGTAAACAGGATGCAGGCCAATATTCGCGTGAATACAAATATACACAGCCAAGCAAAAACGAAATGGGTTTGGAGTTATCTACCCTTGGTTATTCGTGAACGGAAATTTTGACAATCACGAGACATTTTTCGTGATGTACAAGGTTTTCGTCAGCTTTACAACATATTTTAAAAAATCGCGCTTCATTTCAGGAAACGTTGAATTGTGTGTACACATGGCGAACGCCCTCAATACCTGTATGATAAAATCAGAACGCTACACGCGTTGTTTTATATCCGACACAAATCGACACCATATCTTTTACCGGCGGTGGCTAGCCTGGTGGTTGAAACAAGGATCCGCTAGTCGTAATATTGCTGGATTGACACTAAAACCGCCGTAAAACCACACCCACACATCATGGCAATACGTTCATGGTTATAAAGACGACGCTTGCTTCAAAACCTTGTGTTTTAATTTCGATGCAGAGATATGTTTCATCGCAATAAAATCAGAGCACTTTCAAATTCGATACGTTTCTGCGTTTGAAGAGACGTTTAGCATCTGAAACTGAACCAATAGATATGATGACAGAAGTTCAGAAGTTCATACATGGCTAAAAATGAATGAGTGAGTTTAGTTTTATGCCGCACTCGGCAATATTCCAGCTGTATGACGGCGGTCTGTTAATAATTGAGTCTGGACCAGACAATCCAGTGATCAACAGCAATTGGGATACGATGACTTGTTTCAATCAAGTCAGCAAGCTTGACCACCCGGTCCCGTTAGTCGCCTCTTACGACAAGCATGGGCTGGTGAAGACCAATTCTAATCCGGATCTTCACGGGGTGGCTAAGAATGAAAGGTAGTACCATCTGCAATGGTAGTTCAGTAGATTGACAGAAGCGATTTGAAACAGCAACTGGAATTGTCCACAATATGTTCTTTCATTAATATACATGGATGGTAAATATGGGTACTTGACTGAGATGTTATTATCTCGATGTCACCTTCGTGATAATAAAGTGACCCAAGAGCACAATCAACTGGAGTCCGGTAGTCCATTAGAAAAAGCCATCTACTATATTGCTGGTCCAAACTCATTAAAAGTGTCGGAACGCGTAATGTAATTTCTCTGCATATATCATGAATTATTGACATTAATGTATATACGACAGTAGCCAACCCAGCCTGAACCTGGCCACAGTTCCAGAATGGCGGCTCAGCCACAGGTGAGTTTATTCTACCTTGATTAAATTGGCTTCTGCACACAGGTGAATTAGAATTTAATCAAAGATTGCGGCTCACTAATTGAATTGCGATATTGTTTTTACCTGCGTCTCCCGCGCTGACTACCTGGTCTGTGAGGAGTGTGGCGTCCGTGGTTTCATTGTCCCCCGCAACGAATTGCACCCCCGGGGAATCGTTTAATTCTCAACGGCTTGTGTTTTCACAATAAAGAATATTATATAGCCGGTTTCCGATTTCTTGATGGACAAGGGTTCCATTCACACAAAGTGATTGACTGACATCGATTTCAGGTGTAAAGAAATGTACAAGAATTAATGCGTGAGTCATCCGACCAAGTTCAGCCAATGACACCACTGAGTGCAACTTTGGCCACGTCCACGGCAGTTACTTCACCTGCCACTACCTTTCGCTGCCACGTGATTCTGAGGCTGATAACACTTTAACTGTACCATACACACAAACATGAACTGGCTGATAACAAACATTTGTACAAAACAAACCAATTGAAACAGCTTTATAAACTGAAAACAGGTGTAAAAATGTCAATCTTGAGTTTCTGTTTCTTGCCTTTGGAGGCACTCGGGCAACCTGTCGTACGTTTCCGATATAACCAAAAGTAGTGAATGTCCCAGTTAACTAAGATTCAGGCCCGGAGATGCGGTTTAGAATTAGCTACTCATGCTTGGAATTAACCGGTAACGCTGACTTCTCTCTCCTACCGATATGAAGATCATGGTAAAAACTGCCCATCAGGCACTCAAGGTTATCTCTACCTGTGAAGACCCGATTAAGAACAAGTCTTCAACAACCAAATATTGCAGTAAAAGGCGACTAACAGAATCGGGTGGTCATGACCGACAACTTGGTTGATGTTTATCATGGTATCCCATTTGCCTAGATCAAAGCTTATGTCCTCACTCGATTGTTTACAGACCGCCGTATAGATGGGTTGTTAACGACAAACAAACTTAGATTATGGCAGTCGTACTGTGATGCACCACCCAGTTGCATGAGCTATGGACATGGTGCGGTATTTACACAAAATCAAAGTGGTGGCCGTCAGCTAGGTTTCTTGTCCTGAACATGTAGAGACAATTACTTGCTAATATTTAGCGGTTACAATTCTGATCAGAATGATTGTGTGGGCCCAGGGTGTGTTCTACAAGCGATGTCAGCAGCAAGAAGAGTATGTGACTGTGAACAGGAATGTTAATGGTCACTCCACCTCGAGTACTGATACCATACGATGACAATAAATCGGGACGGGTTTCTTTGGTAAACGTTTTGCTACCTTGCATCATCTTTGGAATTTTAGATACCGCACGATATCGGGTGGCATTTCAATTGCAAGATAGATACTGACTTCATGTGGGTTTCTGAAAGGTTTGCTATGTATGTGAAGATTGACATTACAGTGCCATATCGTTAATCTTTTCAATACAAACATCAGAATATCGTCCATGCATGTATTCCATCGACGTAAAGCTTTGTGTTGTAGTGGGATGCATTACCCATGTACCTGTAGAGGCGACTGTGACCATGATGAACTTGTAGCTGCGGTAGAGGTCTGTAACTGGAATGACACCCCAACATCAAGTAATTATAAGGTCATTATGTGGCTGGAATAACGCCGATGTGACGTAAAGCCCAGTAAGACAGGTCACTATGTGGCTGGAGTAACGCCGATGTGACGTAAAGCCCAGTAAGACAGGTCACTATATGGCTGGAATAACGCCGATGTGACGTAAAGCCCAGTAAGACAGGTCACTATATGGCTGGAATAACGCCGATGTGACGTAAAGCCCAGAAAGACAGGTCACTATGTGGCTGGAGTAACGCCGATGTGACGTAAAGCCCAGTAAAGACAGGTCACTATATGGCTGGAATAACGCCGATGTGACGTAAAGCCCAGTAAGACAGGTCACACTATATGGCTGGAATAACGCCGATGTGACGTAAAGCCCAGAAAGACAGGTCAGATATGGCACTATGTGGCTTGAATGGAATAACGCCGATGTGACGTAAAGCCCAGAAAGACAGGTCACTATATGGCTGGAATAACAGCGATGTGACGTAAAGCCCAGAAAGACAGGTCACTATATGGCTGGAATAACGCCGATGTGACGTAAAGCCCAGTACGACAGGTCACTATATGGCTGGAATAACGCCGATGTGACGTAAAGCCCAGTAAGACAGGTCAGTGACGAGCATCGCACAAACCTACTCCATAGCTCATACATCACGTGACCGGACTACCTGCGGTAAGTGAAAGGTCCTTCTAGGGAAGGATTATTCCCCTCAATCACAGCCTGAGAAGAGAGCGTCCGTGGAAGACGTAGGTCTGTGTCGAGTTCCTGCCTCTCCCCGGCTCACACCCATCTCCCTGGCGCTCGGTTACATTGCTAATTTACATGTTAATCAATTCCCGCGTCTTCCCCTGTCATGGACCAACCACGGCGATACACAACCATCGCGGTTTTGTTTCAGCGTTTGACAATGTTGTGACACACTTCCCCCAAGGGGGCTATCGCTTGCTGGATCTGAAATTGCCAGTTTGGGGGTCTTGCACTGTAGGGAATATCTGGGTTGGGGCAGGCGAGGGACGGACGGGGGAGGGTTGGGTCATGTTTAGAGGGGATAATTCGGCCGTTTATCTACATATATTTAATTTTGTTAAGGCTTGTAAAAGCAGACAAAATAGTTATCCATAATGCCTAGGATACTTAAGTTAGCGGCATAAATAGGTAGGTGAATAGTTTAAGATATCCCAGGAATGTATTATCTATATAAAACACTTCCCTGTGAAACTCCATAGGGATGTTTGGCGCATCGAGATTTATTCTGTTTTATAAGAAATGCATATAATCAGACTCCATATCAATACGGGCGGTAGGCCTACTGATCAAAGTTTAATTGTTCTGATGAACACATTTCCGAGAAAATCTTAGGGACACGATTATATATATATATATACGCAAAGGGTAAGTAAACCTAAGGCAACACAATTATTTAATCTTAATGAAAAAAAAGACAACCCTGAATATCATCCAAATATATGCGAAAGATTTCCTTGGTGACAACTTTGAACCAAACAACCAAACAACACATTAAAGTTCAGCCAGTTGAATATTGTCGGTATTTTCATAATCCAACATATGACTTTAAAAACGAACACGCACTTTCAGTTTAAAGGTGTACTGTCTTATAAACACGTGTCCCCTCAAAGACATGCTAACTTGGACACCGAATACAAATACAAATACTTGCTTTCTGGCCGAGATTCAGATTCGCGGGTTCACTAATCCAGGTTTGTTGCTGACATCCAGATATACCTTCTCGTCCCGTACAATTCTAAATTCTGCTTCCAGGAACTTTCATATCCTGCTTCAGGAACTTATTTATTTCATATATTTGGTTCAGGAAATCAGTTGTCCCCCGCCACAAATTGGGAGAGTGATATTTGAACAAGTGCTGTCCGTCCGTAGACCGTCACGTTTCGTTTCCGGAACATACCCTGAAAACTGTTTGACATTTCCTTATGAAATTTTGAATATGTATCAAACACTTGCTGAAATTATGCTTTTCGGTATTTTTAAATATATTTTTTTGCGTTTTCTCGGCACCAAACTGGACTTTGACTCAAATACATGCAGTATTCGTTCCAGTACCAACTCGCAAACAGTTTGATATCTATTTATGAAAATTTCCACATGTACAACACACGTGCTTAACTGGCGCCTGTCGACATTTTGGGATATCTAAGATAATTATTTTATATTGTTTCTTGTTTTACTTAGTGCAAAGTGTGTGCACTGGGGGCGGGTTTTCTACGGATAAAACTTTGCAAGCATAACTTTGAGATACTTATTAATATTACACAATTCTAAAAGAGGTGTCAATTATTATTTTTTGCTTAGTAAGGGCCCTTACTGAATACTTTTCAACGTTAACTTGGTGTTAGCTACCTCTTTATGAACAAACAAACCCCAATATTGAAGGTTTATTCCCAGGAAGGCGACTCGTAAAAACACTAAAAGTGATGCGTGCAAGGATTATCGCTGTGGTCGAAGTTGGAGAACAAAAGATGTTTCTTGTGATTACAAGCATCTGAGCAAGTGTAAATACATACATGTTCTTCATTGCCATTATATTCAATACATACATGGTTTTTCTATAAATGTACAGAAATACCTTTTTTAAAATAATTATAAATTTCATTTAATAAATTACAAAAATACATAAATAACATAAAAACATATACAATACATGCCTATTCTTGTTCATCAACCCGTGAAGATCTCAGATGTTTGAGAGGCATTTAGAAGTTGGTGACTATATACTCATGCCAATAATGGTTGTCACCCCCTTCAATTTGTTTCATTGGAGAGGGTGTGTGGGGTGTGGGTGTGTGTGGGGTTGGGGTGGGAGGGGGTGACAACCATTATTGGCATGATTATATAAGACGCGTATGTGGATGGCAACTTCTTGCCAGTTCTAACCCGTGAAGATCCCGGTTAGAACTGGTCTTCTGCAACGTCGCAAGAGGCGACTAACGGGATCGGATGATCAGGCTCGTCTTGGTTGACACATGTAATCGTATCCCAAATGCGTAGATCGATGTTTACAGACTGCCGCCATATGGCGGAAATATTGCCGAGGGCGGCGTTTAACAACAAACAAACAAACACATTATTACATGTTATGAATTTCATTTTATAAATTCTGCTTCCAGGACAATGTTTATTGATACATTCTTCTTCAGGGAAACTATTAATTAAATGCTGCTTCCAGGACAATGTTTATTGATACATTCTTCTTCAGGGAAACTATTAATTAAATGCTGCTTCCAGGACAATGTTTATTGATACATTCTTCTTCAGGGAAACTATTAATTAAATGCTGTTTCCAGGACAATGTTTATTGATACATTCTTCTTCAGGGAAACTATTAATTAAATGCTGCTTCCAGGACAATGTTTATTGATACATTCTTCTTCAGGGAAACTACTAATTAAATGCTGCTTCCAGGACAATGTTTATTGATAAATTCTTCTTCAAGGAAACTATTATTTAAATGCTGCTTCGAGGAACAAGCTTAGGAAGAAAACTTGTGTTTCGGAGAAGAGACACATTTTAACACTGGTATTTTGCTTCCGTGCATTCACACCCGTACCTTCACATTCATACATTCCACACCCGTACCTTCACAACCATGCATTCACACACGTACATTCACATCCGTGCATTCACACCCGTACCTTCACATTAATACATTCACACACGTCCATTCACATCCGTGCATTCACACCTACATTTACAGCACATTAACACGCCTACATTCACATCCGTGCATTCACAACCTCGCACATTCACATACCGTACATTCACACTCGAGTTTGACATATCGTACATTCAAACCCGTACATTTACATCCGTGCATTCACACCCGTACATTCACATTCGTGCTTCACATACAGTACATTCACACCCGTACATTCACACTCGTGTTTGACATACCGTATCACCCCTTGCTTGACATATCTTTATTTAAACCTTATATTTCCATCTTGGTCGGATATCAGTGCAGGTAGTCGGCATCAATTCACGTACATGCGGTCAGCAGGTGGGTAGTGGGTATGTCGTGCTTCAGTGCAGGTAGTGGGTATGTGGTCGGGTATCAGTGGGTAAGTGGTCGGGTATCACATGCAGGTAGTGGGTATGTGGTCGGGTTTTGCAGGTAAGTATGTGGTACATCAGTGCAGGTAGTGGGTATGTGGTCGGGTATCAGTGCAGGTAGTGGCTATGTGGTCGGGTATCAGTGCAGGTATCGGGTATGTGTTCGGGTATAGGTGCAAGTAGTGGGTATGTGGTCGGGTATAGGTGCAGGTAGTGGGCATGTGGACGTGCAGGTAGTGGGTATGTGGACGGGTATAGGTGCAAGTGGGTATGTGGAGGGTATCAGTGCAGGTAGTGGGTATATGTTCGGGTATAGGTGCAAGTAGTGGGTATGTGGTCGGGTATAGGTGCAGGTAGTGGGTATGTGGTCGGGTATCTGAGCAGGTTGTGGGTATGTGGACGGTATCAGTGCAGGTAGTGGGTATGTGGACGGGTATAAGTGCAGGTAGTGGGTATGTGGTCGGGTTTAGGTACAGGTAGTAGGTATGTGGACGGGTATCTGAGCAGATTGTGGGTATGTGGTCAGGTATCAGTGCAGGTAGTGGGTATGTGGAGGGGTATCAGTGCAGGTAGTGGGTATATGTTCGGGTATAGGTGCAAGTAGTGGGTATGTGGTCGGGTATAGGTGCAGGTAGTGGGTATGTGGACGGGTATCTGAGCAGATTGTGGGTATGTGGTCAGGTATCAGTGCAGGTAGTGGGTATGTGTTCGGGTATAGGTGCAAGTAGTTGGTATGTGGTCGGGTATAGGTGCACGTAGTGGGTATGTGGTCGGGTATAGGTGCACGTAGTGGGTATGTGGTCGGGTATAGGTGCAGGTAGTGGGTATGTGGACGGGTATCAGTGCAGGTAGTGGGTATGTGGACGGGTATAAGTGCAGGTAGTGGGTATGTGGTCGGGTATAGGTACAGGTAGTAGGTATGTGGACGGGTATCTGAGCAGATTGTGGGTATTTGGTCAGATATCAGTGCAGGTAGTGGGTATGTGGAGGGGTATCAGTGCAGGTAGTGGGTATATGTTCGGGTATAGGTGCAAGTAGTGGGTATGTGGTCGGGTATAGGTGCAGGTAGTGGGTATGTGGTCGGGTATCTGAGCAGATTGTGGGTATGTGGTCAGGTATCAGTGCAGGTAGTGGGTATGTGTTCGGGTATAGGTGCAAGTAGTTGGTATTTGGTCGGGTATAGGTGCACGTAGTGGGTATGTGGTCGGGTATCTGACCTGATTGTGGGTATGTGGACGGTATCAGTGCAGATTGTTGGTATGTGGACGGTATCAGTACAGGTAGTGGGTATGTGGTCGGGTATAGGTACAGGTAGTGGGTATGTGGTCGGGTATCTGAGCAGATTGCGGGTATGTGGTCGGATATCAGTGCAGGTATCGGGTATGCGGACAGGTATCAGTGCAGGTAGTGGGTATGTGGACGGGCATCATTGCAGGTAGTGGGTATGTGGTCGGGTATCTGATCAGATTGTGGGTATGTGGTCAGGTATAGGTGCAGGTAGTGGGTATGTGGACGGGTATCAGTGCAGGTAGTGGGTATGTGGTCGGGCATCTGTGCAGGTAGCCGGGTATCTATTCACGTGGTGGGTATATGATCTGGTTTCAGTGTAGGTATCGGATATGCGGTCGGTTATCTGTGAAAGTATCAGTTATGCATTAGGGTATCTAAGCAGCTATCGGGTGTATGGTCGGATACAGGTCCAGGTGTGAGGTGTATGGTCGGATACAGGTCCAGGTATGAGGTGTATGGTCGGATACAGGTCCAGGTACGAGGTGTATGGTCGGATACAGGTCCAGGTATGGGGTGTATGGTCGGATACAGGTCCAGGTATGAGGTGCATGGTCGGATTCAGGTCCAGGTATGAGGTGTTCGGTCGGATACAGAGTCCAGGTATGGGGTGTATGGTCGGATACAGGTCCAGGTATGGGAGTGTATGGTCGGATACAGGTCCAGGTATGAGGTGTATGGTCGGATACAGGTCCAGGTATGGCGTGTGTATGGTCGGATACAGGTCCAGGTATCAGGTGTGTATGGTCGGATACAGAGTCCAGGTACAGAGTCCAGGTATGAGGTGTGGTCGGATACAGGTCCAGGTATCGGGTGTATGGTCGGATACAGGTCCAGGTATGAGGTGTATGGTCGGATATACAGGTCCAGGTATCAGGTGTATGGTCGGATACAGGTCCAATGGTATCAGGTGATCGGATACAGATCCAGGTATGGCGTATGGTCGGATACAGGTCCAGGTCCAGGGTGATGGTCGGATATGGTCGGATACAGGACCAGTCCAGGTATCGGTTGTAGGTATGGGGTGTATGGTCGGATACAGGTCCAGGTATGGGGTGTATGGTCGGATACAGGTCCAGGTATGAGGGTGTGTGGTCGGATACAGGGTCCAGGTATGGGGTGTATGGTCGGATACAGGTCCAGGTATGGGGTGTATGGTCGGATACAGGTCCAGGTATGGGTGTATGGTCGGATACAGGTCCAGGTATGGTCGGATACAGGACCAGGTGTATGGTCGGATACAGGTCCAGGTATGAGGGTGTATGGTCGGATACAGGTCCAGGTATGAGGTGTATGGTCGGATACAGGTCCAGGTATGGGGTGTATGGTCGGATACAGGTCCAGGTATGGGGTGTATGGTCGGATACAGGTCCAGGTATGGGGTGTATGGTCGGATACAGGTCCAGGTATGAGGTGTATGGTCGGATACAGGTCCAGGTATGGGGTGTATGGTCGGATACAGGTCCAGGTATGGGAGGTGTATGGTCGGATACAGGTCCAGGTATGAGGTGTATGGTCGGATACAGGTCCAGGTATGAGGTGTATGGTCGGATACAGGTCCAGGTATGGGGTGTATGGTCGGATACAGGTCCAGGTATGTCGGGTGTATGGTCGGATACAGGTCCAGGTATAGGGTGTATGGTCGGATACAGGTCCAGGTATGGGGTGTATGGTCGGATACAGGTCCAGGTATGGGGTGTATGGTCGGATACAGGTCCAGGTATGGGGTGTATGGTCGGATACAGGTCCAGGTATCGGGTGTATGGTCGGATACAGGTCCAGGTATGAGGTGTATGGTCGGATACAGGTCCAGGTATGGGGTGTATGGTCGGATACAGGTCCAGGTATCGGGTGTATGGTCGGATACAGGTCCAGGTATGGGGTGTATGGTCGGATACAGGTCCAGGTATCGGTTGTATGGTCGGATACAGGTCCAGGTATGGGGTGTATGGTCGGATACAGGTCCAGGTAGGTATACAGGTCCAGGTGTATGTGTCGGTCGGATACAGGTCCAGGTATCGGGTGTATGGTCGGATACAGGTCCAGGTATGGGGTGTATGGTCGGATACAGGTCCAGGTATGGGGTGTATGGTCGGATACAGGTCCAGGTATGAGGTGTATGGTCGGATACAGGTCCAGGTATGGGGTGTATGGTCGGATACAGGTCCAGGTATCCAGGGGTGTATGGTCGGATACAGGTCCAGGTATCCAGGTGTATGGTCGGATACAGGTCCAGGTATGAGGTGTATGGTCGGATACAGGTCCAGGTATGGGGTGTATGGTCGGATACAGGTCCAGGTAGGGTGTATGGTCGGGGTGTACAGGTCGGATACAGATCCAGGTCAGGTGTATGGGGGTGTATGGTCAGGTATCCAGGTGTATGGTCGGATACAGGTCCAGGTATGGGGTGTATGGTCGGATACAGGTCCAGGTATGGGGTGTATGGTCGGATACAGGTCAGGTATCCAGGGTGGGTGTATGGTCGGATACAGGTCCAGGTATGGGGTGTATGGTCGGATACAGGTCCAGGTATGGGGTGTATGGTCGGATACAGGTCCAGGTATGGGGTGTATGGTCGGATACAGGTCCAGGTATGGGGGATGTATGGTCGGATACAGGTCCAGGTATGGGGTGTATGGTCGGATACAGGTCCAGGTATGTCCAGGGGTGTATGGTCGGATACAGGTCCAGGTGCAGATCCAGGTGTATATAGTGGTCAGATACAGGTCCAGGTATGATACAGGTCCAGGTATGGTCGGATACAGGTCCAGGTATGAGGTGTATGGTCGGATACAGGTCCAGGTATGGGGTGTATGGTCGGATACAGGTCCAGGTATGGGGTGTATGGTCGGATACAGGTCCAGGTGGGGTATGGTCGGATACAGGTCAGGTCCAGGTCGGATACAGGTCCAGGTATGAGGTGTATGGTCGGATACAGGTCCAGGTATGGGGTGTATGGTCGGATACAGGTCCAGGTATGGGGTGTATGATCAGGCTACAGTACAGGGTTTGTGGTTGTGGAACATATCCAATAATGTCCGAGGAAGCAAAAGATGTAGTGTAAATATAAATCACTTTTTCTGTGAGAGACCTGTATCTCATTCAAGTTTTGTGGATATACTGCAAGGACAACCGTATACCTTTGCAAACAATAATTTATGTATTATTTCGTCTGTGTGAGGCCGAGAATTTGACAATCAGTTCTCAGTCTGTGAGACTTCCAGCATGATCAGCATGATATCAGTATATCATATGATTAGATTGGCTGATAAACTAATCATGTATCTCAACAACACATTACCACGGGGGTATGGATATCGGGTATATATGTTCCACTAAGTAAGTTTCTCACTACATATTTCAGGTCGTAAGGTGACTATTCCTGTAGTTGCTGATTCGATCTGTTTTCTTGATGCACATATTCAAACGTAAAACTTGAAAGAGTTGCTTGTTGAAATCAAACCCGGATTGGTGAAGCGTCATAAAATTCTAGTTTGGAAGTTTAAAAGCTGAATCATTCAGCCCCAAACCTGTACATATACCGTCTACCACTAGAGCCTTCTTATTCTTAAAAATATGTAAAGAAACCCTACTCGTGCACCGTGCGATTTTAAGACTGGTGCGATTGGGCGAGTGATGCCACATGGTCATGTATCAACTATTTGTGCCCAGGTTGACGATGTACACTTTGAACAAGGCCGCACGAATTATCTCCCTTGAACAACACCTGTTGACCATGTCAGAACTACAAGGAGCATTCGAATGCATGTGCACGATTGTCCAGCGTCCTACATAATTAGAAGTGTAAACAGAAAAATAACACATAGCACAGAATGCCACAAATATGTTTACGCAACATCAAGAGCAGGAATCATGCGCCGTATTTCTTCCACAGGACGTGTATTTCTTTCGCGTACGCGTTTGTCACTGTGTCTGTTTTGTCTAGTGCGGGCTTAGTGACAACTCACTACCTTTACGAATCCAAAAGTCTAAACAGCATACCGTTTCCCAAGACAAATTGTGAAGTAATTTAATTCAGCCCGGTCTCTATAGTATTACAGACACAGTGTCTTATACCGACACAGCATGCAACACCCCAACACTTCACGCTGAGGTGAGAAGTTACTCTTAATTACTTGTTTCTTTGGTAAATGTAACACTCACAATATTGCAGCCTGGAAATAAACAGATCTGGACCCGACAAACTGAGGATTGACATTATGAGCCCTTTGAGTTGTCTGACAGTCTAATGGCCTGCATGGATTCCTAAAATCCTGTTATCTTGAATCCCCTACTGAGTACGTAGGAGAATTAACTACAGGATCAAGCTTGCAATGTTCTAAAACAATCTTAAAACTCAAACTTTTTTGCCATGACACCAACCCCCATCGTATTGTAGTCTTTATCCGGACCCTCCACACATTGGCTGAACGAGGCACAGCAAGGCACAGACAGGCACGATAGGCACAGCAAGGCACGGACAGGCACAGCGAGGCAGTACACACTTGGGCTCAAACTCATAGTTGTTTCATAGTGATACAATCCTGGGATAACAATTCCTTCTATTATTTAAATGTAAATATTTTCTGAGCCAAAAGATTTAAATACTAGAACTAAAGGCATCCCAAATAACACAAACATGTATGAGTCTAACACTCGTCTCCCAAGTTACCTCTCCGTCACTGACATTACACCATACATTACATAATGGCATTCTCCTCCTGATTCCCCAAACAGTACAATAACACACACAAGCTGAGGTTGAACATGTTTATTGACAGGAAGATTTGGTCAACAGCATACACCAGCAGCAGCAGCCTCCATGCTTGAGACTGTACAGTGGTAATTACAACCCTGTGTATGGGGAGACCATCACAGGAGGAGCACGCATCATCATCATCATCATCATCATCATCATCATCATCATCATCAAACCAACCAATAAAATCAAATGAATATAAATATTCGTGAGTCATACAGAGAAACTTAAGTCTAGCAGAGAAAGAGCAAACAGGCTGTACCCTTATATATCACCTTGAGGGATACGTGACATGATAAACTGCCATAGTTTGAAGTTAGTAGCAGGCAGCTCTGTATATAGCATATGACAGTGACATCAGAAACCAATGACAGGTGTTCATACAAAGATGTCACTTATCTGTTTCCACCTGTCACTATGTCCGTCTTCTAGGTAGGCAGAGCTGACCATCACTGATGAGTCAGTCAAGGAACACATACATTTGCTGCTTCTATCTGTCAGGGTAAAAAAAGAACTACTTCCTTTTTTTTAACTTTCACTGAAAACTACCAAAAGTAGCAAGCACATAAGTAAAATACAGATCAGCTGACCTGATAAGCAGAAGGAAAAATATCTCTAAAATTATACGATAAAGTACAAATGTCTTTAAAAAGCACTTTTATAAAATACAAATCACAGAACCATATTTCAATGAATGACACTCAACAGTAAGTTATTATGGCACAACAAACTAAAATGTGAGGAAACAACCATGGGAAGTTCCTGTGTTCCTCGATGAGTGGACATCCACATTCTGAAGGGCATTGATAGACCTTAGCTCCACTGAATCTCCGATCTCACCAGTTAAGTAACTCATGTTCTGCATCCTCTTCCTAATACAACAGGGAGGGATGGATGCAGCTGTGAGAATATAACAGGCTTGAAAACATTCAACTGACTGACACAGGATTTCCATTGATTAAAAATGACAACAAAACAAAATCGTAACCATTGATGCTTTTCTTGTGTACTATCTGACTATCATCATGACATTATGGACACCATTCTGAAGTTGCTGTCCATGTTCTCAACACACTGATATTGATAAAAGAGGAGCTAGACAGGGACTCAACAGATATTTTGGCAGTGTAACAAAGGCTACAATTAACAGGACAGGTGCCATGGTGCTAAAGCAGCTTGATTTGTATCCTTTAGTTTTCAGGAGTGAGTGAGTTTACATTTATCACCTCCCTGCTGTCAGTGCTCTAACTGTGTTGTATCTGTTGTACCCTGAGAGGGAATAAAGCTTTACAAACAGCTTAGCCATTGCTTTTCAGTATACTTATTGTAGAAACTTGCCTTACATAGCCGTGACACGTCTTGTGAATGCAGTGTAAAGTATTTTGGAAGCCTGGAATAGTTTGACCTGTACATGTCATTAAGTGTATGTAGAACTGATGTATATTATTATACTTAATATTGTCTGTTTAAGAAACTGGAATTTATACAAGATCATCATGAAGTATATTTTATTCTTCAGTGACGTGATTACATGAGCAATGTTGGTTCCAACTTCAACCTGGATATATATAACAATAGTAGGCTATACAGATAAACAGTAACTGATTAACAACTGGTGGCTATTTACAACTATGCTACATTTCAGGAAATGTACAGTGTCCACCAGACTTCACCTACATCCTGATGACATTCATCGTACATGTACAACATTCCCCACACCCTCCATCGCTGACAGTCGACATGTCAATACAATAAACAAGTCACAAAGACATCCCACCTACAGTGATATGTTGACAGGTGGCAATCGCCTGCTCATCACATGAAATATTTAAGCAGACATTGCATGATGGATGCCAATATGATAATCAGAACTGAATACTTCAGACCTCTGCAGAAAATGCTTGACACTTATGTGATTTATTAGCATAGTTTGTGTCTGACAAGTATTTAAGGGCAAACGCTTCCTTGGTAACTACAGTGCCACAATGGCATCTGTTTCTGTAAACACAATGAGAGACACAGTGCATGTTTCACACTAGGTACTGTGTTTCAGGGACGTATGTGCACATGGGGAGATTATGTCCTCATTCAACTAACCATCAACAGGTTGGGGTGATATAGCCAGGATGCCAGACTGGAGCCATATAGCTGAGCATGGATCCCAGTCTGGAGCCATATAGCCCAGCAGGATCCCAGGCTGGGGCCATACAGCCGAGCATGGATCCCAGTCTGGAGCCATATAGCCAAGCAGGATCCCAGGCTGGGGCCATATAGTCGAGCAGGATCCCAGGCTGGAGCCATATAGCTGAGCATGGATCCCAGTCTGGAGCCATATAGTCGAGCAGGATCCCAGTCTGGAGCCATATAGCTGAGCAGGATCCCAGTCTGAAGCCATATAGCTGAGCATGGATCCCAGTCTGGAGCCATATAGTCGAGCAGGATCCCAGTCTGGAGCCATATAGTCGAGCAGGATCCCAGGCTGGAGCCATATAGCTGAGCAGGATCCCAGGCTGGAGCCATATAGCCGAGCAGGATCCCAGTCTGAAGCCATATAGCTGAGCATGGATCCCAGTCTGGAGCCATATAGTCGAGCAGGATCCCAGTCTGGAGCCATATAGCAGAGCAGGATCCCAGTCTGGAGCCATATAGCTGAGCATGGATCCCAGTCTGGAGCCATATAGTCGAGCATGGATCCCAGAGATGAGCAGGATCCCAGGCTGGAGCCATATAGCTGAGCAGGATCCCAGGCTGGAGCCATATAGCCGAGCAGGATCCCAGGCTGGAGCCATATAGCTGAGCAGGATCCCAGGCTGGAGCCATATAGCCTAGCAGGATCCCAGGCTGGAGCCATATAGCCTAGCAGGATCCCAGGCTGGAGCCATATAGTCTAGCAGGATGCCAGGCTGGAGCCATATAGCCTAGCAGGATCCCAGGCTGGAGCCATATAGCCTAGCAGGATCCCAGGCTGGAGCCATATAGCCTAGCAGGATCCCAGAATCAAGGATACTACTGCTAGACACTTAGGATCTGTTTGCTTCATCACAAAAATATGCAGTGCACACTTCTGGCTTTAACATTCACAAATACAAACACAAAGTCAAGACAAATGAGAGTTATCTTGACCACTTACATAATGTACACATGGCCCCATGGGTTTCCATTGTCAAAAACCTAAAACAAACACAAATACATGTTACACTTATTGGGAACTATCCCATCATACTATCACTGGGAGAGATGTTATCTCACTCAAGGTATCTCTATCCCACTAAAACACAAATATCTACCTCTGCCACTTTTCAACACATTGTTTTCAAGCTTTCCTGTTCAAAAATATCACATGCACCATTCTCCTCTGTGTCACTTGCTGATGATGTTTCACGAACATGATCATCATGACATGTACAACCACGCCAGAGTGAGATGTACACGACATGTTCAACCATGCCAGAGTGAGATGTACACGACATGTACAACCACGCCAGAGTGAGATGTACACGATATGTACAACCACGCCAGAGTGAGATGTACACGACATCTACAACCATGCCAGAGTGTGAGATGTACGACATCTACAACCATGCCAGAGTGAGATGTACTACGACATGTACAACCGCCAGAGTGAGATGTACCCGACATGTACATGCAACCGCCAGAGTGCCAGGTGTATGTACCGCGACATCTACAACCACGCCAGAGTGAGATGTACACGACATGTACAACCATGCCAGAGTGAGATGTACACGACATGTACAACCATGCCAGAGTGAGATGTACACGACATGTACAACCACGCCAGGGTGAGATGTACACGACATGTACAACCACACCAGGGTGAGATGTACACGACATCTACAACCACGCCAGAGTGAGATGTACACGACATGTACAACCACACCAGGGTGAGATGTACACGACATGTACAACCACACCAGAGTGAGATGTACACGACATGTACAACCATGCCAGAGTGAGATGTACACGACATGTACAACCACACCAGGGTGAGATGTACACGACATGTACAACCATGCCAGAGTGAGATGTACACGATATGTACAACCACGCCAGAGTGAAATGTACACGACATGTACAACCACGCCAGAGTGAGATGTACACGACATGTACAACCATGCCAGAGTGAGATGTACACGACATGTACAACCACGCCAGAGTGAGATGTACACGACATGTACAACCATGCCAGAGTGAGATGTACACGACATGTACATGCATGCAGGAGTCTAAGTATCACATATAGACACACAAGAATGTACTGTACATGATATGTACATGTGAGCGAGATGAATTGCATTATCTGCTTTCCCTGTCAAATCTCAATCTGTGTTCTAAACATCTCTGGCTTTGTAATGAACAACAACAACAACAGCATCAACAACAGTAAGTGATGTTCTTAACAACAAATAGAATGTTTCTGATTAGGGTTCTTGATACATAATTAAGATTTGTCCTGCTTCTCATCAGAGATGCAAGTTTTCTGAAACCAGTATCAATTACTGACAATCGTCTTCACTTCAGATCTGTCAACTTCCTTCAATTCCTGAACAATGAACAGGCTATACCAACTAAAACAGATCTTGAGTGTTATGAAAGACACAAGTGTGACAGATCCATTTTCCATGATAACATGGCCATCTGTCAATTCACCTTTTTGCGGTAAAAACATTAACAGTTGATACACAAACCTGTTCAATGCTATACATCCTTGATCAATACAAACATTATATTCATTGTTCACGTGAAAGTGTTTTCCATTTTAATGCCCAGGACATTCGGAATGTCTGATCTGTGTCATCAAGGTCACGGACCTCAGGTCATCAGATGGCCTTGACCTCCAAATACCACCTTGTCCTTCATCTCTCTTCCTCCTTCCCACTCTACAGGTAGCCTGTTCTCATCGGTTCACTCAACAGCGTTTCTTGGACATCAGTTGGAATGGACAATACCCCCTGGCCCAGCCAGACTGGTCTGCCCCTCAAGATCAGCATCAATCTGTCGGGCTGCTTGGCGACCTTCTGTGATAGCCCACACCACCAGGGACTGACCTCGGCGACAATCTGAGGCAGAAAGCAAGGATGTGTTATTGCAAGAAGAAGCTATTTGAGGTCAATAAAAAAAACCCAGTGCATTATGGTGTTAGAATTCAACATGCTATGAATTTGCAATGCAAGTATCCCTACCTCCAGCAGCATAGAGGTTGGGGATGCTGGTGGAGTACTTGTTCCGTGGTGTGTTGACGTTGCCCCGAGGGTCCAGCTTTACTGACAGCTCATCCACAATCTTCCTCTCTGGTCCAAGGAAACCCATAGCTAGCATCACCATGTCACATTCGTACACCTTCTCCGAGCCTGCAACACACACATGGATAAAGTCAGACTACAGACCTACAACTCTTCAGTGTCACTCCTACTATGAACATTTCACAGAAATCTACCAGTCTGAAAGTAGGTGTTTTCCTACAGCAGTGTCTAAGATAGAAATGCTTGGTGAGCTGTGAAAATGCTAACAACTCCAACTGAAAGGACAAACCATGATGGAGATTCTGAATACTAGCCCGACTTTGTTTACATCAGTGTTGCAGCTTTATGCCTGGTACAAGGTAACAGCTTATAGTTAGAAAAAGCTTGTTTCATGCTAGACCTGTTGAATGGAAAGACTGACTGACAGACATTAAGCAGCTAGCAGTATTCAAATGAAGATGTGAGAAATATAGATGGACTGACCAGGAACATCGGCCATCTGCCAGCGTCCAGCATCATCCTTCTTCCACTCCACCAGAACAGTGTTGATGCCCTTCACATGACCATTGCCCGTCATCGATGAAGCTCTGAAATATTGTCATGTGTCTACTTAGCTGTCACCCTGGAAACCTGAAAGATGGGACATTCTACTAGTACTGTCACCCTGATTCCCTATCACGTTAAAGGCATGACAAGAATTCACACCTGTCCTCTCCTTGTGTCAAGCGAAAGTTTCACAAGTTTATAACTTTCATTCTTTTGTAGGAAACACAAATGTTCAACTCACAGAGCTCTTGATGTTGTAGATGCGCGGATCACGCCCAAACTTGACCTTCACCTCCTCGTGTCCATAGTCCACCCGGAAGATCTTGGGCCACGTCGGCCAGGGGTTGCTCTCTGCTCGAGAGGGTGGCGGTACTGGCAGGATCTCAAATGATATAACACTCTTGGCTCCCTGGAACACAGTAGAGGAATAGCAGAACACAGCTGATATCAGTTTCACAATCGCAAGGCGTATTTGTTGTACAACCAGGTAATCCCATAATTCTACTATAAAAGTGATTGTATTTCTGACTGGCCTACTGTCCAAGCATCTTACTATATATGTCTGATGGGTTAACTATTCAAGCTTCTGTCTGACCTGTCTCAAGGATGTTCCAATGCAGTCGTTGCCAGTGTCTCCACCACCAATGACAATCACGTTCTTGCCCTTGGCATCCAGGGCTGGTTTGTTCAGTTCAGTCCCATGTTGCTTCTGCTGCCATGTCTCCAGGAAGTTCATGGCGTAGTGGATGCCCTCCAGATCGCGGCCTGCAGTCACAGGTTACACTTATCAGATTCCTAAATATCACATGACATGGTGGTTGCAAGTCACTTAGGTTTGAGCATATATATTTAAGTCATGTCTCTTCCAGAATTGACTGAAGGTCAGCACTTCCCTGTTTGGTAGATATCAAGGTCATAGCTCCTCTGGTTATGTCAGATAAGGTCACGATCCATTGAGCATGAACAGAAGTGGGTTTTTTTCCTCACTCAGCATGGGCACATCTAGAAGTTGGGACTCGACAAGAATGGGCATATCTGGAGGTCGCGACTCACCTGGAGAGGGCATGTCTGGAGGTCGCGACTCACCTGGAATGGGCAGGTCTCGGGGCCACGTGGCCCCAAGGGTTAGGAGTACAGCATCATTCTGCTCCATCAGTTCAGCAGCAGGCACATCCTTCCCAATCTCTGTGTCTGTGACAAAGGTGATCCCCTCAGCAGCCATCAGATCCACACGCCGCTGGACAACCTACAGGGAATCAAGCCCAGGGTACTCACTGATCATGTGCTGACTGAATTCATCAGCAATTGCATAAGAAAAATAATGACAAATGTATCTTTTAATTATAAAACTCTGACAATGGCAGAGATGAATATTTTTTTGTTTTTAACCGTCTCATTGATCAAATCACCAGATTCATCTAACACAAGGTTCTGACATAAAACAATTTTACAAAATGGTAATTTCAAATTTACAATGTTGACAGACAGAAGGATAAAAAGCTAACTCCCTTTGTCACCAACAAGTCAGAAATTCAAGATGGATCTGACTGAAATCAACCTACCTCTTTTGATAATTTCATGGTGGGGATTCCGTAGCGCAGCAGACCCCCTACACGGTTATTCCGCTCGTACACAGTGACAGTGTGGCCAGCCTGTAACACAAGGGGATTGTGTCACTGGCCAATACAGAAACACAACAGTATTCATGGAATGAATAGCCCAGCATATTTGAGTTTGGATCAGATACACCAGAAGCCCATTTCACAAAGCAATGACAAAGCTAGAGTACTCATAATTCTGAGTTCATCATTTAAGAATTCAAATTGGTCTTCGGGCGACTGAAGTGATTGGGTGATCAGGCTTGCTGACTTGGTTGACACATGTCACTGTATCCCAACTGTGTAGATTGATACCCGTGAAGATCCGGGTTAGAATTGATCTTCAGTAACCCATGCTTGTCGTAAGAGGCGACTAACTGGGATTGGGTGGTCAGGCTTGCTGACTTGTTTGACACATGTCCAACTGCGTAGATCGATGCTCATGATGTTGATCAATGGATTGTCTGGTCCAGACTTGATTATTTACTGACTGCCGCCATATAGCTGGAATATTGCTGAGTGCGGCGTAAAACTAAACTCACTCACTCACTGTGTAGATTGATGCTCATGATGTCAATCGCTGGACTGTCTGGTCCAGACTCCATTATTTACAGACCACCATCATATAGCTGGACTATTGCTGAGTGCGACATTAAACAACAAAGTCTGTTTACATATAAGGGTCGGGCCAAGGTCAGCGATGACTGTCTTACAAAATGGACCAGTAGCCGAATGCAACCCAGGCCATGAGGGTATAACACACAAATCACTTATCTTAATCATCTTTTCCCCAATCTTTTGGGGCTCTGAAATTCTCACATTCCAGTAGACTGCTTCCCCTCACTTTACCTTGTTTAGCTGGGCGGCAGCAGCAAGTCCAGCTGGCCCACTGCCAGCAATGGCGATCTTCTTCCCTGTCCGGTTTGCTGGAGGCTCGGGTTTGATCCATCCCTGCTCGAACCCATGATCAATGATGGCATTCTCAATGTTCTTGATGGTCACAGCTGGTGCGTTGATGCCAAGCACACAGGCGCCCTAAAGTGATATGAAAAATCAAATGTACAATGGTAAACAGCCTCCATCAGCTTGTGTCATCTCAGCCTATTCTTGGAGCAATCTTTGAGAGTAAATAGTGTGAAAACATACCTCGCATGGAGCTGGGCAAACTCGGCCTGTGAACTCGGGGAAGTTGTTTGTCTGGAGAAGCTGATCCAGGGCTTCCTTCCACTTGTTCTGTTCACACAGGAATAACTTGGTCAGTTGGACAAAACAGACACACTGACACACGCACCAAAAACAAATATGAATATATAGTTTTCCCTGTCTCTTGGCATAGTTTGCACTTGCCAGGTGCAAAGGAACATAACAACAATATGGTGCTAATATAGTTCAACATTACAAATGTTTTAACACAAATTTTCAGTTCAATATGTAAGACGGATGTTGATAATTTTATAAAGAATTCAGATCCACTGCAAGCATCCTGAATAACTTCCCCCCTCCACGTCTGCTGTAGATGACTGACCTGGAAGACAAGATTGTTCCACTTGGGGATGATGTTACCGAGGGGGCAGCCATGGTCGGACTGGCAGAACGGCACACCACAGTCCATACACCTGAAACGAGGAACACCTCATTTGTTGGTGCTCTCAGTATAGATGCTAATGGTGGAACTACAGGGAGGACATTGCCTGTGCAAAATGTCGTCAAATAAACTTTAGAACTTCTCTGATTGGAACCGTAGGACACAGCTATAAATTTTTGCTACATCTTATCGAGCATGTTTGGCAAAATATACAATTTTTTTTACATAATATTTGTCAAATGTGCTCAGGAACTATCCGTCTTGCAATGTTACAGAAAGATCCAATTTTGGATGACTATGTTTAATTAAGAAGTTTCGGTATTCATGGATACTCACCTGGCCGCCTGCATTCGGAGACCATTCTTGACCTGCTTGTGATCAAAGATCTCCTCCCAGTCTTGGAATCTCTTGGTGGCATCCCTGTACTGGTATGTGGCCCGCTTGTACTTGACGAAGCCCCGAGTCTTGTCCAGGACACGCTCCAGGTTCTTCTGTTCCATGGTGGAGTCAGGAATGGCAGACTCGATGTCCACGACTTTCTCACTTTTCACTATCTGGAATACGGCAGACAAGCATGGTTTTGTTACCACCTGAAGATCTCAGAGACAGAGCATGTACACCTTCAGTTGCCATGGCAGCATCAGCAGATTTCTACTGCACCTGATAATTTCACCCAAAGATATGTTAAACAATTTAAACAAATCTTTCATTCAACAGAATGGAAAATTCTCGATTCCTAAATTGATTAACATACCTATCAATAAAGGAAGTATTAATCAGAAGTATTAACCATGATGTGTACCTGGGAGTCAGTTGTGTCCTCTGATGTCTGATCCTCCTCAATGTTCCCATTGATGATTGGTCTCTCCTGCCTCCTCATCTCAGTCTGCTCTTGTTCCTGTTCCTTCAGAGCTCGTCGAAACTCATGGGGGAACACCTGGTGGTCACAGAACAACAGTGAGTCATGAGGGAATAAATGTGAGCTGTCATATTGTTTGTCTTACATCTACACTGTAGCCTGGATTAAAGAAATTGAAACACAAACTCACATCTAAATTCAACTTCTGCAAGTTATTTTAGAGAATAATGACAACATTGTAAACAGTCAAAGGGACACAACTGAGCAAAGCACTGAAATCACAATATTACCTCCCTTGGTAATTTCTCCCTGTCCAGAATGTGGACTATACTAGTGGATGCTGACCTTAACAAAATGTTGTTTTTCTTCGCTCCAGTTGTCAAGGATGCTCTTGGCCAGCTCAGATCCAGTCTTGTCAACAAAATCTCGGAGAGTCTCATCCATAAATGTTGCATCCGCGGCTGAGAGAGATTCAAGAGACACTGACTCCTGGTTACAGAGCTGGTCAAACCTCTTGATTCTGGAACAGAAGCACCACGTGTCATCAGACTTGTAGGTGACTCAAGGCAGTGGATGTGACTTTGGCTATATTCAAACTGTCACAATGATCTAATGATCTAAATTGTTTGCAAAACAAACTTACTTGTCATAGCAATAGGCAATGCCACCTGACATTCCAGCAGCAAAGTTTCGGCCGGTGAGACCCAAGACAATGACCCGACCTCCCGTCATGTACTCACAGCCATGGTCTCCGCAACCCTGGAACACCAACCCCAATACTTACTACAGAACAACTACATAACACAACACTGTGGAATAGAACCACCACCCTACCCCTCAATACAACCAGTACTTGTAAGTCTCCCAAACAAGAGCCCCCATTACAACCAGAGTACTTGTACAGTCTTAGGAATAGAACCCTTCCAGTACGCCCCTCCAATACAACTACTACAAAAGGTTCAGGAAAGAAGAGGTATGATTCCACACAGTTACAATCCCCCATATACATTATATTCCATAACACAAGGAAGTGAAAGACATGATGGCATCTCACCTCACAGACAGCGACAGCCCCCGAGTTTCTCACACAGAACCTCTCTGCTGCCTGGCCTCGGAAGTAGGCCTTGCCCGATGTGGCTCCATACAGACACACGTTGCCCACAATGATGTTGTTTTCAGACTTGAAGCTGGCTGGCATATCCTTGGGTGGGAAGATGACAAGCTCACCTCCAGACAGACCCTAAAAATAGTTTCAACATGTCATCTTGTCTCAAAACCAAAATCGCAAATTTCGGTGACTTTTTATGCTGCTTTCAGCAATTGTCAGTATCACAAACTTTGACCAACCCAAAACACCTTCAAACTAACAAGGCTCTAGGACAATGTTTATTCCTTTGGTTGTCATCTATAATTCAATCTTGTCGGAACAGCATCCTGGCAATATTTACGTCTGGGCCACATGAACTATTTTAGTTGCAGATCATTAACATAGGACTGGAGTGATACACAATGAACCAGATCACACTGGAGCCACCAGATACTCATTTATTGCCTAATGACATACATGGACTACTACACCCTACTCTGCCCTGCCCTGCCCTAGAAATATCACTGACTGAGTTTAGTTTTACGCCGCTTTTAGCAATATTCCAGCAATATCATGGCGGGGGACACCAGAAATGGGCTTCACACACTGTGCCCATGTGGGGAATCGAACCCGGTCTTCAGCGTGATGAGCCAATGCGCTTTAACCACTAGAAAATATGAAGTGGGTGAGGTGAAATTTGGTTTAACCTAGCTGGAGAATATTTCCTGTACCCATGAATGCCTTGTACTAGCCCAGACTTAAGCTGGTTTTATAGTGCTAGGCAGGGACCAACAAATACCATATTTTACACATTATACTGACTCCTCTTTGTTGTATGAACGCCAGGCAGGACCAACAAGGATGGAACCTTTTTGTATGACGTGGTGGGGATCGAACCCGCGACCTTCTGCTCTCCGAGCGGACGCCCTAACCACTACACCACGGAGGCGGTTCCTAGCAATATGATATTGTGAGACATAATAATAATCTTCACACTGATCCCTGACATCTGTCTACTCACCTTGCAGACATAATCATTGGCATCTCCCTCCAGTGTCACGTGGACGCCTTTAGCCAAGAAGGCACAGAAGCTCTGACCTCCGGACCCCGTCAGTTTTAGCACAATGCTGTTGTCAGGCAGGCCTGCCTCAACAAACCGTCTGGAAACAGAACATCCACATTTTATTCTCAACTCTCAGTTACTGATAACTAAACAGAAACTACTATCGGATACTGCAATGACGTGTGTCCTAGCCTCAAGATCTCACGCCATTAAAGGGATAGTGCATATATGATTCTTTGGGGATTTTAAATTGTACATTAAATAACTTTGTTACACCTTCACTTCTCACACAACAACAATAGTGAGTGAGTGAGTTTAGTTCTACACCACACTAAGCTATGGTGGCGGTCTGTAAATAATCGAGTATGGACCAGACAATCCAGTGAGCAGCAGCATGAGCATCGATATGTGCAATTGGGAACCGATGACATGTGTCAACCAAGTCAGCAAGCCTGCATAATAAGAACAGAGCTGCACAGAGCAAAGCTGACAACACAAATATTAGCTTCTGTCATGTTTTACATCAGAATAAAAAACATGACAGAAGCCGATTTATATAAATTAAAGAATAAACCTATGTGTTTTACTGACGGATAATTTACAAAAATAGTAACTGACAGCTTCATAAAAATTAGAAGAGCGTGTTTATAAAAGCCTAGATTACAATACAGACATTTCTCAGGTATATTGATGAAGTCATTCCTTGCATCAGTCGTTGCAGGCTATTGTTTACAAACAGTGCTTCTGAACAGTCCCTCTAGGAACCCCTAGGCACTGCCATCATGTGGACTGTATCCTCTGGACCTACCTTGAGATGTGGTAGCTGAGGGTTGAAGCAAATGCTCGGTCTTCGTTAGTGACCTTGAGTTCAATAACAACCTGCTTGGTGCGACCTTCGAACACATCAGCTGCCTTAGCTATCAGAAAGTTGTCCTGTAAAGTACAGAATGTTCCATGAACAAGGTCATATAACAGAACTAAAACCACTATCATCAAGGTTGGGTAAATGACCCTAAAATATCTAAAAAATGCTTGATTCTGAAAGGGTATTTATTACTGAACATGCCATTCAGTGTCACAGACTTGTATTGTAGGATTCAATTCATGTGTTGTGTCTCCAGTTGGTGCCCTGGTAAACATTGGACAGCCTTAAAATAATTGTGTTGATTGAGTTGGCTCCAGGAAAATATAAAGATAATAAAACAGATGACCCTATCTTGAACAGCTTCAGGACAGGAGACCTACCAGCCTCTTCTCAAAGCCAAACAGCTGTTTGACAGTTCCCCTTGGATGCTGACGCCAGGTCGGATTTCAAGGGCATTCTTCAGAATCTTGGAGAAGTCCAGAAGCTGAGCCTTGGGGTTCTCTGGGTCTGGACTGAACTTCAACTTGTCTGTGCGTCCGATCAACTCCTGAATGGTCCTCACACCAATCTTGGCCATCAACTCACGCACCTGGGTTAACACAAAAGGAGGTTTTAGTCCAGTTCATAAAATACCTCCAATATGATAGAGAGATGTCCAGCTCTTCAATGGTATAGCAAAGATCACTACCCAACCAGTGTAATCAGTAACAGTGGCAATATGTAGTTAAAAATACCTTGTTCATATATGATCATTCATTCCTATTCCTACTGACTATGAGTTACTGAGACATGAGATATACCATTCCTTACAAATATATGATTGTCAGCTTATCTCAAGTACATTACACATACATAACAGTTGGACTAGCTGCGTGACTCACCTCCTCAGCCAACAGGAACAGGAAGTTGACAACGTACTCCGGCTTCCCAGCAAACTTGGCCCTCAACACAGGGTCCTGGAACATAACAACAGTTTAAACCATCCACAAACATGTTACAGATGATCCTGTAGCTCACCTAAACCACCATTGTTCTCCATGTATATGAAGTTGAACTGTTCCAGTCATGAACTGACAGGATGCTGCAGGCCATACAGCTTACAGTGAGTGCTCCTGTATTGTCCTAAACATCTTTCAGTAAGCTGTCAGCAAACAGAATCAAGACAAATTGTTCTTAAACTGTATAGCCCTACCTGTGTTGCTATGCCAACTGGGCAGGTGTTAAGGTGGCATTTTCTCATCATGGTGCAGCCAAGTGCTATGAGTGGAGCTGTACTGAAGCCGAACTCATCTGCTCCTAACATGGCAGCAATCAGAACATCTCTTCCTGAAACACATGGCGAACATAATGCCTCAGCTTATAGGTCAGACTTTCAGAATCACACATGACAAACATAACGCCTCAGCTTATAGGTCTGACTTTCAGAATCACACATGACAAACATAATGCCTTAGCTTATAGGTCTGACTTTCAGAATCACACATGACGAACATAATGCCTTAGCTCATAGGTCTGACTTTCAGAATCACACATGACAAACATAATGCCTTAGCTTATAGGTCTGACTTTCAGAATCACACATGACGAACATAATGCCTTAGCTTATAGGTCTGACTTTCAGAATCACACATGGCGAACATAATGCCTCAGCTTATAGGTCTGACTTTCAGAATCACACATGACAAACATAATGCCTCAGCTTATAGGTCTGACTTTCAGAATCACACATGACAAACATAATGCCTCAGCTTATAGGTCTGACTTTCAGAATCACACATGACGAACATAATGCCTCAGCTTATAGGTCTGACTTTCAGAATCACACATGACAAACATAATGCCTCAGCTTATAGGTCTGACTTTCAGAATCACACATGACAAACATAATGCCTTAGCTTATAGGTCTGACTTTCAGAATCACACATGACCTAACATAATGCCTTAGCTCATAGGTCTGACTTTCAGAATCACACATGGCGAACATAATGCCTTAGCTTATAGGTCTGACTTTCAGAATCACACACACATTAACATAATGCCTCAGCTTATAGGTCTGACTTTCAGAATCACACATGACAACATAATGCCTTAGCTTATAGGTCTGACTTTCAGAATCACACATGGCGAACATAATGCCTCAGCTTATAGGTCTGACTTTCAGAATCACACATGACTAACATAATGCCTCAGCTTATAGGTCTGACTTTCAGAATCACACATGGCTTAACATAATGCCTCAGCTTATAGGTCTGACTTTCAGAATCACACATGACGAACATAATGCCTTAGCTTATAGGTCTGACTTTCAGAATCACACATGGCAAACATAATGCCTTAGCTTATAGGTCTGACTTTCAGAATCACACATGACAAACATAATGCCTTAGCTTATAGGTCTGACTTTCAGAATCACACATGACAAACATAATGCCTTAGATTATAGGTCTGACTTTCAGAATCACACATGACAAACATAATGCCTTAGCTTATAGGTCTGACTTTCAGAATCACACATGACAAACATAATGCCTTAGCTTATAGGTCTGACTTTCAGAATCACACATGGCGAACATAATGCCTCAGCTTATAGGTCTGACTTTCAGAATCACACATGACAAACATAATGCCTCAGCTTATAGGTCTGACTTTCAGAATCACACATGGCAAACATAATGCCTTAGCTTATAGGTCTGACTTTCAGAATCACACATGACAAACATAATGCCTTAGCTTATAGGTCTGACTTTCAGAATCACACACATGACAAACATAATGCCTCAGCTTATAGGTCTGACTTTCAGAATCACACATGACAAACATAATGCCTCAGCTTATAGGTCTGACTTTCAGAATCACACATGACAAACATAATGCCTTAGCTTATAGGTCTGACTTTCAGAATCACACATGACAAACATAATGCCTTAGCTTATAGGTCTGACTTTCAGAATCACACATGACAAACATAATGCCTTAGCTTATAGGTCTGACTTTCAGAATCACACATGACAAACATAATGCCTTAGACTTTCAGAATCACACAACATAACATAATGCCTCAGCTTATAGGTCTGACTTTCAGAATCACACATGACAAACATAATGCCTTAGAGCTTATAGGTCTGACTTTCAGAATCACACATGGCAAACATAATGCCTCAGCTTATAGGTCTGACTTTCAGAATCACATGACAAACATAATGCCTTAGCTTAAGGTAACTTTGAATCACACTGACAAACATAATGCCTTAGCTTATAGGTCAGACTTTCAGAATCACACATGACAAACATAATGCCTTAGCTTATAGGTCTGACTTTCAGAATCACACATGGCATAATGCCTTAGCTTATAGGTCTGACTTTCAGAATCACCCAGCTTAATGCCTTAGCTTATAGGTCTGACTTTCAGAATCACACATGGCAAACATAATGCCTTAGCTTATAGGTCTGACTTTCAGAATCACACATGACAAACATAATGCCTCAGCTTATAGGTCAGACTTTCAGAATCACACATGACAAACATAATGCCTTAGATTATAGGTCTGACTTTCAGAATCATAGTGTACATCCTTTAGTTTCTGCTAATGCATTTTACTCTTTTGTCAAAATACCATTCCTTCATTTCTCACCTGATCTAATCTGACCGTCTGCCTGTAGCACGACCCTTGACCTGAGATCATTGAGGACCAGGGTCTGGTGAGTCTCGGAGATCCCAAGCTCCCACGGTAGCCCAGCATTCTTGATTCCGGTCCAGCTACTGGCGCCAGTGCCGCCATCGTGTCCAGAGATAGTGATATGCTCAGCCTTGCCCTGGACAAGACACATGTAGCTACAGGTACTCCTCTGCTTGTGTTTACATTCTTAGGATGTACGTTGTCATCAGAAAGTTTCTTTCTTAATTATATTAGAATGTTTTGTTTTTGTTTTATAAAACATAAATGAGGATTAGCTTACCATTTTTCAGTAAAAGAAATGTTTGATCAAAACTTGTCCAGTGGTTGGGGATGGTCAAGTTTTTACCTTACAAAAATTCATTGAAGTAAGTTAGGAAATCATGATTTTCTGTTGTCAGTTGGTTATTTCATGTAACACAGAGTGTTAAAATAAAGCTTAAGATAATGTATATCTGATGTTATCAGTTGGTCTCTGATGTATAACCATGACCCTCACCTTGGCAACCCCTGATGCAACAATACCCACTCCCATCTCGGACACCAGCTTGACACTGATGCGGGCATCGGGATTGGCAGCCTTCAGGTCATGGATCAACTACAGACAGAAACACACATCACAGATCTGCTCCAAAATGATACACATCACAGACTCATTAAATTTCTGGTTACAGATCAACTACAAACAGAACCACCTGTCAGTGCTTAATCCAATTTCAGTAATGATTAACGTGCACACACCTCTGCCAGATCCTCAATGGAGTAGATGTCGTGATGAGGGGGAGGGCTGATCAGACCCACCCCGGGGATAGAGTGACGTGTGCGGGCAATGTCCTTCGTCACCTGAAACAGGTAATAAATCCACTAATCACCATGACAGAAACATGTTATAATCTTAGAAAATAAAGAATTGATAAGAACATCCTAAAATGTGAAAAAGCTTTAAATCTTTGCCATAAAAGCATGGTGTGATAGTGAAGAACATCCACCAGACAACACTGTGTATTATAACTGTTACGCATCATGTTCCCTCACTTCAGACACTGACCTTGTAGCCTGGCAACTCTCCACCCTCGCCTGGCTTGGCTCCCTGAGCCATCTTGATCTGAAGCTCATCAGCGTGAGCGAGATAGGAACTCGTCACACCAAACCTCCCTGATGCAACCTGCAAAAACAAACAGATCATATACCTACATCTGCTGCATATATTTGTGTATATTTCCAAAAATCTGTCATGAGGTGAGGTGAGGTGAAATTGGGTTTAACGTCGTGCTTGAGAATATTTCGCTCATATGACGACGTGCATGTGTGTGTATGTGTATGTGTGGCTGCTTGTACGAGCCCAGACTTAGGCTGGTTTTATAGTGCTAGCCCACTGAGATACCATGCGGCAGTGAAGCATGAATACCCCACTCAGACACATTATACTGACTCAGAGCCGACCAGTCCTTGTTGTACCCATTAATGCCGGCCAGGCAGGAACCAACAAGTACCATATTTTAACGCTCTTTTGGTATGTGTCGGCGGACTTTTACACCACGGAGGCGGTCCAAATCTGTCATGAAATATACAGTGTTTTGTTTGATGATTAATGATAATTAGACTTGATGAACACCTACCTGTTTGATCTTGGACCTGGCGTTGAACTGTGGGTCCTCGTTGAGGTACCTGTCTGGGTTCTCCCCTCCCTCCCCAGTGTTCGACTTGGCTCCTATTCTGTTCATGGCCATAGCCAGCGTGGTGTGGGCCTCATAGGAGATACTCCCAAAACTCATGGCCCCTAATGTCACAACATTATATTAAATACATTTCAATGAATCCAAGAAAAACACACAGTATTTGGTCAGCTGAAACTCTCATTGCTAAAAGCATTGTTGACACCTAGTAACAACATGAGCTGGATAGATATTCCTGCTAAAAGATTTGGACATATTTTCTATATAGTGAGTGAGTGAGTGAGTGAGGTTGGTTTTATGCCACTTTTAGCAATATTCCAGCAACATCACAGCGCGGGGACACCAGAAATGGGCTTCACACATTGTACCCATGTGGGGAATTGAACCCGGGTCTTCGGCGTGATGAGCCAATGCTTTACCCACTTGGCTACCCCACCGCCCCTTTTCTATATAGAAAAAGTATATGACCGAGTAAATGTGTAAGAATAACACCATCTTGAACTTATTTTCAATAAACATGCTGTCCATGCAAGTGGAGAATAGGTCTTCCAGATTAGTTCATGGCAGGGGACACCTAATTTATTACATATTATTGAATAAAGTCCCAGACATGCACTCTTTAACAGTTTTTATGCGCTGGTCAAATATTGTGATGCACTTAAAACTCAACATTTTATCTACAATTTTGTACAAATACTGACATCATGCATACACAGTAAACAATATGTAACCCAGAAAACGACAAGTTTACCGTATCAACAAAGACAAATAATGATCACAACATGCACACCTGTGCAGAATCTGCGGACGATGAACTTTGCCTCCTCCACTTCAGCAATGTCCAGTGGGTGGTCAGAGAAGACAAAGTCCACTTGCCCACGGAGGGCACACTGCTGGGACGACTTCTTGGATGATTCCACAAAGCGAGCGTAGGCATCCTTGTTATCGGTCTTCACGGCCTCCTGTTACCACAGAACATAATACTTGTCATCTGACTACACAACCTGTGCTACTAGCTGGAGAGTCGGTAGATGAGGACAGTTGATGTGAACATGAAGGGGACAACACCAGCTGACTTACCTGTAGATTGGCAATGGTGAGGGGGTCGTTCATGTGTTTCTCACCCCCATCTCTCCAGTGGTAGAAGCCAGGATCAGCCACGATGATGTTGTCACAGTCTCGAGACTTGTAGGCAACAGAGTGACGGTTCAATAGCTGGAGAACACATGATTGAAAGTTAGATCCACTACCACACAAAACAACATCACATATCTAGGAGAATGCAAGTATATGCTAGAGTAAAAGAGTTTAAAAATATGTACCATTTCTTACTGAATTACATAGTGACTGAGGAACTATAAGTTGTATCAATGAAAAATGGGAGAACATGTACAACCACTCCTAGTTCCAGGCCCTCTCCCTCTCACATCGTTTAACATGAACCTCCTACATTTACAATGGGATCATGACTCAGTGTAACCTTACCTCTGTAGCTAGCACCTTAAAGTTGGCACCCCCAATCCTGGAGGCTGTTCCCTCAAAGCAACGGTCAATGACCTCTTTGTCCAGACCAACTGCCTCAAAGATCTGGGCCCCCTGAAATACAACCATTTGAACCCTCGGTGAGCATTTAGCGTTTAACAACTCTCACAACATAACACTCCATTACTGTTAAGGCAGCTGACCAGGATACAAACCTTGCACTATAGGGGACCACTATATGGGTTGGTACATCTCCAAAAACTGTAAATGAGTATTTGTCTGGGACTTCTTAATAATGTAATAAATTAGGTAGGGCTACTCTGGAAGACCTACGTACCACAATAGAAAATCCATTTAACCACCATCATCTCACTTCCTGCTAATGCATAGACTTAGGGCAGATAACTCTCACATACCTTGTAGCTGTGTAGAGTGGAGATCCCCATCTTGGCCATCACCTTGGAGATGCCCCGAGCACATGCAGCCCGGAAGTTCATGTAGATCTCCTCATCCGCTAGTGGGGGGTCCAGGATGCCCTGTTCCCTCAGCCGCCGCACTGTCTCAAACACCAGGTAGGGGCAGATGGCATCCACACCATAGCCAAGCAGTGTACACAGGTGGTGCACCTCTCTGTGGAGGCAGAACAATGAATGAAGCCCTGCTAACCCTACTTATTAGAACAGTCAAAATTCTCAAATTAACAAAAGTCTTGAATACTTCAAAAACTGAGACTCTCTGATGAGAAGAAACTTTCAGTCACAAACAACACAGTCTGTAACCAGTGAAAAGTGTTTACTCAGCAATGACCACTGGTATACAGCAAGTATTGAAACCTACTTTCCTTTTGAAATATCTACTCTACTTATCTACTACTGTGAAAACATACAATGGGCAGTACTGTCATCATAATAAGTTAAGGAAACTGTTCCAGAGAGTATGTTTTAATAGTTATCTACCCTGACGACCTCTTACCTTGCTTCCCCTGTCTCTACAATAAGTCCAACCTTCATTCGGAGTTTGCGGTCAATCAGGTAGTGATGGACTGCACCCACTGCCAGCAGCGAGCTGCAAGACACAACATACTCCATCACCACACACAGCTTGTTGATACATACCAGTACCAGTTGAACCTACATGGTTTCTAGAGTTTGAGTTGTTTTACATTGGTTAAAATTATTTGAGTATATTTGGTTATAATTCCTGAAGCAATTTTTCAACAAAATTTCTCAATTGATCAGATTGATCATAGGACTCATAGTCTCATAGTTTGTAACATGTTTTATGACACCCACCTACTCTACCTGTAACAAAGTTCATCAGGAGGTTACACATTTCCCCAATCGAAATTCGAAATTCCCAACTTTTGGTTCATTGCTGCTGGATATCGTCTTATTTTCAGTATAGTCCAACTTTTCATAATGAAAACATAACGATTGGGCATGCTGATCCCAATTAAATTTCCAATGCTTAACTTATGTTCAAGTTGGCAACTTTATATTTGAAAAAATAGCACTGCATTCAAATAGTTATGACGAATTTTGATAACCCTTCTTTTGCAGCATCATTTTTTCATGGCCCTCTGCCCTTAATCTCTTGCCCTTTATAATAAATGACCAGTCCCTTTAGTTTTAAGTATCACCATTACCTGACCGGAACAAAGTGGGAGCCCCACCTTTTAGTGCCATTCCTGTCTGACAAAGGACAATGAGCTTGTAGTCGCCGTCTGCTGCTGTGGCTGCCTGCTCACACACTGAATTGAGGGCTGGTAGAAGTCCGTCCGGGCCTGCCTCAACTGGGAACACCATGTCGATCACCTTGGTCTGACACACAAAATTACATGTGAGCATCTGCACAATAAACCATCTATTGCATAAATAGATTGTTTCCAACATTGTGTGACGATCCAGTGCAACTGTTGAATATGATTATTTGATAAATGCATATTGATTTTACCACAATATTGACAAAACTATATGTCTCTTTTGAGATGTTTAATGACCATTGATCACAGATTACTCCACATCAAATTAGTGACTGCTTGTATTCGTGATCAAATCGTCCCATTGTCAACATGAAGGAATGTGCTGTGATACTGCCTGTATATCTTTATACCAGCTCCTGTGACAACACCTGCTCTGGCCCCTTACCTTCCACCCCTTGTGGTTGCAGTTCCTCAGCACCTCCATGTCCCACAGTGAGAGGATGGGCTGCTCCAGCCACAGTCGCTGGCACTGCTCTGCGCTCGGTTCCAGGATGTTCGCCTCCGGACCCACAGGGCATGCCTGCAACAGGTCACAGGTCAAGGTTACTAATGGCAACAGAAGGGTTTATATCAAATAAGTTCAGTAGATTAAATTCTGAAAAAAGATAAAAAACAAAGAGTGAACCTACAAGTGACATGACGATTTTCTCCCTGAAGGGGTCAATGGGAGGGTTGGTGACCTGGGCAAACAGCTGCTTGAAGTACTCAAACACAAGTGGGTTGAAGCGGGACAGGCAAGCCAGGGGAGCATCGTTTCCCATTGAACCAAGAGCTTCTTTCCTGAAGGAGAAGTTTGTGTACAGTCACTCTCCAGTAAAAATAAGTTAGGGAGTTTTGTTCTACTACAGCCACCAGTATTCCAGCTCTACCATGGCAGTCTGCAAAAAGATGTATCTGGACAAAGCAGTGACATACTCTGACAAGTCCCAAAGTGACTCACCTATTATGACCAGCAATAACCTGTTAGACACCTGCTTTAACCTTGGTCCCAATGCAAACTCATACATGACCAATAGGAGATTAACAAGGAGACAAAGTCATCAATATCCCCCGCAATGGCAAAATACTCTTCATGATTATGTCTACGAGTTATGATTATGTCAAATATTTAGGTGTGTATATAGAAAAGTGGAAGGAGAGTATTGAGAGGTTTATAAAGTTCTGCTCCAGCAAGGAGCACTATCACCAATTTCAGTCTAAGTCAAACTTGTTGCCATGGAAATGCCAAAAATATTTTATTCAGAAATCCAAAACTACCAAAAGACACCAGTACACCACCAGACCAATCTATGTGCCAAGTTTGGTGAAGAAATAGTGAACAGTTTTAGAGTTCTGCTCCGGAAAAGAGCACAACCACCAATTTCAGTCAAAGTCGAACTTGTTGCCATGGAAACACCAAAAATATTTTATTCAGAATTCCAAAACTACTAAAAGGCACCAGTACACCACCAGATCCATGTATGTGCCAAGTTTGGTGAAGAAATATTAAACGGTTTTAGAGTTGTGCTCCGGAAAAGACAAATGTGCACGGACGGATGGACGCACGCACGCACGGAAGGAGTCCATTTTAATACCAATAAATAACAATAACAATAAATTGCTTCATTGAAATAAAGTTATGCTGGTGACATAAACTATCTATGTAGGAGCCGCCCATTTTTTCTACCAATTGGCATTTTTACACAAATTTATGTTCATGACATCAAACGAAGTTCCACCAAATTTGACCTGTCTTGGGGAGTCTGTGGGGGCAGAACTGGGGAAAGGCCTTAACTATGGGTAGTGGTCTAGAAGTGTCTATACTAGTTACCCACAGATAGCAAAACATGGATGGTAGAGCAAACAGTGTGTGGTAATAACTAAACTGTCGTACCAAGATGAAGTTAGCACAGCTGCAGCTGCCATAGGACACTTACTTGTCCCTGATCATGGGCAGGACCAACATGTTGAGAGCCTCAATGGTGTAGCCAAACATCGGCAGTCGAGAATCCTCCTCCACACAGCTCCCGCTCCCGCGGCCAAGGTCATGCCGCTCGACCTCAGGGGGGTCAAGGCTGCCTGAGTTGTAAGACCTCTGCAGCTCGGCCATAGATATAGTCTGCAAGGGGAGTGAATAGTGGAATCATTCACAAAGTAACTGCCTTATTGTGGCATATTCTGGATAATGCCAAACTAATAAACCAACTTCAAAGTAATCTTAGACACTGTAAATCTTCATTTCAATAATCAGTATGGTTTGAACTGCACTGAAAAATATTTCAAGACATGTCAGCTCAATCCATGAAGAAAATGCCAACATTTCTCAGGACCAACGGTTGAATGCTGACGAAGATAACAGCAAATCTGAGCACCTAACTCTCAATTTACAGATTCAGACACCAAGGGGAACAAGTCTGCAAACCAAATGGCAGCTTGTGTGACGCTCATCTGCAAACTTTTCCAATTGCAGCTTGTGTGACTGTGCTCATCTTGGACCACCACTTTTCCACAGGTCTCGCTTACCTCGGACAACCACTTGCCCACTGGTCTGATGGAGCAAATCTGTGACTTGAGGACTTCGTCCTTCATGAAGACTTTCTCCTTTGTGTCCACCAGCAACATACGTCCTGGCTTCAGTCGACCCTGGGAAGGAGGAGGATGCTAATCAGAGGAGTCATACAATCCTTGTTGGAAGAAATCACCATCTCATTTGACTGAATACTTATCTCTGGCAATCTGGTCATCTCCAACAAGACCACAAATATGGATCAGATCAAGCCCCAGAAAACCCCATTTTAACAGTTTTCCGAGAAATAATTACAATCTGACCTGTATGCAGCAATACAGGACAGAAATATATTTAAGGAACATATTCAATCAACTTGGACAACCAGCATCAAAGTGTGACTAGTTTGACAAGATAAATCAATGATGAAGCAAGCAGGAGGGAGGGATATCTCAAGGTAAACTATACAGTCGTCTGCTTGCAGGGCAGTCAGTATCACCAAGGAGGCAAAATAAAGCATCCTGCATCTACTCTAGTTCAGAAATTCCTGTCATCTCACCTTCTGAATGACCTCACTTGGCAATCTGTTGGTGACGCCCACCTCACTGGACATGTACATGAAGTTATCTTTAGTCACGTAGAACCGAGATGGACGCAGGCCGTTGCGATCAAGAATGGCTCCAATGTATCGTCCATCAGTGAATGTGAGCAGAGCTGTAGTAGACAAGTCAGAAAACTAAACTACAGCAACTACAGGGAAGTCCAGCAACTACAGTTTGTTCAGATGAAGTGAGTAAACAATCGCTTCTATTTTCATTAGCATTAAAGTGTTTGAGTATGTGTTTACGCTGCTTTTAGCTATATTTGATCAATATAACAGCGAGGGACACCAGAAATGGGCTTCACACATTGTATCCATGTGGGGCATCAGCATTAAAACAAAGCATACGTTAATAGCATTTCTTTGTGAATAATACAATCTTCTAAATATGCCTACCAGGTCCATCCCAGGGTTCCATGGCAAAGGCGCTCCACCTATAGAAAGCCTTCTTGTCCATGCCCATGTTCTTGTCATTCTGCCATGCCTCTGGCACCATGGTCATCACAGCCTGGGGACAAGATTTTGTGTAGAATTCTCCCAGTAAAGATTCACGAAAGTGTACACAATAGAACCAATATGTCACAGTTAATTGAAGTGAAATCAGGTCTTTGAAAACATTTGTCACAAGGCTG
This sequence comes from Haliotis rubra, assembly GCF_003918875.1. Taxonomy (NCBI): domain Eukaryota; kingdom Metazoa; phylum Mollusca; class Gastropoda; order Lepetellida; family Haliotidae; genus Haliotis; species Haliotis rubra. Next base: position 478,279 of record NW_025766970.1, read on the forward strand.
TATTCTAAAAACACTTAAAGTTGTGCTTATTCAGTCGATATCATTTAGCAATGAATAGTTTGGAAATCCCTCATCTGTTAAGTTTAGATTAAAACAATATTTTACTCCTGGATGAATCTCCAACAGAGAAATGTTAAACAATGGGAGGACATAGTATGTGGTTTACTGACCTCTGGGAGGGACCTGCCTCCAGCCATGCAGAGAAACTCCAGGACGTTGTCGACACAGCCGGAGTCGGACATGCCCTCCTCCACCACGGGGTAGACCATCTTCAGCTTGTCCCCATACACCTGGCTGTTCATCACCCCCTCCCTGGCCTTCATCAGGTTGACGTTGCCACGCAGGGTGTTGATCTCTCCATTGTGGGCCAGGTATCTGGGCAGGGCAGTGGGACATGTTAGCAACACGACACAGAATATGTCAGGATCATCAACCATTTGCTGGAACAAACTGGCCTTAACTTACCACCACAGTAAGTGGGGGACCCCAACACTGGTCTTAACGTACCACCACAGTAAGTGGGGGACCCAAACACTGGTCTTAACTTACCACCACAGTAAGTGGGGGACCCCAACACTGGTCTTAACTTACCACCACAGTAAGTGGGGGACCCCAACACTGGTCTTAACTTACCACCACAGTAAGTGGGGGACCCCAACACTGGTCTTAACCACTCACAGTAAGTGGGGGACCCCAACACTGGTCTTAACTTACCACCACAGTAAGTGGGGGACCCCAACACTGGTCTTAACTTACCACCACAGTAAGTGGGGGACCCCAACACTGGTCTTAACTTACCACCACAGTAAGTGGGGGACCCCAACACTGGTCTTAACTTACCACCACAGTAAGTGGGGACCCCAACACTGGTCACGCATACCACCACAGTAAGTGGGGGACCCCAACACTGGTCTTAACGTACCACCACAGTAAGTGGGGGACCCCAACACTGGTCTTAACGTACCACCCCAGTAAGTGGGGGACCCCATCACTGGTCTTAACTTACCACCACAGTAAGTGGGTGTCACCAGTACACAGGGTGAGACAGGACATACATACCTCTGTGGGTGTGCCCGCTCCCAGCTGGGGAAGGTGTTGGTGGAGAAGCGACTGTGGATGAGGGCAATGTGGGTCTCGAAGTCGGGGTCTGTCAAGTCGTAGTAGTACTTCCACAGCTGGTCTGTGCTCAGAAGACCCTGGATGTCAGACAAAAAGGAGTCAGCATGGATCACCTCAGTACTGTTCTGTCTACATGAGGTAAACAACTGGACATCACACTGACATCTCCTGCTATTCATGGGACTCTTGGTCCAGTCTACATAACACCTGTACCCAAAATACTCAGACCAGAGTTATACATTCCCAAAGATGGATCAACTCTTTGCTGCATGTGTAAATATTTCAACAACAATGTTTAACAAGAACAAGCAGACAGCGAAATCCTGATAAAATATCAATAGCAACAGCTAGGTATTAGAATAGTTCACCCTTAATGAGAGCATCACCTGTCATCTAAGTGACCACTTCACAAGGGTATATTCAGACACAGTGATCCACTTACCTTGTACACGATGATCTCATGATGGAGGCTGCAGATGTAGAAGCGCCGGGTGGCAGTAGGGATGTGGTGAGATGCGTACTTCCGCAGCAGGTACATCTGCCACAGCAAGGTCAGGCAATACACATCATGTGTGCAACAAACTTCCTTCCTTCAAGTGTGTTCAAAATCTTATTTCCCTTAGGGCATGAGCAAGGAACTCATTTTGTACCATTTCTGTACAACCAACATATTTTTCTGCATGTGTGTGCAACAAAATGTATTCTCTTCCTGTGTGTACAACAAACATATTTATCTATATCTGCTTGTAGCTTGTGTAATACCTTTACTCTCTCCTGCCTACTCTTACACTTCAATCAACCTACTTCTAAATGCATGTGTGGTATCTATCAACATGCATTCATTTCTGTTCCTGGGAGACACAGTACATTTCTCTCCTGACGTGGCACAAAAATCATTATCTAATCCTGAACAAAACAAAATGATGATAGATTTCCAAATGAACCTGAAACCTTTCAATTTGTATTTTTAAAGTGAAACCCAGAAAATAAAGTTCTTTGAACATGATCAGTAAGTTCTAAAATAAAACAGCCATTTTAACATTTATTACAAAATCCATGTTTTTAAAAGTCATAACTGCAATCTAATCTTTTGAAAAGCTATAAGGAAACTTATAAACTTTTAAGCAGAACTTTTATGATTTACTGACTGATTTTGCCAAGAACCCAAATGTAATTGAATGAATGACAAGGTGAAAAATATGAACATTACAACTGGGACAACAACAATAACAACATGTCATGCATGTAATGTACATACACCCATGCACCAACAACCTGTCATTGAATGTGCACACTGGACTTGGTGAATGATTATTATTACACATAAGAAAACACACCAATAAAAATGACACTGCAAATCTGATAGATATATCATAATACACAGCAAAAGCAAAATGAAAAGGGTTAATATCTATCAACTTTCTAATCACTGAAAACTGGTGAGTAAGAGGTCTGTAGGCTTTACGTCTCTTTCAGTAGTGTTCCAATCAGCAGGGCAATCCAATTTACATCTGATACAGGGAATGATACATATAATTTACTAAGACATTCCTGAAACAAGTTCAACTCTGAACTTCACACTATATATGTTAATTGGCTCTATTTGAATGACTAATTCTGCACCACATATCCCCACCAGGGTGACACAGGTGTGAGTGTTCTGGTGAAGAAATATCAAGTTAGTGATTGAGATCTGGAGTAAACCAGCTTCTGATAGACTGACAGTCCAATTGTCCACGCTACATCCAATGGACAATAATCACATTTGTAACTACTGAGAAGTAATAATAATACTAAACACTTTTAAATACTGTAGTAACCTTTTTTCTAAAAAAGACTCTTTCAGGAAATGGCACACTATTGTATTAGTGTAAGAAGTGAAAACGAAAACTAGAATAGACAGGAAACATCTGAAGTACTAATATTTATTTTTACATGCAAATACCAAAATGCTAAAAAGCTGAAGTGAATACTGGATGAAAATGTCAACAAAGAATGCAACACAAAGAGATATTTCCACACACTGACACAAGACGTCCTACATATCGTCCTAGCCTACCTGTGCTGCTTGAGCCTCCTATGTTCCAACACAAGAATAAAACACATCCAAGATGTTTAGTATCAGGGAAAACCTTTTATATTACATCTAAAAAAATATGTTAAGCAAAAATATACAATATTGTCGGACATAGAAATTTCATATGCAAATATTCTGTAAGGAAATGTCAGGTTTCCAATTCCTTTGATTGGAATACAATATGAAACAACTGATTTCTGTTCACATTGAAAGCTCAAATTACAAATGACTAATCTTAAGTACCGGTAACTCCAATTTAGAGTATACAATTTTTTCTGTTGCCTAAATCCAGACATACATGCATGAAAAAGCTCATCCTAAATCTCCATTCAGCTGTTCACACAATCAGTTCACAATTAACTGATAGGCAACTCTTAAAGCTTGTCATCACAAACTCCATGCAATGAAGACCAAAGACTTGGACTGTCAAACATAACGACACTCACACACACATATATTGAGTTGGCACTTTCCTTTGCCAGGAATCATTCAGGTCCGCCACAGTATTGACCTCTGTCAATGTATGGCCCTGCCTTCACTGGGGTGTTTTCTCATGGGCACCTTTTACTGTGAGGATGGATAATATCTCACGATTGCATTATCTCACAGGAAGTTCTGTCAAGTTCATTAACTCAAGTTCACCGGCAGAAACCTCAAAAAGACAGGTACAAGTGGCATGTGGGGCGATAGGGTAGCCTAGTGGTTAAAGCGTTCACTCGTCACGCCGAAGACCCGGGTTCCATTCCCCAAATGTGTGCATTGTGTGAAGCCCATTTCTGATGTCCCCGCCATGATATTGCTGGAATATTGCTAAATACAGTGTAAAACAAACCTCACTCACTCACAGCTGGCATGTTGGAACTCACCTGTCTGTAGAACTCTTCCTGGTTGTCTCCCCCTGTCACAAACACCTGTAATAAAAAGGCAGTAAGGTAATTTTCTCTTCTGTTGGAATGTACAGACAAGTAACCATGGTAACAGATACAGACAAGATCATGCAGACAGATCATCTACGATATGTGTCAAGGATTAAAGCAGCAATGTACACAAATGTTGTGACAAGTATAGATACAAAGTTCAAAAATCACTGCAAATAAATAGGCATTTGGACAAATGTGCTGAGGAGATAACGTCCACATATTTCTGATTTGTTTTGTATTGAAGTTGCTTATTTTGTCTACAAAGTCATGACAACTTACATCCTCAATAACCTATGACCCAATCCACCGAAGAGTGCTGGACAGATGGATGTAACTGTGTGTAAACTGTCAACCAAACTACAGGCACCCAGCCACCTGCACACACAACACCACCATGTAACTGGCATGGTAAAGAAACATTTCTAAAAAGAATTCCAAAAATTGATCACAATACTGTATTCTGGAAAAGTTAGCGGTATTTTGTCCTCCAATCTGATGATGTATCAAGTGTGATATTCAGTGTGAGTTGTGCTGTGCACAAGGTGTTCTTAACACTGCAGTACAGCTTGATTCAGCCGATGGAGCTGATTCAGTACGGCTGAAACAAGGCAATGTGCTGGTGTTCCTAATGCCGAGCTGAGATTATTATATATGTAATAATGATATATGGTGCTGATGTTAGTAGCAAGTAACAAAGTGATGAATGTCATCACTGGAACACAAAGGTTTAATCATGTCAACAGGACTTGGCTAAGAAGCTACCTAAATATAGTCTCCATAAACCGGCCAGTAGAGAATACTAGAAGATTACACATAGCAAAGAGGTATCAAATGAGGGGCAATGGATGGATAAGTCAGAATGGAAGGACCAGGTATAACATGACAATTGCTCCAACACATGGTCACATAACATAAGCCTATGACAATTTGAGGAAATCTTGTCATCACCTCTTGTGGCGCTTGGCCCAATTCAACACTGGCATTTCCTTTGACATCAAGATACACATCTGAGGTTTGGTCATGTTACAGACGTGCTTCATGAGGGAAGTCAGATCTCAATGAGGTCATTACATTCAGGTTATGTTTTGTTGCTGGAGATAATCAATTATGATACCTGTCTTGACAGACGAAACATGGACCAGCATGGTGTGCTATTGACACAACTACAAGCACCAGTAGACGGTCTCTGTAGGACTTCCAGTGGCCCATCCATGGACAATATGCAGCTGCTCTCTAGCAGTCAGTGACATCATTACAGACCCAGCCTACATCTGCCATTCAGCTCAGTCATGTCCAAGCCTATCCATAAAGTTCAGACGCCAACTCACAACATTACACAAGACCACTAGCAATGCTCATAGTTTCCATGCTCTAAACACCAATAGTGTCGGTCTAGAAGTTGGTGATTTGTTACTGGTGGTACAACATGTGGTCACCAAGCATGCAGATTACCTGCATTAAGAGATGACTGTTGGTCAGCAACCTGTACTCTGGGGGCCTGGCACAATCAAACTCTGATTGCCTTAGGTTTCTGATTATTCAAACATGGATTTGTCTTGTTGACCTAGGAAGCCTGGTGCAGTGGCTGATCATTCCTGTTTCAGGCAGAAACATTTTTCAAAGTCTGCAAATCACAGACTGAGTTTAGATGTACCAGTTTGAATTATGCGAGTAGCGCTTAGGCATTCATCTCAGTACAGATGACACATTCCCAGTCTGCTTACAAATACAGCATTAAGACTAGACACCTTGTGTTACTGTGGACAATGAAAGTCAACAATAGTAATGGCTCAGAGATACGGTGACCTTCCACGGAGGTGACATTCTATCCTTGTGAATGGAAGAATAACATTGTCCATACTTTGGGGTGTTAGGTTTGGTTCCCAGAATGAGTAAATAACGTTTTATGCCAAATTTGGCAATATTCCTGCAAAATCATAGTGAGAGTCACCAGAAATGGGCTTCACACATTGATCCCATGTGGGGGGAATCAAACCCGGATCTTCAGGGTAACAAGCAAATGCTTTAACCACTGAGCTACCCACTGCCTAGGTTTTGCTCCTGAAACCACGCTATGTTTGCCAAAAATTATCAAAACTGATCTTCTGAAGACTGAATCATGTAGAGTATATTATAGTTGTGGTGAGGATTTCACAGTTGTCTTCAAGTGATCATGTAGAGTATATTAAAGTTGAGGTGAGGATTTCACAGTCTTCAAGTGATCGTGTAGTGTATATTATAGAGTATTTAGTCTTTGATAGTATATTATAGTTGAGGTGAGGATTTCACAGTCTTCAAGTGATCGTGTAGTGTATATTATAGTTGAGGTGAGGATTTCACAGTCTTCAAGTGATCATGTAGAGTATATTATAGTTGTGGTGAGGATTTCACAGTCTTCAAGTGATCGTGTAGTGTATATTATAGTTGAGGTGAGGATTTCACAGTCTTCAAGTGATCGTGTAGTGTATATTATAGTTGTGGTGAGGATTTCACAGTCTTCAAGTGATCGTGTAGTGTATATTATAGTTGAGGTGAGGATTTCACAGTCTTCAAGTGATCATGTAGTGTATATTATAGTTGTGGTGAGGATTTCACAGTCTTCAAGTGATCATGTAGTGTATATTATAGTTGAGGTGAGGATTTCACAGTCTTCAAGTGATCGTGTAGAGTATATTATAGTTGAGGTGAGGATTTCACAGTCTTCAAGTGATCATGTAGAGTATATTATAGTTGAGATTTTCAGTCTTCAAGTGATCATGTAGTGTATATTATAGTTGAGGTGAGGATTTCAGTCTTCAAGTGATCAGTGTAGTGTATATTATAGTTGTGGTGAGGATTTCACAGTCTTCAAGTGATCATGTAGTGTATATTATAGTTGTGGTGAGGATTTCACAGTCTTCAAGTGATCATGTAGTGTATATTATAGTTGAGGTGAGGATTTCACAGTCTTCAAGTGATGTAGAGTATATTATAGTTGAGGTGAGGATTATACAGTCTTCAAGTGATATGTAGAGTATATTATAGTTGAGGTGAGGATTTCACAGTCTTCAAGTGATCATGTAGTGTATATTATAGTTGAGGTGAGGATTTCACAGTCTTCAAGTGATCATGTAGTGTATATTATAGTTGAGGTGAGGATTTCACAGTCTTCAAGTGATCATGTAGTGTATATTATAGTTGAGGTGAGGATTTCACAGTCTTCAAGTGATCGTGTAGAGTATATTATAGTTGAGGTGATGATTTCACAGTCTTCAAGTGATCGTGTGTAGTGTATATTATAGTTGAGGTGAGGATTTCACAGTCTTCAAGTGATCATGTAGTGTATATTATAGTTGTGGTGAGGATTTCACAGTCTTCAAGTGATCATGTAGAGTATATTATAGTTGTGGTGAGGATTTCACAGTCTTCAAGTGATCATGTAGTGTATATTATAGTTGAGGTGAGGATTTCACAGTCTTCAAGTGATCGTGTAGTGTATATTATAGTTGAGGTGAGGATTTCACAGTCTTCAAGTGATCATGTAGTGTATATTATAGTTGAGGTGAGGATTTCACAGTCTTCAAGTGATCATGTAGTGTATATTATAGTTGAGGTGAGGATTTCACAGTCTTCAAGTGATCATGTAGAGTATATTATAGTTGAGGTGAGATTTCACAGTCTTCAAGTGATCATGTAGTGTATATTATAGTTGAGGTGAGGATTTCACAGTCTTCAAGTGATCATGTAGTGTATATTATAGTTGAGGTGAGGATTTCACAGTCTTCAAGTGATCATGTAGTGTATATTATAGTTGAGGTGAGGATTTCACAGTCTTCAAGTGATCATGTAGTGTATATTATAGTTGAGGTGAGGATTTCACAGTCTTCAAGTGATCAAGTGTATATTATAGTTGAGGTGAGGATTTCACAGTCTTCAAGTGATCATGTAGAGTATATTATAGTTGAGGTGAGGATTTCACAGTCTTCAAGTGATCATGTAGTGTATATTATAGTTGAGGTGAGGATTTCACAGTCTTCAAGTGATCATGTGTAGTGTATATTATAGTTGAGGTGAGGATTTCACAGTCTTCAAGTGATCATGTAGTGTATATTATAGTTGAGGTGAGGATTTCACAGTCTTCAAGTGATCATGTAGTGTATATTATAGTTGAGGTGAGGATTTCACAGTCTTCAAGTGATCAAGTGTAGTGTATATTATAGTTGAGGTGAGGATTTCACAGTCTTCAAGTGATCATGTAGTGTATATTATAGTTGAGGTGAGGATTTCACAGTCTTCAAGTGATCGTGTAGTGTATATTATAGTTGAGGTGAGGATTTCACAGTCTTCAAGTGATCATGTAGTGTATATTATAGTTGAGGTGAGGATTTCACAGTCTTCAAGTGATCATGTAGTGTATATTATAGTTGAGGTGAGGATTTCACAGTCTTCAAGTGATCATGTAGTGTATATTATAGTTGAGGTGAGGATTTCACAGTCTTCAAGTGATCATGTAGAGTATATTATAGTTGTGGTGAGGATTTCACAGTCTTCAAGTGATCATGTAGTGTATATTATAGTTGAGGTGAGGATTTCACAGTCTTCAAGTGATCATGTGTAGTGTATATTATAGTTGTGGTGAGGATTTCACAGTCTTCAAGTGATCATGTAGTGTATATTATAGTTGAGGTGAGGATTTCACAGTCTTCAAGTGATGGAGTGTAGTGTATATTATAGTTGAGGTGAGGATTTCACAGTCTTCAAGTGATCATGTAGTGTATATTATAGTTGAGGTGAGGATTTCACAGTCTTCAAGTGATCATGTAGAGTATATTATAGTTGAGGTGAGGATTTCACAGTCTTCAAGTGATCATGTAGAGTATATTATAGTTGAGGTGAGGATTTCACAGTCTTCAAGTGATCATGTAGAGTATATTATAGTTGAGGTGAGGATTTCACAGTCTTCAAGTGATCATGTAGTGTATATTATAGTTGAGGTGAGGATTTCACAGTCTTCAAGTGATCGTGTAGTGTATATTATAGTTGAGGTGAGGATTTCACAGTCTTCAAGTGATCATGTAGAGTATATTATAGTTGAGGTGAGGATTTCACAGTCTTCAAGTGATCATGTAGAGTATATTATAGTTGAGGTGAGGATTTCACAGTCTTCAAGTGATCATGTAGAGTATATTATAGTTGAGGTGAGGATTTCACAGTCTTCAAGTGATCATGTAGTGTATATTATAGTTGAGGTGAGGATTTCACAGTCTTCAAGTGATCATGTAGTGTATATTATAGTTGAGGTGAGGATTTCACAGTCTTCAAGTGATCATGTAGTGTATATTATAGTTGAGGTGAGGATTTCACAGTCTTCAAGTGATCATGTAGAGTATATTATAGTTGAGGTGAGGATTTCACAGTCTTCAAGTGATCATGTAGAGTATATTATAGTTGAGGTGAGGATTTCACAGTCTTCAAGTGATCATGTAGAGTATATTATAGTTGAGGTGAGGATTTCACAGTCTTCAAGTGATCATGTAGAGTATATTATAGTTGAGGTGAGGATTTCACAGTCTTCAAGTGATGGAGTGTAGTGTATATTATAGTTGAGGTGAGGATTTCACAGTCTTCAAGTGATCATGTAGTGTATATTATAGTTGTGGTGAGGATTTCACAGTCTTCAAGTGATCGTGTAGAGTATATTATAGTTGAGGTGAGGATTTCACAGTCTTCAAGTGATCATGTAGTGTATATTATAGTTGAGGTGAGGATTTCACAGTCTTCAAGTGATCATGTAGAGTATATTATAGTTGAGGTGAGGATTTCACAGTCTTCAAGTGATCGTGTAGTGTATATTATAGTTGTGGTGAGGATTTCACAGTCTTCAAGTGATCATGTAGTGTATATTATAGTTGAGGTGAGGATTTCACAGTCTTCAAGTGATCATGTAGTGTATATTATAGTTGAGGTGAGGATTTCACAGTCTTCAAGTGATCATGTAGAGTATATTATAGTTGAGGGTGAGGATTTCACAGTCTTCAAGTGATCGTGTAGTGTATATTATAGTTGTGGTGAGGATTTCACAGTCTTCAAGTGATCATGTAGAGTATATTATAGTTGAGGTGAGGATTTCACAGTCTTCAAGTGATCATGTAGTGTATATTATAGTTGAGGTGAGGATTTCACAGTCTTCAAGTGATCATGTAGTGTATATTATAGTTGAGGTGAGGATTTCACAGTCTTCAAGTGATCATGTAGTGTATATTATAGTTGAGGTGAGGATTTCACAGTCTTCAAGTGATCGTGTAGTGTATATTATAGTTGAGGTGAGGATTTCACAGTCTTCAAGTGATCATGTAGAGTATATTATAGTTGTGGTGAGGATTTCAGATGCAATTCCTATTTATGTTTCCTCCAAAACGTATGTCCAAAATAGGACATTTGATTTTATACCAGGGATGTTTTGGCCTGCATGCTGGGGTGCCTGACATCTTATATTTCATGCTTTTCAAATTCACCAAAGATACATAATGTGAATGTAGTGAATGCATTCTACATGATCCTGCAGCATATTTTCCCCTAAAGTACTGAGTTGTAGAGATATGACATTAACTGTATTGGTTGCCAGGCCATATCTCACATCACTCAGAGTGATAATGGTTGTTACAACAGGGACTCTTTCAATATGCTTTTCCCGGTTTAAATGTGATTGGGTCATATGATATTGAGTTATATGATTTAGCAGGGTGTCAGATAACTTATCCTCATTTATTGTAATCATACAATCACAGAGCAAAAACCATTAACTACATTCTCTGTAGATGAAAGTCAATTGCCAGTCATTGAAATACAAAATTCTTACATCAAACTTTTCACTGAGATAATGAATGTTTAAACAAAAAACTATGATAGAAACTTAAAAAAATATTTCCTAACTTGACACCCTGGTATCATTACTGTACAGATCATTGTCTGATATAATCAGAAGCAACTATAAAGGTGTTTTATTTAGTTTCAATTAATTTAAATTTTCTTGTTGTAGCTGCTGAAAGGGAAGAAATGACACAACAAATGAAATATTTTGTTGTACAAATGGGGATACTAACAAACCTAGCACACACCAGAATTGATCTCTGACAGGAGCTCAATTCTCACTTAGATTCTCGTAGCCATGGCTTCGAAAGTGATCAGTGAAAACGGCAAGTCAGCAAAACTGAAAAATATGTGAAATTACGCACAAGAGCGGAAACATTTACAGCTCAATCATGGAAAGCAATGAGGATCTAATATTAGAAACACAAACATGACTAATGCTTAAATACCTGCAATAGAAGTGGTTAACATGACAAGGCTAGCAGTGTTGATGATATATATGATGGTGACTGCAACAGCAGAGAAAATATACAATATTGGCACAAGAATATATTCCTAAGGTAAAAATACTATAATCTCCATTAAACTAGCATATGTAAAAAATATTATTTCCAATAAATTTGACATTTTGATCAGTTAGTATATCTCACATATTGCATTTCTGCTAACTGTTCTCAATGTTGTTTGGAATGAAAATTTAGAACTTGTATCTTTCATGCACCTGGCCTCGTAATATCTCACCCAAACACAACCCATTCATAAATGACCATCCAAGAAGCATGTCACTCTCTTGGCAAGCCGGATGCTATCCCCAAATCTCTTCTGAACATAAAACTGGCTTGAAATATGAGGTTGGTTCAGCTAAGTGTGCATAGAACTTATCCCACAGCTCAGATATGGGCACAAAGTTCCAGACAATTAGAACCATGTGACATACACAAGGAGGCTGACATTGAATGTGCTCAATCTCCCCAAAGGTCATCTAAGAGCCCTTGAACCAAATTATATCTATGGTAGCTTGAATATTCGGCAGTGAACATAGAAGTGGAAAGGTCTGGACATTATCTGCACTGCTCAGTTACAGTTGCTCACCTTTAAATGAAATGAAGCAAGGCAACACAATTAAACAGTTGTGTATTAAGTACCTGCATTAACCGGAGTTTTGACAGACTGGCTGTCAAGTGTCATACTCCAGGGCCTATGGTATTGAAGGGTTATGGTCTCTGCTGGGCCTAAACCAAAGAGCCAAACAGTTTCAGACCTTGGAAATTGTAGTCCAACACACATCTTAAGTATTAGGACAATCTCCAACAGCAACCTTGCATGGTGGCTGAAGGGATGTAGTTGGTACATGAAGCCATGGTGGATGCTAGAGCTCTCCAGAACTCATCCAGAAAGAGAGTGTGGTTTTGAAGACCCCTGTGGTAATTGCTGTGAGCATGATATATATGATGGTGACTGCAATAGCAGAGAAAAAATACAATATTGATACACACTAACAGTCTCTTCTGTGTGCTGCTCCAGTTCTGAGTAGCCTAATACTTTTGTCATGTTATCCCTCTCAAATTCAACCTAGTTCTCATCCAGTGCATGAATAACTTGACAGGCTCAGTCATCAAAAACTGTACTATCACATTCAGATTAAGATCTGTGGTATGAACTTCTTCAACTGATCAACTACCTTTGAGGATCTTCGCAGATATTGGATAGTGAATGGAGTGTCCACTCCATGGGCAACAGAAGGTCAGAGACTGAGATGAAGACTGCACTGATAGCCGCTGGAATGACGTCCTGGTGTTGTGCTCCTAACTGAATGGTTGCAGAAGACAGAAGCAGGGACAGAATTGTAATTCGTGAGAACTTGAATTGATAATAGGAGTCCTAATATCTCCAGCCACTACGAGAGGGTAAGGGATCTTTTTCTGGATTTTGGCCAGCCTGACATGTGTGACAAAGATCCTGCCTTGACACAGTCTCAAAATCCTCCGATGAACTGGAGTAATGATCATGTCTGTGTCAGCTGGTTGCATAGTACTGTTCGACATGCATAGGCTTGAAGGCAGTCGTCAATGTTAGCTTTGAAGACAATCCCCCCAGCAATGCTCCAAATGTGTTGGGACTTTACAAGCAATGAGCAGCAGGAAAAGAAACCAAGTCTTTTGTCTACTGGAGAATAATGACAATAATAATCCCAGTTGCATCAACCCAAAGTGGGGTTAATTGTGAGGAGTCTTAAGATCTCCAGCCACTATCCGGGAGTGAGAGGGATCTTCTGTATCTTGTCCTACATGACAGGTATGACAAAGATCCCATCTTAGCATGAGTCTAAGACTCCTCGATGAATTGGAGATAAGTAACGGGGACATAAGTAATGATCATGTCAGTGTCAGCTTGTTGCATATTCTTGTCAATGTTAGCTTTGAAGACAATCACCGTGTGATAGGTGTTGTTCTGTGGTCCAAAGTATTGGGACTCGAGAAGTGGGGTTAACTGGCACAGAGGCTCGACTGTGGAGCTGAATCATCCAATCATCCGCCTCTATTTGATCATATTGCTGGAGTTAACTTTCCTCATGACTGTGGCTGACGTCTTGTTAACAACTGTCCTTTAAAACCATGAAAGGAATTCTTCCAGGACTGATTGGCCAAAGGGTTGTTGAATTTGAACAATAACTCTGCCTCTCAACATTTTGCATTACTGCAACATAAAAGCTTATCGCTTCTGAGAAAGCTTTAGGTAGCCTCAATTTGTCAGCTATCCAAGATTGTATGATGGATTGCTCCACATCAACTGACTCTTTAGTTGACACTGCTGATGTAGAAGCACAGAATTCTGAGGATGGCTGAGGTAACAGACACTGTGGTGATGTAGGACAAGGATCTAAATAAGCTGAGGTCAGTACTGGACATGGAGCTTGAGATGATTAATCATTATCTGTGTAGGAGTGTCTCTTTTCAGTTTGCCATGGGTGTAGGAGTGTCTCTTTTCAGTTTGCCCTGGGATTTTTCCTCCCACCATCATTGGTTGTCAATCCAAAAGTTATTGTAGCTTTCCCATCCTTATGAGGTAGCCATACACAGCTGGGTGGACTGGGACACATAGTCACATTACTTTGTGTAAGTTTAATGCACGTTGATGTACCCGCAACTAGGTGTTTGCACATATTCATGTGGCCACCTTCTGGTTATTTACCAACGGATTCGAGGGTTCTTTTAAATACACAGGATTGTGTACTGTACAACACTGAAAGAGTCTGCACACAAAGTTGGCTTCAAGGTTTTTACACCCAGTCACAGGTGGGCTCAATCCTGGCACCTCAAGCTCGCTGGATTACTAGCCTGGAGCCTTAACACAGCTTGCCCACAATGCTCCCCACGCTATCAATCCATGTATTTTAAAGACAGCACTGACAGTAGAACGTTTCTGATTGGCAACGTATTGGTTATCTTGGGAGTAGAGAAAGATAGGGACGGTGATTCCATCTGACTGATACTAGTATTCAAACTTTCGTTGCTGACATTTCTGGAGATACACTTGGAAGAATTGTCAAATTCTTTCTCTGAAAAATATGTGTCCTCCGTATCGATAAGTAAAAGAATGTTTGGATTGGGACAAGCCCATTTGCCTGAGTGTGCTGTATGCTTGAAGGTTTGGATTGGGTTGTGTTTAGGTGAGGAGATATGAGTCCAGGAACATAGAGGGTACTCATTCTAAATTTCTTTTCTGAGCAGCATCAAGAACACATAACAGAGATGCAATATATGACATAGAATAACTCTAAAAATAAAACTTTATAAACATTAACAACTTGATCACCCCATTATATCAAGATTGTTAAGCAACTTCTGTACTATGTTGTCAAAGAACCTAAATATATTGAAACATATGTTTTTTTGTAAATTAGACTTAAGAGATATGTCAGTGATGAAGGAAGCAACATAGGTGTTACCTACACAGGCAGGAAGGTTGGGTTCTGTTAGAAGCAGGGTAAACATATATATACATGGCAGTTTGTTGGAACCTTGATCTTGACGGAAGTAATTACTAAACTTTGCAACCGAAGTTATGATAGCTGCCTGATGTCACTGACACATTTCTCCATCATGGCTTTAACTTTAAAAAAAACCTGCTTTAATTTATAAATATCTCACAAATGGGTTACGTTTTTGAGGGAGATCTAAAGAACAGTGTGCATCAAGTTAGATAAAATATTATAATTACACAGAGTAGAGATTAGATATTCACCCAGAAGTTCTAGTCACGTGCAGATAGCCAACAATCACAAAATAGGAGTCCGAGGTGTGCATGTATTGCATGTGCAAGTTTGAAGCAAGGTGGTATTTCACCTTTTCGAATAATAATGAATATATTAATCAACCTGTTGCAGCATATCTTTGTTTAGGTCTCCTCAAACAGCTTTTCTTAAATGGAATGGATATTTCTGATAAAATACAAACTCACCGTGTGACCCTCTCCCCAACCCATCTTAACAAGGTGATACACAAAGCCCAAACCCGAGACACAGATACCACAATCACAAAACGGACGACTTACCTGTCGAATAACTGGTTCCATCGTGCGAGCAACGCGACCAATAGAAGAAGTGTCCACCGGCACTGTCCTCCATGCCAGAATCTAGAAGCAGATATCAGTCATATAACAGAAGCAAAACATATAGAAATATTAATTTCATTTTACACCTCACAAGTGTAAATGTACATTTCAGTCCTTGTAAATTGTATTGAATAGCTCTAGGGCATGTCAGTGCTGATTGGTCAAATGAAGGGATATAAAGTGCAACTTTGACTAAACACAAGAAATGTTGTTGTTTATGAGTTTGTATTTGTTTCTCATTGTTTGGGATGGTATCAATGGACTGAGTGAGTTAACAGTAATTCAGTATTAAGATTACCAACACAAGTACAGGGCCTAGATTTTTGAAGCTCTTAGAGCTAAGATAGTCGTAAGTTAATGTTAATTTATGGCACTTACGACCATCTTAACACAAGGAGAGGTCTAGGTTTCTAAGACATTTTCTTTGAGATAATTACAATCAGATTTATGTATTTTTCCAAAGGAAGTGATTGAACAATATATTCAAAATTGTTTTGCCATTATGTCCAGCTATTTACTTCCTGACAAAGCCATGTATGTCCCTCCTGGACTGAGATCCCTACCATCTCCTTCAAGCAGATTGCCCAGCGGGCACACAACGTTGAATTTTGGTTGTTTGGTTGATCAACCTTTCATAAACGTTGATTCAACGTTTATCATGCGACCAATGAAAGTTAGTCAAGATTCGTTTAGTTGTCAACGTTGTTTCAACGTAAGGAACCAACAAAATGTCAACTAATTGTTTCCTTTGCAAATTTGATACATAATTCATATTGGTAATAGGTATCCAACTTAGCAACTATCATTTTGAACATTAATTTCATAAAAGATCAAGATCGAAGCTAGTGACACATATAA
Source organism: Haliotis rubra (assembly GCF_003918875.1). Taxonomy (NCBI): domain Eukaryota; kingdom Metazoa; phylum Mollusca; class Gastropoda; order Lepetellida; family Haliotidae; genus Haliotis; species Haliotis rubra. The sequence goes on from NW_025766970.1 coordinate 494,716, forward strand.
TCTTATGTATTGTTTGATCGTGCATCGATCAACGGACGGAAATATTACGTAAATCGCAATTGAAAATGAAAACATCAATGATTTTAGGTATAAAGTCATCAGTTATCCTAATTGCATTACAATTGATATTTTCCCTACAAAACTGTCAAAATTGTATAATTCCCGACAATAATTTGCTTTCAAACACATGCCAGATCGCTTCGTTTGGCCATATCCGGACATGCGATTAATTATTATCGGCAGCGCATAAAGGCAGCTGATCGTTGTCAGTTTACTTTGGCGAAGTTCAACGCTAATATCGTTCTATTTTCAACATCTTCACGGCATGCTGGTGTTTATTTGGTAAGTATGTCCTTCATGTATAATGGCGTAGGAATGTTGTTTAAATCTAGCAGGTCAATGTAGCAAGAAACTCCAATTAGGGCTCATGTTTTATCTCACAAGGGTACCGGTATGTCACGATACATGTTTCTCAAAATTTAGTGGAAGCCCGTGTTTTCCATGAACTTGTTTTGTTATTTTTCAATATATTTGCATGCATATATTTGGCATTTTATTATATAATCGAATAAGATTTCCTTTCGTACCCATCACCTGATTTGAATTTTGCAAATATACATTTTCAAATAATCAATGAAGTACATCAATATAAGGGACCATTCATATTTATATGGCTGCGCACCGCCATATAGCTGGAATATTGCTGAGTGCGCGTGTAAAACTAAACTCACTATATGGCTGTGGGTGGGGGTGATGATTGTAAGGGGGTCACCCATTTTGTTCAGGGAGCTAAGGGGTCAAGCATTTTGTACACACGCATCTATGTTTAATATGATGCTTAGAAATTATGGGAAGGGGAGTCATAGATATTGTACATGACATGCAGGGTGGGAAGCCACTTATTTTCGTACATACACTTTCATGGGGAGGGGGAGGGGAGGGTAATTCACATTGTACATGCTTCTTCATAAACATCATCATCACCCCAAAGCCATACATTATGAACGGTCCCTAAGGGCAGCTATCCAAAATGAATAGAATTTATCAACATTTAATATTGCATCACATTATTATGAACATATACATTTTCAAATAATCAATGAAGTACATCAATATAAGGGGGCTGCTTCAGACCGCCATATAGCTGGAATATTGCTGAGTCGCATGAAAACTAAACTCACTATATGGCTGTGGGTGGGGGTGATGATTGTAAGGGGTTCACCCATTTTGTTCAGGGAGCTAAGGGGTCAGCATTTTTGTACACACGCACTATGTTTAATATGATGCTTAGAAATTATGGAAGGGAGAGGGCGTCATAGATATTGTACATGACATGCAGGGTGGAAATCACTTATTTCGCACATACACTTATGGGGAGGGAGGGGAGGGTAATTCACATTGTACATGCTTCTTCATAAACATCATCATCACCCCAAAGCCATACATTATGAACGGTCCCTAAGGGCAGCTATCCAAAATCGAATAGAATTTATCAACATTTAATATTGCATCACATTATTATGAACATTTGTTCGTTTGAATAAGTCTATCAGTAAATTATGCATTGAGCACGCTCTGAACCCTGTCAACATATGCATATTATTTGGGGAGGGGATGGGGGTGGAGAATGGTGAAAGGAAATCTTTCTCAGATCATGCAATTGAAAATTCACATCAAAATGTCTTGTGCAAGTCGTTGTTAAGGATGAAATTGCATATAATTTATTTGAACTTTTATTTATTTACAAAATGTGTAACTTCACTAATGATTCTTTGATGGGACAATTAACAAAACTGCACTCACAGACTTTCATTCTTACACTTGTTTGGAAGGGATGTGATGATTCATGTTTCTTAAAGGTTAAAGGTTAAAATGTTACATAGTAAGGAACATTTAATTATGAAAAAGAAATAATTTAGTAAGGAACATTTAATTTCTCCATAAAAGGAGATGTTTAGGTTTAATGAGCACTCCCTTGCTTTGGCCATATTGTTTTTCACATTGACAAAAGAGCTGGATGCTGAGAAAGCTTGCTTGGCCAGAGGACAGAAGTCATAAATGTATTGAGATGTATAGATGTTGATTGCTGGGAGACACACTCTTCAGGTATTTGGTCAGCTGTAGAATTTGAATATGATGTTTCTTTATTATTGTCAAAGTGTAGGTTTTTCATTATTTTGCATTTAAATGTGTGTGCAGTGAAACACACTGAGATTTGGAAGAGTCCATTATTTAGAGTACAGGTATTGTTAGATATCAGCATTTTATGTACATGTTCCCTTGTCAAGATCATCTATCGAAAGTATATTAGAGAGAAGTTGTATATTTGTAGTGTTTTAAATCAGAGTTATTTTCAGTGTATGACCTACATTTCAATATGTTTTGGCCACCTGTCACCCCTTTGGTCAAATAGAGTAGGACTTCCATTTCTTGGAATTGAGAGTCAGAGATACACTGTTTCCAAGAATTTGCGTGTGCCAGCGATGTTTGTTTACGAGTACATTTAAGTCTTTTTGAGTGTAGATTGGAGTTGTAAGAGATGTTATTCAGTGTCTTATTATTCAGGGTATGATAGATTATTTCTGGCAGTGTAGAGTTTAATCTCATTATTTTATTGTTCATAATTCATTATATGAGAGATTTTCTAAGCGTTCCTATAAGAGATTAAGTGTAAACATTTCTGAATTATGAAGAAGTTATTTATCTGAGTTTTATGAGTGTACAAATGACAAAGAGAGACAGAGTAGATAATAGGGAATATATTGTATACTTATGAGAGCTCATTATTGTTTTCAGAACTCCATGATCCATACTTCCTTGTGTTTGGGAATAAATGGTGTTGGAAGACCTCCCACTATAGACTTGTTCTTTGACCTGTGAACCACCACCCATTTTGTTTTCTTATCATTTAATGTAAAATGGCTTTTGTTACAATTTATGACTCCTGTTAGCAAAATTGCTACATCAGTACAACTCCTATTTAATTTGAAATAATCGTTTCCGAGAATCTCTAAAGAAAATTAAATCTGACAGAATAACAACAATCTTCCATTGTTTTGCAGGACAATGTCAAACAATTTGATGTCAAGAATGAATGTTGATGGGCAAAACGGCAAGTTTTCTTTTAAGAATACAAGGTTGTATTCAATCATCTCTGGTAATTTAATTACCAAATGCAGCATTTTCATCATGACCATAGCAAATAATATATGACAGTAAAGCATCATCTAATTCATCCTAATTCATAGTCTAATTGAATAATCAACTTGCAATTGAGGATTTTCTTTGAAAATGTTTAAGAAAACTTCCATTCCTTTAGTTGAAAATATAAATTGTTTACATTTTTCGTCACATTTTGTATTGATGCTGTTCATATGTTCACTTGGCAAGTTACAGCAGTGAAATGAACCTTTCAAGTGATTGATTAAACAAATACTTGAATCATTTAAGACAATATATCTTCCATATAAAATTATTCATGTATTTAAATATAAAATTTCAGAATGTGTCCTATCTCATGGGAATGAGATGGGAATGCATCCAAGCAAATTTCAAGAAAGAGTTAGGAACGTTTCTGAAGTATCCACCTGACCGCCAGGCAGGGAGTGGCAGAAAGAAGAGAAGCTGTATGTCAGTTTAATGCTATATGCAGATGATATTGTGTTATTATCACAGCAGAGATCACCTACAGACTATGTCATGTGTGATGTTTTACATTATGCTTTAAACCACGTTTCTCCGTGTGAGTTTGTGTTCATAAAGATTTCATAAAAAGTGACTGGTTTTATGTGCTGTCTTCAGGTATAGTTCCTGTTCATCTTGGATCCCTTTCATGGTGAAGGTAATTGCATTGTGTTTATTCAGGTGTCTGTCTAATAGCTGAAATTCAGACAAAATGTCTTCTAGGGACAATTTCCACCTTTTCAAGATAACAATACAACAGTAAATAGTTTTTCTTAATTTGGAATACTCTTTTCTTCTTACTGGAATTATAACGTCCAACTGACATAAAACTTAAATGAACATTATATTGAATGTGGAATTTTAACCAAGTATTTTATCAGGTAAATATTTTACTGCAATTTTATGTTTGAACACTGTTTATTGCAGGTAGCTTTTTGGGTATTTTAGCTGGATGCATGAGTTTGGTGCTACTGTAGTGTAGTTTAAAGATGAAGTGCGAGTCTATTTACAGGAAAGCGTAATACCTCCCAGACACAACCACGGAACAACCCATTTTCAACGTTAATAATATGTCAAACTTCAACGTTGATTCCACGTCGGATATCTACATCTAAAAAATTTTCATATACAACCACGGAACAACCCATTTTCAACGTTAATAATATGTCAAACTTCAACGTTGATTCCACGTCGGATATCTAGGTCTAAAAAACTTTCATATACAACCACGGAACAATTTTTTTTCAACGTTGATAATAGGTCAAACTTCAACGTTGATTCCACGTCGGATATCTACGTCTAAAAAACTTTCATATACAACCTTTTTTCAACGTTGATAATAGGTCAAACTTCAATGTTGATTCCACGTCGGACATCTACGTCTAAAGAACTTTCATATACAACCTATATTCAATCTAATTTCAACGTTGAGGACCAACCTATTCTCAACGTTGAAACAACGTTGATGTGCCTGCTGGGTGTCTTGTTTCAGTCAGCCTCTCTGAACTCTGTACAGATGCTGGGTACTGGGTTTTTTCTTCAGCATCATTTAAGTACTTGACAATTGCAAGATCATTTTTTTCCAAACAATAGCCTTGAAACCTCAACTCATATCTTTGATATTAAATGTTAAGTAGTAATAATAAAGTGATAGCTTTCTTGTTATCAATGACATGCATTAACTTCTAGTCAACGTGTCAGTGAGTTGAACAGAGCACAGATAAACAAGATCTTAACAAAGTGTCATGCTAAAACAAAATTCATAAATACGAGCCCATCCCTCTTCACCCTCACTGTAGTGTAATGCATGAAGCTTACATAAAATGTCCTTCAAACCAGGAACTGCACAACAGCCCCAACCACCCTTCATTGTTCCAACAATGAACTCCACCAACAAATACCTCCATTCACACAGTTACCACCCTTCCTGCATAATAACGCCTTTCATCTTATTAATGGCTAGATATTATTGAGTTCTCAAAACCTTTCTTGTCCACTGTCAAAATAACATTTATTAAAAAGACATTTCAATTACCAACTATCTATCCTCTAGTTTACATTTGGCACTTTTATTGACATGAGACAGAAATGTATATTTTACAGCATTAATACGGTAGTGGTACATGGTTGGAGCATTGCTAAAGCTATGAATAGTAAGGCAGAGAAATAAATTTGCCATTTTCATTCATAATTAAGATAATTTGTCAGCCAGGTACCAAACAATTAAAACCTGACAGCTGCATTGTTTTGTTAGTAGGGAAGGTTAACAGGTTAATGAGTATAGCCTGCCTTAACACATCACTGTAATATGTGACATGGTATAAACACTCTCTGGACTGCCAGGTAACATGCAACCAGAAACTGTTTCTATTACCTGCTGAGGGTACAGATCAATGCATGTGCTCATGACCTGACAACAGGCTATTTATGACAATGATATCAGTCCTGAATATCACAGGTGACACTGCTGTTGACGAAGCAATTACTAGATCACGATGCAGATGAGATGTACATGTTGTTCTAACAGGGGTATATGACATCATCCTAACATTTCAGATAACATAAACATAAAGTTTACATAAAAAAACTGTAATGTTATTATTATTGTATGTGTCACTTGCCCTGTGGCTAACAGGTGTGACTTGCAGCATAGCATACATACTGAATCATAACAGTTCCTGTCAGAGACCCTTCAACAATACATTAGAAACATGCGGATGGGGGCACAGACAATGCAGCCATTGTCACCAGCAGGTAGACAGGATTATAGGATTGTTGACATATCGTCCCTTGAATTATGATAATCACCTGCATTTTAATATTACCCCCTTTCAGCTCTAGCAGCCTATACTAATCACAGTATTCAGCTCTGGCAACATATACTTAATGCTCTATTGCTTGTTATAAGTAACAGATGTTAGGTGGACTGGCTTCGCTGCTTTTGAGATAGTGTCATCATCACAACCCTATCATACTGGATTGGGATCGGGTGGTCAGTCTTGGTTGACACATGTCATCATATCCCAATTGCGTAGGCCGATGCTCATGCTGTTGATCACTGGTTTGTCTGACCCAGCAGGAATACAGCTGACAGCAGCAACCAACCAACAAGACCCACTACCCCCGGCATGTCCACAGCCAGACTGCATCTGCTGCTGAAATCGGTTTTTAGGAGCAGAGTTTGAAACAATCTGGTGGAGGGTATTGTGAGGCCCCATCTGAGTACAGATTGTAGCACTCAATGAGCCCCTGGGACCTGTTTTCACAAACATCACCCACACAGGGAAATGCAGAAATCCTGAAGCCTGCTTACGGCAGTTACAAAACTAAACCATATTTTGGTGAAAATCTCCTCTACTTTTTTATCAACGACATGATGAAATGTCTGATTGTCATCAGTCTTGGAATAACAACAGCAGCAAGACCAATTTGCTATAATTAAAGGAAATTAATTAATAATTTGTACACATTGATTTAGTACTGAAAGTGCTTTAGCGTCTAAGGCAACAGTTTTAACCAATTCAGAGTTTAGATCAAAACCTGTTACCACATTTCATTCCATAGCTATAGTACAGACCTGGAGGAGTCCATTATTCAGAAGGTATACACACCCTTTATACCCCTATTTTCTGTCGTAATTAGAGCAGTCTTGATGGGAGTGAACCTGGTCAGCACCTAGCCAATATCATATTTCCCCCAAATACACAATACACAACAGTCTTATTCCAACTTAAATACAAGATGCAACTTAAATATTTATTTGGCACAGAAATATTGCAATAGGATATTTATCCCACTGGAGATTCCTTTGCATGGAAGTTCTATCCTTGGTGAACATTTCCAGTGGAAATTGTTTCCCAGTATAATATTTCCACTTGTAGTTGCTGGAATATTAATGTGAATATTTCTCCCTAGGGAAAATATTTGACCTGGACACAATATTTGTTTGCATTATCACCATTAAAAATGGTATGATTCTGTATCAAGACGCATGACATATACAACCTGACATTTATATCGGGGTGTTGGTGCATGCACAGCCTCATAACTGCTAGCTCTCTATGAATGATAAATGGGTACTTATATGTGTGTCAGTCCCAAAATATACCCCATAAAAATTATATCCCTGCTGGGTTCATTCACACACAGCCATCTGTCAGTCATTGTATTTTGAAATTTCAAGTGCACAGCAACCTTGTGCTCCCAGAAGAAACAGGGCACTGAAATGTCAACTGTCAGACTGGCTCAATGGTGTACTTGCTGTTATCGTGACAAGCAGTCATACCACACAATACCAACACTGCCATTTTTTCCCAAGTTGAAGGAGTGGATTGAAACTATTGGCAGTGGACATACTGAATCAACTGCTGTTGTAGATTGTGTAACAGATTGCAATGTGGGACTAGCCTACATGGAAGTGTCTTGCCAGGTATGTACAGCCTGAGGGATACACATACACTGAAGTATTGATCAGTATGTCTAATATATTAGGCAAGTAACTAATGTCCAACTCTAAATATGAAATAGCACTAGAGGACAAGTGATGACAGGTGTCCAGCTCTCAATATGTCATGACACTAGAAGATAAGTGATGACAGGTGTCCAGCTCTTAATATGTAATGACACTCGAGGACAAGTGATGACAGGTGTCCAGCTCTCAATATGTAATGACACTAGAAGTGATGACAGGTGTCCAGCTCTCAATATGTAATGACACTAGAAGATAAATGATGACAGGTGTCCAGCTCTCAATATGTAATGACACTCGAGGACAAGTGATGACAGGTGTCCAGCTCTCAATATGTAATGACACTAGAAGATAAGTGATGACAGGTGTCCAGCTCTCAATATGTAATGACACTCGAGGACAAGTGATGACAGGTGTCCAGCTCTCAACATGTAGTGATGACAGGTGTCCAGCTCAGCTCTCAATATGTAATGACACTGTCCAGCTCTCAATATGTAATGACACTCGAGGACAGGTGATGACAGGTGGCCTAGTGTTGTGTCCAGCTCTCAATATGTAATTGCACTAGAAGATGAGTGATGACAGGAGACTTAACCACTGACTGACATTGTGATTATGCCATGAATTGTTCAAGTGATTCATCACAACTTCCAGCACTTGATCCACATGTATTATTTACTGTTTTCCTCACGGAGCCCATCCCACACATGACCAGGCTGTTACAACTGGCTCTCCTCGGTCGGGGTGGCTTCCACAGGTTCATGTTGTACACCAGAGAGACAACCTCACACGATCAGGCTGTTACAACTGGCTCTCCTCGGTCGGGGTGGCTTCCACAGGTTCATGTTGTACACCAGAGAGACAACCTCACATGGCCAGGCTGTTACAACTGGTTCTCCTCGGTCTGGGTGGCTTCCACAGGTTCATGTTGTAAACCAGAGAGACAACCTCACATGACCAGGCTGTTACAACTGGTTCTCCTCGGTCCGGGTGGCTTCCACAGGTTCATGTTGTACACCAGAGAGACAACCTCACATGACCAGGCTGTTACAACTGGCTCTCCTCAGGCGATTGGCTTCCACAGGTTCATGTTGTACACCAGAGAGACAACCTCACACGATCAGGCTGTTACAACTGGCTCTCCTCAGGCGGGTGGCTTCCACAGGTTCATGTTGTACACCAGAGAGACAACCTCACATGACCAGTAGAAACATCCGTACCTCGATGCATCCTGGCTACATCTAAACAGCATCCACAACCTCTGATGCAACAGGCTTGATAAAGCATCATTTTGCAACATGTTCCATAATTTTTCCCAAAATTTCACTTGTTATAATCTCCATTGCAGGATCCTGAATGTAGTTTCCTTTAATGCTCTGAACCAAATTTCTCAAATCTCATGTTTTCTTGCTGCAGTGGTCAAGAGCTCCAGCAGTCATCTTGACACAGACCTGGATGAGGATTTGCAGCTTCCTCACCTCTTGTCACATACAATGGGATACCCCTTGTCACATACAATGGGATACCTCTTGTCACATACAATGGGATACCCTTGTCACATACAATGGGATACCTCTTGTCACATACAATGGGATACCTCTTGTCACATACAATGGGATATCTCTTGTCACATACAATGGGATACCTCTTGCCACATACAATGGGATACCCCTTGTCACATACAATGGGATACCTCTTGTCACATACAATGGGATACCTCTTGTCACATACAATGGGATACCTCTTGTCACATACAATGGGATACCCTTGTCACATACAATGGGATACCTCTTGTCACATACAATGGGATACCCCTTGTCACATACAATGGGATACCTCTTGTCACATACAATGGGATACCTCTTGTCACATACAATGGGATACCTCTTGTCACATACAATGGGATACCTCTTGTCACATACAATGGGATACCCCTTGTCACATACAATGGGATACCCTTGTCACATACAATGGGATACCTCTTGTCACATACAATGGGATACCTCTTGTCACATACAATGGGATACCTCTTGTCACATACAATGGGATACCTCTTGTCACATACAATGGGATATCTCTTGTCACATACAATGGGATACCTCTTGTCACATACAATGGGATACCTCTTGTCACATACAATGGGATATCTCTTGTCACATACAATGGGATACCTCTTGTCACATACAATGGGATACCTCTTGTCACATACAATGGGATACCCCTTGTCACATACAATGGGATACCTCTTGTCACATACAATGGGATACCTCTTGTCACATACAATGGGATACCTCTTGTCACATACAATGGGATACCCTTGTCACATCAATGGGATACCTCTTGTCACATGGGATACCTCTTGTCACATACAATGGGATACCTCTTGTCACATACAATGGGATACCCCTTGTCACATACAATGGGATACCCCTTGTCACATACAATGGGATACCCTTGTCACATACAATGGGATACCTCTTGTCACATACAATGGGATACCTCTTGTCACATACAATGGGATACCCCTTGTCACATACAATGGGATACCTCTTGTCACATACAATGGGATACCTCTTGTCACATACAATGGGATACCTCTTGTCACATACAATGGGATACCTCTTGTCACATACAATGGGATACCCTTGTCACATACAATGGGATACCCTTGTCACATACAATGGGATACCCCTTGTCACATACAATGGGATACCTCTTATCACATACAATGGGATACCTCTTGTCACATACAATGGGATACCTCTTGTCACATACAATGGGATACCTCTTGTCACATACAATGGGATACCTCTTGTCACATACAATGGGATACCTCTTGTCACATACAATGGGATACCTCTTGTCACATACAATGGGATACCCTTGCTCACTGCATACAGGTGGAACACTTTACAAGCTTTAGAAATCAGTGTTCAAGAACTGTTTTAGCTTTTCTATCTAGAAGATCTGTACATATTATTTCAATAAGATAAAATCAATTTTCAACTGCCATTAAAACTTTCAGTGCTGACTGGCTCTAAACTCCCCATTTCTTAGTGTGAAACTGACACCCTTACATTTGCTGGTGACATCAATCATTGAGGTCCATGATGCAAAATACATCACACAAGTCAAGGCAAGTGCGTCATTCTGTTACATATACACCTAGCCATAAAGGTATTGTTTACACATATCAAAACCTGGGTGTAAATCTCCTCTAGCTGACAACATCAACATGTTGAGGCCACAATAAATGAATTGTTTTATTTTCATTAAGAAATTTTTGAGGCATTATATTGTTTGATAGCATATTTTGTTTAACATTCCTTTCAAGACATAAGCGTATACACACAGGAGCAAGATGGGTCTCACATGAAGCAGAATATTTTGTAAGAATACAAATATGATGCATTCCATGTAGTAGCCCACAAAGGGCAAGAACACCTGTAGTTACATTAAATATTACAATTACAATGATGTGAGGTGGACATTTGTTGGTGAGGTACCCAGGAATGAGAACATCAATCATTACTCTATATCAGCCTTTACAAATTTACATTTCATGAGGCTAGTCTGATAACTCAAATCTCACTGATGCATGCAACTTGGTTATCAAGGTTGCACAAAGGACACCTGGATAAATGTCACCAACAGATTTAGTGTTTCCATCTTGGCTGCCTCATCGAGTTTCTGCAGGAAACTTTATTACCTTATTAACTGATATACAGTCTGCAGGGTGATATACAGTCGGTGTCGTACGTCACACCTGCACTGCTTGTTCAAAAATAATTGCAATGGAAGGTCATATTTTTTACCTTACCTTTTTACAGATCCTACTGTGAATTTTAAAACTGAATTTGTTTTCTGAATATGCTCTGTTTAAAATCTGTTTTTATACATTTGTGAGTTCCTTGAACTGGCAAGATGCATGGATGCACGACAGTAGTGGTGTTCCGATTAACTGAAATAATCGAAGATTGGTCGCAGTGACCAAACGACCAAGCAATCGATCACATTTTCTCATAGTCGAACATAAACGATTTTGGAACTACTGTTTCAGTCTTTGAAATACTTGACAATGGAACATATCTTAGAAGTTGTCAGGGCCTGGAAACATGTTTATTTCTTAGAAAACTCACTTCACTAACTGAAAAGTCATGACTGAATATTTCTCTAAGACTCCAGGGTGCCGTTCCACTAACCGATCTTAGCCCTATGCCAATCGTAAACCCCTAAAATCCCAATCTTAGCACGACGTTACGATCGGCATACCGTTCCACTAACCAATCTTACCCAAGTCAATCGTAAAGTTAAGATTCAAAGTCTAAGTTGCTCATGACAAACTTAGGATAGCTAAAATCAATCGCAGAGAAATTAAAATGATACCTTTCCTATTCTATGTGAAAAATAAGAGCGAGCATTTCACGGTGAGTGTCCCCTAAAGTCCCTCATGAAATGAATTTGTATATTTCTGTGATATAAACAAACACTGCCCTGAAGCCTTACAAATGTCAGGCCAGTCTGACCACTGTCGTCATTGGAACAAAACCGAGCGAGTCGGTGTAACACATTTGTACAACAATATTGCAATGTCATGGTTAAGAATAGGGACAGCCGTGAAGTGAACAATGTTCTGAAGCAAAAAGATACAAATATGTTTGATTTCACTGCGCATATTTGGTGGGGGATTCTAAAGGCAGGCCGCGTGTTATTCAAGACCACTGACAGATTCTACATACGTTATAGCCTCGTCACGCTCTGACACAATTGACATTTTTGAAGTCCAGACTTAAAACCTGTTCTCAGTATATTACTTATAATCTCGGCTGTAAATACTCTCGTGTAAATTATCTGTACATAGCGCTTTGAGCATGCCCCAGGATGTGGAATAGGCGCACTATAAATATGCATTTATTATTATTATTATATTATGCCTGATACCCAGCGTTCACACGCACTTGCACCTGAAACCAAGGTGCTCACTACCCTAATATTTTGGTCTAGGTTTTTTCTCCACGTTTACACTTGGTTGGAAAAATACCCATGAAGGCCCGCATTAGAATATTGAACTTCAATAACCCATGCTTGTCATAAGAGGCCACTAACGGGATCGGGTGGTCAGGCTCGCTGACTTGGTTGACACATGTCATCGGTTCCCAACTGCGCAGATCGATGCTCATGCTGTTGATCACTGAATTGTCTGGTCCAGACTCTATTATTTATAGCTAAGATACAAAGTGAAAGCTGTGCATCTTAGCTAGATTATTTACAGACCGCCGCAATATAGCTTGACTATTGCTGAGTGCGGCGTAAATCTACACACACTCACTCACTCAGTTGGTTCGTAAACTACTTCCATCATTTGCTAGACTATGCAAAGGGAGATAACTCGTGCCTCGCATTCCTTTATCTCTCGCACGAAAGAGCCTCGATCTAAGCTTGGATCGGATCGTAAGATCGGGACCGGCTACGATCAGCCTAAGATCGGTTAGTGGAACGGGTGTAACTTTTAGCTAAGATGATTGTAAAATTGGCGTAACTTGCTAAGATTGATCTTAGGTAAGATCGGTTAGTGGAACGGCACCCAGGAAGTTTATGTTCATGATATATTTGTCATCACTTTAAAGAAACAAGTTGCATCATGTTATACTTTTCTGCAGTAACAACCTGGATAGGAAAATCTGAAAAATGACACTAACCAATTTTTTTCAATGATTGTTCGTTGGTAATGAAGCAATCATCAATTGTGAGATTTCAACCAATTCCCAACACTACACGACAGTCTTCCTGATCTGCATTGCTCAATGCAACAGCGGCAGTCTTGCAGGCTCACCTCCCATATGAAACTGACTTATACTTTTCTTCTACCAGCCAACAGTGGGGGAGAGAGGTAACAGAAACACTGAATTGCCTTTTTTTTTCATTATATACCTACTGAAAGGTATTCTTTTAGAAACTGTAAAGTAATTTAAATAAGTATGTCAAAAGGTGTTGTCGGTGGAGGTTATTATAAGCTTAGAAGGTTCTGTATTGCTTAAAGCTGCTTTCAGGAATACTTCACCTTTATGATTATGGTTTGAAAAATAATTGTGTCTGGACCAGACAATCCAATGATTGTCCAGTGAGCATTAATAGTATAGCTGCCATTGATGACAAGCATGAGCTGATGAAGACAAATTCTACCCTTCCTGTTCATGGATCCCATTCAGGAAGATATACATGATCACCTATACTAAAACTAAATGCTTAAACCTAGGGTGAACTCATGATATATTTTGGTATACAAGCAGATAATCACTGACTGTCAAGTGTACAATGTGTGCGACTCTGCATGAACACTTGAGACATGTCTATGATCCTCCAGGTCTCGTAATGAATACAAAATAAGCCCCAGCTGCTCCCCTCTACAACCACTGCTCCAACTGGATTTCCTGTCTCCATTGAATGCTGGTCTATAAACATTTATTCAGTCATTCATTCACCAGATTCCCCCAGATCAATATTTCTGCGAACACATTAACCTGCACCTACTCCATCACACGGCTGATTAAACCACGGAGTGCTTGTGTACACTATTAGTACACCATTAGTACACCGACAGTCATCAAGACACCATCAGCCCGTTTATAAGCTGATACACCTGCTCATGATTGGAGAACTATAGAACATTAGTCCATAAAGTAATAAGTTATATGTACGCCTGAATAGTGTGGTAAATTACTTTTGTTTTATTATCAATTATTTCCAGTAGTGAACATGGTGAAACAGCAATCTCTAATATGCCAGCTTACTTCTTTCAGAAAATAAAATATAATTTTTTTTGTTAGCAGTCTTGTAATTGATTTATCATGGAGTAAATTACAGTGTCTTTCACCACCACCGCCACACTGTCAGATTCAGACAGCAGCGCTTAGCAACAGACTCCGCTGTAGAAGAACCAGCACCTCCTCCACATGGGACAATGTATTACAGTAGGAGTAACTGCAGGGTCTTCCAACGCCCACATTCTTCATTTAATTAGAGCCCTCAGACTCGGCTAAGCTGGCCAGACCTACATGTGGATATGTGTAGGACAGGGGCTGCTTGGTCATTAACTATACATGTCCACGGGCAATCAGTATAGTCACTGGCCTCAACAGTGGACGAAGGATATGGCTGACAACAACATGTCACATTATTGGGCAGAGCCATGAGAACCTGCATCACTCGGAATTTGTATTTGTGACAAATACACCAAAAACATCAAGAAGTTTAGAGTTGCTTGTGTACACATATACCTAAGGGGCAGTGGGGTAGTCTGGTGGTGAAAGCGTTCGTTCGTCACGCCGAAGACCTGGAGTCGATTCCCAACATGGGCACAATGTGGGAATGCATGAGTTTAGTTTTACGCTGCTTTTATATTCCAGCAATATCATGGTGGGTGGACACCAGAACTGGGATTCACACATTGTACCGGGCATGTGGGGAATTGAACACGGGTCTTCGGTGTGACAATTGAATGCTTTAACCTCTAGGTTACCCCACCGCCTTTTAATTGGATGACATGACCACCTGTGTCCCCATATTTCACTTGATATGCCGATAGTATTGCACATGATATGCATGGTGAGTAGGTCTGTCAGCTCCTGTAGCAATATTTTTCTAGTCCTACCATGGCAGCTGGGTGCAGCAAATAGATTCTGCATGTGACATGCATGTGGATTGATACACGTAAATATGTCCTTTTGAAACCTGAGTTGTATGTGCCATAGATTGTATTAGTAAAGCTATATATGTTGGTAGCAGATGGGTAATTAAGTCTGATAACTTATCGGGGTAAACTATCAAGAGTAATTAGTCACTGACTTGTCTGTCTGGTGTCAAGGGTGCTTGTTACTGTATGTGCTTACATGGAACCAACATTGTCTACAGTTGTCACTGTCCCTACCTTCAGGTTGAAGCTTGTGGCCATGTCGGTGAACATCTTCTCAGACTCCTCCGCCGTGTCCTTGTCCAGGAAGAGCAGCCCTGTGGAGTACAGTCCCGGCCTGGGCAGCTCCCGTGACCCCATCGCAGTCTCTGTACAGACACACAGACACATCACCAACACACCTTCACAGACAGTAATTATACAAAACAGAGATACATATGCTCTATAGCTCATGAGAATTTTTCAGGATTATTTGCAATGAAAGGTTTCTTTAGAACTGACTTCAGTATATTTTAAGTGTATTAAGGTATAAACACATGACAGGGTGTTCAGACAATATAACTTTGAAGTCAATTCTTATAGTGAGTGAGTTAATTTTACACCACACTCAGCAATATTCCAGCTATATGGCGGCGGTCTGTAAATAATCAAGTCTGAATCAGACAATCCAGTGATCAACTGCATGAGCATCGATCTGCATAATTGGGATATGATGACATATGTCGACCAGGTCAGCGAGCCTGACCACCCGATCCCATTAGTCACCTTTTATGACAAGCATGGATTACTGAAGATCAATTCTAACCTTCACCGGTCAGTTCTTATAGATAAATAAGTCATCTAATGGAATGCAGCTGGCTAGATTTGTTCTTTCATAATCTTGATTGGTTTTGCTGTCATAAATATATATACATGTATTCCTCAGTCACTGGGCAGGATTAAGCAGGTTTGTGGGAATGGCCATATTCCTTCAGATATTTAGTAATATAAACATAACAAGTCTAAAACTAAAAACTTGGAAGCCACAGAGGCGCATATCATTTCTGCAAGCAATTCAGCAATGGTATGTTTTTATCTCTTGGTATTGGGAAACTAAAGAAACCTTCTTATTCATACTCCTTACATCAGTTTGTCAGTCAGCCAGCTAACCCACACAGCGACACACTTCAGAAGCCGCAGTGGCTGAGCGGGTTAGGTGGTAGACTTTGTGTGCTGGCGATTAGGTGCCTGACTGAGGGTTCAAATCCCGGATGGGACTCAACCCAAAGAAGTACTAGAATCTGTACTTTACTGTGAAAGTGTAATCCCAAAGATAACATGTGTTACATAACTGAAGATAACTGATGAAACTCATTGTTTACTTAACAAATTACCTGATTATCACTGATAACAAAAGTCAGCCATCATTGGCTCCTACGAGGAAGTGTCTAGCACTCGATATGAACCAGAAGAAAAGTTTACTCAATATGCAGCCAATGGTACAGTACAGCCCCACACTTGTCTACAGATGAAGCTGCAGATACATATACAAGGTGAGCTATAGCAACAGCCTATCACATGACTGAATGTCAGTAGATAGTAACCCCTCATGACGTAGATAACATCATGGTGCATGTGCAGTGTGTTGTATAACCACCATATGAGAACCACTTTCCCATCTGTCACGCTCCTTCTTGGACAGATGCCAGGAATGAACACACTCACCGAGAGTACCAAAATTGAATGACCATTATCATTAAAAAAGTTTTAGAGACTGGAAATTTGAAAATGGATAATTTCATGACATACTCAACCAAAATCTTGTAACCATTACACCTTCATTTCGGTCAGTCCTTGTGATTAACATGATATATGAAGGGCACATTCTATCTGGACTCAGTCACAGGCATGACTCACTAGTCCAAATCAAATTACATTTATTTTTAAACTCTGCTGGATGGTATGAATTAATGTAACTGTATTTCAAAATAACCATTCTCTAGATGACTGAATCTGTTGGCCTATAATTGGAGTTTTATCACAAGAGAAATCAGGTCTTAATTTCCGCCTCATCACCTCAGCTCTTCATTGCATGTGTCAATAGCTAGGGTCATCTGGATCAATGGACATCATATCATGATTGGATCAATGGACATCATATCAAGATGGACTAGCCATTGATGACAATCCCATACAGCTTCTTGCTGCCACCTAGCATCTGTGTAAACATGATATATCTCTGATGAACATCTCTCACTTCATCCCCCACCTATTACTGTACCTTTACAAGTGCTATCCTATCATTCAGTACCAGACTTCATTGAGGTAAATAGATCGCCTGTTTATATGCTATTGTCCTGTTATTGTATCAGTGCTACTGCAATAGACATGACGTGGGAAGAAATAAATGTGACTGGCCGGGAAATCAATTTCGGCAAATACTCTTTTTCCACATTCCTCAAGTCTGCCGTAATCCTGTGAGAATGCCTGCGAGAACATTACATATTGATTCTATCTGACAAAGAGCAGGACAAGCCTTTCATGTGGCACTTTCCCAGATCAACAACAGGTCTGGAGGTGACTGATGTCCATCACTTGACTCTACCTGCTCTCAACAAACAGCCATGAAAGACAGTCCAGCAGGCCCCTCATACAAACGTTCCAGCATTTTGATATATCCAATTTCTTTCCAATTTCCTTGGTGATTTGTGAAATTGAAATGTACAGAGCAGCCCATCTGGTCTACAGATCAATCACAATAAGGAGGAAGATCTCTCTGCTGTTGTTTGGTGAAGGATAAAAGTGCAATACTGTCAACTGGTATACTGTAAATCATGAAAGTAATGTATCATCAAATTGAGTGCCTTTGAACCATAAAACTCATCAGCAAAACACCAAAACTGTATACTTAGAATTCCAGGAGCTAGAACAGGCTAATGGCAGTTGGTTTGAATAATACAAACTTAACTTCAACTTTCTGACATGTGATCTAATTTACACGAAGCAGGTGAGGTGAAATCGGGTTTAACATCGTACTTAAGAACATTTTGCTCATATGACGATATGCATGGGTATGTATGTGTGATTGCTTGTACTAGCCCAGACTTAAGCTGGTTTTATAGTGCTAGCTCACTGAGATACCATGCCGCAGTTAAGCATGAATACCCAACTCAGACACATTATACTGACTCCGAACCAACGAATCCTTGTTTTACCCATTAATGCCAAGCGCCAGGCACGGAACAACAAGTGCCATATTTTAATGTCTTTTGGTATGACGCAGCCGGGGGATCGAACCCATGAGACCTTCTGCTCTCCAGGCAGATGCTCTAACCACTACACCACAGAGGCGGTACATGTAGCAGGAAATTCCCAATAATCATTTTTCAAATGAGATCCCAGATGATGATTGTTGACGTTCCAAGTCTTAATCACACAAGTTAGCAATGGCAATGTATGTATCCACCATATCTTCTGTTGCTGGGCATGTTCACGACATAAAGAGGATTCTCTGAGGCAGATGTGTCTGTCATTAAGAGGAATCCTTTTTAGCAATTACTGAGTTCCTTCCAACATCTAATTGCATGGCTCATCCCGTTGTGCTGAGATAGAAGTAAAGTACAGCATGTCTGCACCACCATCAATCTCCTTGTCACATTCTACAGAAAGGTGTACTGGGTTTAATAAACACACTTCCAAGCTGTCTCTCAAATACTTGGAACATCAAACTGCATGAGTTGCCAACAGAAGTTTCATATTATTTTACTAATGGTTATCTACCGGTAACTGTCAACAGGTGGTGACCCATGAAGATCCGGGGTAGAATAGGTCTTCAGCAACTCTTGTTTGCCACAAAAGGCGACTATGCTTGTCGTAAGAGGTGACTAACGGGATCGGCTGGTCAGGCTCGCTGACTTGGTTGACACATGTCATCGGTTCCCAATTGCGCAGATAGATGCTCATGATGTTGATCACTGGATTGTTTGGTCCAGACTCGATTATTTACAGACCGCTGCCATATAGCTGGAATATTGCAGAGTGCAGCGTAAAACTAAACTCACTCACTCACTCAACAGGTGGGTACATCTGTAAGTTCATTACCATTTATCAAGAGTGGATGTTCTTGTAAGTAGATATTGTGGTGATGTTCATATATAACATGCAGACATTGCCCACACTACATTTTCCTACACCATGATGGACAAATCCCAACAGCCAACTTCTTTCTGGATATCCTTTTCATGTGTTTCTGTAACATTTACCACTAATTGCATATCATAGGATAATGGAAATAAAAACAGTAAGACAACGTTAACATACTGTAGATAAGGTTTGCAATCATAACAGTCACCAGATGTGACCATGCAGACTGTATCACATTGACCGATTAGAGATTTTGCCAACTACCCAAGGCCATGCAAGCTATAAGTGCTTTGGGATACCAAAGGTTACAGTTAAATATTTGAGAATTGCTAAACATCAATTTCCTTTTGTCATTTCCAAGATTTTATCCCACACATATACTGGTGTACGAATATAGAAGAAAGAAATGGTATCAGATTGTGAAATACCACAAATAGAAGTGACACAACTAAATGTAGTTTGTTAGCCTGTCTCAGGCCCTGAAATACTGTGTCCTTTTGGCCCAGCACTGCCTGCAATGCATGTGCCCTAAATGAAGAAAGTCTAGATTTTTTACTGGGACTCCTTTTCAGTTTGGATGGAGTAAATTATTTCTCTCAGTTAAATATTTTCAGAGACTAAGTGTAGGTCTTGTTAGATGTATGTGAAGCACCAAATGTATGACAATGTGGTAAATGATGCCCCATACCATCCTCATAAGCTGTACCACTCAACAACAGCACTGAGGTAACTAACCACACAGGACATAACATCTGCCCTACAGGAAGACCACTGAGGTAACTAACCACACAGGACATAACATCTGCCCTACAGGAAGACCACTGAGGTAACTAACCACACAGGACATAACATCTGCCCTACAGGAAGACCACTGAGGTAACTAACCACACAGGACATAACATCTGCCCTACAGGAAGACCACTGAGGTAACTAACCACACAGGACATAACATCTGCCCTACAGGAAGACCACTGAGGAGGTAACTAACCACACAGGACATAACATCTGCCCTACAGGAAGACCACTGAGGTAACTAACCACACAGGACATAACATCTGCCCTACAGGAAGACCACTGAGGTAACTAACCACACAGGACATAACATCTGCCCTACAGGAAGACCACTGAGGTAACTAACCACACAGGACATAACATCTGCCCTACAGGAAGACCACTGAGGTAACTAACCACACAGGACATAACATCTGCCCTACAGGAAGACCACCACTGAGGTAACTAACCACACAGGACATAACATCTGCCCTACAGGAAGACCACTGAGGTAACTAACCACACAGGACATAACATCTGCCCTACATGAAGACCACTGAGGTAACTAACCACACAGGACATAACATCTGCCCTACATGAAGACCACTGAGGTAACTAACCACACAGGACATAACATCTGCCCTACAGGAAGACCACTGAGGTAACTAACCACACAGGACATAACATCTGCCCTACAGGAAGACCACTGAGGTAACTAACCACACAGGACATAACATCTGCCCTACAGGAAGACCACTGAGGTAACTAACCACACAGGACATAACATCTGCCCTACAGGAAGACCACCCAGTTCAAGACCCTCGCCACCTCTAACAGGTCCTTCATCAGTCAGATTCTCAACTTGACAGCACTGAAAAATTAGCATTTTTAAGATCCGGACATAAAAACACATTGATTGCTTTTACGTCAATCGACCAAGTTGTAACAAGACTTGCATAACGGCAACACAAGACAGAATTACACAGCTGGTTTCCATTATGCGGCCTCCCATTATTCAAATACAATATGGGTTCCATTAGATCTAATTTTAAAGTTGCGCATAACGCACTGTATTACATACTGTTTCTTCATAGAGTGTGGTTCAGATCAATCAAATGAGTAATAATTTCCAAAAACAATTTCAGCAACATCCATCATGGTTAAAGGGCAGCTTGGACAAGTTTCTATACAGCTAGATATTTAAAGATGATGTACATCATTAAAAGAAAGTACAAGAACATTGTAGAAGAGATAACCTGTCTACAAGGCTTACAACTGAATACAGAAATTCAGATTGATCCGCTAAAGGTTCATTATATGAATATATTTAATTGAACTGAATCAAACAGGAGCAATATCTAAACATAACATCCTCCTGCATGCTGTAGTATAAAGTGAACTTAGTACTAAGGTGCCTCCTACTCTAGTACCTTAGTATAGACTTTTAACAGAGTTAATGCTGAGGTTGTTAAATGAACTTAGTACTAAGGTGCCTCCTACTCTAGTACCTTAGTATAGACTTTTAACAGAGTTAATGCTGAGGTTGTTAAGTGAACTTAGTACTAAGGTGCCTCCTACTCTGGTACCTTAGTATAGACTTTTAACAGAGTTAATGTTGAGGTTGTTAAATGAACTTAGTACTAAGGTGCCTCCTACTCTAGTACCTTAGTATAGACTGAGGTTTTAACAAAGTTAATACTCTAGAGGTTGTTAGAATGAACTTAGTACTATAAGGTGCCTCCTACTCTAGTGCCTCCTACTCTACCTTAGTATAGACTTTTAACAGAGTTAATGATGAGGTTGTTAAATGAACTTAGTACTAAGGTGCCTCCTACTCTAGTACCTTAGTATAGACTTTTAACAGAGTTAATGCTGAGGTTGTTAAGTGAACTTAGTACTAAGGTGCCTCCTACTCTAGTACCTTAGTATAGACTTTTAACAGAGTTAATGCTGAGGTTGTTAAATGAACTTAGTACTAAGGTGCCTCCTACTCTAGTACCTTAGTATAGACTTTTAACAGAGTTAATGCTGAGGTTGTTAAGTGAACTTAGTACTAAGGTGCCTCCTACTCTAGTACCTTAGTATAGACTTTTAACAGAGTTAATGCTGAGGTTGTTAAGTGAACTTAGTACTAAGGTGCCTCCTACTCTAGTACCTTAGTATAGACTTTTAACAGAGTTAATGCCGAGGTTGTTAGTGAACTTAGTACTCAAGGTGCCTCCTACTCTACCTAGTACTTTTAACCTTAGTATAGACTTTTAACAGAGTTAATGCCGAGGTTGTTAAATGAACTTAGTACTAAGGTGCCTCCTACTCTAGTACCTTAGTATAGACTTTAACAGAGTTAATGCTGAGGTTGTTAAGTGAACTTAGTACTAAGGTGCCTCCTACTCTAGTACCTTAGTATAGACTTTTAACAGAGTTAATGCTGAGGTTGTTAAGTGAACTTAGTACTAAGGTGCCTCCTACTCTAGTACCTTAGTATAGACTTTAACAGAGTTAATGCTGAGGTTGTTAAGTGAACTTAGTACTCAAGGTGCCTCCTACTCTAGTACCTTAGTATAGACTTTTAACAGAGTTAATGCTGAGGTTGTTAAGTGAACTTAGTACTAAGGTGCCTCCTACTCTAGTACCTTAGTATAGACTTTTAACAGAGTTAATGCTGAGGTTGTTAAGTGAACTTAGTACTAAGGTGCCTCCTACTCTAGTACCTTAGTATAGACTTTTAACAGAGTTAATGCCGAGGTTGTTAAATGAACTTAGTACTAAGGTGCCTCCTACTCTAGTACCTTAGTATAGACTTTTAACAGAGTTAATGCCGAGGTTGTTAAGTGAACTTAGTACTCAAGGTGCCTCCTACTCTAGTACCTTAGTATAGACTTTTTAACAGAGTTAATGCTGAGGTTGTTAAGTGAACTTAGTACTAAGGTGCCTCCTACTCTAGTACCTTAGTGTAGACTTTTAACAGAGTTAATGCCGAGGTTGTTAAATGAACTTAGTACTAAGGTGCCTCCTACTCTGGTACCTTAGTATAGACTTTTAACAGAGTTAATGCGCTGAGGTTGTTAAGTGAACTTAGTACTAAGGTGTTAAGTACCTTAGAACTTAGTTAATGCTGAAGGTGCCTCCTACTCTGGTACCTTAGTATAGACTTTTAACAGAGTTAATGCTGAGGTTGTTAACTGAACTTAGTACTAAGGTGCCTCCTACTCTAGTACCTTAGTATAGACTTTTAACAGAGTTAATGCCGAGGTTGTTAAGTGAACTTAGTACTAAGGTGCCTCCTACTCTAGTACCTTAGTATAGACTTTTAACAGAGTTAATGCTAAGGTTGTTTTCTACAAAGAAACCAGAGTTTGGTTTAATAGGAAGAAAGTCTGCTGTGGAGAAGTTCTCAGACGTTTAGGTGTATCTAAACTC
This sequence comes from Haliotis rubra, assembly GCF_003918875.1. Lineage (NCBI taxonomy): Eukaryota > Metazoa > Mollusca > Gastropoda > Lepetellida > Haliotidae > Haliotis > Haliotis rubra. The sequence goes on from NW_025766970.1 coordinate 518,370, forward strand.
TCCATGGTGTAATGTTTTAACACATAAGGTGGGGAACAGTTGTTGTGTAGTAGTGGGGGTACTATATCCACCATATCATGTCATTACGACATCTGTCACAACTGGTAGTCTGGGACTGTAGCATATCACTGGCAGTCCCGAGAATCACATGTGTACATTATCTCACTGTGTGCTCCTGATACCATCATCATGGCCGCTTGTCATCATCAGAAACAAATTATAATGGATCTGTGTCCGTGATGTTTCCAACAGCCATCTAAGGATAAGCATTGCCTGGAACCACCCAATCCTCATTCTAGTTCAGTTTGACTGTCATCTTATGATGAATGTTCACTGTGTGCTGTGCCCAAATACAATTACAAAGATGACAGGAGTAGAGGCTGTGTAAGATACCATTTTCTCTGTATACCAACTCTCATGACAGACTTTCATGAATGAACTAGGATCTACTGCAACAGGTGATTTCAGTTCTATTCATTTCCCATGATGAACTTCATGTCCTCCTGTATGACAAGCTAGATGTTTCAGGCATCACATTGTGAATGCAAAGCAGCCCTATCCCTACATACATATTTTATATCCATGGAGATCCGGGTTAGAAATGATATTCAGCAACCCATGCTTGTCGTAAGAGGTGACAAACGGGATCGGGTGGTCAGGCTCGCTGACTTGGTAGACACATGCCATCGTATCCCAATTGCGTAGATCGATGCTCAGGATGTTGATCACTGGACTGTCTAGTCTAGACTTGATTATTTACAGATCGCCACCATATAGCTGGAATACTGCTGAGTTCGGCGTAAAACTAAACTCACTCACTCACAAACATATCTTAAATATCTTTCCAACTACAAGACAAAGAAACCTTTGAATCTATATGCAAATGAAATTGAAGAAATTTCAGTTGGTACTGTAGATGACATGAAGGGTCACTAAGCAACAGTAGAGACATGGGTGTATCTGCCAGGTTCAGAGTCAGGACAATGACAGGCCACACATCTATAAGAATAGCAAATTGTTGGAGAAAGATGTCACTTTACCATCCTGTATTTCTGTTCCATTCATTATCAAGGGAACTGCTGATTAGATTGTGGTGAGTTTGACAGGAACCAGGTGATCACATAATCTAATTACAAGGCTCACAATAGTTTGTAAATGGCCGCTGATGAAACGGGTTGGATGAGACTGTGTTATGGATTCCGCCACTGAGATGAGGTGGTCGATACCGTGTGTACCACGCAGGTTGAAGTGTATGAGGTGTGGGTGTCTAGATGATGCAAGGACAGCAGAAACAAACAGCTGGGAATAGGGATCTGTGAGCTCACAGATCCAGCCTGTAGCACCACAAAACCAAACCTAAAATTTACAGGCTTACAATATCTTACAGTAAAAAATGGTTGTTAAATTATTTTATAAAAAAAGGAACCACAAAACTTTCTTCATTTCAGCCTGTTACTTCGGTAATCTAGACTGCTAAATACTGGGGGCGGCGCATGGGCTGCATTGGACATATTAGTTTCAGAGTCTGTGTCAGACCACACTGGGAGGTGGGTCAAACTGGTAATGCTAAAAATTATATACAGAATATAACAGTGACATAACTGTTTAGTTGACATTATCCTGCTTGCCGCCTAGGTCAGATATCATGCAATCCACTGCTATATATTTCAGTTTGACGTTCGAGTGGTCATTAAGTCAAATCAAGACGAAGACCAAGTTGTGAGCCGTGGGGCAATATCACTTGAAGCCTTGTTGAAGTACCCCCTCCTCACAACCCTCCTCTTTAGGTAATCTCTTCCTAATTATTATTGATTGTTGTGACAATGAAATATTGCCCTTGCAGCCTGTGTATAGAGGTGAGGACAGATGACATGGCTGGGTGAGAGATAGTTTCCCCTAGCTGAGAGACGGACTCAATCCACAGGGGGAGGCAGAAACAGCAAGGTCGGACACTCATGGCAGCTGGCTGACTTAATCCTCACAAGGACAAGCTGAAACTGAGGTTTAGTCCACACATGGCAGCTGGCTGACTTAATCCAGCAATATCACGGCTGGGACTTAAGACACCAGAAATGGGAAACACATTGGTGCCCATGCAGCTGAATCGAACCCAACACTTCAGCGAGCAGAACGCAGCAAGGGTTACTCCCATGGCAGCTGGCTGACTTAATCCACACAGGGAGGCAGAAACAGCAATGGTGGACACTCATGGCAGCTGGCTGACTTTAATCCACACAGGAGGCAGAAACAGCAATGGTGGACACTCATGGCAGCTGGCTGACTTAATCCACACAGGAAGCAGAAACAGCAATGGTGGACACTCATGGCAGCTGGCTGACTTAATCCACACAGGGAGGAGCAGAAGCAGCAATGGTGGACACTCATGGCAGCTGGCTGACTTAATCCACACAGGGAGGAGCAGAAACAGCAATGGTGGACACTCATGGCAGCTGGCTGACTTAATGCAGCAGACACTCTGGCAGCTGGCTGACTTAATCCACACAGGGAGGAGCAGCAGAAGCAGCAATGGTGGACACTCATGGCAGCTGGCTGACTTAATCCACACAGGGAGAAGCAGAAACAGCAATGGTGGACACTCATGGCAGCTGGCTGACTTAATCCACACAGGGAGGAGCAGAAACAGCAATGGTGGACACTCATGGCAGCTGGCTGACTTAATCCACACAGGGAAGCAGAAACAGCAATGGTGGACACTCATGGCTGCAGCTGGCAGCAAGGTAACTCATGGCAGCTGGCTGACTTAACACAGGCAAGCAGAAACAGCAATGGTGGACACTCATGGCAGCTGGCTGACTTAATCCACACAGGGAAGCAGAAACAGCAATGGTGGACACTCATGGCAGCTGGCTGACTTAATCCACACAGGGAAGCAGAAACAGCAATGGTGGACACTCATGGCAGCTGGCTGACTTAATCCACACAAGCAGAAACAGCAATGGTGGACACTCATGGCAGCTGGCTGACTTAATCCACACAAGGGAGGCAGAAACAGCAAGGTCGGACACTCATGGCAGCTGGCTGACTTAATCCACACAGGGGAAGCAGAAACAGCAAGGTCGGACACTCATGGCAGCTGGCTGACTTAATCCACACAGGCAAGCAGAAACAGCAATGGTGGACACTCATGGCAGCTGGCTGACTTAATCCACACAGGGAGGAGCAGAACAGCAATGGTGGACACTCATGGCAGCTGGCTGACTTAATCCACACAGGGGAGCAGAAACAGCAATGGTGGACACTCATGGCAGCTGGCTGACTTAATCCACACAGGGAAGGCAGAAACAGCAATGGTGGACACTCATGGCAGCTGGCTGACTTAATCCACACAGGGAAGCAGAAACAGCAATGGTGGACACTCATGGCAGCTGGCTGACTTAATCCACACAGGGAGGAGCAGAAACAGCAATGGTGGACACTCATGGCAGCTGGCTGACTTAATCCACACAGGGAAGCAGAAGCAGCAAGGTCGGACCACACAGGACACTCATGGCAGCTGGCTGACTTAATCCACACAGGGATGGTGAGCAGAGCTGGCAGCAATGGAGGACAACTCATGGCAGCTGGCTGACTTAATCCACACAGGGAGGAGCAGAAACAGCAATGGTGGACACTCATGGCAGCTGGCTGACTTAATCCACACAGGGAGGAGCAGAAACAGCAATGGTGGACACTCATGGCAGCTGGCTGACTTAATCCACACAGGGAGGAGCAGCAATGGTGGACACTCAAAGTGTAACTGCAGACAGCCAGTATGTCGACTTCCCGAAGTCAGGCACATTACAGTATAGGATCCTTCCAGGAAATGTCGAACTGTATACATCATTAGTGCGCACCGCATTATCTGACAATATATTCCTTGACTGCAGGAACAATTAAAACATAAAGCACTACATACACAAAGACAATTTACTAATCATATAATCATATCACAATTTATTCTTGCAGTTGATCTGTTTTACATTGTGAGTTGTTTATGAAGCAGTTAGTCACAGTCCAACTGTCTCACTGCAGCCTGCACTTACCAAGTCTTACACAATCAGCAGCAACTCCCGGACTCACATATGAAACCTATTATTTGCAATTAAAAGTTTCTGCTTTATATGTATTTCTTTTCCTGAGTGCATGACATTTGTATCATCAACCTACAGTGTACGATGTTTTGAGTAATGTATATATGATGTTATTACGTCTATGTTTTCCTGTAGTCTGCTGTTTTTCCTGGTTCCTGCATGCTGTATATCTTCACACAACACATGTACAAGATACGTTTCACCATTTCTGACCACAGTCAAGGTGGTAATGTGTGTTCTGCTCTGTCCTGTCAAAAGTGCCCCAAAGTTTGCACAAACTTGTCTTCGGATATATTTGTGTTACCCATTCATGCCATGTGACAGGTTGACATTCTGTCTCCAAGCTTTACTAGATGCTGTGAGTATGGTAATGCATCACTAAATTGTTCACTGTCTCATCAGGATAGTGAATGGCCTTCAATGCCCATAGTCATGAGAGACTATCTTCAGCACAGTTCTGACTTGCCAACATTGCATGACACTAAACATTAACAAGTTACACATTTTATCAAAAGGAATTTCAGTTTTATACTTGTGAATATATTGAATATAAAAGAAATGTAGTCCTGAATATTTCCTGAATAGTTAAAGCCTAAATTAAGCAAGTCTGGATATCCTCAGGCTCAGGCTCTGGCTTGCCCATCTCATTGGGGCTCCTTTTCAATATAAATGAAACTATCAGAAATGTTTCTATCAAAATTATGTTTTCAGAGACTTAGCGTTATTCTATCTGGAAACCATGCTTTGATGAAAAGATTCTTTGAACCTACATGAGCAGCCAGCTGAAGGGAGACAACTCTTCAAGAGTAGTTCAAGTGTTGTCAACTATTTTCTTTTATTTGTAACCATCATGATTTTGTAATTGTTATGCTGGGGCAGTATTTATATAAGCATAACATGCTTGTTTACCAACCCAGGTTTCCAAAATTATATATGTTTAAACTAACTCTATCAATCGTCATATCATGTGAGTCACTGCTTATCCAAGTATGAATTCAGCAATACACATCTGCAGCATAACAGCCATATTTACCAGGTATACAGCCATTCATTATATATATATACCATAATGGCTTTATGCAGAGCTGTCAACCCCTAAAGATGGTTTGGAGTGAGACTGAAAAAAATAAGCCGGGGTCCAGCCGGGGTCATGTCAAGGGCAACGCCCTGGTGGGGGGTCTCTGGGGCGAAGCCCCCTGCCCGAAAATGAAGTTTAGTGATTTTCAGGATCATTTGGAGCCTTCTGGTGGCAATATTTTGACACTAAAAGATGCATGCTAATAAATAATAATAAGCCGAATCATTCGCATAAACATGTTCAAAAATGTTCAACTTAACGCTAAAAAACGAACGAAAATGCGTATTAATTTTGAAATTATTTTTGGCTACCAGATATGCATGGGATTATTATTTGGAGGCGTGAGAGCGTGACATTTGTGAATAAAGCGTGAGAGTTGACAGGTATGCTTTATGTAATATACTTTACGAGATCAACATTATCAGTTTCAGAGCAGATCTTCCCATGACGGTGTCCCTGCAGGTAGATCTGGTGTTGGTTCTGAGCTGAACATTCACCTTCACATATCAGATATGATGTTTCCAGAAAGGAACAATGTACAACAGCTCTCAATCATATCCATTACAGTGGTGTTTACATGGGAGGTTGTTAATGCCACAACTGTGCATGCATTAACAGAGGGCAGTAGTGTTAACACATCATCAACAGGGGGCTTACATACATGCAGGCTCTGTAGCATTTTCTAGGGCAAATTTTCCGTCCTGATAAACACGAGTGGTATTTTGAGGACACAAGAAGTCTAAATTCTGATCAAACATGCCACTTAATTTGAACAGAATATTTACACGGGTTACCGAGGAGGGCTATCTGAAGCAATACTATGAATAAGGAGATGAATGATCAAACCTTTGACAGCTCATCACATAAATAAGTGAGCCACAGTAAATGTATGTGACATTTTCATTGCATCTCACTGATGGTAATGGATGCTGGAGTCTTAACTGGTAACCTGTGGAATCCCCAGTGTATGAAGCTGCCTGGTGTTCCCCAGCTGTCATATTGCAGCAACACTGCAACCAGTTAACCTTGATTTTCCATTATCAATATGAATCATCTTTTGAATCTTCAAAAAATCCATTCATTGACAAAAGACACTGACAATGACAAGATAAGCGAGGTAGTGATTTCCTCAAATACGCAAATGCAAATGATGTCTTCTGCCAGAATACTGCACTACACCCGACACCGATGTACGGCACTGCACCCGACCCCGATGTACCGCACTACCCCTGACTCCGATGTACCGCACTACCCCCGACTCGATGTATGCGCACTGCACCCGACCCGATGTACTGCACTGCACCAGACCCGATGTATGGCACTGCACCCGACCCGATGTACCGCGACTGCACCCGACTCCGATGTACCGCGACTGCACCCGACCCGATGTACGCGACTGCACCCCGACCCGATGTGTACGGCACTACCCCCCGACCCGATGTACCCGACCCGATGTATCGCACTGCACTGACCCGATGTACGGCACTGCACCCGATGTACCCGATGTACGGCACGGCACGGCACTGCACCCGACCCGATGTATGCACGGCACTGCACCCGACCCGATGTACGGCACTACACCCGACACGATGTACGGCACTGCATCCGACCCGATGTACGGCACTGCACCCGACCCGATGCGGCACTGCACCCGACCGATGTAACGGCACTGCACCCGACCCGATGTACGGCACTGCACCCGACACGATGTACGGCACTGCACCCGACCCCGATGTACGGCACTGCACCCGACCCCGATGTACGGCACTGCACCCGATTCCGATGTAAGGCACCACACCCTACCCCGATGTACCGCACTGCACCCGACCCCAATGTACCGCACTGCACCCGACACCAATGTACCGCACTGCACCCGACCCCGATGTACGGCACTACACCTGACTCCGATGTACGGCACCACACCCGACTGTACAGCACTACACCGGTGTTACTGACATCACACAGCCTCTGTCACCCCTTGTTCTGCAGCCCCAACATGGCATAGGCTGTTACATTTGTGTCACCTGAACTTTGTCCCACTACAGGTAATTCTTCACCAGTCCTGCAGGTTTTTGTAACTCAGTATTGCAGTGGGAGGCAGCCTGAGGAGCTGCAGTCACTGGGGACCCCTTCTCACACTGCATGATTCATTACAGAACCCTGCCGAGAGCAGTTTGACCTGGGGCACTAGGGGCCCAGTTTCTTTATAAATTAGAAATACATGAAGTATCTGTTAGGCTAGGTAGACATCTGCAAACACAGAACACCTAGGAGTCAGCCTGTCAGCGTTCATATGGCATATTCTAAGTATGAGATACAATTATTCTTTAATGCTTTTTAGAACAAGGTGATGTTTTTGTGTAGTTTAACGGGACATATGATCAGTTCACAGCCATCAGCACAGAGGCTAGATTAACATCTAGTCACTGAACATATTTTACAGTAAAAACAGTTTCTAAGATATATTCAGAAAACATAATAAAAGGAGCCCAAAGACATCCTTCATTTTGAGAACTGTGGTAATCTAGACTGGCCATACAATCCAGGCTTTCATGGGCTGCACTGGGTATATTTGTTTCAGGGTCTGTATGACAAATTAAAGTTTACAAGTGTGTTTCCTTGAAACTCAGCAGCAAGAACATATCAGTGTGCAAGTATTTCCTCTTGTGTACAGGACACAGCCTGAACACCTGGTGGACTGGCAGGGTACAAACTACAGCCCATTGTCACAGGCATTGATCTCCCACTGAATACATGCCTATAATCCCTTCTGTGAGAACACTTCACACTGACATGTGGAACATGTTTGCTAGCTGATCACACTGGGTGATACTGACTGACTGAGTTTAGTTTTACGCCGCTTTTAGCAATATTCCAGCAACATCACGGCGGGGGACACCAGAAATGGGCTTCACACATTGTACCCATGTGGGGATTCGAACCCGGGTCTTCGGCGTGACGAGCCAACGCTTTAACCACTAGGCTACCCCACCGCCCCACACTGGGTGATAAATCTGTGGCATTTTGTGGGATATATACATGAAACATATGAATATGGGGACATGAAACACTGTGGACAGACATGGTGTTGACTGTAATCTTCCATAGTATGATCAATGTCCGTGAACTCTCCCAGTTGTTGACAGACTGATGGTACCCGGCAATGTGATGACACATCCCAATATACTGCATGACATCGCATGACATCACATGCCACCATGACAACAGACTCCATTAGGGAGACAACTGCAGAGACAAATACCAGAACTGAGGATCTGATAAGTCCTGACCAAACTCAGATTGTTTCTAGTACAAAGAGTTACCATCTAAACCACTGCCTTATATAACAGTATAAAAAACACTCACAGTTGGCTGACTCACAGTCCAAGAACCCCCTTATTTTCCCTTCTGCCCAGCCCTTTCTGCAAAGCTAAAGCCTTAATGAAGAAAGTCTAACTTCCTCAGGTTCTGATACTCCCAGCTAAATGGGGGTTTCTTTTCAATTTAAATAAAATTATTTGTTTCTATCAACATAAAATACATTGTATATTCAGACAGTAAGCTAATCTACCCTTACACAATACTTCAGGTCTTACAAAAGATTACGACAGAACACATGACCCATGGAAATTATGCGTGACAAACTTAACCTGCTTGTTTACTAACATTATGATGTGATGAAGTGCAATTTTTTATTGCTTTCTTCACTGCTAGAGCATAAAAATTTATTGCCATTACATTTTCCACTTTTCAAAGCTGGATACAACCTCATCAACCGCAGGCAAATGGAACGTATATATTTGAGCCATTGAAATTCTGTATTGATGGAAAACACTGATGCTGGCTATCACCTGGCATGAGTCTTGGCAGGACTACTTAACCAAACTGACTCGAGCACACACAGGAAAGAGGTGAGGTTTTTCACACCTTTGCAAGCTGCGGGGGAGGCTGATGGGCAGTAATATTCTCTTGACAACTTGCTGTGTGGCGGTGAAGAGGACTTCAGTTGAAAATTCTGAAGATTAATTTGTATGTGAAGATCACCAAACTACAGTATTTATAACAGAGGATTTGCAAGAATTAAGTTGATTCATTCAAGAGGGAAGATCAAGGAACATCAACTATGGCACCTCGCTGTTTATTATGATATTAAGGTCATCTAAATTTTTAGGAAATGACATTATAAATAAAAAAATAAAATTTTCAAGTTTTAATCCTAATACGAACTAAACAAATACTTCAGTGAGTGAATATTTATGTTTGAATGGTGTGTACTAGATCTATAGTGAGCACTTTGAAAACCTGACACCCACACACACCCACACCGATCTATTTAGCATCATGGTATCGAGACGCCTCAAAGCATGTGACAGACTCTTCCCCAGCTCTTCTTCAAGCAGCCCCTGCCAGTAAATCCCCGAGGAACATCATCTGCGTGTGTCTGCCCACTCATTTGACACCACTGATAGCTGGGAAGATGTAGTAATGCTATAATCAATCCTTCCTTGCCATAGCATCACACCAGGTAGAAGCATTAGCTCGGGTTCCATAGTAGCAAGTAATTGCTTGCATCCATATGATGACACATTAGCTACCAAGCCATCTAAAACAATAGTGATTATGTTTACAGTGACAAATGACTGCGTAACACATGTATGAGGATGTTGTTGGTGAATTACAGCCAACCTACCGATCGTCGGGCGATAATGGTGATGAGTACCGGCATGTCAGACTAACGCAGTCTCTCAATGTAAATACATTAACATTTTGGTTTTCAGTTGTTTGACTGACTGACTGACTGAGTTTGGTTTTACGCCGCTTTTAGCAATATTCCAGCAACATCACGGCAGGGGGACACCAGAAATGGGCTTCACACATTGTACCCATGTGGGGATTCGAACCTGGGTCTTCGGCGTGATGAGCCAACGCTTTAACCACTAGGCTACCCCACTGCCCTTCAGTTGTTGGAAGTATATACAGTAACTACATGTATAATGGACACACTAATAATAAACTGTTTTATCCGTCCCAGACACTAGCTATATATTTATTCTTGATGCATATAATGGACCAAGGTAACAACAGACTAAAATTAGTACTGCCTTGAGTTCATTACAACTGAAGTTACTGGAACATAAAGAGCCTTCAGAATTCACATTGCCTTTTTTGGAAGGACTCTAGACAGGCCAAAGAAGTGTAGATTTGCTCCTGAGTTTTGAGCTATGTTTGATGCGGCTCTGTCAGATAGACCATAGCTGCATGTACGTGGCTTAGGATGAGTGCTGGCAAATGGGTATGTAGGAATGTAGGTGTGTGTTGCTGTATACACACTTGGGAAGAAAAGGGTACAGAGGCCTTTAATACTATCTACATACAGATGGAAAAAACATGTGGCCATGCATGAAGGTGCCTTTTCATTTACGTGTTTCTCATCACACCAATGACTTTGTGTTGATGCAACAGAGTAAGGAGGTTTCTTGTTCCAGACACCCCCTGAGCTCCCAAACCTTCGAGAAAAGGTTGTACAGGGAGACTAACATGAGACCAATAGTGAGTTCTAGCCCTACTGAATAAAGTCATTCAACACTGACATCATGTGACTGTTAAGCTGCATATATATCAATCTAGCAGCCAACTTCAGTCAATGTCAGGTTCACACAGGCCATGATAATAAGATCTACACCTTCAATAATTTGCAGTGCATTGACATAAAGCGCAGGAATTGGTATTAACGCAAGTTTGTTAACCATAGTTTCATTTTGTCACAGCATGTGACAATGTGGGAAAGCAGACCGACTGTGATAACTGTCAACCATTTCATAAAACCTGCTGACACTGTTCTGAAAGTCCAACTTTTAAAAAACATCACAAACTGGGAGATGAAAACGTCAACCAGCAGCATTTCACACATGAGCAAACTGCATCAACACAGTTAACAGGACCATCCAGAATTCCAAAAGCAAACCTTAAAATATATAATTAACATCTGCACTCTTTTCTGCACTACTCTTTTATGGCCAACCAACCATTTAACCCATTTTTTCAACCAAGTGATGATATGGAATTTTATTCATCTTAGAGAAAAAGTAATCTAAATCCATTAAGGGCACTATGAGTTATGACTAGCATTATCTCTGTCACTTATCCGCTTCTAGAACACTCTGCTACACTGAGTGAGTGAGTTTAGTTTTACGCCGCACTCCGCAATATCCCAGCTATATGGCGGCGGTCTGTAAATAATCGAGTCTGGACCAGACAATCCAGTGATTAACAGCATGAGCATCGATCTGCGCAATTGGGAACCGATGACATGTGTCAACCAAGTCAGCGAAACTGACCACCCGATCCCGTTAGTCGCCTCTTACCTCTGCTACAAATCACTGCCTACATAAACCAGTTATAAATGTCTCCGGAGAGTATCCTTCAGTTATCGAGCACCCATGTACAAACGTGTGTCTCACCTGAGGACACGGGCATACAGCTTGTGTGGGATCCCTGTCAGCACCCCTGCTCCGTCACCGGTATCGTTGTCACAACTGCACCCACCTCGGTGCTCCATCCGCTGCAGCATAATCTGCGCATCTTGCAACACCTGCAATATAAAACACACAAGTGTATTTCTTTATGTAGGCAATAAACCTTTATGTATTTCCAGGGCGGATCCAGGATTTTGGAGAAGTGGGGTTGCACATAAATCATGACGTCATGAGGGAGGTGCGCACCCCACCTCTGCATCCGCCCCTGATTTCTGTTCTCATACAACCACATTACATGACAGTGTAGTTCAAGACAAAGGGGAAACTGAGTGCATGTAGTTGTCTCATATTTGACTTCTTGCAATGCTTTCCATCTGCCTTCAGCCTACACAAACAAAAATTGGACCAACATGAGGATTGGGTGGTCACAATGCTATCAGGGTCATCACTAATACGAGTGACTCCTGTGTTACAACTGACTACATGATACAAAGTTCTCTACAGACTACTACTTCTACTGCATCAGGGGCTGTGGGGTAGCTTAGAGGGTAAAGCATTAGCTCGTCATGTGGAAGACACGGGTTTGATTCCCAACATAGGTATTATGTGTGAAGCATTTCTGGTGTCCATGATATTGCTGAAATATTGTCAAAAGCTGCCTAAAACCACACTCACTCACTCTATTGTATCAAACCACACTCACTCACTCTATTGTATCAAACCACACTCACTCACTCTATTGTATCAAATCACACTCACTCACTCTATTGTATCAAACCACACTCACTCACTCTATTGTATCAAACCACACTCACTCACTCTATTGTATCAAACCACACTCACTCACTCTATTGTATCAAATCACACTCACTCACTCTATTGTATCAAACCACACTCACTCACTCTATTGTATCAAATCCACACTCACACTCACTCACTCTATTGTATCAAACCACACTCACTCACTCTATTGTATCAAACCACACTCACTCACTCTATTGTATCAAATCACACTCACTCACTCTATTGTATCAAACCACACTCACTCACTCTATTGTATCAAACCACACTCACTCACTCTATTGTATCAAATCACACTCACTCACTCTATTGTATCAAACCACACTCACTCACTCTATTGTATCAAATCACACTCACTCACTCTATTGTATCAAATCACACTCACTCACTCTATTGTATCAAATCACACTCACTCACTCTATTGTATCAAATCACACTCACTCACTCTATTGTATCAAACCACACTCACTCACTCTATTGTATCAAATCACACTCACTCACTCTATTGTATCAAACCACATTCACTCACTCTATTGTATCAAACCACACTCACTCACTCTATTGTATCAAATCACACTCACTCACTCTATTGTATCAAAAACCACATTCACTCACTCTATTGTATCAAATCACACTCACTCACTCTATTGTATCAAACCACACTCACTCACTCTATTGTATCACTCTATTGTATCCACACACTCACTCCTCTATTGTATCACTCACTCTATTCACTATCTAAATCACACTCTCACTCACTCTATTGTATCAAACCACACTCACACGCACTCAACTCTATTGTCATCACTCACTCCTATTGTATCAAATCACACTCACTCACTCTATTGTATCAAACCACACTCACTCACTCTATTGTATCAAACTCCACACTCACTCACTCTATTGTATCAAATCACACTCACCTCATTGTATCTCACTCTATTGTATCAAACCACACTCACTCACTCTATTGTATCAAATCACACTCACTCACACGTGATGTTCTATTGTATCAAACCACACTCACTCACTCTATTGTATCAAACCACACTCACTCACTCTATTGTATAAAATCACACTCACTCACTCTATTGTATCAAATCACACTCACTCACTCTATTGTATCAAACCACACTCACTCACCCTATTGTATCAAACCACACTCACTCACTCTATTGTATCAAACCACATTCCCTCCTCATTTCATTCCATCACAATGGGTAATTATGGCCCAATTCACCTAAACAAATTTTTTTAATGTGTTCACAATAATAATTCAGTTTTGTGCATCCTGCACCAGCAACATCCTCACTACAAACGTGACAAAGACCACACCATCATTACAGAATGCTTCACAAGCACAAGACATTTCCTATCTGCTGGGTTGGATTTGTTCTGATGAAGAAGCAACTTTTAACTTCTTACATTTACATGAATAATCCATTTAATCAATATCCCCAACAGTGTTCTAAGAAAGAAATCATCTGTTGCCCTGGTTTCATAAAGCTAAACATTTACAGAAGCCAGAGAATACTGTGATAGTGTAAACATTATGATGATTCAAACAATCTCTGCTGGTACAGAACAATATAATGCAGCAAGCACTAAGTGTTGTACATTTGAAACTTCACGATAGTCGCTGATCTCCTTTATGCCTCATCTGCATCCAGATTATTGATCGTAACTTGACACACCAGCTACAGGTCACCCAGGGAACACCGAGATGGAGTCTCACACATCCACCCATGTAGTGAACCACTCCTGGTCATCAGGGAGGAAGGCATTTGTCAACCATCCTAAACCAGCAACCTCATCCTGCTCTTAACTCTGAATAGCTTATATAAAACCATTCCACAGAGTCCAAACTGTTTTATTCTGCTAACTTGTTGGTTGCCAACTGTGATACCTCAGTCAAAATGTTCGGTGAATAAAACATTTCATTTCTTCTATGTTGTACAAAGATTTCAGACTTTCCCTGCAAATCAGCAGTGCCGTTTTACCTTACATATCACTAAACAATATTGGGTTTTCTAATTCTTTGTTTTTTTCAACAGAAAATGAAAACATGACTTATACTAGTATTTCAAACATAAAGATTAAGAAGGTTTGTGATGTCAGCACACAGTCTCAGGACCTATTTTACATTCCCTAATCTAAACGATCAGTCTAAGACAAGAACTGATACGTCACTCATACAAGTACATCACGTTTCCCATGATGGCAAGTTACTAATACAATACTAAAACAAGCATGAACATAATCTTAACCTCTAACATGTTCACCATGATACAAACATGAGTTTATATCTACAGTTCATTTAGGTGCCTGAGTTTCAGGAACATGCCTATGACATTCCAATGCCTGAACAATACGTCATAATTGCAGCCTGAACATACTGCAAATGGATGAAATTGTCCAGGTTTGTTAGTTTAACAATTCAGCTATATGGAAAAATCGAGTCGGGACCAGATAACCCAGTGATCAACAGCATGAGCATCTACACCATTGGGATATGATGACATTATGTGTCAACCAAGTCAGTGAGCCTGACCAGCTGATCCCGTGTCCAGGTATGACATGATACAGGTATGTCATGATGCAGGTATGTCATGATGCAGGTATGGCATGATGCAGGTATGGCATGATGCAGGTATGACATGATACAGGTATGACATGATACAGGTATGGCATGATACAGGTATGACATGATACAGGTATGGCATGATACAGGTATGGCATAATAGTCATCTCCTTTCTTCTATGATGCACCTTCAATCACCTTAGCACTGCTTACAGTCGTTATAAATAAACCAAGAAAATGCAAGGTGCTCAAACAGACAAATCAATAGATGACCTTGAGTCACCTTGAATGAAGGTCACTCAAAACCTAACCAGGGAAATGCTAAGATTTGTTTCATCAGTCCACACATTCCACTGAACAGGTAAACAAAGGTGAAAAAAATGAATATTTAAGGAAACTTTAACAGAACTTGCGTTACACAAGAGACAGGAGTGAGCAAAACAATGCTTTTAAAAATGACAATAAGAAGTTAGAGGGCATTTGACTTTGTGGCAGTGACATGTATGACCCCAACTATTTCCAGACTAGGTATCCATGGCTACTGCATGCCCAAGTAAAGGGCAGAGTGCTTCCTAACTCAAAGGTGTTGAGAAAGTCCCTGTCTTCTCATACAGCACTCCCAGTAATTGAATTCTACTTGTTGTGATCGTTATTGTATCTCCCCCACTGCCGGCAGCACAACTTGCCCACAGGACAGGGCCTTCATCCACATTGGCAGTTTGTCAAAACGTTCTTTAATGAATGGAACTGGGAGAAGGTGCTGGCAAAACTTAATTTGTTTCCTTCAAACACACACCTCACTCAAGGCGATATTAGAATCCCAGTTGAGACAAATCAAGCAGTTCCGATCAGATCAATGAAGAATGGTGGCCATAATTCTACCAGTGATGGAAACTTAGACAGACTGGACAAAGTTTCGATCATCAGTCATCCCAAAAGTGGTCTTTAACACCCTAAGGCTGCGTCTTTGATCACATTGATACACACAGGTTTTCTCCATGCCAATCTTTCTGTTATCATGGACCTATCCATATCCCTATAATTCCCTTTACGACCTAGCCAGGTCAAGAGAGAACTATTGGCCAAATCACCATCACAACTCTGTGAACCATCAGTCATAAGAATAGCTGAAGAAGTGAAGATGGTATTGAACACTTCAGTCATGATTTAGACTGACAGTGCTTAATTTGTTTTGTAGACAGTGGATCTTGTTTCAACTTTCTGGCCTGATTGATATGAATGTGTCAATTTCCTAAATGTCAAACTCTCATTGCAATAATATTATGGGCAAGTTTTATATAATCCACTAGCCGCCTATCAGGCCAACTTTAATCCCACAGCACCATGTAGCAAAGGACTCTGGAACCACTCTATCATGTGAAAAACAATACTCAATGACAGATTTTCTCAAAGACAAAACTTCTTTTGTAACAAGACGCATTACAATGAGGATGATACACACTTTCCTCTCATTTTGAATTAACTTTCTGAAGATAAGGTTTTCTGTGAGGTGTTTTTAGAAGAGAAACCTAATCTGTATGATGAAACTTTGGCAATAGATTCAAGAAATATTACACTCTTCCATCTTAACCATACCGACATGCAGCCAGCAGTCACTGAACCAGACTCTCTGGTTCTACGTACACAAAGCAATGTTAGTGTTATAGCTTCTGTAAGTCTACTGGTATGCTAAATTGTGGGTAAGTGTGTAGGAAGATCTCATCTCCAGGATCCAATATGCTTACAAGCAATAGTTAGATGGTAGGCTGTTCCAAGGCAGAATCTGCACATTATCTTACAGTATTCCACTGTTTTCTATCAAAAACAATCAAATGGCATTGAAAACAATGCAACAAGTAAAAAAATGTGTGCAAGGCTCACTAGTACCCCAGACTGTGGCTGCCAACTTCAGCAGAAAAACAATTAACAATGATTATTCTGAACAAAAATACATGAGTTGTATCAATCTTTGCACTGTGCCTATACTATAAACAAAGATGCCATTACTCAAATTTGAGAAGAAAATCCATTAAATAGTTGTATAGTTACTGGTTGGACAAATTTGATGTGGTACTTTTCCCCGAGTTCAAGAGATGTAATTTGTGATAATTCTCGATACATTTCAAATATCAGCTCACCTCTCCGAAAGATATGGAGGGTGATCCCAAAATTTGAAAACAATCCAACCACCAGTTTTCAAGTTTAAAGTTTTCAGTTGTCAGTTGAAGTTGAACAAAAATGTCTTTGAAGGATGGCTAGATGGATGGATGGACAAAAGAAATTCCTTGGTATACCTATATTACAACTGTAGAAGACAGACAGCACATAACACCATTACATGATTGTTGATTCTTGTTGAAACCACTTCAATCACACATTGAATCGCAAATGAAGCAAATATTTTATTTGCAAAAGAATGTACTTATACCAAAAGAAGACCCAACCATTCGGTTCAACAAGCAAACACCCTTACCACTAAGCTACTCCACCATTCCCTGAACATTACCATACACTAATACTGATCATAGGTCAAGCAGCCTGCAGCTAAGCAGCCTTCCCCCCAAGTAGGGGGACTCTCGTCAATCTCCATGTGAAGCAGCGTCAGTACTGCTTTCTCGCACCACAAGGGAAGACATCACATTACCTCATACAAATTCAAGTCATGTCCGTACAAATCAGTTAAAGATCAGCTTGGTGTGTAGGAGTTTGTTCTCTAGTGTCTAAGCTATGATTTGTATTGGGACCAGTGGCCGACTTGGTGGAACAGAACTTGCTATGATTACAGCACGAGGGACTTATCAGATTGGCGCTTACCCTCCAGACTTTGTGCTGTGATGTAGGAATAATGGTTTCATGCTTGATTAGGACTTGTTGAAAAGAGAAGGCAAACATCAGTAAGATAATAACAATGACAAAAACCTTGAAAGAGAGAGCACTTCATGAAGTTCTATTGCATTACTATATTGTTCAGACTGCAACTGATATTTATTTTTGAAAGAAGATATTTTACTGCAATCCCTTAATTATGTAAGTCATCTGAAAAGTTACAGTAAGTGCATTGGCTTTAACTTATTTTCCTTTAAAATGTTATGTTTGTAATTTCAGTTTATTGACTCTACCTAACTTAATCTTTTGTAAGCAATGGTCCTTCATAAATTCCATGACCCTATTAGCAGAGAGAAAAGAAACATTTCTTTCCAGGCCTTTGCATAAAAATAAACTGGTGTCCTGTTTATAACATGTAGGACTTGTTGTGTTGCAGTGCTAAATCTCTGCACATAGGGTCCCATAGATATAGGGCACACATTATCTACAGCAGACTAGGTCAGTGTGTCTCAGGTCACAGACCTGAAGTTGAAGAGCTTCACAGGCTAATTATATCTTAAAACAGAAAACAAGACTTCTATGTTTGCAGTGAAAGTAAATTAAAAACCTGCATTTTTTCAAACAAAACAGTGACATTCTTCTTTATCAGCCAAACATGCCATTTTTGGATCTGCACTCAGTAGGACATGGTGTGTGTTGACAGTCTGTTCTTGGTTCCTCAAAGGACATGGCATGTTGACAGTCTGTTCTTGGTTTCAGAAAGGACATGGCGTGTTGATAGTCTGTTCTTGGTTCCAGAAAGGACATGGCATGTTTACAGTCTGTTCTTGGTTTCAGAAAGGACATGGCGTGTTAATAGTCTGTTCTTGGTTTCTGAAAGGACATGGCATGTTTACAGTCTGTTCTTGGTTTCTCAAAGGACATGGCATGTTGACAGTCTGTTCTTGGTTCCTCAAAGGACATGGCATGTTGACAGTCTGTTCTTGGTTCCAGAAAGGACATGGCATGTTTACAGTCTGTTCTTGGTTTCAGAAAGGACATGGCGTGTTTACAGTCTGTTCTTGGTTTCTGAAAGGACATGGCATGTTTACAGTCTGTTCTTGGTTCCTCAAAGGACATGGCGTGTTGACAGTCTGTTCTTGGTTCCAGAAAGGACATGGCGTGTTGACAGTCTGTTCTTGGTTCCTGAAAGGACATGGCGTGTTGTCGGTCTGTTCTTGGTTCCTGAAAAAGGACATGTCTGCGACAGTCTGTTCTTGGTTTGACATGGCGTGTTCAGTCTGTTCTTGGTTCCTGAAAGAAGCGACATGGCATGGTGTTGACAGTCTGTTCTTGGTTCCAGAAAGGACATGGCATGTTGACAGTCTGTTCTTGGTTCCAGAAACAACATGGCATGTTGACAGTCTGTTCTTGGTTCCTGAAAGGACATGGCGTGTTGACAGTCTGTTCTTGGTTCCTGAAAGGACATGGCGTGTTGACAGTCTGTTCTTAGTTCCTGAAAGGACATGGCGTGTTGACGGTCTGTTCTTGGTTCCAGAAACATCATGGCATGTTGACAGTCTGTTCTTGGTTCCAGAAACATGGCATGTTGACAGTCTGTTCTTGGTTCCAGAAACAACATGGCGTGTTGACAGTCTGTTCTTGGTTCCACCGTTGGATATAGTGTGAGTTGCCAATATCTACTTGGTTTCTCCTCTAGTAAAGTATTTTAAAACACATTAATGTTCAATAACATAAAAAACTAATCCTAAATTAATCGGTTCATGGAGTGATCAAGACATATCTAGTTTATTCACACAAAAACATATTGACACTTTGTTTTTTTACTTCTAAATCGCTTGTAACAATTGAGACAGGAGTTATAGGCACATAGCACGGCGATATCTGCCATGATACTTGATATGCTACAATGTATTGTGTGATATGGGTGTTGTACCATACACAGCACCAATCAACAATAACACATTTATCCACTTAAGTTACAAGACAAATGAATTATAGCAAAACTGCCAAAGTAAATCTGGGTTGCAATCACCCAGAATGAGAGTGAACATACTGTTTTTCTCAACTCTGGTTAAGGAACACAGAAGCCTTATCTGACTTTGATATCAGCTGTATCAAATGACAATGCTGCCTTGACATCAGTGTACTTCTGGAGGGATAATGAGACTCCCAAAACTAAAGATTTTTTCTGTTTCATCATTCATTGAGGCTGTTTTGTCATATCTGTTTCATGTTTCCTCTTTTACCAGGATTTTATATCAAAGAATACTTCTTGCATTGCTTTGCGCAGTAAGAGATCTTGCCATCTACATCCAGTCAGTCCCAGCTGGTGGGTTATTTCACCTTACCATAACACTACTAAGAATATCTGTCTCTGTTAACTGGAGAGGTTTGACAGTCTTCAGCATTATGAAATGTAATTCCTTTGGGGCATAAAGGTTTTTATAAATAGCTTGTCATAACAACATCAACTCCCACTGAAAAATCAATCCTGAGCTGAAGCAGAAGAGAGGACTTAGTGAAGTTCATCTGCTTCAAACATAAAGCCGGAAACCTCTGTCTCCCTATAGTCAGTTGAGATTCTCGGATGATGTTTTACAGCAACATTTACATCAAGATTGGTGCAACTAGAACAATACCACATATCCTGAAGCATGTGTTCACCAGATATCAACAACTAAGGATAACATGTCTTGAAATAGTCACAGCTTCGTCAAAGACGTTGCTGATGATGTCTAACACTGCTTGCTAAATACAGCAGTCTTCGTAAACATCGGTAATAGCAACACTGACGTATGAGTGCGAAAATAGACCACATAGGCTCTACACAAATTAATATTGATTCCAGTACCTTTTACCATACTTTTATATTTTCAACAAGCTATGATATGGCAATAAGGGTTTGCCTTAATGTTTGTTAAAGTCCTAACGGAGAAATGATAAAAATGACATGGAAAGGTATACAGGTACGTAGATAGTAACACAGTAATATGTTCCTCAAACACTGCCAGAGGAGATGGTAACACTTATCTTTCTGTATCATACATACAAAAGCAGAACTAGAAGACTAAGTCTTAAATATCACCACCACATTTATATAAATAGTTCTATATTACAAAGTATGATCATAAACATGCTGACTCGTTAAATGTTTAAAAAATCAACGAAAAAACATTCACAAAACAGAATACTACATTGACATTTACTAATGCAATCATTTTCGATCAACATTTCAAGATTATTTATAAATATTATGATGAATGTACTCCTACTCAGGAAATTATGCCATTTTTTTCATATATGCATCATTATTCAAATCGTTTTCATAAAAAGAGAATATAATTTAGTTTCTACATGAAAATGTACATAAGGTAATATTAAACGATGAGAGTATCCTGTAGAAATGCTGACAGTGCAGAGAGTGGAACTGACATGCTTGAGCAGCATAACTTACTAATATTCTTCATGATTGTGGGTATTCGTGCAAAGGTATTTTTTGGGTTGATTCAATGCTAGGACTGGAAATCAGTTTCATTATATAAGCAACCATGAAGTGCATTATTTTTGTACATGTGATGTCCTTGACAATCTTGGATAAAGTGACAGTCAGCTAGATCCGTGTATGATATTTGGCATCCATATTGTTAATGGGAGATCTAATCACACATACGACTTATTAATATGACTAAAGTATTATATTCACATAGACTGTTGTATCATTTATTGCATTACAAACATCTGATCACATATCTGTTCCACAGAGATCCCAAGATACCTTCAGCTTGTCTACCCAGTAAGGGAACTACGTACACATTTGTTATTCAATCCTAGTAACATTTGGAGACAGACTCACTGAAGATAAGACTGAAGATATCAAAACTATTTATACTGAAATGCTGCTAAGGAAATGTTCAAAGAATTATTAGTTACTAGAAGGTAATATTGATACTGCTCTTGGAAGTGCTGCATGATATTTCATTCAATGTGGTGTAAAAGCAGGACAATATGTTACTGTAGCTACAAGCATTGAAGGTAACACTGCCTTGCTTTCATATACACTGTACTAATCTAAAATCTAGAAAATATAATTCTAAATACATTGTGGCCAGAGTTTAACCATGGGCAGACATAGATATAATTGTGATGTCAATTTACACTTTTATCTTAATATGAAATCAAAGTACAAAAAGAGCTGAAAACACAAAGAATGGCTACAATATTGACTGTCACACAATATGAAGTCACACCTAAATATGGAGACAATAATGATTTCTGAATACACTAGCAAGTGTGATATAGTGTAATACATCCAGTTACTCCATCTCACCAGATATCTGGTTCACTTATCTTAAATATGTACATACTCACAGATTTGTTATTTTTGCAAGCACATGCTATTTAATGATAAACCAAAATCTGAAAGCTGGTAAATATGCTGATGGAATAAGTTCTAGGTCTATCAGGCAAAATTCTTGCACCTTATTTAGAATTTTTGTTCCATAGAATTTTGTATATTGAAGTATTTCTGGAGTATTAGAATGATTTCATCATGGTATAAATAGGATACACTGTCAGTAAGAACAGTAATCTGTTCTTAATGTGACAGGAAAACATTTTCCTTAAACTATAGAAAATCAAAGTAGCTGAGAGATTGTTTGGCTGAGAAAAATCCTTTTTCAGAATACCTAGCTGGTTTTCTCTGAAAACCTTTCATGGTTGATAATAATTTATTTATATTGCAAAGTTTCTGTTCAAAATATTTTCTTGTGCAATCATAGAATTCACAAATGGCTTTTGTTAATGGAAGTAGTGATAGAGAAAATGTTATATTTACTTCATACCAAAAGATGTCATGTCAGTTCTAAAATATACTCACTGCTAGTTAACATCAAGAAGTGTCTTGTTATGTCAACTCTGAATGACAAAATGCTATTGAAACTTTCTTGGGATTGGGTCTCCAAGATAAATGCTATACACTCCTGAACTGTATTGATGAGACTGGTAAAATGAATTCGGTGTCCTATGTGAGATGATTATTTTCATGTAGTTATTCATGTTTGTGCATTTCCTGAGATGTTTGAGACACTAATTTGTTCCAATGCTCTTTAAACAAAGGTTGAAGGCTATTTATAGTCAAAACTTGCGTCATGTTCATCTTCTTCAGGTTTAGAGAAGAATATCCATGAAACCTGTCAATTAGTGGAGATTGAGGATGATTTCATGTTTTATTAGTATGTGATACGCAGGAATGATATAAGAGAAAAGTTTATTCCAAAGTCCAACAACCCGCCTACGTCAACTGTTGAAACATACATTCTCTACCAGATGCTGTAAAATGAGCCATACTCAGTACATTGTATAATGTCTGCTTGTCAGATAGGCCAAGAATGATTAGGGATTTGTCTTGTGAGGTGTCTTGTGAGTGAGTGAGTGAGGTGAGGTGAGGTGAATTTGGGTTTAACGTCGTGCTTGAGAATATTTCGCTCATATGACGACGTGCATGTGCGTGTATGTGTATGTGCGGCTGCTTGTACTAGCCCAGACTGAAGCTGGGTTTATAGTGCTAGCCCACTGAGATACCATGCCGCAGTGAAGCACATTATACTGACTCCGAGCCGACCAATCCTTGATGTACCCATTAATGCCGAGAGCCAGGCAGGGACCAACAAGTACCATATTTTAACGTCTTTTGGTATGACGCAGCCGGGGATCGAACCCGCGACCTTCCGCTCTCCGGGCGGACGCTCTAACCACTACACCACGGAGGCGGTGTGAGTGAGTGAGTGAGTGAAACAGGTGGACAAAGCCAGTCATTTATATACCCAGTAACAGTTCTAATTATCTACACAATTTAGAATGTTATTTCAATCAAACACTCATTATACGGTTTTATGTACAAAAACTCCATGTTTGTTGTGTTAACAAATCATTACTGAATCAGCATGATCAGTTAATGAAATTAGCACATGTTCAAATGCTTTATGAAGAGTCAGCACAATCACTGAGATTGAATGGCAGCATTACATGGCATGAATACATCGCAACACATGACAACAATACATGGCAACACATGACAACAATACATGGCAACACATGACAACAATACATGGTAACACATGACAACAATACATGGCAACACATGACAACAATACATGGTAACAGCATAATGGAACAACTGTTTTGTGGCAGTTGGAAGTATTTGATTATCTGATGTTTGTTTGTTGGAATACTTTGCTCACAAGTAATGATAAATAAATGGTGATTGGTGAACTCTGTAATGAGCCGGGCTACTGTTTCAGTAGCGAGGTATTATGTTTATGTTGCTATTTCCACGATTAATGTGGGCTTTTCTGCATTTTTCTGCACAGTAGGAAAGTTTTCTTTGGTAGTCCTGACTGGGACTACTAGACTAACCCTTAGCTCCTATATAACTTTGATATTAACAAGTAAACCCATATAAATTGAAAAGGAGCCCCAGTCAATTGGGAGATTCAGGAACCTGGGGTAATCTAGACTTGCTTCATTTAGGGCTTTAGCATTGCAGAGGGCTAGGCGGTAGGTAAAATAATGTGGTTGAGGGACTGTGAGACATGGGACTATGGGACTGCTGAGGTGCCAGACTTGCTGTACTTCATGCTGGGATACACGTCCTATGGTCGACATTGCATCATATGCCAGGAAACATGTTCAACATGCAGGAAAAAAAACAATTATGTGTTAAGTAAGAATGAACACAGAGATAAAGCATGACAGCTGTCAGAGGAATTATGAATCATGTGTCCTCAGACAAATGAGAAATTGACCCAACAGAAACAGGCTGCAACTTACTGGTTCTGTCCATCAGGAACAATTGTTCTTGTTCCTTAAGAAAATATTTGTTCAGCTCAGCAACTGTCCACTTTATAGTCAGTTCCTTGCAAACGTATCTCACACTCAGTGACCCCTTTCTAATGTATCCATTACAGCTTTTCAATTCAGATCAGTCCCCATAGTTAAACTCTGACCCCCACTGAACCAGGGACCTTCAACAGGTATGTGTGTATCAGTCCCCATGGTTAAACTCTGACCCCCACTGAACCAGGGACCTTCAACAGGTATGTGTGTATCAGTCCCCCTTGGTTAAACTCTGACCCCCACTGAACCAGGGACCTTCAACAGGTATGTGTGTATCAGTCCCCATGGTTAAACTCTGACCTCCACTGAACCATGACATGGTTAAACTCTGACCTCCACTGAACCATGACCTTCAACATGTGTGTATATACCAGTCCCCCATGGTTAAACTCTGACCTCCACTGAACCATGACCTTCAACATGTGTGTATATATACCAGTTAGCTGCTGTACTTCACAGGGTGACACATTCCTTTACAAAAGATGTCCTTCACATATAACTACCTGGTCATGTTAGGGTAGAGCATCCTGTGTCACTGAGTGCAGGACAGTTAACGGTCTGTTAAAATCTTACTTGAAATCCGGGTGCTCACTATCAAATATTTACAGAGCCAAAGCAAAAAACTTACTGCATCAAACAGATTCCTAGTTTTATCATTTCCTCCTTTAGTCAGTGTAAAAGTGCATTGTGAAAAGAAATTACACTGCTTTACTTGCAGAAACAATATATAATCTGTGTTCTGATTTAAATTAGCTAAGTAAATATGTTGACATAACCCAACAAAACATTTTATCAGATAAAAATTTAAAATATTTAAGAAGCAACATATTCCATTAAATAATGTATTAATTGTCAAAAAATAAATTTTAAAAATGTTAAATCTACCCAAATCCTAAGTCAGTCTGTTGTGAATATTTCCAGCAGCCATGACACAAGCATGACGCAGACAATGATTATTTCACACTTAGACCTCCCATTACCACGATTACAGTTGCAAAATACTTCCTCCGATGCAAGGTCCATTTAATAAAAGAGAGCTGATTTAATCAAGATAATACAGAGCGTACACAGCCTTGTTAGAGCTTGAAGAGATGTAACAAGCAGTAGGACAGTGATTACCGGATGACACCGTCTTGCGTAGCTAACCTCAGGTCTCGGAACCACAGTGTGTGGACAGATGATAAACTATTCCAGGAACAGTTTACAGAATCGGTAGGTTTTGGTGCTGTTGACGTGGAGATGAGGCAGGTGTTGATGCTTAACATGTACATGTTTGTGAGAATATTATTGCTATAAAACCAACACTGGTCATATTTAGGTTTGGTTTCTCAAATATGCAATATGCAATGCAATTTTACTGAATGCTATTCAACATGCCACAGCATGTAGGGTGGTCACTACCAGGTATACAGATGCCACAACAGATGTTTGGTTTCTGTCTCCAGTAGTTTCAAGGTTGGTAATTTATTCCATCGCTTTATCTATGATGATGAACACACGTATATATATGTGTTAGATATCATATTTCATAGAGTTGAACTTTTACCTGATGATGGGGCCATAACAAGCCCTGAAACGTTGTACTCGAGAATAAAAAGAAGATGTAACCCAGAAAAAATCTCTATGTTCATCAAATATCATCTTCTAAAATGCCAATCAAGCATCTTATTCCTCCATAGTTCTTCGATTCAGGATCCTACACTCTACATGGTTATTAGGATCCAATCCCCTACATGGGATTCAGGATCCTACCCCAAACATGGGATTCAGGATCCTACACTCTACATAGGATTCAGGATCATATGCTCTTCATGGGATTCAGGATCCTACACTCTTCATGGGATTCAGGATCATACAATTTTCATGGGATTTAGGATCATACACTCTTCATGGGATTTGGGACCATACACCCTTCATGGGATTCAGGATCATACGCTCCTCACATGATTTGGGATCATACTCTTTACATGGGATTCAGGGATCATGGGATTCAGGACATGGGATTCTCCTACATGGGATTCAGGATCATACACTCTACATGGGATTCAGGATCATACACTCTACATGGGATTCAGGATCATATCATGGGATTCAGGATCTACACTTACATGGGATTCAGGATCATACTCTACATGGGATTCAGGATCATACTTTCAACATGGGATGGGATTCAGGATCTATACACTTTACATGGGATTCAGGATCATATGCTCTACATGGGATTCAGGATCTCTACATGGGATTCAGGATCATACACTCTTCATGGGATTCAGGATCATACTCTCTACATGGGATTCAGGATCATACACTCTACATGGGATTCAGGATCATATACTCCACATGTGATTCAGGATCATACACTCTACATGGGATTCAGGATCATGCACTCTACATGGGTCTTCATGGGATTCAGGATCAGCTTCTACTCTTCTACATGGGATTCAGGATCATACACTCTACATGGGATTCAGGATCAAACAGTCTTCATGTGATTCAGGATCATACACTCCACATGGGATTCAGGATCATACTCTCTTTATGGGATTCAGGATCATACTTTCAACATGGGATTCAGGATCATACACTTTACATGGGATTCAGGATTCATGGATTCTCCACATGGGATTCAGGATCCTATGCTCTACATGGGATTCAGGATCAAACAGTCTTCATGTGATTCAGGATCATACTCTCTTCATGGGATTCTGGATCATTTGGTATTAATGGGATTCAGGATCCTACTCTGTACATGGGATTCAGGATCATACACTCTACATGGGATTCAGGATCATACGCTCTACATGGAATTCAGGATCATACGCTCTACGTGGGATTCAGGATCATATGCTCTACATGGGATTCAGGATGATGCGCTTTTCATGGGATTCAGGATCATACGCTGTACACGGGATTCAGGATCATACGCTCTACATGGGATTCAGGATCATACGCTCTACATGGGATTCAGGATCATACGCTCTACATGGAATTCAGGATCATACGCTCTTCATGGGATTCAGGATCATACACTCTACATGGGATTCAGGATCATATGCTCTACATGGGATTCAGGATCATACGCTCTACATGGGATTCAGGATCATACGCTCTACATGGGATTCAGGATCATACGCTCTACATGGGATTCAGGATCATACGCTCTACATGGGATTCAGGATCATACGCTCTTCGTGGGTTTTAGGATCATATGCTCTACATGGGATTCAGGATCATGCACTCTTCATGGGATTCAGGATCAAACACTCTACATGGGATTCAGGATCATACACTCTACATGGGATTCAGGATCATACGCTCTACATGGGATTGAGGATCATGGGATTCAGGATCATACACTCTACATGTGATTCAGGATCATACGCTCTACATGGGATTGAGGATCATATGCTCTACATGGGATTCTGGATCATACACTATTCATGGGTTTCAGGATCATACACTCTTCATGGGATTCAGGATCATACGCTCTTCATGGGATTCAGGATCATACTATCTTCATCAAGACAGATCAAAGTAATCTATGTCTGTAGATGCTCTGAGCAGGAACATAAGGCAGCTCGTACAACATTTAGGATTCCTGTGCTACAAGAATGTAAAGGTAGTCATCAAGCACCACTGCATCAGGATGGGTATACTTTGTACATACCTAAAACATGCTAGCAGTGTAAACAAAATATAGTTTTATCAGGACATGCCAAACAAAATAGAAAGTAATCTTTCCCAGACATCATTAGAACCAGTATTTTGGAAGAGTATCTGTAACAAGCACCAGTCAGAAGTGGTGTATTTTCTCATTCCAACCTACTCTACCTTCTTGTGATGACACAACACGGAGTCATTATATACTCTGGTATAACTAAGTCTCCATCAGGAAACAAGCAACGACAGTTCAGTGGTAACAGCAAGCCCACCCTGCAACCTTATCTTATCAACATTGCAACAATCCACCTACCCTGTGTGAACGCAGACCATCAATATTGACAATAAATCCCACTCCACAAGCATCGCTCTCGTACAGTGGGTCGTACAAGCCACATGCCTCAGGGATGCCCGGGACCTTCCCTGCCACACACCTCATGCCTTGACCCGCCCTGCAACATAAACACAAGACATTGTTACAACATGGACCAAGTCAGACCTGCCAGTATAGTTATAACATTGATAATGTCAGACCTGCCAGTATGGTTATAACATGGTAAATTTCAGACCTGCCAATGTGGTTATAACATGGCTAATGTCAGACCTGCCAGTCTGGTTATAATGTAGCTAATATGTAAGACCTGTCATTATGGTTATAAAATTGCTAATGTCAGGCCTGCCAATATGGTTATAACACTGGTAATGTCAGGTCTGTCAATATGGTTATAACATGGCTAATGTCAGACCTGCCAGTCTGGTTATAATGTAGCTAATATGTAAGACCTGCCAGTATGGTTATATTATGGCTAATGTCAGTCCTGTCATTATGGTTATAACATTGCTAATGTCAGGCCTGCCAATATGGTTATAACATTGGTAATGTTGGGTCTGCCAATATGGTTATAACATAACATGTAGCTAATATGTAAGACCTGCCAGTATGGTTATGTCATGGCTAATGTCAGACCTGCCATTATGGTTATAACATGGCTAATGTCAGACCTGCCAGTCTGGTTATAATGTAGCTAATATGTAAGACCTGCCAGTATGGTTATATTATGGCTAATGTCAGTCCTGCCACTATGGTTTATGGTTATATTATTGCTAATGTCAGTCTGGTAATAAAATGGCTAATGTCAGACTTGCCAGTATATTGGTGTTAACATGGCTAATATCAGTCTTATACTAGCACAGTTATAACATTGCTAATGTCAGACCTGTCAGCATGGTGGTTATAACATGCTAATGTCATTCCTACTAGTATTGTTATAACATGGCTAATGTCAGACATACCAGTGTTATTATAATTAGCATTGTCAGCGTCAAATCTACCAGTATGGATGTTACATTGCTAGGGTCTGACCTACAAATATGGTTATAACATTTTACATTGAGCATGAAAGTATCATTATAACCTGGCAAAGGCAAATCTGAAGAACAGTGTAACACAACATATGGTGCATATATTGAGTGGACCCTGGCCATGATATATATATGAAGCATGGTTTAACCTGGCGTAACCTGCATCTGAAGTATGGTAAAATATAATCTGTGTTATATCTGAAGTGTTAGAAATCATGGTCCATGTTAGGTCTAAAATATGCATGACCATCCCAGTCTATCTTAAGTACAGCTTAACAATGGCATATGTTGCATTTGAAGTACAATAAGCTTCACCTGTCATATCTGAGGCATATCTTAAAATGGCCTATAGTGTACCTGCAATATAGCTTAACTCAGCCTATGTTGTATCTAAAGTACAGCTTATCATGGCCTTTGTAGTACATAAAGTATAGCTGACTATGTCATTTGTAAAACTGGCAGTACAGATTAACATGGCTTATGTCATACAGGGATGAGAACAGGTAAAGTGAAAACAAGAGGAAAATGAGCCAGTGGGGTCTTGGGGGTCGTAGGTCCCTATGCCAGATCCAGTGACCCCAGTGCAATCAAATCTGCAGAATTCTGCGGATCCACAGAAAATTCATCCCTGTTCATATTGTTAACCATAGCTAACAGCCCTGTGTGACATCTGCATTATAGCTTCATGTGTGCCTTGTGAGAGCTGCAGCTCTGTATAACCCTGATAACACAGCATTAGTTAAATCTGCATGTGTGTGCACACGCGGTGTACCCATAGATACAGTATCACGTGGCCTATGTCTGGTGTGACAGAGTTGAACCCAACTTTGCCCTGCTCAAAATATCTCAAGTACTTACTCCTAAACATTCCAACAACATGTAATAGAAACATCTGACATTGCCGCACGGTTATGTCAACGGAGCAATAAGCAAATGCTACACTTACCACACTGTGACTAAAATAACACAACATTTCACTTCTCATGCATAGAGCATAACAAATCTGGACAAAAAACAACATTCCCGACAAGTAACATTCAAAGACCCCATAAAATGTAGTCCTAGACAATATGACAAATATCTCTCTGTGGCACATTGTGTTACAAGTTCAGTGACAGAGTGAACATTGCTTAATGCCGCACCTTAATTACATCTCAGAGCAGGTAGCTAGTTATCGTTTTCCACGCACATACATGTAACAGAGCTCATCCAGACTTGCTAATCAATTAAACATATCTCAATTTCTCCATATTACATTCTATGGACATGGATTTACTTCTTACTCAAAACTTAGTGCCCCTGAAAGTGTTATTTCAATTAAAATTAGAAATACAGATGTATTTTAACAGTGCATTATGAGATTGCATAAAATGCAATGATATTAAACTAACCATTAAATCTTATTCCTCTTCATAGGTTCTGTTGTCAGTGAACTAGATATTACCCCTTCCATACAACTACTTCTCAGTTATAACATGAATTAATCATTAAAATTGGGAATATTTGAAGAATTGTTCTGCAGACTTGGCAGTGAATAT
This sequence comes from Haliotis rubra, assembly GCF_003918875.1. NCBI lineage: Eukaryota > Metazoa > Mollusca > Gastropoda > Lepetellida > Haliotidae > Haliotis > Haliotis rubra. The sequence continues at coordinate 549,680 of NW_025766970.1, forward strand.
TTGGGTACACCTATAAGTCCTTGATAACAATTGGTTTCATTACCATATCTGCTAATATTTCCTGGAAATTCTTATTGCGTAACATTTCATATTATACATTTCAGCTGTTAACATGCACCATGTATTATACAATGTGTAGCAGGCATGAGCGAACATACCTGCTGGTATACTGCTGGTAATGTGATTGAGTTGCTTCAGGTGGCTGGTGTTCTTTACACCGTCTGTGCTGCTATGCTGTCTGTCTCGAGTTGCCACGCTCCTCAAGGTCACACCACAGATGTGAAGGTTGGCTGGCCCAGAATATCACAGTACTGTCCTGGTTATGAACTATAGAAAGCTTTAGGAAGTCTGAAACAGGAACAGCAATTGCATCAGTGGAGTGTCAGATGGGCTGATGCAGGAGACGATTTCATCTCCTGTCTGTCGCCTGCCTGGTTAGTGGGAGCACTGCTGCGATAGATAGACCAGTTCGTGAAGCAACGTTAATAACAACACACAGGTCGAAGGATAAATAATGTCATTTCTTTTAAAGCTAAATTCATTCAGTTTCCAATAAAAATGTTTAAGTATCAAAACTCTCCTTAACTTGTCAATACAATATTATTTTACAACTGCAAGGATCACAGCAGACAAATTATGTTTATGACAACTCAAAATGATATAAAAAAAGTTTCTTTACAATTTAACTCTAAAATATTTTGAGGCCTACATGTCTGTCTGTGATCGCAGATACAAGAGCATTATAGGCCCTGCTGGTTTATAGCTTTCTGTGTGCGTACAGGTCTCCCTGATCTGACATCATGTGCATGCTCACATGTTTGGGAGTAATTAATCAAGATGGAATCAGACAGTGAAACCTCAAGACTGGTCAACACAATCACTATGTGTTATAATCAGGGTTATCGTCCTCCACAATCTCAAAGAATCAATTTCAAATACTTCACAGTGACCCATACTGCTTCCAGCACTGACATGTCGGAAGTGACTCCTGATTCCGTATTACATCTTCAAGGGACAATTCAGATTACCAAGGTAACATTGCACTATTCAAGGAAAAAGCATAAAACTAATAATCAATATATAAAAAAAAAATGTGGCACATTTGATTACATTTTGACAAAATACATTTGTAGGTAATATTCTGAAATGAAGGCCACAGATTTACAGCATTTGAAAATTTTTTCCAATTTGCAATGAAATGTGAGATGAATAGTGACACACATGAGCAGATACATAGAAATATCACATGACAGAATTTGACATAATCGACATAATGTAGATGGAAATTTGTACGTAAATTAGGCCATTTTTTTCTGCCAGCCACATTCCAGCGGTATCAATACTGGCTATTGGTGTAGTCTGTGCCTGGCAAACAAGTGAATGGATGGAAGCACAGGCAACAATCCCACAGACGTGATGATACAATCAGCACCACCACATACAAATCATCTTCTTAGTTAAGTTCTAAGACAAACACTGGGGGTGCTAGAGATCTATTCTGAATAGAAATCACAACATGAACCCTTTCCAAAAAGAAAATTTAGTTCATGTAGGTTATTTTGTGTCAATATGTTTGTTTGTTTGTTTAATGCTGCACACAGCAATATTCCAGCTATATGTCAGCTTTCTGTAAATAATTGAATCTGGACCAGACACTAAAGTGATCAACAGCAAGAGCATCAAAATACCCAACTGAGATACGATGACATGTGTCAACAAAGCCACCGAGCCTGACCACCTGATCCCATTAGTGGCCTCTTATGACAAGCATTGGTTACTGAAGACCAATTCTAACCTGGAATTTCACAGGTTTTGTGTGCATATGACTGCAATATTGCCCACAGAAATTAGTGGGCAGACACTTAATACTATTCTGCTACTTTTATGAAAGTTATTCTCCAAAAATACTGCTAAGTTCATGTTCCTGCATAGACCAAGTGAGTGAGTGAGTATGGTTTTACGCCACTTTTAGCAATATTCCCACAATATCACACGTGAGACACCAGAAATGGCTTTGCACATTGTACTCATGCTGGGAATCAAACCCGGGTCTTTGGTGTGATGAGCGAACACTTTCACCACTAGGCTGCCCCACTGCCACCATAGACCAAGTAGAGAAGAACATGAAAAGGCCACACTGAGTTCAAAACACTTGCTTACATATGCCATGTCTACAGTCTGGACAGACTTGCAAGTATTTTTATTTTCTGAAAATGATATTGAATGCATCCACCTGGAACACAATATCGTTCACATGGCATACTATATTAAACTGTCACATCTTCTTGTGTCAACAAAATCCCAGGTAAGTTTATAGTAGTTACACATGATATGACGCAACTGACCATGATAAAATTACGGAAATTGAGTCTACACTGTTGGAATGTTATCTTGAATGGATTGAGAACTATCACGTTCCACTGAAGTGTGTGTCACTGGTTAACACTGACCTTCACAGTTACAGGAGGCCACACAAGGCCACAACAAGGTCAGTGGAATTAAGTAATCATGCACTGAGTCATTCACAATGATAACGTGGACATAGGCACTGAATCAGGTATTTCTTTCATGTTCTCTCAGGTGCACTGCCCACGTGATTCCTTCGGGTTATGGAGTACATGGAATCTCAAAGTCTGTACCAGCAGAGCCCATGGAAATAGTCAAGGATGAAAAACACCCCTGAGACTATAAATCTTTTCTTCAGTCTTCCTGTCACACTCACAGGTTTTCCATCCTGCTTAGGTGTTGAATGCCCTAACTAAACCACAGTTTCATACTTGAGAGCTGAATGTCCCAACTAAATCTATGGTCCCATACACAGGTGTTGAATATCCCAACTAAGCTATGGTCCCATACACAGGTGTTGAATATCCCAACTAAAGCTATGGTCCCATACACAGGTGTTGAATTTCCCAACTAAACCTATGGTACCATACACAGGTGTTGAATGCCCCAACTAAAGCTATGGTCCCATACACAAGTGTTGAATGTCCCAACTAAAGCTATGGTCCCATACACTGGTGTTGAATGTCCCAACTAAAGCTATGGTCCCATACACAGGTGTTGAATGTCCCAACTAAAGCTATGGTCCCATACACAGGTGTTGAATGTCCCAACTAAAGCTATGGTCCCATACACTGGTGTTGAATGTCCCAACTAAAGCTATGGTCCCATACACAGGTGTTGAATGTCCCAACTAAAGCTATGGTCCCATACACAGGTGTTGAATATCCCAACTAAAGCTATGGTCCCATACACAGGTGTTGAATGTCCCAACTAAACTATGGTCCCATACACAGGTGTTGAATGTCCCAACTAAAGCTATGGTCCCATACACTGGTGTTGAATGTCCCAACTAAAGCTATGGTCCTATACACAGAATGTTGAATGTCCCAACTAAATCTATGGTCCCATACACTGGTGTTGAATGTCCCAACTAAAGCTATGGTCCCATACACAGAATGTTGAATGTCCCAACTAAACTATGGTCCCATACACTGGTGTTGAATGTCCCAACTAAAGATATGGTCCCATACACTGGTGTTGAATGTCCCAACTAAAGCTATGGTCCCACCTTGAGCTATGGTACCATACACAGGTGTTGAATGTCCCATCTAAAGTTATGGCCCCATATAGACTAATGCTTAGTCTCTGAATATATATAATTTTGATAGTAACAAACAAGCCCATTTAAATAGAAAAGGAGCCCCAGGGAGACCAGAGATTGAACCTGAGGAAATCTAGACTTGCTTTATGTAGGGCTTTAGCACTGCAGAGAGGGCTTGTCAGTAGAGAAAATAATGTGGTTCAGGGACTATGAGACAGACTAGGTCCCATACAGAGGTGTTGAATGTCACATCTAAAGCTATGGTCCCATATTCATGTGTCAAATGTCCCACCTAAACTATTGTTCCACAGAGTGAGTGAGTGAGTTTAGTTTTACGCCGCTTTTAGCAATATTCCAGCAATATCACGGCGGGGGACACCAGAAATGGGCTTCACACATTGTACCCATGTGGGGAATCGAAACCCGGGTCCTTGGAGTGACGAGCGAACGCCTTAACCACTAGGCTACACCACTGCCCCTTGTTCCACAGACATCTCTTCAATGTACGATCATTGGCAGTCATGCACTCTGGTGTATAAAGTCTCAATTGTACTGTGTGGTCACACACTCTGGTGTTGAATGCCCTAATTAAACTGTATGGCAACACACTCTATTGTGTAATGTCCCAATTATACTTTCTTGTCCCAATTTATCTATCTTGATATACTAAGGTGTTTGAATGTCCCTGACCCACATTACTTCCCATTCCGCCCAACCCTTTCTGCAATACAAAAGCTCTCAATGAAGCAAGTCCAGATTTCCTCAGGTTCAGGATCACTGAGCTCACTAGGGCTGCTTTCCAATTTAAAAGGGGTTATTTGTTTGTAGAGCTGTGACGATATATCATAGTATCGATAATCATGATACTTTTTCTGACAATAAATATATCGATACTTTTTTCCGTATCGTGATGTGCATCATTGACCTTAACATTGTGAATTTTCACTACAAATTGACGGTTATGTCAAAATTTACAGTTTCTTGTTATCAAAATACACTTTTGTAAAGAAAATAACTTAAGATAGCATATCGTGATAAGCATCGTATCATTCCATGATATCGCGATACGTATCATATCGTGAAATTTCTGTATCGTCACACCTCTGTTTGTTTGCATCAGTTTAGTTGAATGTTACAACTAAACTGTATGGTCACATTATAATTTTGTTTCATTTTATGTTTTATGAAATTCAAAATTTATTGGCATATTTTTGTATTTTGTATGTCATTAACATCAGTTCTCAGTGTCTGTACAATATGGAAGAAGCCTTCTGATTTTAACGAGACTGGTTATAACAAAAATCATCCTTCCCTTTCAACAATGCTGTATCTACACAAGGAAATACCATATCACTGGAACATTCACTCTCAAATAACTGTACAGAGATATTTCTAGAGGGTTTTTTTTGTAAAAAATTAAGAAATAAGCATGTAAAACAAAAGCCTTCCTCTTTACATTCCAGAAATATTTGGCTGAATATCTATTAGTCTACTGTGGCTTTATGTCTAAATCAAATGGTGCTTAATCATGACTTTATATACAATACTGAACTGTAAGTAAATATTTCTGATTCTGAAACTTAATTACCAGTCTGTTGCTCTAATTCACACAAATTCTATTCAGATGCAAAAAGCTGATGAAGGTATAAAGCAGATATGTAAATTGAGAAACACCTTAATTTTATTTTCATAAAATCATTTTGTCAAATTTGGATTTTGCTGACTTCTTGTATTGCTTGAATTAAATGAAAATATACATCCATATGTTACATGGTTAAATATTGTTTTTCATTAACAAGTAGTATGGCACTGGTAATGAGATTTAGTCAAAGAAAACAAAACTCATTACCAGTGCTGTTCTATACATTAAAGTAAAAAACCAATATTATTTAGTTTTCATTTCATTTATTATTTCAGACTTGTCAAATTATCTCAAGCTCATATACTTGATAAACCTGAATACATATATTAAACACACGAATAATGAAGGAGAGAAAGTCATCAACACTCGTTCAAATGTGGCTTCGAAAATACAACGGAATTACGTGTAAATAGTAAGCATAAGTTATAAAGACATCGTAACGGGTCACCAGTTTAGACCCTCACATAGTATCCACTGTCTTCTTGGAAGGGGATTAACCGACTGCACAACAGTGAATGCAATGCTGCATACACTACAGAGTAAATGAACGACTCAAGGAAATATCAAAATAGCCTTGACATATACCCAAGTCGTACTCACATGCCAATCCCAGTGCGATGTTCGACGGGGATACATTGTAACTACTAGTGTACGACTCAAGAATTTGTACCTGCATTTTCGCATGTGTACAACCAAAATAGTATTGTAGTCATTTCCTTGTTGTAGCGCTACGAAGAATTCCGCTTCATAGCGATTGCTTTCATTCAAATGAGTCTAAAACACTTACCCCCTTGAGAAAGCCTAGACGCGTTTGGACTGTTTGGTGCAACCTCTCTTGCCTAAATAGAAAGCTCCGGTCTGAATTAATTCGTATCATGGACTAGTCGAAGCGCACGTAGTAAAATAGTTTGCTGTGGTATACATGTGAATGGCACGTGCTCAATGTAAGACCTTCTCTGATTGGTCCAAGCTGGACTTACCCATTTTTCGGGGTTGTTTATGTGTTTTACACAACAGCATGTATTCCACGTGGGACATGGTTATCTGATAACTGTACACACGTCAGCGCATGTTTTACGGCTCCCCCCCCTACAGTCTTCACTTATACCGCACATGGAAAGAACCAAAAACCAACGGCATTTAGTGACGTTCAGAAGATTAGTTTTGGAGTGTTCATCACTGGCAGTAAATCGATTTTGAGGGTCTGAACGTGCGAGCTCACGTTCAGCTCAAACGAATTACAAAATATTTTAATATTGAATTACAGGGAGTTTCCATTGGCTTTTGGTGGGATAGGTGTATGTGTGCGCGCGATGGGGTGGGGGGGGGAGAAGTTTGTTTCATTACCTTATTATCATTTTGGGGTATATGAAATGGGATTGGCTTTATCTGGTTTTAACAACACGGTGGGGCTGGTGGAAAATAACAAATGCAATACTGAATGATGATAAGAGAGTCGACTGTGATTGTGATTAATTTCATGTTGCACAGCATTGAACTTTGTCCCCCGCTCCAGGGAAATACCCACCGTAATAATAACTTCGGTCAGCACTGACCCAGCACAGTACCGCCATGCAGCTGGACAGTGAAACATTGGTCAGATCCAGACTAGTGAGTGAGTTATTATTTAACGTCACATCGGCAATATCGCAGCCATACCGCGACGAGAACATATTTGACATTGAAACTAACGGGTATAGTCTATGAAAATATACAATTTTGTTCAAAACGAAGCAATCCATTTAAATTGAAAAGGAGCCCATGTAAGTTTGTGTATCTAGACTTGCTTTATTTAGGTCTTTTGCATTTTGTAAAGGGAATTTGAGACAGACGATAGGGACACGAGACCAAGAACTGAACTCGGCCCTCCACAACACATATCCTATCGAAGACTGATGCGAACTTCAGACTGACTTACCCCCCACGAACCACCGGACACTTCCAACTGCTAGCTTTGCAGCGTATTGTGCGTCTTTTATAAAACTACGTGTTGCTGTTCCTGGATAATTAAGACCGTTGGAAGAAAGTTAACTAATAAAAACCATATATGGCTTCTGTTGATAACGAGCGAACCTCAACACAAATGTCTATAATAAATAGAGTTTCTGTTCTTGTCCTGTCTCAGTTGGAGTTCTGATACGATCTTGGGTCTGATCAGGTCCTGTTCGAAGGGAATCAACGCTGATGGTCTAGCAAGGAGTCTCATGAATGTGTGTTACAGTCCGGCCCCCCCTCCTCGTTAATGGAACCCTTCATATGTTATCAGTTGACATAGCAGGGCTCAACACTCCACCAGACTGAGCTCTATATTGTGATGTACTGTAATGGCGAACAGATGGTAGATGTTATATAACCGATGTAATCGGTGTACACAATCGATGTAATGTATATCTATTAAACGATTTGAGCATCATAATATATGAAGTCTTTATTTTTACGCGGTCTTTTTGCCCGGGTGCACAAAATGATCAATCAACCGCTCACTTTTCTGTCTGTTAAAACTGATGCGTGATAAATGATTATCATTTCGAATGCGGTAATTGGCTATGAAGTTAAATCTATAAACTTAATCGAGAAAACAAACATATTTATGTATAAAATCCTCAAAATAATGACATAACACAAATTTCCGTTCTACGCGTTTCTACTTATCTTCAGGGAGTGATCGATAACTCCCTGAAGATAAAGTTGAAACGCGTAGGAGGGACATTCCTGCTGTGTCATTATTTCGTGGACTTCTTGGTGTATGTACTACTGCACACTACTGAACTCCAGACGACTTTGATTTAAAATACACAATTCTATATGTTTTCTATCCAAGAAGATTGTCGAGGAGAATTTTAAATATGTAATTTAAAAGGTTCTGTTTGACGTTTGAAGTGACGTACAATCTGCTTGTGTTTATCACAACATTTCATTTCGAAAATATGTCAGGTCACCATTGGGCGGTCGTACATGTAGGATGTATGAAAGCCATTTTTCGTGGATGAGTTTCATTATTGACTGTTCTGGGATAAAGCTATACTCAACTCCGACAGTTAGTGGACGATCCTCTGAGGAAGAAATGGTTAAAAGATCTTGTTTTATTGTATTTATATTGTTCTCATGGCCTTCAGAGCTATAACTGAGAGCACTGTTAAAGTTTAAAATGCATGGCCAGTCCAAACTATCCTTGCTAGACACGTAGGGCGTTGAGGCGAAATTGATGGCCATCTGATTCCAATGCCACATCCCATATTTGGATCCAAGGCCACATCAATGCCACATCCCATATTTGGATGCCACTTCACCATTAGATTCGGGGAAGTGCTGCTAATTAAAGGTATCTTTTTGAAATTGACATCAGTATATCTGCCTTTAGTTCCGGGAACTAGTTGTCCAGAGTCTTATTATGCTCTAGTTCTCTTTGGTTCACATGCAGATGATTTCTAAAGAGATTCTGGCAACATTTTCTTAGAGATTGGCGCAAATCTACGGCCACCCGTGATGCCTTAGAAAGGACACGCAGATCTGCGTACATGTTTCTGGGGCTCCTTTCACGAAGCAACCTTTACTAAGGTTAACCTTAACTCCCATTCTTTAACATAGCACTAAGGTTACCTCAGTGACTTACGATCACCTCAGTGCTTCGTGAGAGGAGCCACTGGTAAATAGTTGAAATTGGTGAATTTTCGGATAGCAAGTTAAGATTCGATGCATGTCAACAGGTATTTGCAATATGTAACCGAACCTTTACATTTATACCTGTGGTCACAGTTGTATGCTTTACTATACAAGGACGAGCACAACAATGCGTAGGCCTGAATTGCATCGTATGTTATATAAGTTTAATGGGTGGTATACTCAAAGGGTGCCCTGTAAAGTGTAGGTCTATTTGATCGTAAACTGCTTTGTCCGAATCTCGTCCACTTACTTCGGTTGAATGGGTCGTTGTCGGCACAGGTACTACAGATATCTACCCCAGGTACGTTTCAGTATACAGTAATGTAACCTAAACAAAGTCAAAATACAAGAAGGTACCCGGTACCCTAAACGGCGGACGAGCCCATTATTGTTGAATCTAAAACCGAAACCGTATGTAGTTGTTCCCGTTCGCCTGGTCGCGAGTGGTATTCTGCATCGAGAAATACTCGTCACTGTCTACGCTCGTTTCTAAATAATTATATACAGCAATTATATGCATCTTATACAACAGAATGACAGTTTCAATCAAGAAAACGGCACTATGCGGAATGGACTCGTCCTTGAGTATATTTTTGTAAACCGAAAAGTAACGGGGGTACATATTTGAAGTACCTAGGGTACATATTTGTAGTACCCGTGCTGACAACGACCCATTCAGCTTTACTTCACGTACACAAACAAACATGTCAGCTGTAGAGTTGCTGCAATAATGTAACATCACAAACATTATTATAAAAAACAACAATACAACAAACAGACGCAAGCTGTTACAAACGCCGCTGTTTATAAAATGATTTAGTGTAAGCCATTTAAATATGTTGACAAGGAAATAATTAGACCGCCACACACACGTCTCACTAAGAACAGTTTATATAAGTTGCTGTGTATATCCATCGATTGTGAAAGAGACAGGCCCGGGTACACGCAGGGGTCAACGCGCACAGAACGTGCGTACTCAACAATACTGATTTGACCTGGTTTACTTGACATACCCTGTTTATTAAAATGTACTCGTCCATCAACAACGTCGTGATCCCACACTCGAATGGAAAGCGGAAATTTTTATCAAACCGGAATGTTTCACCAGTGGCGAAATTTTCCCCTTCCCTATTAGGCATACTATCCTCGTTATAACGTTATATTGACACTGAATCGCTTCCATGGAAACTGCCGCTTTGTGTCTTTGAGTTTGATATCAGACTAGATCGAACTTGTATACTGTGTTTAATTTGTATCTGGTGAGTGACTTTATAGGAGTAACGCTGAGCTTTAAATAAGCCGCAATAAGTGTGTTTTCAATCCGGTTCAGAAAACCGGTTTCTATTTTTGCGTTTCCAAGGAAACTTGAATGGGCAAAAATTGATAGCCCATGCGTTGTCCACGTGCATGTTCGCGAATAGGCTATCCAATCAAAATGTCTGAGAGATGTTTTGTTCCTCACTGGGAAATTTTGATTGGTCAGCATATCAATGAAACTGTATGTATCGTACTACAAGGATTCACAAATTGTACTCGCCAAGAAACAAGGTGTCAGAAAACGAGAAAGCCATTGTCCAAAGGCAGTTTACCAAGAGTCGACTTTGTGATCAAAATACTAGTTTCTGTTAGAATACAGCAGGTATCCGTGGTAGAAGATACTATATCGGTCATCATTAACGCGTCTTAGCTGAAAAATACTTTTACAACAGAATATTAGAGAAGATTCAAGATCTGTACACACAGAGTTGAAGGAAGAGAATCTTGTACAAGCGTTAGTCTGATTTCAACCGATTCAAGTCCAATTTACTCATCCGATTTCGAAGATGCTGTCTTGCGATTCTGTGCCCGAGGAGGCATGCCCTGTTATGGACATGGACGAGGACCAGTTTCTGAGGCAGAATTCTCCATACACCACGATGCGCTACGACGATTTGAAGCATTTAATACATTCTGATGGCGAGTTCGTGCCAGCCCTTCACTTAAAAACGCGATCTCTACAGGAGCTCTTCAGATCCCGTTCCGTTGAAGAGATCGAGGAGCAGCATGCCGCCATTTCTGAAAAATGCCGTCTGCCACCTCAAGTCGTCTGCGGCAGCGAGCTGAACGAAGCGCCAGTTCGGTACGAAGTGAAAGGGCTTCTATCTCACGAGCTACCAGTAATAGGTGAGGAATTGAGGGGATTTGGGGGTATTTAATTCAAGTATTATTTTATCACCACTTATGCTAATCCACATATATTATGATAAGCGATTGTATTCGTTAGGTTCATGTAGGGCAGGTTTTGGCGAAATGGCGCCTTATGAGTTGACTGCAAGTGTGTTTCCAAAAGGCTTGGATCGATAAGTGAAGAGAAAGCCCCGGAATAGTGATAAATCATGTGTCTCAAACATGACTCATGATAAGAGATGTTAAATGGGCTCAGTGCCCAAGATTCACAGGCAGTGTCACACTGACATTATCTCAGCTACTACTTTTTTTCTCTGAATGTTTTGAAATGCACTTGCAGTCACTGTGTAGTCTAAGGTAATATAGGAATGTTTCAGTGAAGCAGGTAATTCAGGTTGTCTACACTGATTGTTCTATGTGCGCCAAATGAACCATTATACCCCTGAATAACTATACGTTCGTGTAGGAGGAATGTATAAATTATCCACTCATGGGTATCTGCACTGGTTTGGGTAGACTTGCACAAGTCTCTAAGGTAATAAGTGGAAAAATAGTTTAAATGATAATTTCTAAAAAGTATAAAAACAGACTGACGTCCTCAGATTTATTTCCTCTTTAAGGATAGAGTTACTATACATCCATGGGGTCAGCATTCAGTACAGCCTTGGAGCAAGGCTATGGTCTGGGCAACAGGTGGATATAATCACTCACACTTCACCAAGAGTGGCGCCCCAAAATATCCGTCAATGTATAATGGGACATTATTTCTTTTGGGCAAATGTTTCTCGTACGCAGAGCTTCGATTGTGTTACAATACCAGACAGCAGGCACAAGAGATTGAAGAATGTTTGGGTACGATAACCATGTGTTACCACGCGTGTAACACGTGTTCTATAATAAAGCCACTGGTGAAGATATTTAGTGATCATTCTGACACTCGATGCGATATTCCGAACAGCTGCTCTCGATGCGAGATACCGTTATTTATAAACTGCATATCACAAGTGCAAAAGGTCACCTTGAACCAGCACATGGTTTTAGAAAGACCGACTATGGGATCCAAGCTCACATAATATATAAATTGTGGAAACATTATCTCCTACCAGTGTAGATACCAGTGAACATTGATTGATAGGAGATATCATTTAGCCTAACCCAGCCAAACTATAACCAGTGTATATCGATGTATTTCACTTATGACCATGTAGACTGTTACCGTATTATCGGCAATAGGCGAACATTGTGATGAACTGTAATATATAGAAGACACTGGTAATGATACTTTAGACAGAAGTTTAAGATTTTGTAACTTTCAATGATCCAACTAACCTTATTTTTGTCATGTTATATCTATCAATATGTTGGCATGTATTTTCATATTCATCCTAACTGTCTTGTGCAATGAGAAAACCATATTGTGCTTTGATTTGTGTTCATATGTGATCATCATTGTTGTTGGTCACTTGTTCTGTGTATGCCGCCATTCTTGTGCAATTTCCTTTTGGAACAGATAGTTCGGGTTGAGAGATGATTGCGATTCGCTGACAGGGATCGCACGCATCGATCGCTCAGGGGAGACAACCCACCCGGTGGGTTTACCGGCAATCCTGAGACACCTGGAGTCGAGAACTATAGTATTCCTTTCTCACATGTAATTACTATGTATTCTGATGAATCATTGTTTGAAACGTGATATTTAATCATCTTTCACTTATATTATCTTGTTTATCCATTTATGATACAGACATCAACAGTATAACAGTAATAGGCACACACCACATGTTTAACCTTCCAATACCGTAAATCTACTAGCATAAGACAATACATTATTTCAGTAAGAGAGAATATCACACATGATATTATGTCAGAATATAATTATTGTAATAAATACCCAATGTTTATTGTTTTCTCATAAACACGCATCTATCTACAAAGCTCAAATGACAGTATGATCATGGCAGATACGTTATATAAACAAACCATGCTAGTTTAGACACCAAGTACATGCCCATACCATAATACCTTTTACGATTCCTAAAGACAGTTTCTAAGAATTGCCGTTGTGTTTCCACAGGGATATACGTAGACAAGCGGATCTGTCCTGGGTTCCGGTATAAGGTGCGGTATAACGGGAGAGACGAGGAGCTATTTGACGGGGAGGCACGCACTCTGCTCAGCGTCGGGATGGGCTATGGCAAGCGGCTGACCTTTGAAGGAGAGACCAAAAACTACAATGACAATTATTTCTGGTCAGACAGTGACCCAGAGGGTTTCGCTTTCAGCCTCGACGTCGTTTCTGTCGGCGATGTGTTCGTTATATACAATGCGCTGTCCGAGCCCGTGGGAAAGGTCACGATTGAGGCAATCGCGGGTCACCAGGAAGAGACCAATCAGGAGACGAGAACGGGATCCGTGTGCAAAACAGTTCGGGTCATGATGACCTGCAGTGTTGACTATTATCAGAGGCATCAGCTTCTAGACCTGCATTCAAAAGACTTGGAAACGATCGAAGGCGAGGTCGTTGTGGTGAAACACAAACGTGAAAAGAAGGCAAACATTGCGTGCATAAAAATGTGAACTTTTCCCGCTTAGGTGAATGCACGCTCCAAATTGACCAATAACCTTCCAGTGTCCTCAGACCAATATCAACGTTTTTTGATATCATTCTTTCAAATGAATGTATGACAATATCCTAACGATACGAACGAACAAACTGTATGTATTTCAGGAACATCTATATACAACGTACATGGGCTGATTCAGCTGGTGATATTTGTGTGTAAGATCCATCTTGCAAGCTTTACTTGGCCTTTTTGCCTAAGACTGTAAATATTCAACAGGCCAAATTGATCCACCCTGACCCGATGGTATTTTACGGTTATTCTTTAACCAGTTTTGCTATTTTGCTGTTATTGTTTTGTTGTTTTGTAATAAAATAATACGTGGAATCGCATTCCGTTTTATCTTATGATATATTTTTCATTTTTTATTTAGAATTCAGCTCCGCAAACTAAACCAAGGACATAATTTGTGAAACTTTGTTACCCAAAACACGAGGGAAACGAGGCCTTGTGACGTCAGTCTGTTGCTGGGTAAGCGAGCGTGTCTAAGCTCCTAAAGTGTTCTGCCGCCTCTATACACATTGTCATTGAATAAGCCCAGCGATGCTGGGACTTTTCAATATTTGTGTGCTAAATATAGACGACGGAGGCGCATTTTATGGCATTCAGCTACATTCCAGCAATATTATTCCTCAGGAAATCGACCTCGAGCTCGAGCCTTTGGTTTGACGACATGTTGCAGTTGTGCGTTGTACCCCAGACAGCGTTTGCCGGTGTTGACAGGTCATCACCCTATGATAACTTAACCTTATTGGTTAGTTTATGCAGCTATGATTGAAATACTATAACTCCTAAGTCCATGAAGCGGGTGTTTTGGTATATGACCGAAATTGGTTTGAACATTCCAGTGATATCACGGAGTGTCAGCTTAATGCGAGAGTAACGAGAAAAGTCATGCAGGTTTCCTAGTGGACCGCTGAAAAGCCGCACATCAGAGCGAATCTCGCATTCGGTCCATCGAACATCGGATCGTGTATGGTATAGGGGAAGCAACTCTGCAAAGTAAATTATGGCCGGGTCATCCCTGCCATGATTTTATGTATGGCTAATCGACACAGCAATGGCGATAACGCTCTTTATTCAGACATCTGAAAATGAGCTTGACATTTCTGCTCATCTATATTTTAACATCCAATTCGACCTGACGACCTGACCTGAGTCAGAAGGACATGTTGCTAAGCAGCCATTTGACATCATGTTATAATGATGTTGGATTGTTAGTATTATCACAGCACAATCAGCTGCTCCAGCGGACATTAGGAGGACGGTGTAACCTCGTTATTGGATCCTTTGGCCAATGTATTCTTTGAGGTTATGATCAAATTACATTATTCTATTCATTTTGTCTTACAAACATAATTTGAAATTAGCGTCATGTACTTATAATTAACGTAAAGGTATCTGTTGAATTCAGATAAGGAGTTGTTCTTCAACCTTGAGGAAGACCAGATTTAGAACAAAAACTCTTGGTAGTTAATTTAGGACAAGAAAAGAAGGTCCGTGGAACATTCCTTCCCGCCATGTTCCCGACGTAAGGTGTATTCCGTCAGTATAGCCAGATGTCATGTGACTGCGGCGGCATTACATAACATGTCTCATTGACAATGGTTTGCAGTGGGTCAACGGTATGGATTTATGACTACAATGGTTTCTGGTTGGGAAGCATTTTGTTTAAAAATGAATAACATCAATTTGGATTGATGTCTCAATTTTCAAAAATAAGTAAGTAAATGTTATCATGTATTGTTTAACGAACTGGTAAACTGCCACTAAATAACACCAGGCAACATGCAGGGTGGAAGAAGGCATTTGTCTGAGATAATATCCTGTGTCCCTCCTAAGCCTCAGTGTAACTCTTTGGATGATAATAATAATAATGTAAATGTATATAGCGCTAAATCCAACCACTAAGTGGGTGCTCAAAGCGCTACAAAATAATAATAATATTTGAATAGAGTTAATAGTGCAATGTAAAGAGATGCGTTTTAAGATATGATTTGAACGCAGCAAAAGATGGTGACAGTTTTAAGGCGAGGGGCACTTCATTCCACAGCGATGGAGCACAAACACTGAAAGAACGCTTTCCATAAGAGGCCAGTCTATAAGAAGGAGTTTTCAAAAAGCATCTGCTTTCAGATCGCAGTTGTCTGGATGGTTTGTAAGGGGTTAGCATTTCACTTAGATATTCTGGTGACATGCCTTTTAGACTCTTGAATGTGATACAGAGTACTTTAAACACTATCCTCGCCTCAACCGGAAGCCAGTGTAATGACTTCAGTATCGGCGTAATGTGAGAGTACTTTGGGGCACGTGTAACGATTCTTGCAGCTACATTTTGGACTTTTTGAAGTCTCTTCAGAGATTCTTTACTGATGCCTAGAAGCAAACTGTTCGCATAGTCCAACCTCGAGAGTACCAAACACTCTACTAATGTCCCGACCAATGTGGGCATCGGGTAACAAACTACACTCATGCTGTATCAGTACCACTGTCGACTACACGCGATGAGGTATTAAACCCAGTTTAGCATTGGATTCCGGGCAGGTGTTTGACCTGGACACTTGGCCCAGGCTTCTCCTTGTAGATGAGGTGAAGTAAAGTCTCCCAGTAACACACCCAGAGTACAATCCACCTGTTGTCTGTGAGTACACCAAGGCCCATCTCAAGAACAGAGGTCTGCCTGTTGCACTGAAAACACCTACGTATGTAGCATTCCAATCTTGTGAACATTGCAACATTTACTGGTACACTCCTTAAAATATATCATCACCTATCTTGAGAACATGACACATTCCACCCGTTTTACTGGAATGATGGGAGCTCTCGATTGCTGTTGGTTAACTTTAGTCCTCTGAAAAAAGTGGTGGTCCGATTAATTGAAATTATCGAAGATTGGTCGTAGTGACTAAACGACCAAGCAATCGATCGTAATTTCTCATAATCGAACACAAACAATTCTGGAACACTTTTTTGGTAGTGTTGGGAATTGGTTAAAATCTCATAATTGATGATTGGTTCATTACTACCGATCAATCATCGAAAATAATTGGTTAGCGTCATTTATGAAATTTGTTAATGCACATAAAAATAAGGGAAAAACGTAGTTCTCTTGGGGGTTTGGCAAAATTTCATATCCTTAAAGGATGACTAGTATGTTAGGAACATAAATTTCTTGGAATCTTTAAGATAAATTCAATCATGACTTGAAACGAGCTTGTAGTGCTTACGAAATGTAACAGACAAAACCAACCTTGTGAAAAATATTGTTAATGAAAACAAGTGTTCCAGAATTGTTTGTGTTCGATTATGAGAAATTATGATCGATTGCTTGGTCGTTTAGTCTACATCACGATCTCTGTCGGTTAATTTTAGTCCTCTGAATGGTGGGAGCTACATCACGATCTCTGTCGGTTTACTTTAGTCCTCTGAATGGTGGTAGCGACATCACGATCTCTGTCGGTTAACTTTAGTCCTCTGAATGGTGGGAGCTACATCACGATCTCTGTCGGTTAACTTTAGTCCTCTGAATAGTTGGAGCGACATCACGATCTCTGTCGGTTAACTTTAGTCCTCTGAATGGTGGGAGCGACATCACGATCTCTGTCGGTTAACTTTAGTCCTCTGAATGGTGGGAGCTACATCACGATCTCTGTCGGTTAACTTTAGTCCTCTGAATGGTGGGAGCGACATCATGATCTCTGTCGGTTAACTTTAGTCCTCTGAATGCCGGCTACATCACTGTCTCACCAAGATTGTTGGCTTGGATACTTCCGAGGCTGTGTATGGGCTTGTTCCAAAGAAATGTATAAGTGCCACTTTACAGGACGACTTCCACATACAAACGTACCATGGATGGACATGTGAATCGGTCATTAAGGACCGTCGAAAACGGTCATTAAAGGAACGAGTCACAGTGTCATGTTGCTTAAGATACTCTGTTCGTGCCCACGCTCGACATTCAATGACATGGTGTTGCACAGTTTTGTAAGACTAAGTACATAATCCACATTATATATTTATTTAATGCAAAATAACACGAGTACGACTTACAAGTTACTGGCCCTGGGCAGCAAACAAAGCCATCTGTTTCACTTTTCAGGCCAGATAACAACACATGAGGGAGTGTTGCCTTCTCCTCAACACACTGCACTTTAAACTCGATACAGTCGTTCATGTGCAGATTTGATAGAGACTTTCGCTTGGTTGGCACTCATTTCTGTACGGTCCAGCAGTATTGAATCATCCACAAGATATACATTGAGACCAATGAGTCCAACATCCTTGGCTCTTTTATGAACACCACGGACTGCCATGTTCAGGCCCGACCTTCCAGGAGATGGTAAATAACTTATCGCCTAAGATAAGATCAGTTAGTTACATATTGTGACCAATGGAAACTTAAAATTAATGTAACTAAGAGTAAGATCATTGTGTTTAGAAAAGGTGGCAGATTAAAGAATTATTGAAAGTTATTTCTTAGTTAATAACAACTTAGAAATTGTCCCATCATACAAGTATTTGGGGTTCATCTGTCAAGCTCAGGCTCATGGTATATCACTCAAAGGTTTTGGCCGAACGGGCATGGAAAGTTCTATCTATACTTAGATCCTCAATACCTAACTTTTCTAACTTTCTATACATGTCTTGCTTCAAATATTTGATGTGAAAATTCTACCAATTCTGCTATATGGCAGTGAAGTATGGGGCTTTCACACATCACCTAACCTAACGTTATGAATATTCACGACAAATTTTGTAAACAAGTTCTTTGTCTTCCAAACAATACCCCAAATATCTGCCTGTGCTGAACTTGGTAGACACTCATTAAAGGTAAATATATATATTGTAAAATTATGAAATATTGGACTAGATTGATCTCCCAAGCTGATAATGTCATCTTGAAGGATATGAATATCAATATAGCATTGCAGAGAAAGACTCCAATGTTTGGCATTGAATGTGAAAAGCAGGGCTCCAGATAACGTTTCAACATGTGGAGTACGTTCTGCTATGTTTTTCAATATAGGAGTACTGGAAAACAATAAGAGTACATTTAGAGTACTGAATGGAATTTAATGGAGTATCAGTAATCTTGTGTTTCGTTTCATATAAGCACCATAACATTGATTCTTGTGTAAACAGGTCAATAAACAACAATACAATACCTTTTTTAAATACATATGTCTATAAATGATTCGAAGACCGTATGAACGTATCTGTGGAACGTATCTGCTACGTTTTCTTAATTATTTCCTACCGTATCGTGCTTGTTTTATATCCGTACATACGCCTATACGGCCCTTATCTGGAGCCCTGTGAAAAGTATCTTCAACAGTTATGGATTTAGAAATGTTTGGTTTCACCAGAATGTGGGAAATATCACTGTTTTCGTGTCTCTATTCAACAAAGATGTATCGACCACGATAACCAGTCATGGAAGAATATCTTCTGTGCTTTTCAAAACTCGACTTTCTACATAATATTAAAGATAATGTCTCTTATGAGTTTTACATCAGCCACATCAAGTCTATGGTATTTCGTTCGTATTGCTGTAAGTAAATTCCGAAGCTCCAGTCATATGTTGATGATTGAATACGGTAGACGCCTTGGTCTTGAGCGAAGTGATTGCTTGTGTCCTTTTCGTATCATTCCAACTGTTGAAAATGAATATCATTTCTGCCCTGAGTGTCCATTTTACAACGATATTAGAGAAAATACAATTCCCAAATATTACTATAACCTCCCATCACAGGAGAAGCCGTCTCAACTGTTCATGTCAAAGAATATAATAATTGTTGTCATTAATGATCTTGGAAAATATGTATATCTAGCTCTTACAAACGTACTACGTTTTAGTGATTGTGATATCTGTATATCCTGATGTGTATCCTGCCCCGTAGCATCAATGTTAATTATTTATATTGGCGCTTGTTAAACTGCACAAGGTATGACATGTATAATGGGCCTGTGGCCCCTTTACTGAAATAAACACCCCTCCCTTTTACCTAAGTCCTTCTATCTTGACACGTTCAAGAAAACAAAGCTGTAGCATTTGACGAGTTCAAAGGGTATGCCAGTGTCATTGGACAAGAGATGCACCTGTTTTTTTCCAGCGTGAAATCACTCTTGGAAATAGGTTCAAGGTGATCCAGGTAAAGAAGTTGAGTACGAGGTGTTGTAGAAATGGTTCCGATGTCAGCACCTGCCCTTGCGAATACATCGCATGTTCTGCTGACAAACAAGCCATTAGTACAGGGAGTTCAATACATTCCAGTTATTTCAAAATCCATTCGTGATGTACACAATCATAAGCTTTTGTGCAGTCAATCCAACCCATTTAGAGCTTACGGTAGTAAGATTTCGATGACACAGGTTATGTAAGACATCCTGTATGTTGTACTGTGCTTGCAGACACGTACCTGAACAGAAGTGTTGTGGGTCCGTCAAATCACCTTTCATTGGGAGAGGTATTCCTCGACCTTTGCAGAACCAAGGCGGGACACCCCCTGCTTCCACGAGAGAATTGAGACAAGGAAGTAAAATGTTTGGACACAGGGGAACATTGTGCAACACCGGTTTTGAATACCACCAGTCCATAGGGTCGTATAGTTACATGTTTCAGGCATCAGATGTAACCGACACACAGGAAAGGTGACATTATTTTGTCATGTACTGTATCACGAACATTCTCTACCCCTAGTTGCAGCACAGAGACCATAACTGTTTCCAAAACATTTCGCTGGAATCCATTTACTGGTATCATTCAGGCCAATGGCCGCGTGTCAGTTGATGTAAATTGTTTTTCATCAGTTTTGAACAGTATATTTTCTTTTACAAAATGATTTTTCTTCTGCAACATTTTTCTCCTGTCAGTCAAAATCGTTAACCTTGCATCAAAGAATATCATTGATGCAGATTTTTTGTCTATGGTTGTCTGATATATTCTAATTTGTCATTAATTGCCCTGTGGAATAACAGCCTATCTTTCGGATGCATCAAATCAGATGATATAGGTTTATGAGAAGACTTCAGTTACACTTCTTCAGGGACAGACACCCGAAGATGCTTAATTTTGTTGTCCCACAACATGTATGAATGAGAGCATTGTAAATTCAAACTTCCAGTGAAGTATAATGGGCAAATAATTACCAAACGTTTTATGTAAATGTCATCCCTGTGGTCGGGGGAAATGTAAATAGCAACTTCACTTGTAAGAAGAACTAAGTAGAGAGCGCCAAATGAACACACACTATAGTCTATAACAGAGCGAAATGCATGGATGGATATCGGCAATATTCTTCAACAAATACAATGACTACGAGACCAACCATCAAAGTCCGTATCGTATTTAGTGGGGATTCTCCTTTTCCTACAATGTTGTTGAAGAACAGTTTAGTTTTACGCCGCTTTTAGTAATTTTCCAGCAATATCACGGCGGGACGGAAACCAGGAATGGGCTTCACACATTGTACCCATATGGGGAGTCGAATCCAGGTCTTCGGCGTGACGAGCGAACGGTTTAACCACCAAGCTCTGTCTTTCATACCCATTTACATATTGGTATCGTATTGTATTCATTCCCAAGATGAAACAAAAAAATTACTCAAAAGTTTACATAAAAAAATTCAGTGTGGAACCAACAAAAAAACAAACAAATGTCATAACATTAATGATGGTTTTGTAAAACTGACTTAGTGTACAAAGCACTATATAGAGGAATATATAGAGGAATATAGAGACAATATTCACATCACTCGCTGCCACAGATTCTTGTAATGCAGAACTGGCGCCAATTGGTTACCGATATCTTTAAAACATTATTGATATATTTAAATAAAAATGTCACATACAGATATCAATAAAACAATTGAAGATATCTGTAATTTATGACTAAACGTGAAAACGGCTTGCCACACACGCGTAGTCTTATCACTATATACAAGGACAAGCAAAACACCAAGTTCGTTTCAGGGCGAATTCATCAATGCTCACTGCACATACCCCTATGAAAATATACACGCATTTCGTGCCAGTAGAGTTACCTTCAAAACGAGATACAGATAAAACAAATCGTATCCGTACTTTGGGAGCAAGGGTCTTCAGAAGTTAGTAAACGTCTCGTTTTTACCAGTCCAAGACAAAGTATTTCCACATAGTTTGTACCTCAAACTGACAACAGTTATTGTGCATTATTATTTACCGGGTACACAAACGACCAAAACATGCTGCGCCCGTCAGCGCTCATCGCCATCCTTTCGGAGACACTTACACTTATCTGCCATAATGGGTTTGATGTTATCCACTTCTTTTGGGGGCTGTACACAATTTATCTTTTAACGAATGGACGCAAGAAATATAGTGAGCCGCCCCACATGCTAGCGCTATTCGGTATTTGAAACACGGCGCTGCAAATATAATATTTTATTTTAAACATCTCAAATGCAAAGTTAGTCTTGAAGACTTAATTCGACATCTCATAAAAGTAGCACAAATTGCACGAGCCCAATGTGATATGTAACAAAACATATTTGACATATGAACTTTAACATACTGCAAGGCTGATACCGCTAACATGACAAGTTGCAAGACTAGAGAATTCGGGTTTCCAAACGGTCAGCTACCAATATTTCATTGCTTGCGTCTTGATATTTTTTCTGTTTCTATTTGAATATTCCGAAGATAATAACTGTCACTAACAATATATGACACGTAAAATCGACTCACAAATCACCGACAATCTTGAAATGGGGTATACTAAGTAATGCCATGGGGATCAATAGTAAGTGATGTCACCGTGGTTTGTTTCCCCACACACATTAAGAGTGGTACTCCGATGGAAAGGTGTTACTGGTATCGTATCCCGAGGTGTCTCTGATTAATTATTTACGATTGTTAATCATCATTTAAGTTGGACATATTTTAGTTGGTGATTTATCCAACTATGAAATTCTTGTCAGCTCAAATCATATTGTGGTCATACCTCGGCGGTATGGTGACCACAACGAGTGCTGACACTATGGACATCCAGAGCAGACTTTCCAAGGAGAAAATGACGGACTACATTTTGACTGTCCCACCGATAATAAACGGCACAACTCTCAACATTACAATCGATTTTAATTTGGGGACCCTGGTTGATCTAAACGAAAAGGACCAATCCTTAACTTTAGACGGCTGGCTGGATGTTGACTGGACAGATCCCCGCTTGGCTTGGAGTGTGAGTGAATACAATACCACTGAAGTGTGTTTCAAGCAAAAACAAACCTGGCTTCCTAGCCTCGTGATCACAAACACCTTGAAGGAAAGGAAGGTTATGGGATACGACGATCTGTTGCTGTATGTGAGTCATGATGGACACGTCACCTGGTATCCGGGAGACATTTACAAGACACGCTGTATGGTAGACGTCACGTCCTTTCCGTTTGACTATCAGACTTGTACGATCAGTGTTGGACTATGGCTTTCCAACGATAAAGTGCGTCTTCAGGTATCCCCCGATCGTTCTGAAGAGATAACAAGTGACAAACCGAACAGTGAGTGGGAAATTGTAAAACTTTCGAAACATGTACGTAACGATGAGGTGGAAATTGTTATCAACATGAGAAGATATCCTTCATATTATGTCCTTAATCTTCTTCTGCCAGTAATGTTTATATCTTCTTTGATACCATTTGCGTTTGCCTTGCCTATGGAGAAAGGTGACAGAGTGAGCTTCACAATGTCCGTCGTGCTGTCCCTTGTGGTATTCCTGACCCTTCTTGGTGATACTCTCCCAAAAACGTCTCTGCAGATCTCCATTCTGTCCATCTACATCACCACCCTGCTAGGTATCAGTGTTCTGTCAGTTGTCATGGTAATCCTCATTCTCAAGATCTCAGCCATCTCGGACTCTAGACCGATTCCAGCTTGGATAAGGCGAACTACTTGCTTGAATGAAAGGAAGTTACGACAGGTCAAGAAACGCGTCGTCCCTGCACACACACACCACCCAACAGCAAGATTCTCTGACCCCAGTCAATTGTCAATCGCTCAACGCGGTTGAGATAGCAGATGGTTGCCCAACTGGCCAGCGTGTTTTGTGGGCGGATATTGCCAGCAGTTTAGATGCCAGATGTATGTTTCTTCTTTTTCTGTTACTTCTTGTTGCCAATATTACTTTCTTTACTGTGATATTAGTATAATGTTCACTTTACTCCAATAAGCATTCTTCATCACTTCCCTCACCATCCACACTACGTCATCGTTCTTCTTCACCTAGTCCTGTCTTCACCATCCGCTCTGGGTCATCTTTCTTCCTCTGCATAACACTAGCTTCACCACTGTCTTCATCATCTGCTCTGGGTCATCTCTCTTCCTCTGCATAACACCAGCTTCACCACTGTCTTCATCATCTGCACTGGGTCATCTCTCTTCCTCTGCAAACACGCTAGCTTCACCACTGTCTTCACCATCCGCACTGGGTCATCTCTCTTCCTCTGCTGCAAATGCTTCACCTAGCTTCACCACTGTCTTCACCATCCGCACTGGGTCATCTCTCTTCCTCTGCAAAATGCTAGCTTCACCACTGTCTGGGTCATCTCTCTTTCCTCTGCAAAATGCCAGCTTCACCACTGTCTTCATCTCTCTTCCTCTGCAAAATGCCAGCTTCACCACTGTCTTCACCATCCGCACTGGGTCATCTCTCTTCCTCTGCAAAATGCCGCGCTAGCTTTATCCCACTGTCTTCAGCTTTACCACTGTCTTCACCATCCGCACTGGGTCATCTCTCTCTTCCTCTGCAAAATGCTAGCTTCACCACTGTCTTCACCATCCGCACTGGGTCATCTCTCTTCCTCTGCAAAATGCCAGCTTCACCACTGTCCTTCACCACTGTCTTCACCATCCGCACTGGGTCATCTCTTCCTCTGCAAAATGCTAGCTTCACCACTGTCTTCACCATCCGCACTGGGTCATCTCTCTTCCTCTGCATAACGCTAGCTTCACCACTGTCTTCACCATCCGCACTGGGTCATCTCTCTTCCTCTGCATAACGCCAGCTTCACCACTGTCTTCACCATCCGCACTGGGTCATCTCTCTTCCTCTGCAAAATGCTAGCTTTACCACTGTCTTCACCATCCGCACTGGGTCATCTCTCTTCCTCTGCAAAATGCTAGCTTCACCACTGTCTTCACCATCCGCACTGGGTCATCTCTCTTCCTCTGCAAAACGCTAGCTTTACCACTGTCTTCATCATCTGCTCTGGGTCATCTCTCTTCCTCTGCAAAACGCTAGCTTCACCACTGTCTTCATCATCAGCTCTGGGTCATCTCTCTTCCTCTGCAAAACGCTAGCTTCAACACTGTCTTCACCATCTGCACTGGGTCATCTCTCTTCCTCTGCATAATGCCAGCTTTACCACTGTCTTCATCATCCGCACTGGGTCATCTCTCTTCCTCTGCATAACGCCAGCTTTACCACTGTCTTCATCATCTGCTCTGGGTCATCTCTCTTCCTCTGCAAAACGCTAGCTTCACCACTGTCTTCATCATCTGCTCTGGGTCATCTCTCTTCCTCTGCAAAACGCTAGCTTCACCACTGTCTTCATCATCTGCTCTGGGTCATCTCTCTTCCTCTGCATAAAACCAGCTTCGCCATGTTGTAAATAATGAGAGTCACCCGAGGTTGTTGATTATTAATAGCCACGCGTGTGTTTACAGAATGGCAAAGTAAGCGAATAATGAGAAAATATATTGCTAATAATTGCGTCGACATGTTTCTGATCATCATCGGGTTTGTAGATTTACATTCTATTCTAATTTTCCGTTCATTTGAATAACTGGAGAGGTGATTCCATGCTTTCTTTCTTAAAACAACAACACGCTATCAACTTATATGTATTTAATATCATTCAATTTACATATTGTTGAACCAATTCTGTTAACAAAAAAATAGTTCGTCTTTATCTCAGTCAGGAGATAGAGGTTTTTGCATAACTTGTAACAGTATCTATGACTTTAGTATTCAGCGTAATGACCATTTTCCTGTTTTTGCTTTCAATTAGTTTTCTGAAAAAATTGTTATTTCAATAAGATTCTGTTCCCACATCTTGGCCTTAAATATATATCGGAATGTTTACTCTTAGTTTGTGATTTTCATGCCATTTTAGACTTTTGAAATAATGCACATCCCTACACCATTTGGTTTTGTTAGATATAATATATATAGAACAGACTGGCACCCTAGGTGTATTATCTGCCATGTTTTACGTTTGTTTTTAATGTGTATGATTTCTGCGAGAAAATACAATGCAGAAGATTTTGGTATTTAATCACCATTACGGAATCAATCTCAGTATCGTGTCTAACCAAAGAAGTATGACCTAGACTAAGAATAACGTACTTACTGACAACAGCAATATACCTGATGCATTGACTAGTACTTCCACTAAGGCTCAACACGTTCATTACGCCAGGTGCTGTATAGGTTCAGCATTTTCATCCAGGTAAACAATAAGTACCTGTGATATACACACGATATATTAACCATGGCAGTATGCCTTTCGAAATATTATTGGGAATTATAGTGTCAGAAAGCTTATAGTGAGTACGTAAGTTTAGTTTTACGCCGCAGCAATATTCCAGATATATTACCGCGGTCTGTAAATAATCGAGTCTGGACCAGACAATCCAGTGATCAACAGCATGAGCATCAGTCTACGCAATTAGGATACGATGAAGAAAGCCTGTAATCACAGGTCATGACTGAAGGGATTACCAAGGCATAGGCTGACAGTTTTCCAATACAAGGCATTGATCCAAACCAAGTAGACACATCACCTGTATTTGCGTCGTATATTTATTGTGATAGATTCCGTTAAGAGACAAGTATGTTTATTATGCTTAGTATGTGTAACACAAAACGCCATTTTGTTTGCTTCCAATCTGCAGTTCCCATTGGTGGTACCACAGGGGGTAGGAACCAATCACTCCCCCTCCAGGTTCCTACCGACTACCTGGAATCTAGAAACTATCTGGTTTCTCAGTAATCCACTTACTTGTTGCGTGCACTTCAAACCGTCGTGTTATAACAAATAAAGAAGTTGATAGCCAGAAAATATTGACTCCTGTTCATCACTTCGAATTGCCCGTCAAAGCACTCACAGAAGGTAATTATGACTCGTGTATACCGGCTAACATTATATTACTTCACATGATCATGAAAAATCCATATAGTCATATGTAATGACATGCCCACATGCAGATTAACATAGGGCACTTAAAGAAATCATTACAATGTGACATGCAAAGAGTTACACAGCCTTTCCTTTGGTCACTTGTCTGACAACTGAGGTGTCAAACTAATGGGATAAAACTAAGTAAAGTATCCCTTTAAGCCATGAACAGTTTCCACCGATTGAGGAACACTCAAACTTCGGATTTACATATTGATTCTGTCGAGTGAGTTCCAACCTAACGTTGCATCAGTATTATTGCAGCCACACAGCGACGGTGACACCGCGCCAAGTTTCATACAAACATGCAAATCAAGTTATTTCATGTTTGGAATCTTCGTCGACAAGTTGATTTCTGATGATTCATTAATTACTCAGAAGACTAGTTATACCCTTTTCTGTAGACTAGTCTCCGAAATGAACATATTTTACAGAAAAAAAGCTCATAGCAAAAATAAAATATAATGAAAAGGAGCCCTGACACTTTCTTCATTACAGAAGCTGTGGAAATCTAGACTTGCCACATTTTCTAGACTTGCGTGGGCTTTCTTGGATCTATTTTCTTCAGGGTCTGTATGTCAGATTGCCTTTTCTTATTCGATTACATTTGCTCAAGGACACATTAATGTTGTGTTTGTGTGTTCTCCGATAACATAATTAACAGCACTGTAAACTGTCTACGGTTACAAACAAATCTCCTCTGTTAATGTTTGTTCAGTCGCAGGTACGACGATGCAAATATCAAATTCATTTTGTAAACATCCCTTTATTTTAAAACACGAGTCTGAATTTACCAGAGACATATTGAACGCGAGATATGCAAACATATTCCACAATATTAATTGTGTATGGAGTTGGCCATTATGCCCTAAAAAACTCTTAGTATATTCTGATATTTTCATCAACCAGAAGGGACTTAGCCGACAGATTTCCAGTGTGTTAAATGTATTAGACATACACGTACATTAAAGTGTACACAAGTCCCATCTTTTACGCGAAATTTAGTGAGTGAGTGAGTGAATTCAGTTTTACGCTGCACTCAGCAATATTCCAGCTATATGGCGGCGGTCTGTAAATAATCGAGTCTGGACCAGACAATCCAGTGATCAACAGCATGAGCATCGATCTGCGCAATTGGGAACCGATGACATGTGTCAACCAAGTCAGCGAGCCTGACCACCCGATTCCGTTAGTCGCCTCTTACGACAAGCATGGGTTACTGAAGGTTCATTCTAACCCGGATCTTCACGGGTACGATATTTAGTGTGATCACTTCAAACAGAAGATGGTTATTTTTTTTATTCGAGGACAAAAATACTGAATCAGATTTCTCTAAGCGGCCCTACAAAAGTTGAAATATTACATGGGTTCTTTTCAACACGATTCCAATCATTTCATGGCGTGTCAGTTTAATGTGTGGAAATACACGAAATGATGCAAATCTTTACATTTACCATTAAGCTGAAAGCGACATGCGCAACCCACGAGCAGATTAGAATCCTGTCACACACAGGGGAAGTAAGTGTGCATGTTGTATTGCAGGGCCTTAGACGACTGGGTCATCCAATGTCTACAATGTTTCCCTAATAAGGTCCCGAAGTGACTCATGTTATGTCATGACATTCGAGAGAGTAGATTGCACTCCTCCTCCTCCTCAACTATACACGTATATATACACAACACAGAACGTAATCTCACCTTTAATCTAACAGTAAACTATTTATTGACATTGCATTTATCTGAACACATTTATGTAAATATACACAATTAACCACACGACCGAATGGATACTATAAAAAAAAGAAACGCATAGATGTATTTTCACGAATTTAATCTGCCAACTGTGAGATAACACATGCAATTCTGTAACATATTCAGCCTAACAGTCTACAAGATCAAATGTCAGTTAATATGTATAGCTTATAAAAGGTTCAATAAGTACAGGCGTCCCTTCCCAGTTGGCCGTTGTCTTCAAACAGTTCATTCCACCATGAGCCCCCAAAACTGCTCTGCACCGTCTCGGCATGGACTGAATAAGTCTTTGAATTCTTCCTTATGGAATTCTGGCCCATTCCCCTTGCAATGCCTGCGACAGTTGATCTAACGTCTGGGGCGAAGTACGCGGTCCGTCTTCTCTAATGTAGGAAGCTGCACAGCCAGTTTGCCATCTCAACTATCTGACTAGAGAAACGGTTCCCACTGTCAATATAACATGTCATCCTAACTACAATAGAAACAGCTTTCCAAGCATGATATAACATGTCGTTCCAACGATCTGGTTTGGAACACATTTCTCATGCACAAGGTTCAAGTAGGCCATCAACTGGCCACTGGGCAGTTTTCTTATCGTCCTACCGAGCCGTGGTCTGCAGTTTCTTATGCGTCTCACCGGAGGACATTAGGTCAGTTGGTCGTGTCCTTGACATATTACCAGACACTTTAAAATATGCTATTTATTGTTACCCTGCCAGGCATTAGGCACTGAGGTGAATAGAACAAGGAATCAGTATACAGCGCCTGAGTAGGGTAACCTGTTAGACCGTGACTTTGGATCTCGGTGGTCAAGCATTACAACCCCGTCTGTACTCAGACAGCTAGACACAAGCACGTGGTTATACCCCATTTCTCCTCACACACTAAAGTTAGTGAGTTGACCTTTACGCCGCTTTTAGCAATATTCCAGCGATATCACGGCGGGGGACACCAAAAATGGGCTTCACACATTGTACATATGTAGAGAATCGATCCCGGATCTTCGGCGTGACGAGCGAACACTGTAACTACTGGACTACACAACACACACACACACACACACACACCATCTCGCACAGTCCGTTCAATATAATGTACATATTTCTTAACTCTTTTATTTTTGACGAGTCTACACACCAAATTAAACTACTTTGATAAAATGGTTTAGTTTCACTGAGAGAATATCCTAAAACATCTAACACTATTTCGATTTGCGTAGCGATCCTTTGTTTACATAGGTTGTAGGGCTCCGTGTGCTGTCATCGAAGCCGACGGAGAGCAAACGATGCAGCCAGTTTGATATCTAGATATGTACTGTCATAAACTTTACTGTCGTAGTTATTGATCTATGTTACAATGTAAAACATTGTGTAGAGCGCTCCGAAAAGCTTGAGTAAGGCCAGTTTCTTCGTATTATGAACATGCGCGTTTGTTTACAAACAAGAGAAAAGTCCGGTCACGTGATATGCAAATTAGCCTGTGGCAGTGATGTTATGTTTTAAGTCATCGCTGTGCCGGAGTGTGGTGTCTCCGTTCAACAAACCGACTGACTCACCAGACAATCACGGCGATAGCATAGCCACGTTTCTGTCTGTTGAGTAGTGTAGGTGTGCGACATGACCTGGTTGTCACCTGGCAGTGTTACGTTTAGTGTAGACAGTTTCGTTCATTCACACAGTGAGTGATAGTACCCCGTCGCGTAAATAGAACACGGTCAAGTGTCTGTGCTCCGTGTTGGAATGTCCTTTAAAAGTGTTGGCCGACATTCTGCTTGTAGCCCACATTTCGTGCTGGTCGAAAACTGAAACCATCATTCATCAAAGGAATTTTCCAAAGAACATTTCTAGATTCTTTTAAATTGAAAATTTGATTTTCACACGCTGTTTATCGCAGAGAGAATTTGAATACAACGAAAATATGTTGACAACGCGACTAATTACAATTTAAAGGTTATTATTTTGTTTACCTTTCTTTGCTTCGTAAAGGGCACTTTTAAATATGTTTTATCCAACCAGAGTTGACACACTAAATGTTACAAAATTCTGCAAAAGTGACTGACTGTAGTGATTCCTGAAAATCGATGTTTTGCGGAACCAAGAATGAAATTAGGTTTCGTCCTTGACCAGTCAGTCCACCTGCTGACATGGGACCGCCTCCGTGGTGTAGTGGCTAGAGCGTCCGGAAGGGGGTCCAATCCCCGACCGCGTCATAGCAAAAGACGTTAAAATATGGCACTTGTTGTTCCCTGCCTGGCGCTCGGCATTAATGGGTGCAAGAACTGGCCGGCTCGGTGTCAGTATAATGTGTCTGAGTGGGGTATTCATGCTTCACTGCGGTATGGTATCTCTGTGAGCTGGCACTATAAAACCAGCTTAAGTCTGGGCTGATAAAAGCAGCCACACATACACAGTAATGCATAAAACACATATACTGAATGAGTGAGTGAATGTGTTTTTACGCTGCTTTTAGAAATATTTCAGCAATACGAGTTTCACACATTTTACCCATGTGGGGATTCGAACCCGGGTCTTCGGCGTGACGAGCGGATGCTTTATACTTAACCCAAATATTGTACCCATGTGGGGATTCGAACCCGGGTCTTCGGCGTGACGAGCGGATGCTTTATACTTAACCCACATATTGTACCCATGTGGGGATTCGAACCCGGGTCTTCGGCGTGACGAGCGGATGCTTTATACTTAACCTACATATTGTACCCATGTGGGGATTCGAACCCGGGTCTTCGGCGTGACGAGCGGATGCTTTATACTGAACCTACATATTGTACCCATGTGGGGATTCGAACCCGGGTCTTCGGCGTGACGAGCGGATGCTTTATACTGAACCTACATATTGTACCCATGACGAGCGGATTCGAACCCATGTGGGTCTTCGGCGTGACGAGCGGATGCTTTTTGAACCTACATATTGTACCCATGTAGGGATTGAACCTGACGACATATACTGAACCCATGTACCCATGTAGGGATTCGAATCCGGGTCTTCGGCGTGACGAGCGTGACGAGCGGATGTCTTCGGCGTGACGAGCGGATGCTTTATACTGAACATATTGTACCCATCGGCGTGACGGCGGATTCGAACCCGGGATTCGAACCCCGGTCTCGGCGTGACGAGCGGATGCTTTATTTATACTGAACGGCGTGACATATTGTACCCATGTGGGATTCGAACCCGGGTCTTCGGCGTGACGAGCGGATGCTTTATACTGAACCTACATATTGTACCCATGTGGATTCGAACCGGGTCTTCGGCGTGACGAGCGGATGCTTTATACTGAACCTACATATTGTACCCATGTGGGGATTCGAACCCGGGTCTTCGGCGTGACGAGCGGATGCTTTATACTGAACCTACATATTGTACCCATGTGAGGGATTCGAACCCGGGTCTTCGGCGTGACGAGCGGATGCTTTATACTGAACCTACATATTGTACCCATGTGGGGATTCGAACCCGGGTCTTCGGCGTGACGAGCGGATGCTTTATACTGAACCTACATATTGTACCCATGTGGGGATTCGAACCCGGGTCTTCGGCGTGACGAGCGGATGCTTTATACTGAACCTACATATTGTACCCATGTGGGGATTCGAACCCGGGTCTTCGGCGTGACGAGCGGATGCTTTATACTGAACCTGATTCCCCCCACATATACTGAACCTGATTTTCTACAGACAATTGTAGACAAATTCCCAATGCATGAAATTCCTATACAATTAACCATAAACCCCAGTGTGTCCACAGACTATGACATCGTCATTAAATATCGATTTGTGATACTCAGCATCCAAGAAAATACATATTCATGAAGTTTCGGAAAATTCATCTTAAGAAAAGATGGCCGACAGTATCTTCAAACTGAGTTCCCGTGTACTGTAGTTCATACCGGCTCACCCTCGTATTTCACGAGCTAACCTACAAATCAAGTAATTAACACGAGCTCCATGCAGACGCAACATGTCAACACCGTGGCTGGCTACGTCACACAACAATGGCGAGGTCGCTGTGTCCAATCGCGTTGGATCTTATCAACGAAGGCCACTGTTTATGTCCAACATATAGTGGAAACTATCACACTAGAGGCCTTGACTTACTTTCCAGACATGGGTACACTAAACGACAAAAAGCGTGCGTGGAAGAGGCAATTTGGTCCAGTGCGCAGAAGTTACATCCCGTCCATGCATGCACAATCCGTCTGGGACGACTCACGCATGATTTACACGTGCAACACCTACTAATGATGTCTAAAATTATTCGTGTCACGAGATGTAAACAATGTCAAACAGCGGTCGGGACGATGGCCGCTTTGCTTGGCCTAGGAAGAAATAAAAGCACATTTCATGAGAATTAGAATATTAGGTTCCGATATGCACCCTGAGGTCACTAATCTGGTTTATGAGTATAAATTTAAACTATGAGCAAGCATTAGCCTTGCTCCAAGGTTGTAATGAATGCTAAACCCATGGCTGAATATTAATCCTATCCTTTAAAGAGACAAGTCTAGATAAGTGGACAGTACATCTAAGGACGCCAGCCAATTTTTATTATTTTTTTAATAGAAATTTTCATTTAAACCACTAATTATTATACCTTGGAGACTTGTGCAAGTCCAGGCAACATAACAAATGAAGCCTACATACACCGTCTGGGGTTTTACATGCACGCGTCACACGAGCAAGAACGTTAATTTTGTCCTGAATAACATTGCCTCTTTTAAGAGCACATGCATGGTAATCACAAAGATCACGAGTGAGTGAGTTTATTTTTACGCCGCCTTTAGCAATATCCCAGCAATAGCACGGCGGGGGACACCAGAAATGGGCTTCACACATTGTACACATGTAGAAAATCGATCCCGGATCTTCGGCGTGACGAGCGAACGCTTTAACCACTAGGAAAACTCACAAAGACCCAAATAGATTAGAAAGTGTTAGACAAGGACGGGGATTAGTCGACAGGAAAACAAAACGTATTCAGCAAAATCCTCGGGATTTCAAGAAAACAAACGCATTTAGTTAATGAAGGCTGGGGCGCATCGTATAATATTTTGGCTGTTTTGTATTTTTTTTTAAACTGGATTTAGCATTTTATCC
The DNA here is from genome assembly GCF_003918875.1 of Haliotis rubra. NCBI lineage: Eukaryota > Metazoa > Mollusca > Gastropoda > Lepetellida > Haliotidae > Haliotis > Haliotis rubra. The sequence goes on from NW_025766970.1 coordinate 583,456, forward strand.
AAATGCATATCTGAAACGTTCTTGCATTGAGTTGAGGTGATTTGATTTTGTAACATTGCAGTGTCAAACTTCAACTGACCAGGAATGGGTATATTTTCTGTCGCTTGTTATTGTTCAACCTTTACGATAGGGTTGGGTATTGCCAAAATTTTCGTCACAGTATTGCGATATGTGTTGGCGTATTGCAATATGTATTGCAATATATTTCCTTTCTTTTGAAACAATGCCACTATCCACTGTCAGGGCTCAGATGTGGTTATACAAGAGATCAATAGAAAATGTTTCCAAATTGATGAAAAAGCGTCTGCAGCGGCGTCTGCCATTTTGGTTTGTTTATCCCTACACCGAGTGCCGGTACCAATCTATTTTTTTTCTATTTATATGGTTTAAAAGTCACGCAAATAAATGATATAACCAATCAAACATTCTCAAAACTATTATTGTATAATAATATAAAGGAAATACAAATGTTATTAGCATTTTTGACTACATCACGACAATTACCGATCATGGTCACGGAAATTGCCGATCGTATCGGGTGAACCGGTTCGCGAAAAGTGTATCGCGATATATCGTATTGTGAAGTTCGAATTGCAATATACCGGTTAACCGGTATTATCGCCCATCCCTACTTTACGATATGCAGGAAATATCGAGGTTAACATGGTTTTATGCCATTGTTATGTTGAGTTTTGCCTTAAATCTTTCTAAGTCTTTTTGAGTCGAAATCCTCACTTTGTAGTTACCAGGTATCGTGTTGTGACAATAAGACACACGAAGGAGTGTTGGTAGATTTTTGTAGATGTATGTGGTTATGTAAATATGTCAATTATTGAAGGATTCCTAAAGACTATCCATTTCTAAACCAGTATGAATATTAAGAAAATTGTTGGGCAAAATGATTTCGGGGAAAGTTACCTAATTACGTCGCCACATCTACTGCGACAATACTCCCCAAATGTGGACCTGTTTTATTAATTGCATAAAAAGACACCCTAATGTTATTGCAACATATCTGGTTGGTTATGGTTCTTCAACGACGCACTCGGCAGTATTCAAGGTATATGGTGGCGATCTGTAAATAATCCAGTCTGAACATCACAAGCTCGTGATCAACATCTTGAGCATCGATCGCAACACATCTAATCGAGTCTAAACCAAACAATCCAGTGATCAACATCACGAGCATCGATCGCAATACATCTGGAATGACTTAACTTTTCCATCAAGATAATGGTTTAACTGGAGAGTGGTTTCTTCAATATCTGGTGGTAATATGTGACAAGGTCCGGGAAGGCATTTTATATGAATAAATGAATGAATATATACACAACCTTTAAATAAATCTCTGATGTAGAGTGAATCTTTCTACGTCGGAAGTAACTTGCTGATGAATGTAGTGAAGAAAAATCAAGCTCACCTGTTTTGGTCTTTTTTCCCTTTTGAGTGTACAAGGGAAGCATGTTTTGCAGCCAATCAGGGCATAAATTTCTACAGCGGCGGAGAAAATTGAGATAAGATTTTTTTTAAACATTTGCCCTCGGAATGAAAATTGCAGGAGACTGACGGAGATGGGAAACACAGACAAAAGTACGGACAGACCTAACATTTACCTGTTAGCAGTGGCTGCCGATACCGTGGGGAGAAACCTCAGCCAGAAAGACGGTATCAGTTCTCTACCCTTTAGGACATTCAATGACGCGCTCGTAAAATATATTCCATGCTTGTGAACGGCGATAAAGGTTAAGAAATGCAAAGCAACATAACATGACATGATGATGAAAATATAACGGCATTGGTTGTAAATATAGTTTTACCGAAAAGGCCTGAATTAAAATAGAACACAAACGTACTATACACTTCCATGCAGGCATCAGATATTATAACACTAATTGCCAACACAGGTAATGAGGTACCTTAGGTAGACACTGAAGTAGTTGGAGGGGTTGAGTGATGGGCTTGAAGTGTACTGTCTTTACAGTTGTTTTGGAGGATTCCTAATTAAATTCTATAAAAATATATAACTCACCTAAAACACAACATATGTACAGAAATTTGAGTCATCAATTTGTTTTTCTCTTACATATAATGGTGGTTGAAAATAATAAGGAACAAAAAACACAACTGCAGGAAAAAACCTGTGTTCAGCAGTACTGGCAATAGTGAAATACAAGTAGTACCTTAGGAAACACAGTTTGAGTATCCATATTTGTTTTACTTTGAATTTTTACAGTGTTAATGGGGCAACAGCATACACTTCATAGTTTGTCATTCATTACTGACTTATTCTTTGGTACATACACTAGCCATCAGTTTGTTTTGTAAAGATCTACAACCACAAAAATTATATTGAGTATTTAATATTATCACTATAGTGATTATGATCATGCAAATGAATTTAACCTTACAAAATGGTCTCTTTACTACTGCAGTTAGATACAAAATGATTAAAATAGTGTATGTCTTATTTAAAGACAAGGCACATTTAACATTTTTCTTTTTTATGACCAGGAATATTGGGGTCACTCAGGGGATTAAGGGGCAAGAGGTCGCCCTGAACTGATGTTTATACATGTATAATAATGAAGATATCTGTAACACTCATGTAGTCTTTAATCTTACTTCTAAATGGGTGAAATTATCTCTGATGTTCCCTGCAGGGATATGGTTGGAATATTCCTAAAAGCTGGGTAAAAACACATTCACTTACTACTTCACAACCTACAGTGGTTTTCAGTGGTGAGCATCATTTGTAGATTGAACAAATAAAACTGTTGTCTATGAAATTAGACTTCACTCTCTACCAGCTTCAGATTATGCTCTTTTCACAAATATCACCCAGTACTCTTAGAGTTAAACATGAACTATGTTAGACTAATGTTTTGTCTCTGATCATATACATATATATATATATTTTTCTGGAAACAAATAACTCCACTTATATTGAAAAGGAGCCCTGCTGAGATGGGAGACTATGAGGAAATGTAGACTTGCTTCATTTAGAGTACTCACATTCCCACTTTAATCGAAATGAAGAAGTTGTTATCCATAAAGTGTCTGTATTGTATTTCCCAACTTCTAAAATGCCACTCAAAGAAGACATTCCAAAAAGGACTCAGTCAAAAGAAAATGTCTTCCAGGGACTGTGAGACATACTAGGAACAAGTGTATGTAATCCTTTTCAAACAGATTCAGGCACAAACAACCATGCCTTCAATGTTGTAACCACTAAAGATGCTGTCACTGAGGCTCTGAGGAATACATTATACATACATATATATTTGCCTTGTGGAAATGGTGAGGCTGTATATTGTTACATTTTATACTGGATGTATCATATCTATATGCCGTGGTTTCTATGTCCACTCAGCATGGAGAAAATTGATAACCGTTTCACATTTTCAAGTAAATAAAATGTCCTTTTTGGTCTTTTAGTGTTAATATTATGATCATGGAAATCATTCAGATTGATTTGAATAAATTGTTTATCAAAAAGCAGGGACATACCTTGAGTCCTGTATTTGAGGGTCCCTGGGACTCATACTTTTATTGTCCTGGACAATAAAATGGGAGTCCCAGACACTTAAATATTATTATTAATAGTAAAAAAGAAATACTGTTATTGTATTGTGTATCATGATCATCACATTAATTGTTACAGTAATTAAATTGCAAATGATACCATAACCCAGATAGCAGCAAACTCAGTGATAACTTATTGTTACTTGATTGGATTTTTACAAAAAGTATTTGGACTTTTCTGCGTCCCTGTGGATGCGCTAATATATTTTGTTGCGTCCATTGTCAATTTTTATGAGTATAGGACGCAGGAATTCATGTCCTGTAAATCCCTGAAAACGTATACAACTATGGGCAAAGGATGAGATCTGTTTTTTTCTGTTGCCTGAAATGCATAAAAACTTTATATATATGATGCATGAATAAGCAAAAACAACTCTTTCAGTGTTGAACATATTTATTGCTGAATCAGCTCTCTTTTAAGACGTTCATAACAGTATAAAGAAAACATTTGAACAATACTGGAATATGACATCATTTGACTTGTAGTTGAACATTTTTGACTAGACCATGTGAATATGCTATGCTAGATTCAACATTGAGATAATAAGCCATGACATGATATACACATTCAGATATCATGGTTTTAAGGCCCCCCAAAATAAATGTTATGGTTCCGATTTCCTACATTTCAGAACTAGGGTAGGTAGGTAGGGTTTTTGTTGTTTTTTTGCAAAATATTTTTACATTACTCATCATACTCATGTGTCAGAAAATAAATTTAATTTATGATGTGGTGAGTAAAATTGTTAGGCTCGGCGGGAATATTTAGGGTCGGTCGGGAAATCGGAACCACGAGCTTTTTGTTTTAGGCCTAACTAAACATTCTCACTCAATTTCAAATAATAATAATAATGATAATAATAACACCTAAGATAGAGGTTGCAGCAAACAAGGCAGCATGTTCACAATGTGCTTGAGGGGTATTATGTTTAGTTATTTAATTTTCTTTTGGGTAAATATCCGTAAATGTAATTACTGTTTCCCTTAATAACCATCATACAATGATTCCATCAAGCTTGCCCACTTCAGGTGACTGAATGAATTAGGGTCAAGTGCTTCACTTAATAAAACAAAGCACACCCGTTTCATGTACACATTAGGTCTTGACGGGTGTTTAACAATACAAACATGCTAACAACTCTCATCGAAACATTCAGGAAGTATGGAAGGAAGCTAAAACAGGTTTGAATGAGTTTTCTATATAACTAGGTTCTACTTATCTGGTTATGATAACCATTGCTTTAACCTTGAAACACCATGAAATGTTTGCCATTTTCATGTTTATGGTCAAACCATATAAATCCATAATTGACTACATGTACAAAGTTTGATGTACAATACATAAACCTAATGCCAACAATGTACAATTTGTTTTATTTATATAACAAAAACGTTTAGACAGAAAGTGTGAAGGTAAAACTTTCCTTTAAGGAATAGTGTTAAGAACATGTTTTACAAAATCGGAGCTTGAAGTAGACAGACTATGTAGCACTTGCCATACTTTCTACTTGAGGTGAACAGTAGGGTTTCTATTTGTGTTGTAGTTAGGTCTTTTTGGTTTGTGTTTGTGTGTGTGTGTGTGTGTGTGTGTGTGTGTGTGTGTGTGTGTGTGTGTGTGTGTGTGTGTGTGTGTGTGTGTGTGTGTGTTTCAAAACCTGCATCATATACAGACTTTATTAAAGGCCAGAATTAATAACAAGTAACCTTATATTTTCAGAAAGGTTCCACAAATTACTTAAATCATACAGGATTGATAAAGAAGCAGCTTACATTTACACATGGAGAAAACAAGGATTGAGATGAGAGCTACCTTGTATCAGTTGATGCTGATGTTAACCAGAAGGGCTAGTGGAATTTCACACATTTTGTGACAGTGTGTGTCGGGGCCTGGGAAAGGGTTGTTGATGGGAGGTTATTGCGGTATTTAACATAACTCAGCCAAGCAGATTTTTTTGGTTAACCTCCATCCCTGTTAAGCACTCTCAATCAGTCACACAACATAAATAATCAGTCAGTTGCTATCACATACCTAGACTGAAACACTATCACAACTGATGATCCCACACATATACCATGTTTCAGCTATACTGAATATACTAAAGTAGGGGTGAAACGGTACGCTCTTACCACTGTATGGTACGTATTGCGGTACAAGGCATTCAGTTTGGTTCGCTTCGGTATATGAGATCATAAAATTGACATATGGCAAAGAATGCATAGATTTTGACAAAACAATTCGAGTTCTGGACATTTTAGAAAAAGTATAAAAAGGTTAAGAAATTGACAGTATGAAAACCGAAAATACCAATTTTCTTTATTGCATTATGATGTACCAAACTGAAGGCTAAGTACTGTGGTTCTACCGGTACTAATACCGCGGTATACTGTTTCACCCCTATACTAAAGTTGTTGTTATGTCACATCTGAGTCTTTACTCAGGATCTACTCCACAGACCACTGACTTGGCATATTCCACATCTGCCTCTAGCAGACTATAGTAAAACTCTGCCCTGTCCCTCACAGCACGATCGGAATCACTGATACATGCCTCTATCAGTGACCCTAACATTGACTGAGTCTCTCCAGGTCGAAAAAAGAAGACTTTGAGTACTGTGTTGAGAAGCTGCTCCTTGAGGTCAGGGTTGTCAATCTCCCCAAGTCTGTCCACAAAGTCTTCTAGAATGTAGGGAACATCCTCGACGTGTTGCCCATACTCTCCTAGCAGATGTAGGAGAGCTATAGTCCCAGAATCATCTTCAACAGTCTTGTGGATAGTGCCCAGGATCGAGATGATGTCCTTGATTCTGTCCTGGTCTTTGAAAGACATTGTCTGAAGGACCTGAAGAACATTTGATACCACATGACTGGAGGAGCTCTCAAGAAGACCTTGGAACTTTTCCAAACAGCTTTGGTTGAGATGCTGGTGAGACCTAGAAATGGTGGCTAGTGCATCCACTGCACATTTGGACACTTCCTTACATCCATCTATGCAGTGGAGGCTCAGCTCATCAACAATTGCATTTTCATTGCTCTGGTTAAGCAGCTCAGGTAGAAATTTCATCTTCTTTATCTTCAGGTACTGAGGTTCTTTGTAGCGACAGAAAAATGACTGATAGTCAGAACTGAACACCTGAAGAAGTGTCTTAGAAAGAGAAGACAAAAAATCTACTACAGAATAGATAAGCTCAATATTGCCAGAACCAAGCTGACTCACTATAGCTTCTTTGCCTCTTCGACATACTTCACTTTGCAGACGAGGAAGTGGACGTACAATATGCAGAAAGAGTTCCAGGCAGATGCAGACTACAGTACAGCTGTTATGTTTCAGGAAAGGATCAATAACGTTCATAATGTCAAATACTTCATCATCTGATGAAGGTGTGTATTTTTTCAGGACCATCAATATATTGGCTTGCGACCATGCTGGGAAGTCCTTCATTCTGTTTAACAAATAATGAGCTATATTCTTATTGAGAACAATGCCTCCCTCATCATGAAGTATTTCCTCTAGAGCAGAGATGCAGTTGACAACCACCAGGGGATCTGGATCTCGAATCATGGAATACAACTGATCAATGATATGGCTATCTCGGATGTAACTGCTATTGAAATGAAACACTTTGACACTTCCAATTACAGCAGCCCTTCTTACATAGGAGCTTTTGTCTGAAAAAGCTCTCTTTATAGCCTTGTCTGCAAATTCAAGAACCGATTCCTGCTTTAGGGCACAAAGAGTTTTAAGAGCAAGTCCTCTTAACATTGGGTTACTTTCCTGGCAGTCTTTGAGGAGAGTATTTATGGCAAGGAGTATCATTTCTGGGTCATTGGCACCATATTGAATGAGGATGTGACCAGCCATCTTCTTTATGCACATGTCGGAGTGGGCCAGGAGCTTGACTGCAGAGGGCAGCAATGGTGTCAGGTTAGCATTGTTGGCACTTAGGGTCATCACCTACAAAAGATTAAACAACCAATATTTGATCTCTGGTAATAGTAGCATAAAAGATAGTATAAACTGTTGGCTTATACTAAGACTACATTTCTGTAGTTTGATAACAGCCACAGTACATTTCTAAAGTAGCCTGTAGGGGTGAGTATTGCAGAGAATTTTCATATTGCGATATACTGCGATGCGAAAGCACATATTGCCATATGTATTGCAATATATTGCAAGTAGTTTTATAAAACAACAAACTACTTAGAATGGAGTTAATGCTTGATTTATAAAGCAAAACCACAACAAAATCACTATGCTTGATTAGGCTTTAATAGAAACGTTTAATCATGACAAAATCAAAATGTAAATAATGTTTGGCACACATGAAACAGGGAAAGGAACAATAAAAAAAACGGAAATATACCACGATTTCTGAGTGTTACGAAGTTTTCCGAATACATGTCAAAATACCAGTTTTTTATCAGCATATCGCAATACATATCGTTTTCGTGTCTGAACTGGTAAATACCAGTAAACCGGTTACATTGAGCAGCCCTAGTAGCCTGCATATTACAATTAATGAGTAAGTGAGTGAGTGAATATGGTTTTACGCCGCTATTAGCAATATTCCAGCAACATCACAGTGGGGGGCACCAGAAATGGGCTTCACACATTGTACCCATGCGGGGAATCGAACCCAGGCCATCGGAGTGACGAGTGAGCGCTTTAACCACTGGGCTACCTCACTACACCGCATATTCCAATGACCACTCCAGCTACAGTCATGATACAGCGGCTGAACTTACTGACACCCACTGCACAGTATTATCAATCTTGATGATGGAACACTTGGTTCATCATGGTATCTTGTATTATCTACAGTTTCTCAATTTCGACAGATGGCTGCCATAAAGAATTATCAACTCATCCACAAGAAACATCATCAGAGTATTATCTGGCAATCACAGTATTCATTTTTTTATTAAGAAATGAATTTACTGTAACTGTTTTTTAACATAACCGTTAATTAAATTTGTGGATACATATTCAAAAATTGAAAACAGATCATGTACTTCTGCTGGGTTGTTAATAATATAATAACAACGTTGTTGTCCCAAAATGGGGTAACTCCACAAAAGGAATGCACTATCGATCATTCATTTTTTGAAAGCAGGATCAACAAGAAAACTAAAGACGGATCGTACAGAACGTCTCATCAAAGTGCTCGAGATGTAAAGCTGTGTTTTCCACAAGGCTACGATTCATGCGTTCAGAATGTTCGTCTTGAACTTATGAAAGCGGTGCAAAATCGTCATGTGTCATCTTTTAAATAATGTTTTAATGAAGACGTGAATCGTATCTATGTATTAGCGATCAGTAGGTGAGCATTTTGTAGATTTGCTTCGATTTGGCAGCAACAGCAGCACGATGAATTGAACTATCTAGCGGTTATTTCAGAATTCCTCAAGCCAAATATTACATCAGTGATGTAGATTATATTCTTACTTTAGACAGGACTGATCGACATGAAGCAAAATCATTCAAACATTCTGGGCTGCTCATTTTTGCTGCAAGAGTGTCAATAGTATGTCTGTCGCCGACAGAAGCTGCCGCCATTTTGACTGGGCATAGCTTGTCACATGACAGGTGTTATAAAAATAGACTATTAACTGAAACGAACAAAATGAACGCCCGAACTTCTTTTTCCTTTCCTTTAATACCCCAGGAACATGATTTTGAACAGAAAATGTAGGTCATTTAATACTAGTTTATTTATGTTCCCATATTAATAATAATAATGATACTTCAAGAATGATAAGAACGAAATATACAAGAAAGATATGAAAGAATACTACCGTGTGAATGTATGTGAAAAAATACAATAAATTTGTTTCACAGATAGTTTACTGATTTCGAAAATTATAACAATTACAACAGAATGAATGTTATTCAATGAGAGTGTCAATCCTCTTCAGTGCCCAGGATGGCGAACCCTATTCGAGATGCCACAGTGCTGTAAGCCGGATGGCATAAAATGTTTCGTTGGTAGGCGGGTGCTGATATTTCAATTTTGAAATTTGTTTTTTGGTCCTTTTTTATGCAAAGAGTTATAGTTCATGTCAGTATTAGCCGGAGTCTTATAAGCATCAATGGCCATGCATCATATGTTTACACTCCAGTCTGTACAGGCTTGAACTGATTCGACTCAGGAGTATATATATACTCACACGCATAAGAAACGCAAGTTTTTTTTATCCAAATGGGAAACAAACTCGGAATGCCAATTTAAGGTGCATGTAAACTATATATATACTCACACGAAAGTTGTTGTTTTTTTAATCCAAATTGGAAACAAACTCGGAACCCTAAATTGATATGAGGCTTTGGCATATAGTGAAGCTTAATGGAGAAATCATGCCATCGGACGTTTGGAAGCTGGAGAGTCTGTCCAAGATGTTGCCCATTATTTCAACGTAAACATAACCACGATTTACCGTCTCCAGCATCGATACAACGCAACACAGACGACCTTCATCGGAGCGGTCGTCCTAGGGTCACCACCCCATGACAAGATCGGCACATTACTAGTGTATGAAATTAGCAAGAAACACAGCCAGACATCAGGGCTGGCAACTTCAAAATGTTACCAGCCCAAATGGAATTTTACCAGACCAGACACCAAGATATGGTAAATCTACTCAGATGTATGGAACATCTAAAATTTTTACCAGACGGTCGGACGGGCCTTATTTCCTACACTGAGTCATTACCCATCAACACCAGATCCGTTCTTGTCAACCCCTTTTTGATGTCATCAATCTTTGCAGCCAATAAAATGTGTTCATTCACATTTTTGTCTGTATGGCCCTGTTGGTGTTTCTTGTATTTAATGTTGAAAATTACATATGTGTGCACTTTATACTCGACTTGCGTAGCTGTTGCGCGTGAGTAACGTTTATTATACTTTTCACATTGTTAGGCTAATTTTATTCAAGTCAATTTATAACACACACCCAAAAAATAAAACAAAAACAAACAAACAAAAAAAACCCAAGAAACCCCCCAAAAACCAAAAACCTAAACAAACAAAAAACATACATTACAACGATAAAATCCCCCCTTTGCTCGTCAGCAGAGACTCTGTCTGTTATTTTAAGTATCCTGGAACATAATACATGTGAAACTTGCAGACTTAAACTTCAATATTAAGTATACTAAACAAAATTGTAAACATGACACCCATATTAGTTGGTTCGTGTTGTGCCATACACAGTTCCAATGCCATATTGGCTGTTGAACACGGTCTTGGCGACCGACGTGAAAAAAAATTTGGTCATGAAGCACGGAAAAAATGTGAAACTCAACAATCACGTCAGGCAGTTTGTGATTGCATGTGCCTTGCAATGCAAGCACACAGGTATTGCTAAATTGGGGAAAACGAATCAAATCTGCAGTTGTAATTTTAAAAAAAGCGAGTATGCCGCAAACCATCAATGTGAACGTGTGATGTTTGGACTTATGCTGGACAATCTGTTGCAGCAGTTGCACGAGCCCAGTGCTGTAGTTTACAGACAATACATTGTCTGCGGACCTGTATGCAACAGACGGGCACCGTTGCAGGTCCGCCGTATGACGTCACACCAAGATGACGTACACATCAGGTTATGTCATCCTCGCAGCAGACTGTAACATTACAAAGTGGTAGTTAGGTAGATATAAGCCCTTCTACCAATGTAAATACGTTTCCTGAAACACCCACGACGTTTACTTTGTTTTTGACAGCCCGGGCCAAGTCGGACCGAACACTTGTGATAGTGAGACTGTTTAGAATATAGGTGAGAGGCCTTCACATTGAGCAACGTTCGTGTTCGTGTGTTTTCCAAAACATCCCAACCGATTCTAGGTTTATCTACGACGTTTCAGAATGACCATTGGTGATTTGAAAAACAAACAAACAAACAACATATATCAACGATCACGAATATATAAACTCATGCCAATAATGGTTTTCAAAGGTCATTTTGCAAACATATATTGTATTCCTTCAAAGTATATGGGTAAGATCATGCTTTGTTTTACACATGTACATGTCAAGCTGAAAATTAGTCACAGACATTTTCAAGAAACAGAAAAATTCCCGATTACATTTTGAATTTTATTCAAAGTGAAGTTTGAAGAGGACATATATGTCCCTCTGGCATCCATGGGGTACATAAGAATCAAACAAAATATTCCGTTTCATCGTTATTAGCCATCAACACTTCCAATTATTGAATAGGGAGCTGCTGTCGATGTCACTGAAAGGTCACAACTTGAAATAGACAAGTTACTATGACGTCACAGTTGCAAAGTATCATGACGTCACAAGATGAGGTGGGATCTGCGTATCACGTGACGCTATTGTTGTCCATCTGCCTGGGGCGCGTTGTTTAGCCGATACGCTGTGCAGCGCTGCGCTTCTATTGGCTGAACAACGCCTCGCTGCATGCATCGCAGCGCTTCGGCGTGCAGCGACTGAGAGAGGTGCTTCCTGCCTAAGCGAGAGACATTCAAAATGGCGTCACGGCATGTCATTCTGCAAGGTAACAGAGAAAACTTGTCTGCTCTTCTGTGACCAATAGGGACAAGTTTTTAATGTTGCGCATACAATTCAAAATCATTGCATGGAATATCTTCTACAGCTTCGTGTGCCAAAAGTGTGGCTAGTATCGGTGATGTGTTACACCGGACGACGCCATATTGAATGAAGCGCTCACACAGCAGTCCGTTGCACGGGAAAGCAGGCAGCGTAGCGCAGCGAAGCTTGCAAACTTTTGATGGTTACAGAGCTGCTTTCAACTCGCTCTCGCTATTTTGTCAGTATTTATTTCCATGGGATGCCAGGACAGACAGTACAGGTCGTGTTTCAACTCCACGGGCTTCCTCAGTGGCATAAGGGCAACGATGAGTGCCGGTAGTTTGGTTAAAATCGGAGTTTCGGGTTCGATCCCTATATTAGGTTCATGGAGCGTCCTGCAGATACTGATTGCCGTCGGAGACACAACAGAACGTGTGAAAGGCGAGGAGTTATCTGCCCATATCGGCCACTTTCAAATGGCCGTGGCTGGTCACAACGCATGAAACTCGTGAACGCGTGAACCCTCCAAGCAACAGTGAGTCATCACCATGAACCACTCAAGTACATGCGATTCGTTATTTGATCAGTTGGGCATACAATGTCAACTCCGCTCCTCAACTGCATGTCGTACAAAAATTTTCTTATTGTGTTTTTTGAACCCGTTTGTTCCGACATTTAAACACATTTTGTCCATGCAGCTTGGGAATACTGACTGTTCGAAACATTCGTTTGTTTGTTATGGGTAATAAATAAAATAACCAGCTCGCCAAGGCTCGGCACTGTGAACATTATTTCAACTCGGGCATATTTCCCGTATTCACTCGTACCTCGTTGGTTATTCTCTAAATAATCGAGTATAGACCAGATGATCCAAAAATTGACGTCATGAGCATCTCTCTGCACAATCGATGTAGGTCAGCGAGCCTTACCATCCGACTGCACCTTTTACGACAAGCCTGGGTTGCTTAAGAATATTTTTTTCCAGGATTTCACACGTTGTTGAAAACATACACAAACGTTGCAGGTCAATCGTGTCGATTACTTTCCCGACACCCTGTAATGCACTCTTGTCTTAGAGAGATACCATGTCATGGATATCCCCAAGGCTTGTGTTAACACACTGTCAGTATAAAATGTGAAATATAATCGGTAGCTTGACTTGATCTCACATGATAGATAACATTAACCAGTCCAAATCAGGAACCAGTGTTCAGCTGTGCAAGCCCATACGGAGCTGATTGTACCGACACATTCATTTGTACAAGCTAAATTCTGACTGGATTATATTTGAGTGAATGTGTTGCAGGAGCCTGAAGCTCATCAGCGTCATCATGCATGGCGGATGGGGTTTTAAACATTCCCAGTTCATCTCCCGCATATGCCGAGCTGACATCCGCACTCACTACCCGTGCCAGCCAGGAGAGGTGTTGGCTGTGGCGGGTCCTGAAGCCTGTCTGGGTTCCTGGGGGTCAGTGAACGCCATCAACGCCAGGTATTACCCTTCGAAGTCTGGGTACTGGGCTCCCCACACTGTCTTGGATTGCTCTGTCAACTACCACTGAAAATGGGTAGTTCTGGACCCGGAGACTGGAGTCATCAGACGCTGTGAGGAGCGCTGGAACCGCTAACTGAAGACCAACTGTGAGGGTCTGGTGATGGACGCCAGAAGGAACTGCGAGTCCTTCATCCACAGCTAAAGCCAGATGACGTGTAATGTTGCTCAGGATGTAGCAACGAAATGGATCGAAAATGCTCAACTGGAAAATCGGTGCTTCGCAGGTGAGTAAGATTCTGATTGATTAAAGCGCTTACTGGTAGCAGAGACTATATATGTTGTATGGTCTCTGCTGGTAGAACTAGCAGTTCCTATTCACCATGACCAACACATTGTTTAAGTCTACTAACATTTATTGAGGCAATGCCTTAGTTCTACACATGGTAGGTGCCACAACTTCCAGATAGAGGTGGGGCGGTAGTGGTTAAAGCGTTGGTCTCGTCATGCCGAAGACCCGGGTTCGAATCCCCACATGGGTACACTGTGTGAAGCCCATTTCTGGTGTCCCCCGCCGTGATGTTGCTTGAATATTGCTAAAAACGGTGTAAAACCAAACTCAGTCAGTCAGTCAGTCCAGATAGAGGTTGTACATGAGTACATATATCCTGGAGTGTGCTGGGATCTTATATGACTTTTAATAAATGTAATAGTGAGGTGCAATGCGATGAATGTTTTCGTCTATTTAGTTGTCTGTTTACAAGGAATAGTAGTGCTCCATTCTCACAATTGTTTCAGTTACTGAGCGAGAAGAAACAGCCATGGCGCTACCGGCTCCTTTAGCCAAACAGAGACATCAACATGGCGTTCCCAGTTCAGTAGACATGCATCTCTGTTACTGTTCTTGGGTTATTTCGTTTAACATATAGCTATGTTAATAATTAAACCTTAATTTTGACTGAGTTAGAAACAAAACAATGTGTTTCTGTTGTAATTTGTTTTGGGTTCCCCCTTTTCGGGATGTGAATCTCCTGGCATAATGATCGGGGCAAATGAGTAGGTTGCCAGAATGAGTATAGGATGACCGGGGGTGGGGGTGGGATGACAGGCGATAGGATGTCTGGCGATGGGGTGGTTGGTGACGGGGTGTGGGATGATGGGTGAAGGAGGTGGGAGTTACGGAGCGGGTGGGTTGGGTGACGGGGATGGGGTGTGGGAAGACGGGTGAGTGGTGTGGGAAGACAGGTGACGGGGGTGTGATGACGGGGGATGGGATGGGGTGTGAGAAGACAGGTGAGTGGTATGGGAGACGGGTGAGGGGGGATGGGGTGACGGGTGAGGGGTATGGGGGTATGAGAAGACGGGTGAATGGTGTGGGAAACCGGGTGAAGGGGATCGGTTGTGGAAAGACGGGTGTGGGGTGACGGGGATGGGGTGTGGGAAGACGGGTAACAGGGATGGGATGACGGGGAATGGGGTGTGGGAAGACGGGTGACGGATGGGATGACGGGTAACAGGGGATGGGGTGTGGGAAGACGGGTGACGGGAAAGGGTGTGGGATGACGGGTGACAGGGGTGGGATGACGGGTGACGGGGATGGGATGGGAAGACGAGGGGATGGGTGTGGGATGACGGGTGATGGGGTGTGGGTGTGACGGGTGACGGGGAATGGGTTGTGGAAGACGGGTGATGGGGGTGGGAAGACAGGGGATGGGGTGGGATGACGGGTGATGGGGGATGGGTGTGGAAGATGGGTGACAGGGTGTGGATGACGGGTCAAAGGGGATGAGGTGGGGAAAACGGGTGACAGGGAATTGGGGGTGGAAAGACTGGTGGGTAGGGAAGACGGGGATGGGGTGGGATGACTGGTGATGGGGTGTGGAAAGACGGGTGACGGGGATGGGATGACGGGTGACGGATGGGGGTGGGCTGACAGGTGACGGCGTGTGGGAAGACAGGTGACGGGGGATGTGGGAAGACAGGTGACGGGGGTGGGGTTGACGGGTGTGGGGGAATTTGGCGTGGAAAGACAGGTGACGGGGAATGGGATGACAGGGGATAGGGTGTGGGAAGACGTAGTATGGGTGGGGATGGCGATGATGGGTGACGGGGGTGGGATGACGGGGATGGGATGTGTGTGGGAAGACGGGTGACAGGGACGGGGTTTGGGAAGACGGGTGACGGGGTGGGAAGACAGGAGATGGGGTATGGGATGATGGGTGACGGGGGATGGGGTGTGGAAAAGACGGGTGATGGGTATGGGATGACGGGTGTGTGGGATGGGGGTGGGAAGACGGGTGACGGGGCTGGGGATGACTGGGATGATGGGGTGTGGGAAGACGGGTGACCGTGTGGGAAGACGGGGGATGGGGGTGGGATGACGGGTGACAGTATGTGAGTTGTGGGGTAAGTACAAAGCAAATTACAACATTCCATATAAATAATGTGTTTTATTTCGTGATTGATTTATTTGTTTATTTAAACAATGAATAAATTTCTTGTGGACAAAACGACAAAACAGCGGCCGTTCCACAAAGTGCATGGGATAATATGAAATCCAACTAGCGTCCTTACAAAGAACAATTCATTGTGTTTATGGGCATTTGACTCTCACACAGTAATGTATTATCATGTGATTTGTAAATATTATACATCAATCAGTTGTACAGCTTCATAGATAAATGTTTGCAATCATGTACCTTTGAGATGTCTGTGCATCTGTCATATTTAGCAATGAACCATTTTAGAATAAAATCGATTTAAATATGTTCTTTATTTTCGTCTCAATTCGTCGTCAAGTTATGACTACATGGTGCCGGAGAGTAATCATAGAACTGAGACTTTTCTTATTGAAGGCTAGTTACTTTAGTGTCAGTGCTGACATTGCTTTGTTTTTTAGGGTTGTTTTTGTCGTTGGTTTGCTTTGTTGTTTTTTATATCTTGGGGGGAAGGGGTATTCTGTTGTTTGTTATTAGTGTTTCACAGCACTGTTACATCCCCAGTTACTTTTGACAAAATTAATGACAGGCGTTACGACGAATATTGACCATCTCCTATATACACATGTATGTACACACTGTACATGTATATTCACTTTCACACACACGTGTGTAAATTATACCTACCACGTCGTCTACAATATGCTCGTCCCTGGACGTTCCACTATTTCGTTTGTATGTGTGGGAATCTGGGCAAAATACAACCATAAAGTGATTCGGACATTATACCTTCAAAACCCACCATGAGTTGAACACTTTGGGAAGAATGTATGTTCCTATATGTGTAATGTAATAGATCAAACACCTAACCAGTGCTCCAGGTGATTTAGCTGTTGTTATTTACTTTCATGTTATTATCCATACTGGGTTCTATCTTTATGTTCAGGTATTCAACAAAGTTTTTATTTTGTACATAAAATTATTTTTCTCAAAAATAATCCGGTTTTCATGCTGTATTCAATCACTAAGTGAAGAACTGTAAATATTGATGAGTAGACAACAGGCTACTTTCGGTTATCATGGTCATCAATCTTTTATTCACATTTGTGCTCACAAAATTCAAAACTTATATTGAGTAAGAAAGGTGAAATTATTTGTGCACATTCAGGTGATAACGAACGTCTGTTTAGTGTCAGTGTAAGGATGAAAGGGGCATGGGGTGTTTTAAATATTTTATAAGTATCAATATTTTATGAACACAGATTAAAATTGCCAAATTATTTCCTTTCGTTCATTTTCGTAAGCAGGCCTATGTATCTATGCTGTTCTGTTTGTTGGGACTCACATTGAAGTATGGAATTGTGACCCTGGTCAGGCAAAGTTACTATTCCCAATGGAATTGAAATATACGCGATGTACCTTGA
The DNA here is from genome assembly GCF_003918875.1 of Haliotis rubra. Lineage (NCBI taxonomy): Eukaryota > Metazoa > Mollusca > Gastropoda > Lepetellida > Haliotidae > Haliotis > Haliotis rubra. The sequence goes on from NW_025766970.1 coordinate 600,947, forward strand.
ATTCATGCATGCCTAAACGTCTGCGAATGTTTTTCTCATGATGTACTCACTTGATCCATGTTGGTGTTCTGTGGCCAGCTAGGCAGATCTGGTTGGATGTAAGTGTGGGGAGTTTCAGCAATATCACAGTGGTTTGCGACCTTAACAAGCAGTTGGTGGATGTTGGATGCACTGTTATTCCAAGTCACCAATCCAAATATATGCTGTACTTTCACACAACTCATCACCTTCCTGATTCACACCAGCTCAGCTACTAACTATACTGTACTAGAGGAGTGAGCGAGTTTAGTTTTATGCCGCACTCAGCAATATTCCAGCTATATGGCGGTGGTCTGTAAATAATCGAGTCTGGACCAGACAATCAAGTGATCAACACCATGAGCATCGATCTGCGCAATTGGGAACCGATGACAAGTGTCAACCAAATCAGCGAGCCTGACCACCCGATCCTGTTAGTCGCTCTTACGACAAGCGCTGTACTAGAGGAAGTCTAGGGGTTGAAAGTGTGTGATGTGCCTGTATCCACAGCAGGAACTGTCCATATGAGCTAAAATGATTTTTCTTCGCTAGATCATGAGCCTCCACATCATCTGGTTGTTCAGAATGTCTCAGCATATCCATAGCCTCACAACCTTACCCTCATAGTGGAGCTTACCACAGTATCACAAATGACATGGACACACAAGCAGCAAGTCACAGTTTATTGACAAAGTGCTGGAGATAGTATATCACAGTTTATACTTCACAAACAAAACAGTCAATGTCTTGAGCCAAAACAACACTCACTCCAAGTGTTCTACATGGAGAGAATAACAGGGTCAAAACATGCAGGTATTTCAGAGCCAGTTCCAGCCTGTAGAAAAAGAAACATGCATTGTTTCTGTTGCCTATGAAAAAATAACTACTGGTATTTTAAAATGAACAATGTGTATGTATATTTTCATAGCCTCAACCATGCATATATTGGAATAGAATGTTACATCCAGTTTATTAAAAAGAAACTGTTCGACTTGCCCAGCTCAAGTCCGAGAATTTTTCCTCATTAAATACTGACCTGCAGGACTCTATTCTGTACAGTATAACTTCCTTATAATCCCTCCAGTTGTACAGGACTCTATTCTGTACAGTATAACTTCCTTATAATCCCTCCAGTTGTACAGGACTCTATTCTGTACAGTATAACTTCCTCATAATCCCTCCAGTTGTACAGGACTCTATTCTGTACAGTATAACTTCCTTATAATCCCTCCAGTTGTACAGGACTCTATTCTGTACAGTAGAACTTCCTTATAATCCCTTCAGTTGTACAGGACTCTATTCTGTACAGTATAACTTCCTTATAATCCCTCCAGTTGTACAGGACTCTATTCTGTACAGTATAACTTCCTTATAATCCCTCCAGTTGTACCATTTGCAACAAACACATCGAACACCAAACACAATTCTTCTATGATAAGTACATTTCAACATTATAGTATGCAGAAAGTACAAAAATATAATGTAAGCTTAACTGATGTATTGAGATATAACAGACCAAACATAATGGACGTTAACTGGACAACTGTATCACTATTAGCACTAACAACACAAACACTCTTTCAGTTATTATTCATCATGAATACTTGGAAATAGATGTGTGAACATATCACATCAGTATTTTCATCATAACATCATCATACCAACTTGGAAAGAAATTCAACTGAAAATGCTTGTTATGCATCAAGACAAACTATTATTAGATATTTATAAAACTAAGATACATAGTCTATTTAATGTAACCATGTAAGTGCCACCTGACCAACTTCTAGACCTATCTGTGAGTAATCTTTATAAGCTCCCTTGTATAAAACTGAAAATATACATATTTTACTTATCTCTATGTCACATTTTACACACAACCCAACAGTTCTAAAGGGTTGTTTAATTGCTAACTGACTATTGTTAGAAATAGTTTTATCAATGTTTGAACAATGTATGTTTCCTACTGCTCAAGCTATGGTTTAATAATAATAAGCATGTACATCATCAAAATACTAAACATCTGTGTGTAATATGCTGGTCTGTGTGTAATATGCTGGTGAATATGCTACTGTTTTCTATAAATCGGGTGGAATGCTCTAAGGAATGCAGAAACTAGAATTACTACAAATATAGTGCAACAAAAGATTCCACAATTCCAAAAGTAACTTTTATACATGTCATTTATACACTACACCCAGGTCAACAAAACCTCTCATTTATCAGGCAATTAAACACAACTGCAGCCAATAGTTTGATGCATGCAGAAACTACATATAGTCAGTGATGGCAATACCCCCGTCTAGTCTGTCGTACAGACCCTGAAGTAAATATATCCAAGAAAGCCCGAGCAAGTCTAGAAAATGTGGCAAGTCTAGATTTCCTCAGCTTCAGGGTCTCTGAAAATGAAGAAAGTCTCAGGGCTCCTTTTCATTATATTATATTCTTTTTTACTATGAACTTTTTTCAGTAAAATATGTTCATTTCAGAGACTATTTGTTAGTCTAACCCCAGTCATGTGGGCTTGCCAACAGACTGACAAACCATGAGTCCATAACTGTCACCTGATACCTCAGGTATTTAATTGTGTGCTGCTTTGAACATTATTTCAGTTACCATGGTTACATCCTGCTGTGTCAACCAAACATAGGAGTGATGCCTTCAGTGATGCAATTCTAAGGTATTTACCACTTTCTTGAAACCCACAAGGACAGGCATGATGCTGACAAACTTTTAAATCAGAGCAATTTCTGTGAATCAAACTTTCCGTGGCCATTGTTAATTTGGTTAGAGATGGTAATCAAGATTTGGCAGACATTCCATCTCTCAATATTTTCCCAAAATAAGCAGCGGTAAAATATTCTTACAGCAATGCATACCCCAGACCGGACAGGACACCCTTGACATGTGATTCATGAAACTGATTCACACTAAGGAAAAAGCAAGGCAGAAAGTTGTGCAAACAGAACATAAATAACCTACAATGGAGTTTTTACTACAAAATGCTTCAACACAAGACGATTCAAGTAAGCGAGTAAAAGTGACAGATTTTATAGATATGTCATGTTTACACTTTACAAACAGTAAATAAATGTTTTAATAGATAAGCAATATTTTGTTTGATTCAAACAACACCTTAGACAGATCTACTTTCCATTTGCCCAACTTTGGATTAAGATCAAGAAAAACAATCAGTAAGAAAATACATGATAAATATAATACAAGTCTTTCAAATACCATGTTTATATCATAACTGTTATGTCAGTGCCATAGTTTTATCATCAACCACTGTCGGTAAGATTCCAATGTTTTGACATAAATTATACTAACAGCTTTTAACAAATTAAGTCCCATCTTCTTCAGTGTTAGGGCGTGGGGTAGCCTAGTGTTAAAAGCGTTCGCTTGTCACGCCGAAGACCCGGGTTCAATTCTCCACATGGGTGCAATGTGTGAAGCCTGTTTTTTGGTGTCCTCCGCCATGATATTGCTGGAATATTGCTAAAGGCAGCGTAAAACCATACTCACTCACTCCTCAGTGTAAACTCAGTATATTAAAGGAGATTCTTCTTACTTGTTTTGGACATTGATCTGCCCTGAAATTGAGTAGTTATGTACAGTCAATCATGAAAGAATTTTCCCCATCAAAGTTTATGCTCTTATCACTTATTATGTACTCCAATGCACCAACAAATCAATTCATCTTTGATAATCTACTTTAGTCTTCCGATACAATTAATTAAACTGAACTTCAGTACCCAGTCTCCAGATAAATCATCTATAGCCATAATTATCGATACACTTACATTGATGCATAACAATTTTCTATCTGATTTGATGGATTTTTGATATTATGTGCCAGTCATTTATCATGAATATACCCATGTCGTCATGGACGGACTCAAGAAAACACAAATGCTGCCAGATGTTAGCTTCAACTGGCTTCATACATGGATGGGAGAAAAACAAAGATGTAATTCTCTGTTAGTCTCGCTGCATTCACACAATGCTGAGTGTCCTGAGATGTCCTCTCCCAACTGCGTCAAAACATGTCTACACCATGCCGTTGTTAGCTGTCCATTAGGTCCAGCAGGTCGTCGCTTTGGCTGGAGGAGCCGCCCTCCACTGTCAGCTCACCCATTATCTTACTGAGTTGAGCATTCTTTTGTTTCTGAGGAAATAAATTACAGCAGTAAGACAAGTGCAGAATTCCTTGCTGAACAATACTCAATGCAACCATATTTCAGACCCACTAATGATCCCTTCATCATGTTCATGTTGCCATTTATTTGACCCACTATCTCTTCATCACGTCCATGTAGCCATTCATTTGACCCACTATCCCTTCATCACGTACATGTTGCCACTTATGTGACCCACTATCCCTTCATCACGTTCATGTGTCACTTATGTGACCCACTATCCCTTCATCACGTTCATGTTGCCACATATCTGACCCACTATCCCTTCATCACATTCATGTTGCCACTTATCTAACCCACTATCCCTTCATCACATTCATGTTGCCACTTATCTAACCCACTATCCCAACATCATGTTCATGTTGCCACTTATGTGACCCACTATCCCTTCATCACGTTCATGTTGCCACTTATCTGACCCATCTATCCCTTCATCACATTCATGTTGCCACTTATCTGACCCACTATCCCTTCATCACGTTCATGTTGCCACTTATCTGACCCACTATCCCTTCATCACGTTCATGTTGCCACTTATCTGACCCACTGTCCATTCACGTTCATGTTGCCACTGATCTGACCCACTATCCAACATCACATTCATGTTGCCACTGATCTGACCCACTATCCCAACATCACGTTTATGTTGCCACTTATCTGACCCACTATCCCATCATCATGTTCATGTTGCCACTTATCTGACCCACTATCCCTTCATCACATTCATGTTGCCACTTATCTGACCCACTATCCCTTCATCACGTTAATGTTGCCACTTATTTGACCCACTATCTCTTCATCACGTTCATGTTGCCACTTATCTGACCCACTATCCCATTCATGTTGCCACTTATCTGACCCACTATCCCATTCATGTTGCCACTTATCTGACCCACTATCCCAACATCACGTTCACGTTGCCACTTATCTGACCCACTATCCCAACATCACGTTCATGTTGCCACATATCTGACCCACTATCCCATTCATGTTGCCACTTATCTGACCCACTATCCCTTCATCATGTTCATGTTGCCACTTATCTGACCCACTATCCCTTCATCACGTTCATGTGGCATTTATCTGAAATGAACAATCCATTCATTCAACTATTCATCAGAACAACTATCCTCAATGCTACCATCTATCTGCAGCACAACCCATCCAAGAACCACAAACCCTTCAGGCAGCCAGGGACACCACCTTGAAAGTTCATACTGAAATGCTGCTCACCTTAGATGCATCTATCTTGACCACCTTGGATTCTGCTGTTTCTATTGGTCGTATTGCTGCTGCTTGTCTGGAGAAAGGTAGAAAGTACTCAATTAGAATATGGAATAACAACTTCTTTATGTATACATGTCAACAGACATGAGAATCCTATGATTGACAGTGTCAGCAATGATCCATTATGTTCTCATTTTGTGATGAACTAGAGGGATGTGAAGATATCACTTCCAAGTGAATTGTTACCTGTCGGGTGTCAGGGTGTTGTACCCTTCCTCCCTAGGCATTTAGAGTTTGATTAGCTTGGTAAATGCACTTTCCCAGTACATTCACCCTTCTTAACTTGACTTCAAATTTTCCTTAAATATCCATAAAATGTATATAATGTTTTCAACTCTAAATATCCTGGTTATAGAATCTTATAATAATATAAAAATACTTTATTGCCCGACAAAGGAATTTGTTTTACAACAGTGAGACATACAGCATGGTTAAAACAAATTAGGCAATGAAACGCGATCATCTTAAACACACAGATATAAGGATGAGAAGAATAACCAGTGTATACTGTAAGAGACTAGTAGACAAATGTATTTAAAATTATGGCTATGTCCAACATTCATTTAAAAGTTTAATGCTAACAGGTATAAATGCTGTCTGTGACCTTTTTGTGCGAACTTTAGAGACGAGAAATCTACATCCAGATGGTAAAAGTTTAAAACAAAAATGTAAATCATGAGACGGGTCGGATAAACTTTTAGGAGACCTTGGGGATGATGGAGGATGATAGTGAGAGGATATGAACGTGGTACTTACTCCTCCTCTTCATCTGTGTGGAATAGATTCAGACGGAATTCAGTTTTTTTGGTGACATTTGTGCCAATGAGTTGTGAGAGAAGGTCCAGGTGAGCCTTGGCAAGTGGGTTTGGGGTGGCTGAGTCCTGAAAGAGGGAGACGCACAATGGCTTGGTGGACAAGAATATTTTCTGATGGATGATGGAGAACATACTCCAGTTCATGCTCAATAATCTCCAGTGTATACATTACGATAAATCTCCACTAGTACCCCCGGATGCATCAATGGCTCGGCCCGATAATTTTATTACCTCCCTTTGCTGGCTCCGCATTCTCACAGTAGACAACCAAGCTTGCCAGTGTCAACAAAGATAGCGGTCGCAGCCGTGAAGGTTTGTTCGCAGTGCAACTCAGATTTTTGGGGGAAATCATACAGACAAATTGACAGGTGTGAAAGACTGAAACGTTAAATAATATACTCTTTCTACCTCTTTCAGAGTACCTCTGGAACAATTATGTTGCCAAGTTTAATCGGTTAGATGAAAGAAGCGAAAGTGAGTTGTGATTGGTACGCTCAACTTCCCAGCGTAGACACTTGATTGGATAAAAAGCCAGCCAAGGGAGGTAATAAAATTATGGGGCCGAGCCGTAGATGCATCCAGGCTATAGTGGAGATTTATCGGAATGTATACCCTGGAGATTATCGAGGAAGACTCCAGTTCAGAAAGTGCTTATTTAGGAGATATAAGCATTCTTTACAATGAACTTCTTGGCATTGCAGATATGACCTTGCCAAAAGAACTGTTAAGAATTAACATCGACCCAAACTCACGATATCAGATACTGTGGAGCCACTGTGTGCAGAACTACTGGTCAACTCCACTGGCCGGGCCACAGAGTACCTGAAGAACCATGCACAATATAGTATGTTACAGAATCAATGTTCTGGACATTACAAGCATACTAACATGGATTGTTACATCAGTATTAACAGAACTTATTCCGTTGGTATTGTTCTGGTCTGTGATAATGGTATTGATGTAATTTGCCGCAGTAGTATTGGATCTGTCTGTTACAGCAGTACCAACTGAGTTTGTTGCAGTGGTATTGTGTAGGTATGTTATGGTATAGACCTGGGATGTAGCTACAGCATTGCTTTGGTATGTTACATTGTAAAAGTAATGATAAAATCATTTCAAGGATCTTTAGAATCATACATTATCATGATTATGTATTGAAATGACTGAAGAATCAAACTGCCTATTACACATTATACATCTTACACCATAAGTTGTTCACCTGTAATATAATGAAGCAAATATCGCCCTGATCATAAAGTGCCATCTTCAGACTAAAGAAAACAAAGTACAATTAATCAGTGCTGTATGAGAATCCCATGTTCATTAAGAGAAGTACAGTGCCTAGTGACCCTCTGATGGTGACCTACTCACATGTTGGTGCCCAGCTTGGTGACCCTGTCCCCCTTCATGTCATATGACCCCTCCTTGGCTGCCAAGGAGTAGCTGTTGCAGGGGAAGGAGCTGCTGCTCACCTTACTGTCTTCACTGAACGATCTGCCAACACAGTCACAGCAGCCAGTCAGGGATAGGGCTGGCTATCGATATTGATCACAGATATCGTTAATTGTGAATTGAATATCATATCGATAAATATCAGAGAAGTAACTTTGAGCAAACTGCTACAAAAATCACACAGATTCTTCTCCTAAAATGCTTCTTACATCTCGTTCTAGCATCTTAAGAAGTCCCTGTGTAATGAGACATAATGAATGAAAGGGTTTTGAACAAAATACATGTGAAGTGAGTGAGTGAGTATAGTTTTACACTGCTTTTTAGCACTATTCCAGCAAACATCACTGCGGGGAACACCAGAAATTGGCTTCACACATTGTACCCATGTGAGAAATCGAACCTGGGTCTTCGGTGTGACGAGTGAGCGTTTTAACCACTGGGCTACCCCACCGCCCCTAAATACATGTGAAGACTGTCAGTTGGGCTTAGTTTGGTTCTTACGTGAACTTCTTTCCTTTTCCAGAGAGCAATGGCACAGTGCTTGTACCCACCTTATGGTGCCGGGCACCTCTGTGCCCCAGGGGAGTTCTCCAGACGTCTGCAGCACGAAGCGGCCATTGTTACTCTGTACTTTGTCTTTTAGAAATATAGAAACCTGGAAAACAATATTTACAACCTGAAATATTGCTGTTGTGCCAGACACTCAGTCAGTCAGTTACAACCATAGTGTAGATGCTTGATTGGCATTTTAGAAGATGATATTTGATGAACATAGGGATTTTTTCTGGGTTACATCTTCTTTTTATTCTCGAGTACAACGTTTCAGGGCTTGTTCTGGCCCCATCATCAGGTAAACTGAACAGTAACTGTTAACTCTGGCTGTGACGTCAGCAGACTCCTAAAGAAAATGGCCAGCATTGACACCACTTTCTCATCTGGCAAAACCCTTAAAACTTTGCTACGTGCAAATGGTAAGGGGTGCAATCACGCTATATCCAACCCTAAAGGCTGTGTGAAATGTGACTGTGGTGACATCTACATTGGTGAGACAGGCAGACCAGTAGCTACACGTGTGAAAGAGCACAAAACTTCAGTGGACAAATCAGATCTAAAATCTGCAGTTTATGAATAATCCCGATCATGAAATTGACTGGGAAACTGAAGTCCTCTCAAAAAACATCAGTGCCTGGCGTAAACGCAAGTTGATTGAAGCTATCTTCATCAAACGCACAAAACCAGCAATAAACAGGGACCAGGGTGTCTACCTCCCAAATGCATGGTACATAAAACAATAAGACAATACCCTACCCTCGTCACTGTTCCCATGTATAAAGCATAATTTCTATGTATACACTGCTATAACTTTACATTCTATACATTTATAAATACGTCTCTGTACATTTCTAATTCAATCAACAATTTTGTATAAGTATCTGCACAGTTCTAAATTGATCCATTAATTTTGCAGTAAATGACATCTTATATATTCATAATAACATGTATTCTATTAGCCATGTCATCTGTATCTATTGACCACCGCATGTATTGCGTCGTCATAGCATTGTGACGTCATAAGCATTGTGACGTCACGGCCAGAGTTAACAGTTACTGTTCAGTTTACCTGATGATGGGGCCAGAACAAGCCCTGAAACTTTGTACTCGAGAATAAAAAGAAGACGTAACCCAGAAAAATTCTCTATGGTAACCATAGTGTAGTGGTCAGCAAGGGAACAGCAAGGTTACAGTCCCATACAATGTTACATGTAGTTGCTGAATGCAAGCACTACAGGTGTGTATAACATCAGAACTGCATGTTACAGGGACACCAGAAATGGGCTTCACACATTGTACCCATGTGGGGATTCGAACCCGGGCGTGACGAGCCAACGCTTTAACCATTAGGCTACCCCACCACCCCTCTTTCTGAAGAGGCTTACAGAGGCCACAGACTATATACGGCATGTTCTCATTTCGCCTACATCCCAATTCGCCTACAGTCTTAAAACAACATTTCATGGTCTGTTGACTGTTGATTACGCAATGGTAAACTAGTGTCACCCCTATGATCTAAAAGTGGACTCTTCTAGTTGAAGTAGTTGAAGGACAAAAAGAATTTATTTCTGTTATTTGTCTGTTATTTATTTATGTTGTTATTTGTCATTTTCCGATCACAATGATATTCACATCATATGACATTAGTGTTAAGGAAGTTAACTTGTGCAGATGTCCATTTAGGAGATAAACATACTGTGTTGGAAAATTAGAGGTTCATAACGAATTTAAGGTGAAATGATTTTAATTCAATTTCTATTTCCATCAGTCCAAATGACATTGCTAGTTTCCGACATACACTGAGACAAAACAAAGAGAAAGCCTTAAACTGGTGGTAAACAGTCTTTATATTCACATGTCCTATGCATTTAGATACACAATTTCCAAAATGTTTGATGTTTTAATAAACCAGCTATGATTTAGTTTGACATATAAAAACGTTTATGAAATACAAGGAATTATGCGATATTTGTTACCTACAAATACATTTTTTTGTCTTCCACCCCAAATTTAGTTTTTGATGCATTTTCAAATTTATCTGTACTTACCGCAAGTCCACCTGTTCTCTCCCAGATGAATAAGATAGATATGTAACAATGATTTGTTTGTGAAAAGAACATTAAGAGGTGCATTCTCACTTACATCAAACAAAGGTACCAAAATGGTTCTATTTCCGTAAAGCTTGAGGTTACAAAACATGAAATAAACCATGATATGGCTTCAGACTTCCTATAGTCATTAACATATTGTGCATGCAGAACAACAGTAAATTTGGATGTTAGGCAATATACAATCCATCTAATCACAGGATATACAAGGTATGATGTTGGTATTTGTAGGCAATTCAGAAAATGAGCCTTCAACTTCACTGATCCACCAACTTGTTACTTTTAGAGATTAGTGATGGCTACTGATTTTCATAAGAGGCAAATAAGTTGACTTTACATTGGTAAACAGAATTACAAGGTGCAAGCAATTCTGTTTGGGACACCTTATACCTAGCTGTGTAAACTTTTCGTTGGAATCCTTATAACAACAGTCGATCAAGATTAGTATGGCACTGACCAGTGAGTCAGGTTCATTATAAGAGTACGGGTGCAATTTCTAATCCCAATTAGCCTACATTGTTTTTGTATGTGAAATGGGATGTAGGCGAATTGAGATGTAGGCGAATAGAGACTAAACCCTATATACAATGCATTAGATACAGCTCTCCCAATCAGAGAGTCCATGTTGAGCAAGCACGAGGCCCAGTATCTCAACAGACGAACTCACCCTGATGTGCATATCTTGGAAGAAGTTGAGAAGTGTCTGTCTGACCAGGTGGAACTCCCCAGCAGACATTGGTACGTATGTCTGAAAGTACAAGCAACCCTCATTACAAATTTTACAAGGAAACTAGAGGCACATGCGTTTTTTTGAATGACATTTTCCAGCTATATGATGGTGGTCTGCAAATAATTGAGTCTCGACCAGACAATCCAGTGACTGATACCATGAGCATCAATCTGTGCAATTGGGTGAGTGAGTGAGATTAGTTTTACGCTGCACTCAGCAATATTCCAGCTGTATGGCGGCGGTCTGTAGATAATCAAGTCTGGACCAGACAATCCAGTGATCAACAGCATGAGCACCAATCTGCGCGATTGGGAACCAATGACATGTGTCAACCAAGTCATCGAGCTTGACCACCCGATCCCGTTAGTTGCCTCTTACAAGCATAGTCGCCTTTTGTGGCAAGCATGTGTTGCTGAAGACCTATTCTACCCCGGATCTTCACGGCTCTGTGCAATTGGGATACGATGACATGTGCCAACCAAGTTAGCGAGCATGACCATTCGATCTTGTTATTTGCTTCTTATAACAAGCATGGGTTGCTGAAGGCCAATTCTAACCTGAATGAATCTGGGTATATATATAGTTTTCAAATGTTCTAAATACAAACAGCCTGAGTTAGAATAACTCCCTTTGCCTTCACCCCTGACGTACTACTTAACATGATTCAGGGATTTACAAGGCTCGAATTCCTCTGTCCTTTATGCATAGAAATTGACAATAGACGCAACAAAATTTATTAGCGCATCCACAGGCACTCAGAAAAAGTCATGTAAGTCGCCAACACTTCGCCCAGATGTTACCGCCACCAGAAATACGGCCTTCCATGTTAACAGCTGAATATAAATAGCCGATAGACGTGAGAACGTAGGACCGGACAGCCAATCTAGCACGATTGACAAATCCCAAGGTGGGCTGGTTCGCCTGACAGCAGGTCGAACCCGATCCACGCCAGCTAAAAAGTGCTGCATAAGAGGGTGCTGCCCCAGAAGAGCACCATCGACAGGGGTGTGGAAAGTGGAATAAGCTGTGGAGCAGCAACGAATGGTCGAAGACACCAAGCCTTCTTCCAACGAGCTTGCAAAAACTCCAATAATCAGACTAAATCCACAGAAAAGGGATCTGCAATCCCCCTATCTGAAAACCAGCGTGCATAGCGGGACCACCTATCCTCATATTGAACGTTTGTCGAAGACAGAATTGTGTCTGTAACTGCTGCAGGAATTCTGCGTGCTTCGAGGCTGGCCCTGACAGAGGACCCAGGGAATGAGTGGTAGAGGCGGAAACGCCTACAGCACCTTGTCCGTCCAATCCAGCAGGAAGGCGTCGGAAGCCAACGCCTTCTGGTCCGGTATTCGAGAGCAGAACATGGGTATCTGATTCGTCCCACCGGACGCAAACAGATCCACCTGGAATGATCCATACAACTGGGAGATAACTCTGAATATCTGCCGGTCGAGCATCCACTCGTGCAGGGCCAGGATCCGTCGAGAGAGTGTCTGTTCGCACGTTCTCCAGCCTCAGGAGATAACCAGGAATCACCTGACAGTCACACTGGTCGCACCAGTTGAGAAATTCCCACGTCTCCCGTAGGGCTTCAACGAGTCCATTTTCTTGGACTCGAGTACTCGAGGGGTGAGACTCGACTCGGACCCGAGTACTCGAAATTCATACCTTTCAAGCAAACAATAGCGTAACTTGCATGACATGTGTTCCGATCACACAAGTGAACACTTACTTCATTCCGACTTTATATCGTTATGTGACTAACATATCCCATTGGTCAGAATCAGTATTTGGATGTTTACTTGACAAATGTTTTTTTCATCGTACTTCTTGTACTGCCTGCAAAACGCAGTGATATACCGCACAGGGGGCATTTGGTTATTTTTCTCTTTTCTCTATCCAGATCGTCACGCCCATACATTTGATTTTTATCTTTCTCCATGTCTATCAATTGTCAAGATAGTTATCTTATCATTTTAAGAAGTGAAATTTCAAACGCTGTATAAAATGTTCTCTCATCTGCAGACTTGTAACAACTAATACCATACAGCCACACCATGTGAGGAGTAAACTATTTAATCTAGGTGTCAATAAAAACATTATCAGATGGGTTAAAGAATTCAGGGTACATAGAACTCAGTATGTCAGTGTCAATGGCTATCAATCTTCTTTTCTCTCAACCTCTACTGCAGAACCAAATGGCTGTGTTCCTTCATCCGTACTCTTCGTTTTGTATACCAATGACTGTTACTTGTCAATATATGACGTGTTTACTGTGAAATTCGCAGATGGCGCCACTGTTGCTGGCCTAATTTCTGATTCTGAACATTATTATCGTCAAGGCATTGACAAAACCGTAATGACAGTTTTTTATCAAACCTTTATTCTAAGTGTGTTGACCTACAATTTTCTATGTTGGTATGGGGGTCTGTCTCATTGCAACAAAAACAAGCTTTTCAAAATTGTTAATACTGCTTGCAAAATTTCTGGGGTGTCTTTCAAGTATATTCCCTTTATCTATGAGCCAGATTGTCACAAAGGCAACTAAAATTAGATTTGATAGTTGACATATTTGATCTCACCATTTTGAACTACTTCCTTCTGGACGCTGCTGTCGATTACCTTCCCTCAAAACAGAGTTCGACAGTCTTTCATACCATCAAGTATTCGTGAATGCAACAAATATTTTAAATCACCATCAGGTGATTACAACTAGAATTATTCAGCCTCTTTACCTATGTGGTTAATTGAATTATACCATGTCAGTTTTATTGTGTAAATAGCATTCGTTTTGAGCATGTAATTATTGTGTATATTTTTGTGAACTGTGTACATATTCATATTGAGACAGTTGGATGTATAAGAATTTCCTCCGGGATAATAAAATTATATCTTTTCTTAATATTAGACGTTAACGGCCGCTCATGCTTAGCACATGGCAGGCAGTCTGTCAACGTCAATAATTCGAGTTATCTCCCCTTTTCGAGTCCTCGAGTCCTTGAAAATGGACTCGAGTCCAGCTAAACCCGACTCGTCCTCGAGTACTCGAGTACCCGTGGAAGCCCTAGTCTCCCGAAGGAGCGCTAGGGACACCGTGCCGCCTTGCTTCAGGATGTACGTCATGGCTGTACGGTTGTCCAACTGAAGATGAACCACCTGGCCCTAAACATGCTCCCGGAAGCGCTCAAAAATCAACCGCACAGCTCTCAGTTCTAAGACGTTGATGTGAAGGCGGGCTTCGGCTTTGGACCAGAGTCCCCCCAGCCTGTGAGGGATGCATCGGTTTGAACTGTAAGAGCTGGTGTCGGGATTTCCAAAGGGACCCCCTTGGAGAGATTCCCGACATTGGTCGACCACTGAAGGTGAGGAGACAATCACCCGGGGACTGTCAGACACTTCTCCAGATCCTCCGAGTGAGCCCACAGACACGCCAAAGCTTGCTGTACACATCCTCAACCGCGCCCGCCACACGACAGAGATAGTTGCCGCCAAATGACCCAGTAGACGGAGCCAAGTCCGCGGACTTGGCGCCGGTGCCTGGGGCTGGGAGAGGAACAAAGACACCATCTCCCGTACTCTGGTGACCTGGTCGGGCGGCAAAGAGACAAGACCCTTATGAGTTGTGAACAGAGAAAAAACAAGTCCTGGGTGGGTACCAAGTCGGATTTCTTGAGGTTTATGATCCACCCCAGTCGAAATAGAATGTCTATCACCGTGTGGGTAGAATCTAGGCTCGATGGCTGAGTTCGAGCGCTGAGCAACCAGTCGTGTAGGTAAGGGTAAAAACGTCTTCCTTGCGACCTTGTGAGGGTAGCCGGCACTAACATGGGCTTGGTGAACACCCTGGGGGCAGTGGATACGCCAAAGGGAAGCACCATGAATTGGTAAGACAACCGGAGGTACTGCTTGAACGATGGATGAATTGGCACATGTAGATACGCATCCTTTAAGTCGATCGGTGTAAGCCAATCGCCGGGCTGAACAGAGATCACCGAGCAAAGTGTCTCCATCTTGCAGGATAGAACCTCTAGCATGCGATTCAACCCCTTGAGGTTGAGAATGGGACGGAACCCGCCGTCCTTCTTTGGAACGAGGAAGTACGGGGAATAAAACCCCGCCTGTTCCTCACCCGGTGGTATGCGCTCTATTGCGGACTTGTCCAGCAAAGCCTGAACTTCGTCTAGCAGTATACCCGCCTTGACCGGACATGCAGCACTGGAGTGCGACGTATGCTGGTGAACTCTGGCGGGCCTCACTTCCACAGTGGTAGACGTCCGACACTGACGGTGGATAGCACCCAAGTGTTGCTGGTAGCCTTTCCCCACTCCGGTAGGAATAGAGAGAGGCGGCCCCCCACTGGGACATGTAGTAAGAGTGCGTGAGTGGTCCCCTGCAGATGAACTGGCTGGGATGGACCCACGCCGACAGCCTGCAGGTTTAACGGGAGGTCGGGGCAGACCCCCCGCGACCGCGAATAGGCTGCTTGGAGCCAGACAAAGAGGCCTGCTCCTTGCCCTTACCTTTGGTGGGACGGCTCTTCCTCCAACCTCTATCCAGCGGCCGAAGCCAGCCGGCAGACTCGGGCATAGGCTGCGTCCCGGAGGAAGAACCCGCTACGGGAGCGAGAAGCCTGCGGTTGCTCCAACAAGGCCTTAAGAGTCCTTGAAGGAGGTAGCTGCTGCAGCAGCCTCCCGAATGACCTGCTGTGCCCCCGGAAACAACGTCACTCCCAGCCTAAACGGAAGGGCCAGCAAGGCCAATAACAGGATGTAGACAGCCACAGATTGCGCAACCCCATGCTTGCCACATCACCATAGACGCGGCAGACCGTAAAGAGTCTTTTGTCAGGTGGGCCTGTACTTCGGATAATTGGCAGAGCAGAACAACATTCGAGGAAACGTCCTCAGTGCTCCCTTCCGCCTCCAGAGCCGACCTTTGTATCGAGGAAAGGTACGCCTCGTGGACCACAACACGCACCTGCAGCATGGCATCCAGTAGACTTCCTCATAAGTCTGGTATGCCTGCTGCAGGGGGGCGCCCGCTAGGTCAAATGGTGGAACTAACCGCCCTTGCTTAGCAGCCGGGGCTGCACCTAAGGAGGCCGAGGCTTCCCCCAGGGCGACCGAAGTAAACACACACTCGTCAACCACCGGCACAAAGAACAGAGAATCATCCCCCAGCTGATATCTCTTAACAAGTTCGGGTAGATCAAACCGTAGGTGAGAACCAATCAGGAGGGGATCCATCACGTCCTGCACCAGGGAAGGCAAGATACGGAGCTGTGTCTGAGAGGGTTGCCTAGGGGCAAATGCCTCACCCGGCAGGCGGACCTCAGTCGAGTCTGAGCGACATTTCGGCACCGCAGCTTGGGGAATATACTCGGCAATACATTGCCTAACCTCCTGGAGAGCCGACGAAAAACCGAAAGTACCCTCCGACTCCTTGACCTCCCCAATCTCCATAGACTCGGCACCCGAGCCCGAGTCAGAATTCGGATCTCCACGTGAAGAGGAGCCGAACCCAGACCCGGTGGGAGGCCGAGCCACAGACGCCGCGGGAAGGGAAGAGCCGAAGGAACTCTCAGCTCCGGCCACCGACACAACACTCAAACCCCGGTCCCGAGACACGGGAGGATGGCCGGACAGAACGAGCGCCTCTGCTCTCACGGGGCGGGGCGGCGCAGGGTCCAGAACCCCAGGAATCCTCAACGGACCCTGCGCCAACACCGAGAGAGGGACTGGGAGCGAACCCAAAGCCAAAGGCAAAGGATTGACAGACGCCTCCTGGCCAAGGGATCGAGCCGAGCACGCGGCGATCCCACCCCCGGATTCTCGGTCCCCCGATCAGAGTGGGAGACGAACTCCTGCCGGAGACCTCCAACTGACTTGTGAACGAGGGACTTCACGGAGTCCATATGCTGCTGAAACAATTGAGTGATAAGTGACATATCAAAACCACTGGACAGAGACGGAGAGTGTGACCTATGTGAAGACTTAGTTTTAGTTTGCTTAGCCTTTTTGGCCTTGGACGGGGGAACCTCCTGGGTCAGGTCCCCTCCCGCCTCACACAATTCCTTATAAAAAAGGAAATCAGCCGCCCGTCTCTTCTGGGCCCAGGGGGAGAAGCCCATGCACAACTCACATATGGCAGGGTAATGCCCTGCCTTCTCCAGGCAGCATAAGCATTTGTCATGCTTATCAGAACGGGGAATATTTTGCCCGCAGCACATCCCGTAAACGCCTGAAAGCAAACAAGTAAGCATGTAGCTAACGGCGTACATAACAGCATAATATACACGTACAAAACATCGAAAATTACATGAATGCGAGAACGCAACATGAAATACTTAGTTAATAACGCAATATTTCAACCACGTGGCACACTAAAACTTCCCGCCATGGAATAGTAACACGTGTGTAAACCACGGGAAAGCTAGCGTAAAAGTGTAATACAAAGTCACATAAATGAGAAATAACAGACTGCAAAGTCCATAAAACGTTTCTCAAAACGAATACAGACCATACATACAGTTGTTGAAGTCTCAGACATTCTTCTACACGAAGTAAATCAGCTAGTAACTCAGGTTGGAAATACGTGTGAACGCTTGAGTGACAGCAGAAGCAATGATGATACGGGCCTATGTGCTTACCTGGTTGGATGCGCATGCCTAGCAGGGAGGTAACTCCACGTGGTGGGGGCCGTATAATAGATAAAAAAGATTTACATGTATTGTACAATATTTTTATTAAAACATTGATACAACTGTCACATGACATTTTCAGCCGCAGAAAATGCATATATGTACCCCAAGGACGATCTTTATGAAAAAGAATTTAAGTTTCTGGGACCCCCATTTTGTTGTCAAAGACCCCTGAAAATTAAGAGTATGAGTCCCAGGGACCCTCAAATACAGGACTCCATGTAAATCCCTGATGATTACAAAACAGTGCATTTGAATCAGAAATAGAACAGTGTCTTTGTTCCCTCTATTTTAATTTTAATCACTACAGTGTGGTAACACAACACTTTATTGATCATACAATGTTTTGCTCGTCCGAGATGTTTTATATAACACATATACATAGAAAGTATCAACAACTGGAACCTTTGGGAATTTATTGTCACCTAAAATTGTGATGTGTAAACTTCAGATGGTGTATAACAGTTCAATTCCATAAAAAAACAAATGACACTGGGCAGATGCATAAAATGTTGTAAAGGATCTTTCCTTCTGCTATCTTTATTTCTGAAAGCACAAAAAGGTGTTTTCCACAATTCATAACTACTTTTGAGATGTACGAGTACCGTATATGACCGACTATAAGTCGGAAATTTGATACCAGAAAATGTAGGCAAAAAATCAGACCCGACTTATACTTGAGTTCATTAATCTACCCAAAAAATTCCCGAGGTCAGGTGTGTGAATCTGCCAGCCCTGCGAACTCAACTGGCAATGTTTACACCGGAAGCAGGAAGTATATACGTACTGACAACGTTTCCAAAGGTAAATGACATCGTGTCCGAGCGTGAAGATTGAGGCGGCGATACCGATTCGTACGGGGAAAGGGGCCGACTTATACTTGAGTTACATAGTTTTGGCAAGAATTTAGAGGGTTGAGAAAGGGGCCCGACTTATAGTCGGATCCGACTTATAGTTGGTCATACACGGTATGTTTTAGGTTTGAAGTCTGTTGTTAAAGAATCATCTCATCCAGACAATGTTTCAGACACAGATTGTCAATACTTAATGGTTACCTGCTAAATAGATTTCAATGTAAACTTATGTTCAATCAATTCGCTCATTTTCTATGTACAAACCCACGTACCTCAATCAACATTCTATATACATGGTCCACCTGCTGTCTGGCATTGGAGTCCCCATCAATGTAGCTGCGTACAGCGTCCATGTGGTTGAAGGTGATGAGCAGAATCTCTTTGGGACGGAGACACAGGGAGATCTGGTACTTGAAGGCCATCGTCATCAGATCATACAGCTAAAATGTCATACAACAAACATCACTAAATGGACATACACATGGTTAACAACTGTGACTAATGATTAAAAGCCTACAAGTAATTTATTTATAACAGGAAAAAGAAGAATCCTTCAGATCAGGTTCTTTACAAGTGAATATGATTATTCCTGTAAAGTTCGATTTTCTTATGAGCACCATTAACAAATTCTCAAGTAAATTTGATGAAAACAACACATGAAAATTGTATGACGTATGTAAAAATATAAATCTTTGAGAATGCTGTTTAACTACCAATATTTTATGTGCCTTATCTAAACTTAAGTGTTTCTAAACTGTGCTATTTATATACTATACTGCCACATATTAATATTTGAGTTATTATAAATGTAATGTACAGGGTAATCGATAATAATTACCCTATATAAATATGTTTACTATTTACGACGTATTTTGGGTATACTAATTCCCGCGGTATCAGTTACACTGTCCATATAGTGTTGTTCCGTGCCAGTGCACTGCAACATATAGTTTACCGTGATCTTAGGATTACGAGAGCTCATACAGTCGGAATTAGTATGTAAAACAGATCCAAGCCTTCTCTTCACCTCGTTCCATTGGTCTACCTGATGTGGCGTAATTTATTTAGCAACTTTGGTGTTGATTTGTGCTGCCTCAGGTAAGCTACGTCTCGATATGGGCGCTGCCATGTTGTGACGTCATAACAAGGTGTTTAGAAGGTTTCGTATCTAGGATTTACGTCACAATAGAAATAACGGAGATCAGGTATTCTTCGATTAACGGTTGAAGGAGACAGACGAATGATTAAGAGTTGGATGATGGCATCTCCATCGTAGGGAAGAAAAACCATGAATAACCTGTAAGTTTACACCCGGCTTGCCAGAGGCACTCTACTCAATGAAGCGCATGTAAAATCTTTCTACTGTTGTAACTATATATAATTGTACTGTACCTTATAACTTGTAGAGTAACGCATTGGGCGGCATGATTGCATATTGTCTTTACTGTTAGAAGTTGGCTATTGTATATAATAAATTCTATCGTTGGTAACTTTTATGACTTGTGAAATTATGTACTAGTTAAAACTGTTGTGTTGCTGTGGCTGGAAGAGAAAGATCCACATACCCACAATGTCACAGTACATACCTCTTTAGCCACCCCGTAGACCGTTACATAAACATTCAGGAACAAATACAAGATTACCGCATGCATGATAACTGACCTTGTCCATACTGGCGGCATTGAGCCTCATGATGGAAGCATGTGCCAGTCTGTCGAACACTGTCCTCATGGCCTTCTTGGAGTATAGCGTCTGTGGCTTGAAAAGCTCCTCCATGAAGCGTTTGTTGAACATCGTCTGTACGATGTCATTCAGCACTGAAACAAAGCAAATGAATGAGTCTGAGAGACATATGTGATTACCTCACTGAACACATGGAAATCAGTATCACAATATACTGTGATCATGGTACCGGTATTGCAATAGCCATTGCAATATACTGGCACTGGCAGTTAGTGACACTGTTTGTTACTGACACTGATCGTACATGCATACTCAAGCCCAGTTCTGGGCTACAGTTATGCTACAGTTCTGGTAACACCAAATCTCAAAAGCAATTTGGATGGTTAGGAATTGTTTTTTTCATTTTTTAAAATACTTTTTATAGTGTGGAAAGTATTCTGTTTGTCAATTAATTATGAGTGAGAGAGTTTAGTTTTACACCACATTCAGAAATATTCCAGCTATATGGCGTTGTTCTGTACATAATCGACTCTGGACCAGCCAATCCAGTGATCAACATCACGAGCATCGATCTACGCATTTGGGAACCGGCGACATGTGTCAACCAAGTCAGCGAGCTTTACCACCAGATCCCATTAGTCACCTCTTACGACAATCACGGGTTACTGAAGATCAATTCTAACCTGGATCTTCACGGGTTCAATTAATTATGAAGGAAACATAGATTGTGAATGAAAGTATAAGTAGAGTTTGACTTAAACCATAGAGATATTTACAAAACTTCTTATGTTCTATTATCGACTATACTGGTTCTCATAAACGATATTACAGTATGTATCTTTTGAAAAGCCAATGGCGGTAATATGGTAATTCAGTGCAGTTTTAGTTTCCTCCTGGAATTTCTGAGCTGTTAGCATAACACGGCTACATACCAGCAACAATTGTTAACTTAATTTATTTATGTGAGGCACTCGAATAAAAATGTTGTTGAACAAACGATCATTATTTTGTTGTCCCTTTTCTCTATTTTTTACGAGGGAGGACCACTTACCATGCTTACTGGTAGAACAGCCAGGTAATCAACAAGCATGTGTAGTAAAATTTCACACGTACAACTCGCGCACCTGGCTGTTCTACCAGCAAGAGGTCCCCCTGGTAAAAAAATAGCAAAAAGTGACAACATTTTTTTTTTATCGTTTGTTAAACAACCTTTTTATTTGGATGTCCAAAATTATGAGACAAATCATCAGAGTTGGTCTGTCGATTTCATGTGACTGTGCCAAATTTGGTTTTGTTGCATTTATTAGATTTTGTGTTAGTGAGCAATTCATCGGTCTCAAATGAAATCAAACGGACTGTAAATATATAGTAAGGATTGACACTCTGTACAGTGAATCATGGCAACATCGATCAAATTATTATGTTGTCCATGTTATTAACATCATGTACAAGAACAGATGAAGGTCTTCATTGGGAGGATGGGGAAGCCTCACTGGAAGAATGCATCAGAAATATCCAGGAACACAAATAATTATGACTTTCCTCAAGGGGTGAGTAAGTCAGTTTAAATCAGAATGGATAATCCCATGCAACAAAGGGATACTGAAAATTATGATTGATCATGTTGATACAGGAAGGAAGTACATCTTCGACATGTTATTCAAAGGAACACCAATCATGTAGTATACCAATACCATTTGTTCCAAGTGTTTTACACTTCACATCAGTCATGATCAATGGGTTGTCACGGTAACTACCATGCTATCGTGTTTTCTAAGATGTTTCGGTGAAAGATGAAAGGCGCCGACAGTACTTTATCAGACGATAATGTGCAGTTTTTGCATTACGTCACAATGTATTGGCGTCACTGCCCCCTTCTAGTCTGCCCCCTCGTTATCAAACACTTTTGAAATACGTCACAATGTAACCGACGTCACGATGCATGTCAGTTGTCAGCGCCTCGTACAGGCTCCTACAGTAAACTATTCAGTTGCATCCCGTTTCTTGGTTTGCAGTTGCTTCACTCAGCTAACATCACTGGTGGAAACATTACGTTTATGTTTTCCGACGGATAACATGTCTCAGTGTGACTCACAATTTAACAGCTACATGGCAACGTGTGCAATGTTTACATTCCCACAATGTATCCGTGGAATGTGTCATGACTTGTCAGCTTCATCTGGATGTACTGATCTAAACTTACGTTGGTAGTAGAAATGCGACTTTCATATTGCCCCATATGAATTACGTTAATCACAGTGTAATTAAAATAATTTAGATAAGATATTTAACCTGAACATTAACCGTCATCAAACTGTATATCATTTGTTTCTCTGGTAACGTTCATCTTAACGTAGTGGGGGCAGACATGTCAATAGAACAGCACTTCAGTTAGCCCTGAGCGATGATTTTTAATGTAGGTCACCTACACGGTCATTTGTTTTCTGCCTTAGATTAATCGTAATTATTTTATCCTTAGAAAGGATTAAATTTGGCATCTTAGAAAAGTAATACAGTTCACTCTACCACCATGTATAGTGTAATAAAGCACACTTTTTTAAGACCAATTTTGTTGTTGCAGACTGGTTATATTACCTGGTTTTAGGATATGTCATAGGAACAGCTTTTATACTGGTCAGGAGTCCAAAACAAGTAAAGTTTACTTCAGTCTTTATTTAAGAAATACAGTTCGCTGTATATTGTGTAATAAAGCACACTTTCACCCTGAACTTATAACGTTAAAGCACGAGGACGCTAAAGGAATATAGTTCTCCCATGATAGGTGTGGGTTGTGTGGGTAAAAAGGTACTATATATCTCATGTTTGGTGTTCTATATCAAGTAACAGGACAGAAAAATCTCTTAGCATGCAAACAATTGTTTTTTATTTCATTCAGTCTTTTTCAAGTCAGTGCTGATACAATGTAGCTGTTTTCCCCATGTGTGATCAGTTTTTCTGTTATTGACAATGCTTGGTTGAGGTATTGACATATGTGAATGGGTTATCGATAGCTGTTTGAATCAGGTATTGACAGGCAGTTAATCTTGTGGAACAGAACCTCAATGTGAATGTAAAACAATCTTGTTCATTTCTAATTCCAGGATAACACCAAAGGGACCTGCTCATACATGAACCTCACTCAGTCCTAATGGGCATACTCCATAAGCTTGAATCAACCTCCACTCAATTCATATCATGAGGTTACAGTGAGAATATTTAATCAGTGATGGAAAGATGACAATGTTATAACATGACCCATGTCGGCTGTATGACAAAGATTTCTCATTCCAGCTCACTGATGACAGCCTCAACATATCATAAACAGCGATACCTGGAGACAGCGATTGAGTGTGGTTGAGCCTGTGTCTTTGGCGTGACAAGTGAACACTTTATCACTTGGCTACCCAACCGCTCCCACATGGAGACAAAATTTTGGACACAGATAAAACACAGTTGAGAAAGTCCAGTTCAAATCGTGCACCTTTAAGCATGTTACTGTCCATTAATAATGTATGAGAAGAACAAATCAATATATACACAAGCTTTCAGCAAGTGTAACCATGGTAACAAGGATAAAACTTTGACTGAAACACTATGAACCATATGGGATACTGACATCACAAATACAAAAAAAATAGCAAAAACATTGCAGCCCTCTTAACATGTTAGTTAACATTTTGACCAGGCTGACGGTATGGTAATTTGGTCATCTTGGAAAGTTACAGCGACCACTTACAATACAATTATTGTGATGATATGGCTTGCACTATATTCTGTCTCTCCCATTAATGATAGGGGCATTAGCAGTTGTTCAATTATTTCTATCATCCAAATAACCTACCAGCATGCTCTTATAAGCCCCACCAGAGCAGCACTACCCTTGTACTGCAATAGAATAATCAATGATTTTCACCTGCATCCAGTCAGGGGTAGTGAGCTCCATATCTCAGTAGTGTGGTTTAAGTTTACATTGATCCTGTGGCCATGCTTGGCAGCATCTGATTTTCTTGGAGCACTCATTAAGTCATCACACTAGCCCACAGTATGTAGACCAAACATGTTATTTGTGGCTGTGTGTAGGTGAGGTAATGACTGAACATGCACTGTACATATTCAGGGCAGAAGCTACTGACTTCCAGCTCATTGTCTTGGATTAAGACAAGCCATCAAATAATGGATTATCATGTTCAATTCTTGTGTCATTTGCTTAAATTATCATATTTTGAAATCCCAAAATGTTCTCTATGTTGTGTTTCTGTAATAACAATGAAGAATTAATGCTTGTGAGACTGTGGGCCGGGGTTATGGTTATGGTGCTGACAAGTTGTCAACCACATTAATCAGTCATGACTAGGATGTGCATGATTACACAAATATCATATCCTGAAATGACCAAGGGACACAATTCAGATTATTCACTGGCATTCTGAAGTTTATTTATATTAACAAAACTACATTCACCTTTGTAAACACATGAACATTAACAAGGTCAGAAGACTAGCGCTATTGTAAACGTGATGTGATCTGGAAGATCAATAGCAACTATCTGTTTAGCTCTCGTCACATTCACTAAGTCTTCAGTACCCCTGTACTGAAGTCTTGTTTCAGCATGTTGGCATATTTCTCAAGACATCTGTGCATTAACAAGCAAAGAAGTGACAAATTGTTTATTTTCCTGTCACGCACTCACAACTCTCCTGCAGCATGACACTTTTCGATGAACAACTGTAAATCAGTGACAGTTATTCAGTGTAGAGTAAACAAAATAACAGGGGGCGCGGACACGCAGCCCTGAGTTCAGCAATATTTCTCTAGCTTACCTTTCTTTGCTTTTTCGCTTGGGATATTCTGAGCCCGTAGTCTTTGGTCTAATATATACATCATCTCTCCACCAAGATTGATGAAAAGCAAGGGCAGTGTTTTCAGTGACATCTTCGCCGACTGCTGAAGTGTGTCTCGTTTCTAAGATAATCCCTCACACCTGCGATATGATAGCTTCGGCAGGCAACCGACAGTTCTCGTTTGGTCTCGTTCGATCAAAACAACCTTACGAGATGTCAAAGGTCACAACATGGCCGAGTTCAGTGTGTTTTCGTTTTTAGTGTCAGTGGTAGTGCCAGGTTTGTTACTATTGTATGTATTTGTCACCTGTTTGAAACGACGGAATCATGACAAGCAGCCTCCTGTTTATCAAGGGTGGATACCGTGGCTTGGATGCGCGATTGAATTTGGAAGATCTCCTTTGACATTCATCCTTCAAAAACAAGAAGAGGTGGGCAGGAACAATATCAGTACCTATATACTATACTCGGCGCCATTAACGAAGGGTCAAGCTGTTGGTAACACTATTGGTAAGAGTTCCTCCCGTTCCCCCATCCCAAATAATATTTATAAATTAATATATACTAAAATTATTAACAAAACTTAACAGAACAATTACTAGAGAACTCACAAAAATGACTAAAAGTCCAAAATTTAAGTTAGGTTTAGGGTTAGGTTTAGAGAAAGGTTTTGGGTTAGGGGAACGGAAGGAACTCTTTCCACACTATTTCTTAAAAGTTGTAAAATCTTCATTTTTGTTTGAATTATATACAACTGAATGTTTTACAAACTTTCCTATAAGAGTATGGAAAAACACATTGATCAGGCCATTGAAATGTCATTATTACGTTAAAATTCTTTAACATCAATAACAATACTTTATTAGATCTACCTGTGAGGGAATTCTTGTGTAAAGTACAGAGCTCAAACATTGATAAAATTATGAAATTATTTTCATACAATAAATAACACACATATAACATGCTAACAAGCTATGACAAACACTAGGAATGAAAGATTAATACTGGTGGGAACAAAGGATTTCATGGCACCATTTGGATTTAAAACGGGTTAAATTATAACAGCACCCAGAAGGCAGTAATTTATACTCATAGTGAATGGGATGATCTGGATCAGATATAATCTTACGGCCTGACTTGAGAACTCTTTCTTCATATATTTCATTTAGGTTAGCAAGAGATACACCTGCAATTTTACTGGCTAATAAACCTATTCTGGTGAGACAGTTTCTGTTTTTAAGGGACAAGGTTCCATACCAGCATTGTACAGAAAATGCCAGAACGCTCGTATAAAGCACTGATAGAAAAGACACATAATTGATTGATTAACATTGAAAGATCTCAATTTGCTCAAGAAGTGTAACCTTTGTTGACACTTATTGAATATAGCATCTGTGTTTACATTAAAATTCAGTTTGTTATCAATATATGTACCAAGATACTTGTATTCATAAACAGTTTCAACAGGTTCATTGTAAATTATAACTGGCAACTTGGTGTTCTTGTTAGTTCTGAAGTCAATAATAAGTTCCTTAGTATTCTTCATATTCACTTGAAGATAATTATGTTCACACTATGATACAAAGTCACTTATATCATCTCTATGATCATGATGATGCTGTTCATCCTCATTCTGTATGAGCCCAACTGGGGCTGCATTGGTGTACAAGATAAATAATACAGGTGTTAGAACACAGCCCTGCAGTGCACCGATATTTGTCTTTATAGTAGATGATGTAGATGAATTCACCCTGACAAATTGCAACCTGTCAGTCAGAAACTGTTCAACCCACAGCAATATGTTACTGATGATATTCATGGACATGAGCTTCTGCAATAAAATATGTAGTTGAATAGTACTGAATGCTGAAGAGAAATCTACAAATAGGATATGTACCTATGATTTAACAACATCCAAATGTTTATATATAGTATTTAACAAAGACAATTTTGCATCCTCCACACCTCGTCTGGCTCTGTATGCGAACTGAAAAGGATTTAACGCAAGTGTGACATCTCGTATGAGATGTGACAGAACAATCCGTTCAAAACATTTTATAACAACTAATGTGAGGGCATTTGGCCGAAAGTCATTCAATTCTGAAGATTTAGGGTTACTTTTCTTGGGAACCGGGATTATTTCAGACGTTTTCCTAACGGATGGTATTGTATGATTATAAAATGAAAACTGAAATAGCTTATACAATATATAACATAGTTGTTAACATACATTCTGTTACAAATGGCATATTTTTTTATTTAAATTGTCAATATGGAAATCCACCTGCCACTTAATGTCAATGCTTTGAATGTGAAAGTCGCTCTTTCATGGAAAGTGGAGGACAATACACATGCATTGATGCTTCATTGTTCAGGTACCTGTTTGAAATTGCAGCATAAAATGAGACATTTTTTACACTTGCTGAAAGATGTCAGGCTATGTACACACGCCATCCAGCACCAGTGGATCTCCCAGGACTCCGCAGAGCTCTACTAGAGGAATAGAATACAATTCCACCAGCTTTCTTTATGAACTTAATAAGGAGCATGAGAACAAGGTGCACCTGTGTCTTGGGTACACAAGATATTGAATGACCGAGTGTTTGTCATTTTCATTTTGGGAGGTGGCTCTGTACAACTGATGTTTGCTAGTGCTCTTTGAACTTTTTGTCTGTATGTCACGATGTGTCTTGTTTGTCAAACATTAAACATTATGGTGACACTCTTAGTTCTATTTTTTCTGAGAAACTTTTCTTTACATGTGCTATGTATCATTTTACCCTTTATTAATGACGCCTAGTATATATATCGTATTGGCTCGATACGAAAACCTTCATGTGAGGAATTTTTGTCTTGGTGTTTGATGTCAAAACTCATTTGATTAGTTGATACATAAACTAGGAGAAGGAGGGTCATTGATTTTGTACATGACATGCAGGTGGGTGTCACATACTTTGTACATAAATTAAGGATGGGTCATTCACATAGTATATGCTCTCCATAAAAGTCATCATCACCTCCCCCAACCATAAATTATGTCCCTTACTACATACATTTACAATATGATCATGAAGAGCTCAGTGTGGGCACGAACACCAGGGTTAGCATTTTTCATGGCTGTGAGTTCGCCGCCATGTGTGTTGGAATACTCTTCACCTACTTCATATATGTGTAATGCCTTTCCAGTGATACTATAGTTCTCATATTGGGGAACCATCTCTAGTATCTGTATCTAGTGAATAAATGGGGGAAACAACAAAATAGTGTTTGTTATAAATATAATCAGGGCAGGGTTCAAGCAGGCAGTGATGACATCATCAGCTACGTCATTGCATGAACTAGTTGCTTGCAATTTACCATTGTTTACTACAGCAGAAACCTCAATGGATATATACAATTCTATGATATGTAATTCATCATGCGAAAACTTGATGCTCTGTACTCCTAGCTTGTACCTGATTTGAAGCATTTGTCCTTCATTTTGCTGACTCATATACAAATTTGGATTGCCTGCTCACAAATTGAGATGATCCGTACAGAAATCTGGCAGACCCGTACACATTTATATACATAGATTGATATATGTTCATATTCATTTGTTCATGTTAGTTTCACATATTCTGGCAAGTTTAAGGCACTTTTGAGTCAATAATGAATATGCCTTTTTAGTAATCATTAGTATCTTATTCAAAGCACTATTCACAAGTTCAAACATTTTGAGAGCTTTTGATTCAACAGTGGTTTGCACATATTGTATTAATGCTTATGTTACTAAGAAAGGGCCAACCTGCAGAGATCCAAGTTAGAATTGGTCTTCAGCAATCCATGCTTGTTATAATGGTGACTAATAGGATTGGGTGGTCAGGCTTGTGGACTTGACTGACACATGTCATTGTATCCCAGTTGTGTAGATCAATGCTCATGATATTGATCACTGGATTGTCTGATCCAGACTTTATTATTTACAGACTCCCGCCATATAGCTGGTATATTGCTGAATTACACAACAAAAACTAACATAAGAAAGTGTCAGTTTAGTCGCAACCGACCAGAAACACTCACAACATGATGTTCCGAGAAAAGGTCTCTACTTCAGCGTGTGGTAACCACAAGTTGGAGACTACAAAACATATAGCTAGTCATACTGGCTAAGGGTAATCCCAAATATAACTTTGCACACCTGTGATTCAATAAACTCAGTGCAGCCTTGCCTTGGTCATGTGAAACCAATCACCTTCCTTCCCAGAGTTCCTTACAGTCAGCCTAGTACATCTGTGACATCATCACATCTTACACAGCCCATTCATCATGTTCATTTATTTCCTTCTGTTTCATTTCATTTAGATAAACTTACCTCATGAAATGTTGAACTTTCACCAAGAACATATCCTGACATCATGCTGACATCAAAGAGTAACCTTTTCAGTCACTTTTGCAGTTGTAGCAGTATATCTATATAATTATGCAAGACATTGTATAAAGCACACCCAAAAGCATTGGGACTGTCTGTTTTTATTTCAGAATAAGTGCCCTTGTTTACAGAGAAATTCCAACCATGCTAAGAGTCCAGCTTCTGGAGCAGAAACATCCTCATTGAATAAGACTAGCAAAGTTGAGAAGGGGTTATTGTTTGCAAACAGTGCTTCAGAGTGATTGATTTAATATCCCTTTGAAATAGTGGAACAATATGTTTGACTGATTTTATTATGAAAACAATCAGATCAATCATGAGTGATCTTTTGTTTTGTAAACTGATCCCGAAAATGTGCCAGAATTGTTTTTTTCACAAACATGATCAACTGAATATGTGAGGAGATAGAAAAATCATGTTGCTTCGGTACTTTTGTTTGGCACCATTATAAAGTGTAATATCTCTATGTTACAGTTTGGTCCAGTCTTTACATTATGTGTTGCTGGAGAAAGATATACTTTTCTGATGGAGGCTGAAGATTTTGACAAGTTCTTCACCTCTCCAAATGTAGATTTTCAGAAAGCTGTTCAAGACCCAACCAATCGTGTTGGTATGGACACTGTGATTACAATTATGGTGATTTTAGAGAATGATGTTTTGTGTAGAACCTTTCAGTACATTTTTTTTGTTTGATAGACCACACTGAAACTGTCCAGAATGGACTCGCTTTTTAAAAATTATTGTTACATTTGTTTTGATTAAATCTGTCAAGTTGAAATTAAGAACTTTCCTTGTTCCTTGTAATCATAGTTTATTGTATTAGAAAATTGTATTGACTGCATCACATTTATTCCAATTATGTCATTTTAAGGTGAACTTTCATCTCATGTGTTATTTTGTAACTTGAATGAGTGAGTTAATATTTAACGTCACATCGGCAATATCTCAGCTATATCATGACGATTGTAACTTGAAACATATGTTTTATCATATAGCAATATTTCTATACGTTTGTTATTATTGATCATGTTGATAAAAATGTTTGAGATTAGATGAAATTAACAAGATATTTCTTCAGTTTTCAATGATGTTTCAGCTTCAATGCCAAAGAGTTCCTTCTTCAAATATCATACGAAGATCCACGATGCAGTAAAAGGAAAACTAGCTGCCTCACAACTAGCTTTGTTTTCGGATGACTTGTGTCAGAACTTCAGAGAAAATCTCGAAAAGCTTGCAGGAGGTAAATATTAAGGCTAATACTATTACTTATTTCTAAAAATATATCTTTTAGTTTAGTTTTTTTTGGTTACCTATGGAAGTGTATAGAGCATGATGATGTCCAATGTGTGATGCTGCAATACCGAGACTTGTGATTGGCTATATCCTCATCATGCCTGTCAGGTTACAAAAACAATCTTTTCATGAAGTTTATGAATTCATCAAATTCATCCAATTGCACCATTTTGTTCTTGGAAGAACAGCCATGTGTTTCCTTGGGTTTGCTACAAATGGCGACTAATACGATTGCGTGGTCAGGCTTGTGGACTCGATTGACACATGTCATTGTATCCCAGTTGTGTAGATCAATGCTCATGAAATTGATCACTGGATTGTCCGATCCAGACTTGATTATTTACAGACTCCCGCCATATAGCTGGTAATCTACATATTCCACTCATGTATATTTTCAACTCTTGTATAACTGTATCTGAATTTAAAGTAAGATGATGTTCTTTAAGTTCACTAACTTGACATGACAGGAGATCGAGGCTAATATTTCATTTCCTGACGCCATCATTGATTCTTCAGGTCGTGATGACCTGATGGAGGTCGTGAGGTCAGCAATGTACCCTGCTGTCATCAAGAACCTGTTTGGACAGGATGTGTTACCTATAGCTGAGAAGGTGGGTTGTCTGTACCAAATATAAACTTGGAACCAAATGTACTTTTCAGACAAAGATATCAAAGGCATATATGTATTTATGAGACAATAATCATACTTCTTTCAAAATGGCTTTGTTTTATCTTGTCCTGTATCTCATGTTATCATGAATGGTTCAGTGTTAAGAACAGGCTTCACCTGTTAGTGATATAAGCCTGCTCTTATCCAGTGTGTAATGGTCTCTCCACTCTGCTCCACTCTGCTGGAACCCTCATCCAATCAACTGGAAAAACACTTCGTCATATTTGTGTATACATGTATATGCCTCACGTTCCACACTCTGTACATCCAGCGTGATAATGCACTCGTACAGATCTGGGTTAGAATTGGTCTTCAGTAACCCATGCTTGTCGTAAGAGGTGACAAACGGGATCGAGTGGTCAGGCTCGCTGACTTAGTTGACATATGTCATCATATCCCAATTGCGTAGATCAATGCTCATGCTGTTAATCACAGGATTGTCTGGTTCAGACTCAGTTGTTTACAGACCGCCGCCATATAGCTGGAATATTGCTGAGTGCGGCGTAAAACTAAACTCACTCACACTGCTTGATAATGTTACTAGAACCTACACGGAAAAGTAACTCATATTACAGCAAGGAAGTTGTTCATCCATATATCTATTCCGTACTAAGTATTAAGTATTCAGGAGTGGAATAGATGACTTACCACATTTTGTTGTTACCAAGGTTACTTGTTCAGAATTGATACTGGTTTTGAGAAGGTTTGAGGACTGTCCTACTTATTTCACCAAGAGAGTGTTTCTGTACCAGGAAGGTGAATTAATCATCAGGTGTACATCAATATACAAGTATCAACATTTACCATGTATCAACACATGCATTAGTTGAAACAGAAATTGTTCTGTTTGATGTAAACATCCTTGGATTTGGTCAGCTTCCCATGTGTGATCCCTGTCATAGATCCCTGGCTGCAGACTGGGCCAGAATATACAGTACAACCAGAAATTATTGAGAATTTAAAGATTGTAATTTTAAATATTTTTTTCACTCATTACTCACGTATTAAATGTGAATATTAGCAGAACATAACTCCAGATTCAAAGACAGGTGAACAGTTAGTATTTTGTCAAGTCACCATGGGCAGCAATGCAGGCTTCAATGTGGCGGGGCATACTACTGATCAAAGAAGTTAGTAAGTCGTGGTCCATGCTGTCCCAATATCGACCACCTCTTCTTTCATTTCAGCAATATTTGTCAGATTTTTCTTATTGACACTTTCCTTCATAAGTCCCCAAACATTTTCTATTGGATTTAGGTCAGGGCTATAGCTTGGCCAATCTAATAATGTCATATTTTGGGTCTGAAACCAGGCCTGTGAATGCTTTGAACGATGTTTTGGGTCGTTGTCCTGCTGGAAAATCCAAAAATTTCCATAGAACACGTGAGCAGATGGAAGTAAATGTCCCTCGAGAATATCTGTGTACCGCTCACTGTTCATATTCCCTTCAAATACACAGAGGGGCGTTGCCCCTAACACAGATATGCCACCCCACACGTTAAATTTTGGACTGTACTTTAGGGCTGATACAAAGGTTTTTCAGTTTGTTTGGTCCAGAATTTCAGTGCATTAGGAAACAGCCACACAGAACTTCATCTGAGAAAATCACATTGTCCCAGTTAAAATTTCTATGCTGTAAGCACCAGTTCAACCTTCGCTCCTTTTGTTCAGGTTTCATGATCGGTGATTGAATTCCTCTACTTTTCTGCCAACCCATTGCATGCAGCTCAGTTCTAATTGTCTCCTTACAGACAGCCACAGTTCCCCTATCAATCATATCCAACCTTAAGTTTTCTAAACGCCTTTGTTTGTTTACCAAGAATACCAAGCTGCCTCCTGTCACCGACAGTCAATTTTCTGGGCCTACCTGCGCCTCCCTGGTGCTCAATGCCATATCCATTTGCAATATTTTTCAAAACACGATAAACAGTGGACAAAGGGATGCCTGTTCTACTTGAAATCACTTTAGCTGATCTGATGTCCTTGTTATAATACTCTAAAATCAACTTCCTCTTCTCTAAATCATCCATACTGAGGATCACTGAAAATGTCGTCTGCTAGCAAGTAAACAAAGGGGATAACTCTTCACAAACAAATGAAAAAAGGATTAACTCATTTGACAGAAAGAAAATATACTAGTTTCATGGTTAGCACTTGCTGCAGACTGGGACAATGCATGATTTCTTTTTAGTTTTATGCTTTATCAGCTTTTTGGGAGTCCAGGACATTATTTATGTATATATATAGAGAGAAACAGACAAATTTTGATGACATGTGAATTCCTGAACAAATGAAAGCTTTAAGTGAAAAAATTTAAAGCTTTTGAAATGTGTTTGTTTTTTCAGGAGGAGTTTGACTTATTTACAAAGCACTTTATTACCTTTGATGATCAGTTTGAGTATGGAGCCAAATTGCCCGGTGTATTGCTCAGGTGAGTACACATTCGGTACTGCTGGTTTAGTGGACAGAGAACATCAGCAAGAATGGGTGGAGTGTTAAAGGGGCTCTCGGCTCAGGTCATTTGGCAGTCCAAGCAAGCTCAATTCAAGGTCTAGCTTGTATTTATTTATCTGCTTGCTCAAATTTTATGAAGTGGATTATATCAGCTTTAATATGATATGTCTAAGTACATATCGGTAATGTCTCATTACACACCTTAATGCAAATGTAGGAGCTCAGATTGTGGAGCATTGTTTCCCTGGTGTAGGGCTGTCTGACAGACATATCTCGCAACATTGTACCAAAACACAGCATCGAAATATTCATATGCATATAATTACCAAATATACTTGCCATCTATGGGATTGTAGAGTAGATTTGTTGGTAGTTTACTGTTGCACTCAGCAATATTCCACCTATTTGACAATCAATATAGATAAGCAAGTAAGTCAAATATGCATCAATAAATAGCAGTTAGTTCCTGTGGCTGAATGCCTACTTTAGTTAGCCTTTCGAATATGCTTTAGCTACAAAAGAATATACAACAGAAATTAAAAACTTTACCTTAGTTCTGTTTCTAGGACTTAATGAAATGAATCAGATTGATAAACATCACAATACGGAGCTGTACAGAAACACCCAGATTCTGGAGTGAAGTCAGCTATGTTGTTGTTTACAGGGAGTGGTCAACGTCCAAGCAGTTTCTACTAAACATCTTCCGGTCAGTTGTCAGCAAGATTCAGATGCATGAAAACAACAGTCCAGCAAAGAAAGAAGTAGGTTGGTGAAAATCCTGAAAGAAACTTGTGTAAATCAGCCTAGATTGAAAAGGAAATATCAAATTTGCGCTTCAGCATTTTTTATTTGTCATGTCAAGGCTCAGGTTAGCTGTTAATAAAACACATTTGATTAAATGACGTGATGTTGTGACATGAAAGTGTTCTACAGATCTAATGATACCTGAGTTATGAATACACTATACCAAGAAAGTAAAATCTCAAACATAACAGATATAGGACACCAGAGTTTAAAAGAAAATCAGTTTAAAAGTGTCTGACTACTCTGCCTTTGATTTGTAAAATATAGATGTTCAGCTCATAATATCTACCAGAAGGTATTATTTTTATGGCATCTTTACAACACTATGTGGTGTTCATGTCAAATATTGCCAGAGCAGTTATTGTGAAACATAATGCTGACCCATTAGGATCCCAGGATTGCGGTAACTGCACATTGTAATCTGTGCAATCTATGTTGGTGACGCATCCTTTCTCATTTGAATTTGCACTATTTGAATTGCCTGCTTCGTGCTTTTTTCGTCAAACATTTGAAGTTAGGTTTCTGATGATAGCAAAGGATATAATTCAATTGAACTGCTATCACCCCTCAGTAAACATCGATGGTGTTCTTGTTAGCTGAGGAGTTTGTGTAGCTCTAAGACAGGAATACTCCCATTAATTTAATGATGCAGTTAAGGCCAGGGGCGACACTTGCATAAATTTGGTGACCTATTTATTGCATGATTTACAGTATAGCATCTTACAAAGATAAATAAATAACTGTGTAATCCTTTTGGGTCGTGTGTAGTAGATACATTGTATATCCTTAATACTGGCACATGAACTTGAAGTGGATGCAATTTGTTTTCCAGACTCTTCTGCAGATTGTTTGTGGTATAGCAGACCAGGACTGTATGGCCAACTACAGCCTGCTGTTTCTGTGGGCTTCGCTAGCTAATGCCATCCCGGTATGTCCAAGTAGTAGTGTTCGTCTGCCTGTTAAACAGTGCTGATGTGGGTTGACCAGTTATTTATCTATGAAGACACAAAAAACAACGACACTCCCCATAGTTTTTACCTCACCCCAAGTGCCTGCCAGTCTATTCGGGCCATGGATGAAACTGTCTTTGTCAAGAACATCCGCCCTTTAACTCTGACACAGTATATCTCTTCATGAACATCAGACGACACATCCGTAGAAGGTCTCCTCAGCAGAACACTAGCAAACAATCACTGCCCAATCAAAACAAAGGATGCATTAGAAGAATGATTATAATTTTATGAATATACAACTTTATTCTGTGAAAGCGACGTTTTGACATAGGTTCTACAACATAAACCAGCGTTATCAGGCAAGTGATTGTTTTTAGTCATAGTTCAGTGAAATAAAGCCACAGATATAGAAACACATAATGTGTTTTTTCTTCAGTGCATGTTTTGTTTTCCCCTTAGATAGCCTACTGGACGCTGGCTTTCATGATGCAGAACAAGGATGTCCTAAACAAAGCCAAACAGCAAGTGGACAGTGTCCTTAAGGCAAAATCTAGCGGTCAGTTTCTTCATCTATGTTCATGACAGTGTTGTTTTACGTAACCATTAATGGCCTGGCACCTTGACTCCTCACATAATGCAAGGGCATGATAGTATATTGGTTTTGAAGGGAATATTTCTGCTGGTTCTTAAGAGACTACTAACATTGGGCGAGTTTTTGTTATGGTTTCAAAGATATTTATTATTATCAGTCATTTTCTTCAAAACATGAAATCGTCTCTTGAAATGGAATTCTCTCTTTAATATGTATTGCTCATGTTGATCAATGGGGTAGAAATACACAGAGGTACTGTTGCAGGGATTTAGGGGAAGAACAGGTCCCCTGTGTCCAATGTGTGTTGTAAAAAATGATGGATTAGAAGTATGACTCTGTGACTCACTGTGTGTAATTGTATAGTGTGGATCTCAAGGGGTATTTATAACCTGACTTGACTATTGACTGGCTATAATAGTGACTCTTAAGTGAGTGAGTCAGACCTGCCACAGATGCCCTACCTGAAGTATACTGATTTATGTTGTAGTGAGTGAGTCAGACCTGCCACAGATGCCCTACCTGAAGTATACTGATTTATGTTGTAGTGAGTGAGTCAGACCTGCGACAGATGCCCTACCTCAAGTGCTGCATGCTGGAGGCTATCCGACTGCGGTCACCAGGGATCATCACGAGGAGAGTGGTCAAGTCCTTCACTGTCAAGGTTGATATTTGTAAAATGGAACTACTCAATGTTTCAAATAAGGATTTTAGAAATGCTATAATAAAATCTTAGCTGTGTTTTTTCAAATTCAAAGTCATATGCAGTCTGGAAGCTTGGAACATAATGTATAAACATGATCAGATCCCATATTAGGGTCATATGCAGTCTGGAAGCTTGGAACATAATGTATAAACATGATCAGATCCCATATTAGGGTCATATGCAGTCTGGAAGCTTGGAACATAATGTATAAACATGATCAGATCCCATATTAGGGTCATATTCAGTCTGGAAGCTTGGAACATAATGTATAATATACATCATAGATCATTCAGAAATAACCACCCATTGTATGTGATGTTTTTGGCTGTAGTTTCTGTTTCTATCCTGCTGAATCCTTTGACCTTACACATCCATGGTATCTTGTTCCTCCTCTCAAACCTATGGGCTATGAGGCTATGTTTATTTATAAATTTGATTAGATCAATATTAGCTCATGACACTGGTTCCTGGAATTCCAGACAGATGATATGTATTCTAGCATGGTGGAGATAGTGAATGTGTCATTAGTGTGTGTATATATATATATCTGTGTGTTGTGTTCAGGAGATGACTGTACCGGCCGGGGATATGCTGATGCTGTCACCCTACTGGGCTCATCGCAACCCCAGATACTTCCCTCAGCCCGAACAGTTTCGCCCGGTATGACTTCCCATAAACAGTTGGTGTGAGACTTTATTGAATTGTTATTGTCATGCTGGAAATTGTTATGTCAAGTTCACTGAACATGGTCGGAAACAGTGACACACATCACATGCTCCCAACAATCAGTGTAACACTTGCTGAAGTGCTTCTCACCAGGTACCATGTCAAGTGTGGTTGGTTTGTTACCCCGTGAAGATCCGGGTTAGAATTGGTCTTCCACAACCCATACTTGTCGTAGATGCGACTAACGGGATTGGCTCGCTGACTTGGTTGACACATGTCATTGTATCCCATTTGCTTAGATCGATGCTCATGCTGTTGATCACTGGATTGTGTGGTCCAGACTCGATTATTTACAGACCGCTGCCATATAGCCGGAATATTGGTGAGTGCGGTGTTAAGCAACAGACCAACCAACCAAATGGTTTGTTAGATTACATGTGTTAAGCAAATGTTTTGGCAGTCACCAAACACGTATATCAGTGTCTTGGTTCTAATAACAAATAACAATGTTGCTCACTCATGTAGTGAAAGAATAGAACTTGCATCCTGGAACAGATATGTCGATAACGTTGTAGGTTGAGGCATGGGACTTTCTGTTTCCCAATTTGTGTGTTGGCCATTTGTCTTTCTGAACTGGAAGTAGTTACGATTTAGTTATTAGGGTATCAGGAGGCAAAAGACTTTCTGATCTAAGACATGTGTTTTCCTGTACTGCAAGCATCAAGCGATGCGTATAATGTTGGAGGTTTGGGGGATTCAGGAAAAGGACTGCTTCTTGTTTTGCATGTTACACAAACACCTTTTGGTTTTCACATTTGAGGGGATTCAAACCCCATCCCCTGCCCTTGGATCTGCCGCTGTTATATATGTATATGTCAACAACAGTCACAATACATTGATGTTTTGCTAAGCATTATGATGGATATATATACAAGACCCTTTTTCTGACTTTAGGATCGCTGGGAGAAAGCAGATTTAGACAAGAATGTCTTCTTACCAGGGTTTGTAGCATTTGGAGGAGGCCGCTACCAGTGCCCTGGAAGGTGAGGTGTTGTACGTTATACCTGTAAACCTGCCAGGACAGTAAAACTCCTGGAACAGATCTACTTGTTTCCATGGTCATATTGTAAAGTCCATAATTAACTGGTTCTTTGGACTCAAAAGTACAGACTTCCTTCTGACCTGTGAAGACTGGGTTACAATTGGTCTCCAGCAACCCATGGTGGCCGTACGAGGCAACTTTTGGGTTCTAGTGGTCAGACTCGCTTAACTGATTGATACATGCCATCGGATCTAACTTGGATAGTTTGATGCTCATGATGTCAGTCACGGCATTGTCTGGTCCAGACTTCATAGACCACTGTCATATAGCTGGAATATTGCTGAGTGCAGTTTTAAATAAACAAACCAAAACAAACTGGTTACCTTCAAAACGTTGCATCACTCACTTCTTGTCCAAAATGGTACTTGGATCCAGAGGAGCAGCAGGGATGCATTTATACAGTCGGAAAATTCATAAGAATTTGAGTATACTAAAAAATGTTTAACACATTTTGGTGAAGTATTTTCAACAAAATTTTACCATTACTCAATGCAAGTTGCCAACTAACAAAATGTACACTTCTTTATTTAATAAATGTATTGGTGCTTGAACCATGTTCTGTTTATAAAAGATCATATCAATATCATAGGATTACGTCTATCCTTCAAGTGAAAGATGGTTGTGTATTGTGGGGATTTGTGATCTGAATGGACATTCAAGTGACACTCTGTTTGGGGTAGAAAACAGCATCCCATTGTCAGATATGTGGCATCATGTATTTCAGATGGTTTGCCCTGCTGGAGATCCACATGTTCATTGCAATGTTCCTTCAGAGATTTGACTGTAAGCTGATAGATTCATTACCTGAACCAGTAAGTACAACCTGTGGAAAACCCTGAAGCGTTTCCGTAGGACCAGTTTTCAAATTCTACAACTTTAGTTTAAAACCCAAACTTTAAGCAATGAGAAACATTTTATTTTAAATCCACATCGAAAAACTACCTGCAAAAATGGGGAATAGTGAGACACTTTACATGGAGCATGAAATGGAGCTTGATCCTGTGAATAATTGAGCAGAATTGTGATATATCTGTGTGCATTTACTTAAGTCATTGTTTATTTTTAATTTTTGTTCTTTGTACCGGGGTATATCTATTTTAAATGTGAAGATTGGTTGCTGCCCTCCCCAAAATCTTCAAAGCAGTCAGCATTTAAGTTTGTAAATGTAAACAGTGAATTCCAAAACTTTAAGGAAATAATCAGAATTTCATAGATATACTGGACCAAAATAGTTAGGGATGTATGTAAATTTTGAAATTATGAATAATGATCTATTTATTCATTGAGACACTGATAAAAATACCAATATCCCTAACTTATTTTGGCCAGTATATTTATCTGTTAAAAAGAATTCAGCTTTGGAATCCTCCAGGATTGTCTGTGTCCCTTTTCCTAGACATTATGGCCATTGTCAAAACTTAATCCTCAAATGT
Organism: Haliotis rubra; assembly: GCF_003918875.1. Lineage (NCBI taxonomy): Eukaryota > Metazoa > Mollusca > Gastropoda > Lepetellida > Haliotidae > Haliotis > Haliotis rubra. The sequence continues at coordinate 641,270 of NW_025766970.1, forward strand.
TAATTTGTTTAGACTAAAAGAGCTTACCACAGCAGCTTATACTAAACAGTGAACTGCCAACTCTCAATGCCTGCAGACAACATTTCATGGTTTATCTGTTCATAAGAAAGCTGTTCAGTTTCGTCATATCACTTGAATGCCTGATATGAAGGTAATGTTGTTCTGTTTCAGAGTCCACTGCATTTGGTCGGCACACAACAACCTCGCAATGCTTGCTGCTTTCAGTACAGTCTACGACGGTAGTTAGACGTGTTCAACTGACTTTGGCTAGTTTTGATTTTGAAGAAGTGTTTGGGAGAAGGTGACTAACATGAGTTTGGATGGACACCATTGCTGAAATATGATGCATTCAATGAGATAGCGAATTTGTGGTTATTGAAATGTGAATTACTGTGCCTGTGATTGTATTATACTCTTTAAATTTCCCTGCGAACATGGACTCAGATACAAAGATTTTGCCAGTGTGCTCAATTGCAATCATGATTCATACTTATTTAATCATAATGACATGTTTTCAAATGATTTGTGTGTTATACATTATACGGGTAAATAATTTAACCAACATTTAAACAAAAAAATTGTTTGTGGTTTTTTCACTTTTTATTATAAAATTTCAGAGTTGATGACATGTTTATTTATTGGAAAATAATTACTGATCTGTCCTAAGAATCTAACATGATGAAAGCTGAATATGTCATGTTGATGGCTAATGGTTACTATGAAAACAAAAGTGAATGAAGTCCCAGAAATACCTGCAACATACTTAGAAATGTCAATTAGCGCATGGCAAAGTCAAGCCAAATCATGGAAAGGAAAGATGTTTTGGAAGAACTACATCTGGACAGACAGTAGTTGCATGTGAGAGAACATTAATTGAGAATATCGTTATGTAGGGATGGGTGGAACCACAAATATCAGACGATATATAACACATCGATTATAAGGATGCGGTGATTGTGTGTGGTACTGTGTATAGAGCCCAGGTCACAAATCTGTTGAAGTTAAGCAACGTCGGGCGCGGAGAGTTCTTGGATGGGTGACCGCATTTGGCAGCTTGACTCCTGAGAGTTTCTAGGACTTCAGTCCTGCCCCACAACGAAGGGCATGTGATAAATGTGGTCTCACCTTAGGCAAGTGAGTTTGTTAAAAATTGCCTCTGTTCAGTCTCCAAAAAATGTGTACCGGGGGGATAAGTCATATGACTATTAACCTTATGGCTCACAGGCAGCTTTGGTTATCTGGCGTAATAATGTGTCAGGGCTTTGAGCATGCACAAGTGTGTGGAAACAGGCGCCTTATAGATAGCCATTATTATTATTTATTGTGTGACAAGAGGATATGTTTGACAGGCATTTTTATGTTTAATGACATATCTGTACATTTTGTAGCAAAGTTTACAATTATGTTTTACAATTTATCTTAAAAACCATTTACTTAAATCTACATTGTTAAATATTCAGGCACATTTTTGTTGTTATTTTCTTCTGGACCAGTGAATTGTTGGTGCCCTTTTATAGGTATATTGATTGTCTGAATATAATCATGTTTCATGAAAATGAAAAGAATAATAAAAAAATCACTATTGACATAGTATGTTTGTGTTCTTTTTATGGGGGTATGATGAATGGTGTTGACAACTGTAGTTAAGGAGATGGGAGTATGGTGAATGGTGTTGACAACTGTAGTTAAGGAGATGGGAGTATGGTGAATGGTGTTGACAACTGTAGTTAAGGAGATGGGGTATGGTGAATGGTGTTGACAACTGTAGTTAAGGAGATGGGGTATGGTGAATGGGTGTTGACAACTGTAGTTAAGGAGATGGGAGTATGGTGAATGGTGTTGACAACTGTAGTTAAGGAGATGGGAGTATGGTGAATGGTGTTGACAACTGTAGTTAAGGAGATTGGGGTATGATGAATGGTGTTGACAACTGTAGTTAAGGAGATGGGAGTATGGTGAATGGTGTTGACAACTGTAGTTAAGGAGATGGGGGTATGGTGAATGGTGTTGACAACTGTAGTTAAGGAGATGGGGTATGGTGAATGGTGTTGACAACTGTAGTTAAGGAGATGGGGGTATGGTGAATGGTGTTGACAACTGTAGTTAAGGAGATGGGGTATGGTGAATGGTGTTGACAACTGTAGTTAAGGAGATGGGAGTATGGTGAATGGTGTTGACAACTGTAGTTAAGGAGATGGGGGTATGGTGAATGGTGTTGACAACTGTAGTTAAGGAGATGGGGGTATGGTGAATGGTGTTGACAACTATTGACAAGTTATGGAGATGGGGGTTATGGTGAATGGTGTTGACAACTGTAGTTAAGGAGATGGGAGTATGGTGAATGGTGTTGACAAGTATGTAGTTAAGTAGAGATGGGGTATGGTGAATGGTGTTGACAACTGTAGTAAGGAGATGGGAGTATGGTGAATGGGGGTATGGTGAATGAATGGTGTTGACAACTGTAGTTAAGGAGATGGGGGTATGGTGAATGGTGTTGACAACTGTAGTTAATGAGATGGGAGATGGTGAATGGGGGTATGGTGAATGGTGTTGACAACTGTAGTTAAGGAGATGGGGGTATGGTGAATGGTGTTGACAACTGTAGTTAAGGAGATGGGAGTATGGTGAATGGTGTTGACAACTGTAGTTAAGGAGATGGGGGTATGGTGAATGGTGTTGACAACTTGAGTTAAGGAAATGGGGGTATGGTGAATGATACTTTATGCAGTTGACCTTTTAATCGATTATTAAATTCAAATGTACACTTGATAATTAATTAAGCACAGCCTTAATCCAAGGGCAGTAACAGTTTGGTCCAACCAGGCGATATGTAAGTCATACATGTAAGTCATGTGGTTCACACAATTACTCAAAAGCTACAGTTGCATGTTCACGAGCTGCGAAGGCACCAAGTACATTGGGGTATATATTAGATTGTCGCAGTTTGTCCACTACAGTTTCCTGAACTGGTTTAAAAGTGGACAAAACAAAAACATTGTCATTTGCAAGACGTATACTTGATGGCCAATAGGCGTGTCCTGTCGCAACATCCTTATAACTTGAATATTTACCACAGGGATATCAGTGAAGTACAGGCCCATCCAAAGACCTAGGAGACCAAGGAAGACCAAGGTCCGTGATGTCCTAATTCATCTAGCAAGACACAATTCGCTGACCCAAGCCGAAGAACTGGACCAGTTATGGAAAAAGGGAGTCCGACTCTTCATCGGTGACTTTACCATCAGAAAGTGGGCTGCTGGTCTGAGAGAATGGCGTCCGACCAGGCATCCCGTCCTCACAGTGCCCGATATGAACCCCATCGAACATCTTTGGGACTATCTTGGAAACCAAGTTTGAGGTAGAGATCCTTCAGTTCAAAACATGCAGGAATTCTGATGATGACGATTCGACGCTTGATTGCGGAGACTGGCAGATGCTATCACTGCGAGGCGTGGCTGCTCCAGGTACTGATGTGGTCGCCAGTGGTGGTTCAAGAGATGTGTTTGACGCCGTTTTGAACTGTATTTCAGTTGTGTCACAGCTGTGACAACTTAATGTTGGAGGAAAACCCCAATTTAAGTTGGTATTAAACCATCGAAATGTTGGATTGGGAACCCTTGATCAGGGGTTTCCAACTTGAGACTCCGCCAGGCAACTGGATCTTCCGCTCCTCCGTGTCATAATGAAGAGTGCGCGGTGAGATGAAAGATTCAACAATGACTACTTTCAACAACCCAGAGAAACAATGAGTATAAAACTTGACCAAATAGCAGCCAGTTTGCCTCCTGGACTTCCCATCGGACCACATCATAATGTATAAAGGCAAGCATGTGTTTTGGGATTACAAAACGTGCAAGCAACAACGGAATACATAAAAGGGACCTCAGTATATGTAGTGCTTAATTAATACTTCTCTGAACATTTTTGCTCATGATATTACCTCAACACGATATAATCGGGGTTGGGTTTTCACTGATCAGACAGAACATTGCAATTGCTGCATGCCATCGAAGTGCTAACATCACGACCAACCACTGTAGTACATCACTCGATAAAGTCAATCAAGCTGTGTCTTCACATGATGCAGTAATGCTTAAACAGCTGGTACCCCTGTGATTATGTCATTTTGTGGCAAAGAGAGAACACATAAAAAGAAATATTCCTCTGATTTTATGGCGTTATCGGGTTGTTATGCATGATAATAAATCCCAAATTCTCATTCCCTCTGTTCGTTGATTGTTCGACGTGTCTCAGGTTGTTGATTTAATCTTTAGTGTGTGTTGGTATAGTTCAGTTTATTTAGATATTCTAGAAAAATCGTCATGGCAAGTATTGAGTACGTGCGATTATTATTTTAATTGATACCACATGTTCAATTCACTTAAACATATAAATCTGTTGATTCACTAGAAAATTAAAGAGCTTGTTGGACTGAGGAACACGGTAAGAACTGCTTCTATAATACAATGCATTTCAGAGTAGGTGGAGAGAGGGGTAACTGACCAAGTATATTTACCATAAAGTAACTATTCTGCGATGTTAATGGCAGATAAGTTAATCACAACAAAACAAATCAAATCCATTTGCAAAACATTTTCTTCAGTAAACATTTACCTATCACTGATATTAGTGATGATTATGACAGTGTGAGACTTTTACAACTGTGGGAACGCCATGAACACGTCTATGAAGTGTTATCAGGGTAATATGGATTGGAAACAAGTGCCGGACTTCATGTTGAGTCACGTCTAAGGGACGCAACTCTGTACAGCCTTACTTACATAGCTGGGCAAGAATTGCCTCCCTTTAAAGTACAAACACGGTATTTCATTTGTTGATCGGAAGTGAATATTTCCATTTGCATCGTTTAATATCGATAACTTCAGCTAATATTTCAAGGGTGAGGTTACAAGATCACATCAGGACACACACAAATGTTGACACTATTTATCTGATCCACACAGAACCATTGTTTAGCTCTTCTGCAGGGATTGTGAAAGGCAGGGGCCATGGGCCATTTTGCACATTAGTATAAAAAATGGCCCATTATAATTCTGAAGTTTTCTATTGATACAAGGGCAGTGGCCCATTCTAAATTCAGAAAATGGCTAATAATCTTGAAAATGGCCCATTGTCAAAGTTCTCTATCCCAATCCCTGCTCTTCTGGTTACTTTTGAAATGCTTCATTGTGGATTCTTTAAACCTAGGGCAGCCTTAACATTCGTGACTGACTTGGTTAAATGTGTAGTGAATAAAACAAATTTTCTTACATACTTCGGTATGCATGTAGGAACTACTCGTAATGAAAGTAGTTTTACGTTTATTCTAGTATGGTGAATGGTCATTTAAAGTTATAATATGAAGAGTTACAAAGTATGACGTTCATAGCTTAAACACAAAGGTTTTAGTTCTTCTTAGTTACATGTTATTTATAAGCAATATCTGAACAATATCTGCAAAACGGTTACCAATATCTATTAACATTTTACATGATGGCGCTCAGGTAAACTGCGTGATAATATAATAATCAATGATTAAAGCCATAAGGAAAGGTGTAGAAACAACTAACCATTACTTGACACGTACAGGATATGCAACATGGTTTTCATTTATAAGTTCTCAATGAATACATAATAAACCACCGTCATTATCATTACATATGTGTCTACAATTCGTGAACTAATGTGAACAATGTGAACTACAATTCGTAACATTGACTATAGAACAAATGACATTCAACGTTGTAGGGCCGAGCGGCAAAGGTATCTAGCCCATAGCCTATTCACAACAAATACGAATATGTATATGTTACAGGAAATATGTACAATCAGTAAATATGTATAATTACTGAAAATTTCAGGAATTATGTATATTTACTGAAAATTTCAGTAATTATACATAATTCCTGATATTTAAGAAACAAAATTATACATATTTACTTAAATCATTTGAATTACTGAAATATTGATATTACTCAGTCAATCTGGTTTTCAAAGATATGTCTTCGTTTTTAGGAACAAGGTCCAGCACATTGATTTTCATGAATTTTATTTCATTGTGTTCATGATTTTTTATTTGAACATGGGAGTTTGGAGTAACACATTGAATCTTTGCCTTGCCTTTGCCTTGGTCTGACAACGCTTTGAGCCAGCACAGTTGCATTTAGTGAAACCTTGTCCACTACAGTAAGAGTGTTGGTGAACAACTTGCCGAAGGGAAACGGTTTTCTCCGTGTTGAAATCATCTGCAGAGTACAGTCTCGTAGCACACACACGTCGAATTGGTTATGAGCATACTTCCCATGAGCACACCACTTTTCACTGCTGTAGTACTAGTCCAGTCATCCTCGTTAGATTTTGACCTAACCCACCACAAATTGCAACAGAAATGATTTCAACTGGTTTAAGACTCTGAAGCATTCCTATATAACATATAAAAAGTCTAGGAAAATATCAGTGGTGGAACAAGGTCAAATTCGACCCTCAAGGTCATAGGGGTCATCTTCGCTTTCGAAATCTTAGATGGAAATGCAAACTTTTTTGTAATCCCAATTGTGTCATATTATATATCAAATTAAAGCTCAGATTACAGGCTTTTCAGAAATATATGGTTTAATAGGGATTAATCTCATCAAATTTGTTCTTTTTTAAAAAAACGTTCCGAAAAATATGAAAATCGTACCCGGACGTCCACATGTATATGTATGCTACGATTATGCCAAACTATCACAACATCAGCATCACCAGTGGCTTGAACTGTGTCACATCCTTCAAGTTCTAGATAGGAGCACATCATCGTGATGATCTGTTGTTCTGAACATTGTTCTGAACATTGGCGTGGAATGACTCTTTCTTTGATTGTAAGATCATACTCTCATCAAATTTAACCAAATTTAAGTCCACCAGTCCGTCTAATTTGTGTTGTGTACTTTGTCCATGAACTGGAGTATCCACATTCTCTTCCCACAGAGGTTACTCCTGTCATATCTTCCTACGTAACCTCTGTTCTAATACGGCCCTTTCATGGTGTGAGCGTTCAAGACTCGTGATTGGAGGCAATCAGATTTAGTTGTGCAATCAGCGACGTTGTTTCAAAAGTGATCATTCGCAAGGCCTCGGTAATTTCCGTATACTTCGAGAAAACTAAACCTCTTCCCCTGCGCGATGCGCAAACGTTTCTTCTAGACAGAACTCAGTCATGTTATGGCGGATCAGTGGCGTTTCCATCGCCCTCGTTGACAACGGACAAGCTAGCCATTAAACGTCTTGTGTGTAACATCAACACAAGTCCCCGGCAGATGGGGGATATTTGTGGCCTCACATTTGCTTGTGTTAGTCAAGTTGAATCTAAGTCGATGTAACACGTTTTCTGATTGGATAGAAAGAAGGGAGATAATTCGTGTTGCGATCTTTTGCCGCTAGGGGATTTTACGAGAACCGTGAAATATGGCCGTATTAGAACAGAGGTTCGTAGGAAGATATGACAAGTAACCTCTGTGGGAAGAGAATGGAGTATCCATTCAACACAACAGTATCTCTGTCATAGTGTCTTTTGACATATGTGCAGTACGTGATGCATAAGTCAGCATAATATACTCCTCGTGGCCAAGGTAGAGTATGAAGCAAAGCCCCACCATTGAGAACATACACGGCATCAGAAGCTGGACCAGGGGAAACACCATCATCCAATGTTGATATGAATGAAGCCAGGGCAGGTTTGCTTGTTTCCTTCAGGAAAGAGGGAGAATCAAACAGTGCAGGTGGATAACTGCAAAGTTCAAACTTTAGCAAAAATTTGAGGTCATGTGTTGACTGGCTATCGGCAATCAGAAACCTTTGAAACAATAAAACTGGATCAATGTTGCAAATTTCTTCATCTTGTGGTGTAACAGGTTTCTCGTTCATTTGTACAGCTTGATCTTTCCTTTTGAATTTGAAGTCGCCAATGGTAGTGCTTGTCATAGAGTCCACAATAGAGCTTCCAACACAACACAACATGCATCATCTGCATTCACAGTTTCACTTGCGACAACTCCATTTGCAGTGTTTCTGAGGTCAGGACCTTGTTTGAAAGGGCCTCTGTTATGAAGGAAATGGAGAAGTTTCATGGCATCATTCTTGTCTCTCTCCTGTCTTGCATTAGACAGGTCCTTGTGTAGTTCAGAGTTTCTGTTTCAACTACTTGTAAGATCACTCATGGCATTGCTGACATTTCAGACATGCATGCCCCCTTGTTAGTCCTCCATTTGTTTTCATGTTCCGCATGAGCATCTGTTCAATCAACAAGATGTGTTGGAAATCCTCCCCAATAACAATAGGAGCGGCGGATAACATGATGACCTGAGTTGAAGAGTTGAAAGGTCTTGGGATGTGTGTCTTGCAGGGAGGTCATCATCTGAGGTACAGCCGAACTGATTTGGTGTACAAGTTATGACCAGCTGCTGCAAATAATGGCAACATGTCAGCAATAGGCTTTAGGTGCATCTTCCAATTTCCTAATATTTCAGCTTTAATGAAAATCCATAAGATATCCACCATGTTCATGTACTGGACCCAAAGTTTTGCTGTCCTCATATTGCTTAGCGCATCTTTTTCTTGGTTAAAGGGGAGTGGCAAGGTCAGCTTCATCAGAAGGTTTACGGAAGCTAGGAAGGCATTAAAAGTTCTTGATACAAACAGACCATTGAGAGCTGTGTCTACAAGAGAGTGAGCTCGAATAGCTCTGGCAACAGCTTTCCCTGTTAGTATGTGACTAACTGTGCTACTGGCATATACCAGAAGTTCAAACAGACCTGATCCAGACACGATGTTTCCAATGCATCCAAAAAGGTTCATCTGAGTGTGAATTCCTTCAAGCCTTAGGACGACGTTCTTAAAAACACTTGATGAAGGCTCACTGGAAGTTATCATTGAAGCTTTCCACCAGAGAGGTTGATCCAAATTCAGTGACGTTTGGTGTGACATTGTTTTTCATCCGCTTTGTGACAGATTGGGGATGGAAAAGAGATGGCAAAAGGATCCTATCCTTGTACCTGATGAAAATGTGTCGATATAAAACATTGATCGTTCATTCTATTTCATTATTATTTGGAATGACTATTGGCTGATACATAGTCATCACAATATTTCTTCATGTTAAAAATTGTCACACAATTGAAAAATGAAATGTTTGGCATAATCGTAGCATACATATACATGTGGACGTCCGGGTACGATTTTCATATTTTTCGGAACGTTTTTTTATAAATAGAACAATATGATGAGATTAATCCTATTAAACCATATATTTCTGAAAAGTCTGTAATCTGAGCTTTGATTTGATATGTAACATGACACAATTGAGTAGATTACAAAAAAGTTTGCATTTCCGTCTAAGATTTTGAAAGCGAAGATGACCCCTATGACCTTGAGGGTCGAATTTGACCTTGTTCCACCACTGATATTTTCCTAGACTTTTTTTTATGTTATATAGGAATGGTTCAGGGTCTTAAAAACAGTTGAAATCATTTCTGTTGCAATTTGTGGAGGGTATTCTCATAAACTGACCGGACTATACACATTTCGCTGTCACTGCGATCAATCACAAAACCTATGATATTCCGAGGGTCAGCTCTGCCTCTATCGACATTGGGAATGTACACAGCTACATTATCTCCAACTTTGACAGGTGTGAAAATACGCATGCTCCTCTGTACCATACGCCCTGCCTGTTCAGTTTGAGCTTGACACGCTCTTTTCCTCTGCAGCTGAATGGCTTCTTGGTTGGATGAAATGGCATCTAGTTGACTGTTCTCTTCAGTAGTCTTCAGGATGTCAGTCGGCAAGCTAGTTGATGTCAATCCAGTGCGAGCGTCAGACCCTAAAAGCACCGCAAAAGGAAATCGCTTGATTCGGTATGGTTCTGAAATTAAACGAACTTTAGTCCCACAGTCCAATCACTTGTATCATTATCACCAATCCAAGCAACAAGCGTATCCTTGATGTCACTTTGCCCTTTCTACAGAACCTTGACTTTGGGGGTGTCTTGGTTTTCCAAGTACCATCACCCATGCTGGCCGCAAAATTTTCAGCTTAGAAATAACCTGGGCAGTAAGTTCAGATCCATTGTCACTTTGAAGAACGCATGGGGAACCTAAAAGGAGGAAGATGTCAAGAAGCTGATACGCCACTTCTGCTGCGCGTTTTGAAGTCAGGGGCCGCAATACACAAAACTTAGTCAGATGGTCTTGATACACCATGATCCATTTGAACTGTCCTTGAGTCCTGGATTGCATCGACTTGTGCTCTGGAGTTGAAGTCTTTAGAGATGATTGGCTTTACTACGGTCCCTTTTGTTCTAGCTCTATTACACTTCCGCTGGCATTCAAGACACAAGTTCTTGAAGAGGGTCAATGCTTTATTGTTTGAATACCGTGAAGACCATGCTTTTCGATAAATAAGTATAATTATGTTGTGACTGAACTACACTCAACCTTTGATCCTGCTGTATTTTATATACCATAAGAAGACATATCTATTAAAATCTGACTGACTTTAAAAGTAATATCAATATTTCAGTAATTCAAATGATTTAAGTAAATATGTATAATTTTGTTTCTTAAATTTCAGGAATTATGTATAATTACTGAAAATTTCAGTAAATATAAATAGTTCCTGAGTGAATCAGATATTATACATAATTACTGAAATTTTCAGTAACTATACATATTTACTGATTATACATATTTCCTGTAACATATACATGTTTAATTGATTATAACACGTTAATGTTACATCACACCCAACCTTACTCTGCATACAGTCAAGTCTGTTGAAGTCATCATATAGAATTGTAACATTACTACAGGCCAATAATTCGTTAATCATATTAATTTAAGTATGTAAATCCAGACGATGTTATTGGGAATACCACAACCAAAGTGGGTTATATAATTTTGGACTTCTTGACAGTCCGTCGTTCGTGTTAATATGTTTTCAACTTATAGAATGGAATACAAGTCCGGACTGAAGACACCCGTCTACGTCTGGATTGTCTGGTTCAGACTATTAATTACAGCCCGAGGTCATTTGGCTGGAAAATTGCTGAGTGCTAACCAGCCTCCCATTATTCTCAAGGAATATCCTATCTATGTTAGATATTGTTCACTGTCGGGAATTTCGGGTCGGAATATTTATAGGTCTCCACTAACCAAACTTGTCATAAGAGGTGACTGAAATGGATCGGCGACGTGCCTGAATGCAAGTCCTCGTGTCCAAGTTGGGTGGCTAGATGCTCATGATCGCTGTTACTGGAGTTTCCGGATTATTCGCAGATTGCCTTAATGCAGTTGGAGTCGGGATGAGTATAATGATATACTGTCGATATTGTTTGTACAGTACAAAGATGAAGTTGAAGACGCAGTTAATCTGTCTGCAGATTGTGTTTTTGCTGATATCCCGTGAGTATGATACATCTTGGTTGTAATTTCACAAAAAGGTCAACCACACCAATATGTTGGTGGTATTTGATACAGCTGATATGAAAACTGCCGACAAAACATAATACTTGGATTTCTATCGACATTCGCAGTGACTGCAATAGTTTTACTTGAACCAGCACTGTCGACTGATTGCCGTCGTTGATTGTTCTTGAAGAATTCTACTTGCAGTCACGCCTGGGTATGCCATAACCTTCTATCACTACACGGACGAAGTTGCGGCAGATGCTATAGAACGCAGTGGCTTCATACGACAGAGCACAAACCCGAGATATGCTCATTTTGGAACTGGTTGGTATATTATAAATATATCATGTTTACCACTGTTATACATCATGTTTACCACTGTTATATATCATGTTTACATATGTTATATATCATGTTTACATATGTTATATATCATGTTTATATATGTTATGCATGATTTATAACAGTTGTAAACATGATACATAACAACTGTTTTACATCATGTTTACAAATGTTATACATTATGTTTACAACTGTTACATATGTCATGTTTACAACTGTTATACATCATGTTTACGAATGTTATACATTATGTTTTACAGACAGACAGATTGTATTGGTACTTATGGCCAGGAGGCCAACAGCACAATGTTAATATATAATGGTGTGCACAGTAAGAGCGCTGCCATGTAATACGACGTAATTAGCACATCGTACATGGACAATGTTATGGGAAATTGTCGATTTGATCTGTTACGATTAATATGTTATAGTAATAAGGCTAACTTGTACAGTAATTGCACATCATTCGTTGTTAAAACAGCAATAAAGTTTTCTTTTGATGGTTGTCTACATGAATATAATGGTAAGTATTTATATCTTAAACATGAATATTGAGGACATTCTAAAAGTACATGATATTCGTCCACTGTGAGGTTACAATGATCACAAGTAGTAATTTCATCGTACGGGTGTTTAGATAATCTTGCAGCTTTTATCTTAAAATCATGGCCATTACATTTGCACATGGTTACAAATCTGCGTGGATGGATAGATGCTAAAGACAATTAATACAATTCAGGTTTGATAAAGTATTTAAACTTAGCACTGTAACTAATACTACTTGAAGAGTGAGTGAGTGATTTCTAATTTAACGTCACATCGGGAGTATTTCAGCCCTATAGTGACGAGAAAAAAATTTGGTTTGCCTATAAGAAATATCTGTCACAAAGGACAGTGAAACACACAATTTGAGTCTAAAAACCAACCATTTCAAATGATAAAAGACTTTATTCAACACAAAGATCAATATTTCATGTAATGCCATTACAATACGAGCTATAGACCACCAGTCACCAAAGCTAGACCACACTACTTGCAGAACGAACATCCTGAAACCATTCCTGCTGGTATCTTTACATCGTTGTTTGAACAGTTTTAAAAATCTCCATCTTGTGCTATCCATACATGGCCAAATCCACATTGAAACAATAATTCACGCACAGATTACATTATGTTTTCATCATGTTTAGAAATGTTATACATCATGTTTACAGATGTTATCTATCATGTTTAGAAATGTTATACATCATGTTTACAGATGTTATCTATCATGTTTAGAAATGTTATACATCATGTTTACAGATGTTATCTATCATGTTTAGAAATGTTATACATCATGTTTACAGATGTTATCTATCATGTTTAGAAATGTTATACATCATGTTTACAGATGTTATCTATCATGTTTAGAAAAGTTATACATCATGTTTACAGATGTTATATATCATGTTATACATCATGTTTACAGATGTTATATATCATGTTTACAAATGTTATATATCATGTTTACAGATGTTATATATCATGTTATACATCATGTTTACAGATGTTATCTATCATGTTTAGAAATGTTATACATCATGTTTACAGATGTTATCTATCATGTTTAGAAATGTTATACATCATGTTTACAGATGTTATATATCATGTTATACATCATGTTTACAGATGTTACCTATCATGTTTAGAAATGTTATACATCATGTTTACAGATGTTATCTATCATGTTTAGAAATGTTATACATCATGTTTTACAGATGTTATCTATCATGTTTAGAAATGTTATACATCATGTTTACAGATGTTATCTATCATGTTTACAGATGTTATATATCATGTTATACATCATGTTTACAGATGTTATATATCATGTTATACATCATGTTTACAGATGTTATCTATCATGTTTAGAAATGTTATACATCATGTTTACAGATGTTATCTATCATGTTTAGAAATGTTATACATCATGTTTACAGATGTTATCTATCATGTTTAGAAATGTTATACATCATGTTTACAGATGTTATCTATCATGTTTAGAAATGTTATACATCATGTTTACAGATGTTATATATCATGTTTAGAAATGTTATACATCATGTTTACAGATGTTACATATCATGTTTAGAAAGTTATACATCATGTTATACATCATGTTTACAGATGTTATATATCATGTTATACATCATGTTTACAGATGTTATCTATCATGTTTAGAAATGTTATACATCATGTTTACAGATGTTATCTATCATGTTTAGAAATGTTATACATCATGTTTACAGATGTTATCTATCATGAAATTTAGAAATGTTATACATCATGTTTACAGATGTTATATATCATGTTATACATCATGTTTACAGATGTTACATATCATGTTTAGAAATGTTATACATCATGTTTACAGATGTTATATATCATGTTTAGAAATGTTATACATCATGTTTACAGATGTTATCTATCATGTTTAGAAATGTTATACATCATGTTTACAGATGTTATCTATCATGTTTAGAAATGTTATACATCATGTTTACAGATGTTATATATCATGTTATACATCATGTTTACAGATGTTACATATCATGTTTAGAAATGTTATACATCATGTTTACAGATGTTATATATCATGTTTAGAATTGTTATACATCATGTTTACAGATGTTATCTATCATGTTTAGTTACCTATCATGTTTAGAAAATGTTATACATACATGTTTACAGATGTTATCTATCATGTTTAGATGTTAAATGTTATATCACATCATGTTTACAGATGTTGTTATCATGTTTAGAAATGTTATACATCATGTTTACAGATGTTACATATCATGTTTAGAAATGATACATGTTACAGATACATCATGTTTACAGATGTTATATATCATGTTATACATCATGTTTACAGATGTTATCTATCATGTTTACAGATGTTATACATCATGTTTTACAGATGTTATATATCATCATTTAGAAATGTTATACATCATGTTTACAGATGTTACATATCATGTTTAGAAATGTTATACATCATGTTTACAGATGTTATCTATCATGTTATACATCATGTTTACAGATGTTATCTATCATGTTTAGAAATGTTATACATCATGTTTACAGATGTTATCTATCATGTTTAGAAATGTTATACATCATGTTTACAGATGTTACCTATCATGTTTAGAAATGTTATACATCATGTTTACAGATGTTATCTATCATGTTATACATCATGTTTACAGATGTTACATATCATGTTTAGAAATGTTATACATCATGTTTACAGATGTTATCTATCATGTTATATATCATGTTTACAGATGTTATCTATCATGTTATACATCATGTTTACAGATGTTATCTATCATGTTTAGAAATGTTATACATCATGTTTACAGATGTTATCTATCATGTTTAGAAATGTTATACATCATGTTTACAGATGTTATCTATCATGTTTAGAAATGTTATACATCATGTTTACAGATGTTATCTATCATGTTTAGAAATGTTATACATCATGTTTACAGATGTTACATATCATGTTTAGAAATGTGGGCTGAGGTGTAATAGGGTTTAGGATTGTTTAAGGTTACTGCGCGTTTAGAGCGACTTGCAATCCCACGTGTGTCTGAGAGAATGTGCATGCGTGTGTGCATGTTAAGTACATATTTGTGTGACTGTCTGTAATAGTTCTGACTAATACCGGTGATAAACCAACAAGATGTGCATACTATCAGAAATAACAAACTTTTATATCTTGTATGAAAACCTGTTCGTATGAAGGAGAATTAGACTTGATCGTTACCAAGCTGTCATTGTTTGAACTTATAACGAGTAGGTAAATGTTGGTTATCCACGTTTTAGGGAACTTTTTCTTTTTCTTGAACATAGGCATGTCTTTGATCAAAGCTGATTTTCTTAGGAGATGTAGTACAAGCAGACAGACTGCAACTCCCCAGCTTCAAGGCGGCCAATGGCGATGTTTCGATCGGCGGCACTCAATCGTAGCATGACCATGTCCTCTTTTCCAGGCAGAAACGAAGACAAAATTAAACACAACGTTTGCCTTTTTATAGTGATGGATACCGAATAGTTTTCCGCTTACTTGCACGTGTATTTTGCTCTACATGTTTACTTGGTGACGTTTTGGCGAATATTTCTTCAAACGCTTCTATAACAAGGGAAAAAGTTAAAATTGACGCAATCACACAAAGATGATGTTTTGGAAAGAAATATATGTAGTATATTTGTATGTTTTTTGCCGCAGCTACATGAGCCCAATATTCTCAAAATCACCTATGCGTTTCTTTTTTTTGTATTTGATCGTGTCAGAAATGCAAGCGACAGATCATAGAAATGCTTCTTAGATATTTGAACATATCAAACAATTATTTAAATTAACTTTTGTTTCCTGTGTAGCATCAGCTGGTCCTTGTTTTACTCTGTCTTTGTAGTTAAATACGAAGGAGCCTGATTGTGTATTGAGGACGTGTAGGGGTCTTGCGGCGAAAAGAACTATACACATGGAAAGAAGTATCGCAACACCCCATAGTTTTTTTAGTATCAATATGTTAACATCAGTAACTACAGCAAAGGAACTTATCCAAACCTCCATGTAACTTACTAACTGGATAAACTGACCCTGAAGGAATAATCAAATGACATCTCTTAACGCAAAGGAACGAAACAATGTAGTTTTATTCAGAGAAGCAAACATGGCAAAACTGACTCATTTTGTAGCGCTGATACTGTGGTTTTATGACTTTAAGAAGTGCGGTCATTTTCAAGATTCTGGCATACAGTCCTCAAGAAATCACATAAGTATGAAGGACCAAGTGCATTCTGATGTAACCTCTGCCAGCTGTAATAACATACCTGGCCCTCCTCCTCTGTCACACTACCAGACGTTATAGTTGACGTCGAGGTATTGCACACCAATCTAGTCGTGCTTCTTTGTGCTCACACAACGTCTAATAGGTCGTCTGACTCAATCAATCAATCAATCAGTCATCCTTTTTATTACCATTAGTTTACAAAAACATGCAAAGCATCATAAGGAGATATTTTTCAAAAATATATCACTTTTAGACTATGGCTTGAAACAAATCCAGCAATCATGTCATATTGACAGACATTCTGATGGAAAGAAATTTACATAGATTTCTTAATTGCTTTACATTATGAGTTTCAAATAGGGCTGAAATTTTATAATAGTTATGATTGTTTACAAAATAGTTCTTTAAATACATATTTCTGGATGCAGTAAATTATTACATTGAAATAAGTAATGAAATTCATCTCCGATTTGGGAGGGACTTGATGGACAAAATCGTTTATTTGAAGGAATATTTTCGTAGCGACCTGTTTCAATAGGTAATTTATGGTTGGCAGTTTTAAATTTGATTAAAATATTACAGTGCTTTGTTCCCAATAAAGGGACCGTTCATAATTTATGGCAAGGGGGTGGGTGTGGGCTGGGGGTGATGATGTTTTTTTATGGAGAAGCACGTACAATGTGAGTGACCCCCTGCATGTCATGTACAAAATCAATGTACAAAATCCCCCCCTCCCTCTTCCGATATATTTTTTAGCATAATTTTTGAATATATTTTCATGTACAAAACTGCTACTCCCCCTAGTACATGTGTAAAAATTTGATGACTTCCCTACCTCCCCAGAACAAAATGGGTGACCCCCTCTTAAAATCATCATCGCCACCACGCGTGATAGTAGAGCAAGCTGAACGCAAAGGCAGTAAAGTATAACAGTCGGTCCAACACAGTAATGTGCAACAATTTGTTGAACACATGACTCTAATAGTGAAGGAAACAGTAGACTCTAATAGTAAATGAAACACATGATAGTAGACTCTAACAGTAAATGAAACACATAACTGTAGACTCTAATAGTGAATGAAACGAATGACTGTAGACTAACAGTGACTGAAACAGGAAATTGTGTGCGTGTCTGGGGATTTAAGTCGACCGTTTTCAGATTAATGTATATAAACGCATATCGATCATCTCCTACAGGGGATATTAAGTCTAATGTAGGAGATGCTATAACCTTCGTAGGAGATACTAAGTCCTACGTAGGAGATACTGAGTCCTACGTAGGAAATACTATGTCCTACGTAGGAGATACTAAGTCCCTACGTAGGAGATAGTAAGTCCTACGTAGGTGATATTAAGTCCTACGTAGGAGATGCTAAGTCCTACGTAGGAGATATTAAGTCCTACGTAGGAGATACTAAGTCCTACTTGGGAGATATTGAGTACTACGTAGGAGATAGTAAGTCCTACGTAGGACTTACTATCTCCTACGTTGGACTTATTATCTTCAACGTAGTACTTAATATCTCCTACACACACACACGTAGGAGATATTAAGTACTACGTAGGAGATACTAAGTCCTATGTAGGAGATAGTAAGACCAAAATATTTTTTCACCGTGGCCCTACTACGCTTCCGTAGTTATTGGGTTGTTGAAAAATTGAAGTGATTGATCAGAAATTCTATGTTGAACGGCATTTTTGAACCAAGAAAAGGAAACTATAAATACTCGCTCGACAGGCGATTTCGTACCGTTCATTTTGACAAACGATGATGTGGAAGCCAATCTGTTTTGAACACTCAACCTGACATGAACGGATGAAGTCTAGTGATTCTAAGAAGGGCACGTTATCGAGCTGGAGGAACAGGCTACTGAAACTTAATATTTGCTTAATGACGGGTACACGTATTGCGATTTATTACCCATATGGGAAGGTGGCCACACGGTAGTAGTTTCCTGTAAGTCCAAAGGGAGGTTACACCTTTTGGTCAACGTGTAATGGCTACCTTACAAAGAAACTGCTGTTTTCAATTTAGCGTTTTTAGATCGAAAACTGATATGGGTAATATACTACCCATCAAAAGTTTAGACTCACTAGTGTATATGTAGCCACTTACTTCATTCAACCGTTCTGAACTAGATTTTGCAAAATATTCCATTCAGTTTAAAGGTACTGTTTACACATGAACTGATGTATTGTAAAACAAATTTGTAACGTTGAAAAGATTATTGTCATGGGTTCAATAAATGATAAAAATCAGTGAAAATTGACGATTTCTTAACAATCCTTTACACTAAAACGCAGCTGTTCACATGCATGATATCTCCACATGCTTTTCAGCAATTTGATGCATGATCCTCGTGCAATTCATCTGCATAAGGTTTGCAGTTGGTTCCTCCAACTTAGTGGAAAAATCCATCTTCGATGTAACCACATATATATACATAACATATAGTGAGTGCTTTAGGTGAGTCTAAACTTCTGATGGGGTAGTATATAAACCAATGCGTGACGGGGAATGACAGATTATCATTCCATCGTTATATTAATTTTGTAATTAGGGACCGTTCATAATTTATGGCTTGGGAGGGTGGGGGTGATGTACAAAGTAAGTGACCCCCCTCTGCATGTCATCTAAAAAATAAATTTTTAAGCATATTTTTTTCATATTTAATGTACAAAATTGCTGACCCCCTTTGTACAAATTGCTGAGCCCCCTACCTCCCCAGCACAAAATGGCACCCCCCTTAAAATCATATCCCAGACACACACACGCACGCACGCACGCACGCACGCAAGCACGCACACACACACACACATACACCAGCCATAAATCATGGACGGTCCCTTATCTCGCTAAGGCTCGAGAAGTCATTAATTAATAATTCGGGAACGATAATCTGCCATTAACCGTTACCCTGTAGTTATTGTCTAAGTACTTTTTCCATGTGTATATTTGTATCAGCAATCTGTGATAATTTCAGGAGTGTATGGTACCGGAATGAGTCCTGACCACGGCAGGGAGGCGATCGCTAAAAACAACTATCAAGGCGGATGGCAGGGT
The DNA here is from genome assembly GCF_003918875.1 of Haliotis rubra. NCBI lineage: Eukaryota > Metazoa > Mollusca > Gastropoda > Lepetellida > Haliotidae > Haliotis > Haliotis rubra. The sequence continues at coordinate 660,964 of NW_025766970.1, forward strand.
AACTTGAACAGGGGAAAAGTGGATTATGCGTTCAAGTTTGACTTGCCCACGTCCAAGGTGACGAATGAATCAAAGAATCGTGATATTCTCCTTTACAAAGGCGATCTCTCTCTCTCTCAAGACCAACCCCTATAAGCGTATACGTGTGCAATAGACAGCGCCGCTAATATTATTCGTGACAACTGAGCTTTCTTCGACAATACTGTTTTATCTTGATAAAACGATTTTAGAAAAACAATTCGGTACACTATTCTTCGCCACAATTACTATGTCAAATGCCTTGACTGAATACGAAATGAATACCAATATTATTAAATAAATAGCCAATACATATTAACACCTGTTGTTTGTTACTTTGTCTTCCGCCTTAGATAAAACTGTATGTTGTGATTTTAGAAAAACGAGTTTGACCATTCGTTTCTGTTTCTATGGTGAACTGGACCCAGGGGTGCTGTTGGTTGAGGTGTTGCAGGAGGGTTGCTGGGTCTTGGTCTTGTCGTAGAATGACAAACGTGTCATCGACCTTCCTGTACCAGCAGGTATGTTACTAAAGTTCATCCCAACCACACCACTTCGCAACTCAGACGACTTCATCACCAACATTGAAAAGGGACTCCAACAACTAGCGCCAGGAGGAAAGATTGACTACTTACGCCACCAGATAACAGATATCCTTGCCAGAGCCAGCCCAAAGACCCAGCAACCCTCCTGCAACACCTCAACCAACAGCATCCCCGTGTCCAGTTCAACATAGAAACAGAAACGAATGGTCAACTTCTTTTTCTAGATGTCCTCGTAACCAGAACCCCAGCTAACAAGATCCAAACTAGTGTCTTCAGAAAGCCAACCCACTCCGACCTATGCATTCATGTTGACACCAACCACCCCTTGAGAACCAAAACAGGTATAATCTCAACCCTCATGAGACGAGTCATCAACCTCTCCTCCACATGTCTTAATGCAGAAATTCAGCACCTCCACCATGTTTTCACCAAGTTCAACTACCCGTCAAAGCTAGTCGATAAAATTATCAACACCACCCATCACTCAACAAGAAAACTGGCCACCAACAAAACTGAACCAGCACCTATTCGTATTTCTCTCCTCTTTATAGGAAGACCTCCCACCACATCAGTCGTCTCCTGAAGCGACAAGCAGGCATCGAAACCCACTTTACCAGCTCTACACCACTGAAACCCTACTGAAAGCTAATGGTAGGAACACCTCAAAACGACAACATCAACCCAAAGGCGTTGTGTACAGAATCAACTGTCCCTATCACAACGTAATTTGGGACATTGTAGAGATATGATCGAAAAACCTCCAGCACTTCACCAAAAGAAAACTTGCAGAAGCAGTTCAAATCCGGAGACATAAGCCCTCAATCAACAGAGATCAGGGATATCTCATCCCATCTGCATTCAATGAACTTATAAAAACAACAGATTAGAGCACTCCAGCTATCATTGCTAATTAATCTTATCAGCCATGTATATATTGTTTCTGCCTCATGGACTATTGGCTTCCTCTTATTGTCACTACATCAATACTCAAACTAACAAAAAAATCAGGCAAAGCTCTGACGGGAACTACTCTTAAGACAAATAACAAATGGATAAACCTTTTCCCCTCAAGAGATCTCGTCCTTGTGCAGTAGACACATTGCTGCAGAGTGAGTGAATGAGTGAGTGAGTGAGTGAGTGAGTGAGTGAGTGAAACTGACGTACGACGTTACTCCAGCATCCTGTCGCTATGGTAAGAACAGGTACACTATACAGGCAGGTATATTATTTAATGTGTGTGTGTGTGTGTTTCAGACAACGCACCCTGTCCTTGTTATGAGCGGGCTCCAAACTGCTCCAAACTTTTTGTACACTAAAAGTAATGATGGACGTTGTTCTGGTGACGTATACTTTGCCATAGTATCGATGAAAATGTTATGAAATAATTCTAAAACACCCCCCCCCCACCCCCGTCTTGGATTTCTACAGTAAATGTATGGTGAGTCGCCAAGCAGTGATGGAGGCCAGTTGGTAGTGATTGCCAGGCCAGGCCCCGGGAACCACGCAGGTATGATTGATTGCTTTGGGTGCGTTTCGTAGACATTTTAGGGATCATTCCTATTTTCGCTTTCTGTTTATCACCATAAATCGTTCAAGCCCAGCGACTTTACCAGAAAACATTTGCTGATCAACGAGGAAGGGAACCTTCTTGGTGTGTTGACATTCATCTATAAAAGCACGCCTTTAGAATATGTGACTTCAGTTACCCGTAAAGATGAGGGTTAGAACTGTCTTCAGCAACCCATGCGTGTCGTAAAAGGCGACTAATGGGATCGGGTGGTTAGGCTCGTTGACACATGCCATTATATCATTCTGTTGATCACTGGATTGTCTGGTTCAGACTCGAGTATTTACAGACCGCCGCCATACTGTTGGAATATTTCTGAGTGTGGCGTTAAGCAACAAACCAACCAACCAACCAACCAACCAACATGACTTCAGAGGAAACGACTAATTTAATGAAGGAATGGTATTTTCTGTATTTCAGAAGACAAGAAATGGCAAACATTACATTTTACCACTACACGGACGAGTCGGGGAAGGACGCTATCGTCAGGGAAAAACTAATACGCCAAAGTGATGGAGCAAGGGATGCCCTGTATGGGCCAGGTGGGTCACAAATAACAAAAATATACTAGGGACATAAATAAACTGTGCATACAAAAATTTAAAATCTAAATTTATCAAACCTGTGTAGACACATAAGGATTTAAACTCAGAGATTAGTGACATGTATCCAACATGCATGCACGTGCCACGTTCCGTGACGTCAGTGGGTTCGTCCTTGAGACGTGCAATACGTTGTTGCACGTGCATTCCGGGAAAGAGAAACAGAGCAAATGAATGCCACACAATACTGTCACTTTGGAAAGCTCAACCCCTGCCCTTGCGATCGTTCAAAAAATTAAACGGCTATTGAAACGCATAGCATGCCAAAGCTCACGTCTGCACAACGTCATGAGGCCATTGGGATGGTCCGTGGGGGAATGTCTCAACGACAAGTGGCTGCACATTTCCACTGCCACCGGAACACCATTTCTGCACTGGTGAGACGCTACCAGAACACAAATGACGTCATCGATCGGCCACGTTCTGGACGTCCACGTGTAACAACGCCAAGACAGGACAGATGGATAAGGGTGACCCATCTTCGCCACAGGTTTCAGACTGCAGTGATGACTGCCCGAACCATCCCAGGACTTCGCCGTATCCACCCCAACACAGTTCGACAACGTTTACGTCATCACGGGATCAGACCACGACGTCCCGCCATACAGCCTATCCTGACACAACGTCATCGACAAGCTCGCCGAATGTGGTGCCGAAATCATGTCCGCAGACCCTTGTTTTGGTGGAGAAATGTTGTTTTTACAGATGAGTCCAGGTTTAACATTTCCCATAGTGATGGACGTCAACGTGCCTATAGACGCGTGGGAGAACGTTATGCACAGGCCTGTGTCTTGGAGAGGAATCGCTTTGGTGGTGGTTCCGTGATGATTTGGGGTGGAATAACAGCACGCCAAAGAACTCCTTTGGTGATTGTTCAGGCAACTTAACTGGTGTGGGCTACAGGGATCAGATTCTTTCGACCTGTGGCAATTCCTTTCTGCAACGTCATGGCCCTGGGTTAACATTCCAACAGGACAATGCCCGCCCTCATACGGCAAGGGTTGCTATGGATTTCTTGCAACACCACAACGTTGACTTACTGCCTTGGCCTGCAAATTCACCGGATCTCTCCCCGATAGAGCATGTTTGGGACGAGATGGATCGACGTCTACGCCGTCTTCCTCATCCGCCAGATAACGTCCTTGACCTTGCAACAGAACTTGAGAGAATCTGGCGTGACATCCCACAAGCCTTCCTTGCACGTTTGATAGGCTCTATGCGTCGTCGATGCACTGCTGTTCTCAATGCCGATGGTGGACATACCCGTTATTGAGCTTGTGACATGGTCGTTTGACCCCTGTCCCGCTTGTGGACTCGTGACGTCATTGTGATTGACTTTTCATATAAATTGAAATTCTCCCGACTTGTTATGGTCTCATGATCCCTCCATTAAAGTTTATATGTACCTTTGACATTGTTATCGTAATTTATCAACTGGGATAATATTTTGACAATGCACAGTTTCTTTATGTGGCTAGTATATAATAAAGATTCTGAAGTACGCATCCATCCGTTTTCTCTTGTATGTGTATAAATTCTACAATTGCCTTGCAAAGCAACTTCTATTATATATATATAAGGTACTCATTTGTAGGGGTGTACGGAACAAACCTGGCTCCTTCTGAAGGACTCGGAAAACAGCCTGGAACAACTGGGATGGTGCTGTCAACACTCTCTTATTTTGTTACTTCACTCAACAGTAAACATTGATCTTTCATCGTTGTCTGTGTCGTATTATATATTTAATACACTACGTCAATGTTTTGTGTATATCTAATGGTGCATCTGAATCGTAAACAACAGGATGCTGAAACAGCAAAACAATATTGATCCAGTTACACAGTTTAACCGGAACTGGAACTATACAAATTACCCAAAATTGTAAATAATATAAATGATGCCAAAAAAATTCTGGTATGAACTTAAAACACTAAATCCTAAGAAAAGCCAAAATAATAACATTGAAATCGACGAATGGTTCAATTACTTTCAGTCATTATTCTCAACCTCTGATAACAACCCAGATCCAAATAGACAAGACTATGTGAACGATACTGAGTCTACTCATATTACAGGTGTAGCCCCCGACATATTGGATGCCCCAATAAGTAGAGATGAAATACTTAACAGTATACAACATCTAAAGTGTAACAAGTCACCAGGATTAGACAACATCCTCCCGGAATTTTCAAACATTCATCTGATCTTTTACTTCCATATCTTGAGCTTATTTTCAATATTATCCTCGACACTGGGAACTTTCCTGAATCTTGGTCAGTTGGCATTCTTGTTCCAGTCTATAAACAGGGTGACCCTAAAGATACCAATAACTACCGTGGAATAACTGTACTTAGTATATTTGGCAAGTTATTTACTTACATTATCAACAAAAGATTAGTTAAATGGACTGACGTCATGGATCAGATATACGAGGGTCAAGCGGGCTTTAGGGAGGGATATACAACAACAGATAATATCTTTATACTGTATAGCCTAATACAAAGATACCTCAGCTCAAAAGGTGGAAAGTTCTACGCACTATTCGTTGATTTTGCAAAGGCTTTCGATTCTGTGCAGCGGGATAAACTATGGAGACTTCTACAATCGCACGGTCTTAGTAGTAAAATGAATAAAATGTTGAAGAGTATATACGAAAATGTTAAAGTGTGTGTAAGGAATCAGCATGACTTATCTGAACCTTTCATTAGTGAACTAGGTGTGAGACAAGGCTGTATTTTGAGCCCTTTCCTTTTTACGTTTTTCATTAATGAATTAGCAATACAAATATGTGACACATGTACGAATGGGATTCAACTACACCCAGATACAATACAACTATTTCTGTTACTCTTTGCCGATGATATTGTACTATTTTCTAGTACTGTTAGCGGTTTACAGAAACAAATAGATGAATTAGACACATTTTCTGACCAATATAAATTGTGTGTAAACAGAGACAAAACCAAAATTATCGTCTTTAAGAAAGGTGGCAAACTCTCTAAATTAGAAAAATGGTATTATAAAGGGCAACTACTCAAAACTACCAGTGTTTATAAGTATATGAGTGTCCCGCCCCGGCAAACATGCAATACAGACTAACTTTTAATTTGTTGAAAATATCATATGATGCACCGTTTTGGTCAGTATGGTAATTTATGTATATGAAGGAAATCTAAGTGAGAAGTCCTCTGAAAGCTGACAATTTAGGAAAATCTTATCACACACATTGACAGAAGATATTGGCCCTCTGATGAGAACAGCTGTACCAACAATGTCAGGTCGACATTGTATTCATTCCACTAAAGGAAAAACGCAACTGGTCGCTCACAATATTATGATACGTTATATAGCTTTGATTCGACCACGTCATCCCGTCACATGTTCTGAGCGTGTCCTTTGTATCACGCAGGTTTTATGTATTTCTTGGGGCGCGTTTTGTAGAAACTGTGAGGGGTTATTGCTATTTTCACTTTCTGTTTGTCACCATAAATCGTTCAAACTAGCGACTTAAATACAAAGCATTTGCTGATGGACAAGGAAGGGAACGTTCTTGGTGTGTTTAAATACATATGCATGTTCTTCTAGAACATATCAAAGGCATACATGATGAGCAGTTGCACTGTATAGAAAACGTTTTATGTCCTGTCACACATTGTTTTGGAAACATTTTGACAGTCGGACAAGTATGAAGTTGTAGGAGAACATGGCGGATTCTTACAAACTCTTGAGCTTTTTGATTGCAAGTCATGTACATCTAAGAACGACATAGGTTATAAGATAACAAAGGTGGTATTTTATTACTATTGTAGTTCTTACATATATATTCGTACGCTCTCCCCATCTTGGCGTTCAATAACCTGTTGAAGGAGTGAGCGTATACTCTTAAACGTTCTGTTCCCCTTTATAAAGAAGTTGGCAACCACGCATTCTCTCTTGCACGCGTATAGATTCTACAAACCTATTTCAAAGTCACTTCTCATATATAAGCTCCCACACTTCGATAATCTTTTGCAGTGTTGTAATGTTTACTCATTCCAGTGTAACTGTTTGTAGCTGTGTACTTAACAACGGTGCCTCCTTCTGCAGGACGCAAGAGAATAGCCTGGAACAATTGGGATGGTGCTGTCAACGCGCATGCTGATGAAGGCATCATGGGCAATCAGGGTGGAGGTACCTGCCGTCATGGTTAAAGTGTTCTGTCAAATCCGTTCCGAGATATCTTGATTTACACTGCCGGTGATCTTCTACTTCTCAATTACGAGGCCATCAAAGTTGCCTGAACGAGGAACGAAGGAGAAAACCCGGTATAAAAAATATAATTCAAGTTTCATATATTCAAAATTCTATAAGAAGATTAAGCTACAGATGGAGATAATCTGAAAACCACAGATGGATATGTATAACGCTCAGCAATAAAAAAACATTGAAAATTGACATGTCAAGCAAAGAATAGAACACAACAATTATTCTGCTGTATGCATATGTCACTTTGGTTGTCTTAGGTTTTGTTACTATCGATACTCAACAGTAAACATTGATCTTGAAATTTTCTTATCGTCGCCTGTGTTGTTGTATTATATATTTGATACACCGTGTCAATGTTTTGTGTGCATCTAATGGTGCATCTGAACCGTAAACAACAGGATACTGAAACAGTAGCAAAACAAATATACATGTTGATCGAGTTAAGCCGGAACTGGAACTATACAAATTACATTCAAAAATGAGAATATCTAACTGAAAATAGGTATAGGGTATTTCATGTTAAAGTATTTGTATAAGTAACTACTTTCATGTTTGATGTTCTTCATAATCTATACACCTGATATAATGTATATATGACACAATGCTAAACTTAACAGTGGTTTTTGCCATTTAACGGTTTTAAATCATAAAAGGCAACCCCGAGATGACGTGAAACAGGGTTAAACGCTGTTCTCAAGATTATTGAGTCCATATAGGAGTGTGTACGTGCGTCTATGTACCTTTGCATGTGTGTATGTACTTGTCTTTGTGTGTGTGCATGCATGTGTGTGTGTATGCTGTTAACAGTGGTCCGGACTTATACATCCGTAGATTACTCATCTAACCATACTGAGATACCAGTTTACCCTGGACACGCCACTCACACACTGTATACTATCTCCGGTCACACCAATTCTTATTTATCCTCTTATTTGGAACTACAACTAGGATAAAAACAAGTTTATCAATCTTTTTAAGTCAGTTAGTTTGATGGTGCCAGGGGTCGAACCACTGAAGTGCCGCTGTCCAAGCAGGCGTTCTATTCACTAGATCATGAGGGTGCTCGTCGACAAGGAATAACTTGGTGACTGTCCTGAACCTGACAAAGAGACGGCTATCGATGACTTGGAGATCTTACGTGCGATTCCCGACACGATGTGTCTTTTGGGCACGTGAGAAAGCTACTGAAATCAGAACTGAAATCGAAAAACAAATGGCATAGGGGTTTGAATGTTTATGTTGCACTTTGGGTCCACAATGTCAGGTACGTGTATGCCATTCCGTTGTCATGACAATTTACCTTGCACTGATTAACAACATGTGAATTTTATTTCTACTGTTGAACAATGACTCTTTTGGTGCACTGAACAAATGTGATATTATAATATACTAAGGGTATTTTGCAGTATATGTCATGCACAATCAGCAATGTAAGTGGATATATTTTGCTCCCACAAACACTTCACTGATGGTCCACGTACCCCACTCGTGACAATATCTGGTCCAACATCTTATACGAGTATTGCCCTTCGTGATAGTTGTCAGTGGCAAGTTTATGTTGGGAAATGTTTGACCTACACTTCACCGATTAAATCTTCCAAACTCAATCGGCGTGTAAAATAATATTAAACTGATATGACACATTGAGTCTTCATTTGCTCGACCGAAGGGCACATGTCGTTGATTGCATGTAAAGCAAAATGAATTGAACAGTGTAATACACTGTCTAATTAAGGAATGGGTGTTCGAGTACACTCTCACATGTGGTGTCGTTGTGCGGTCTCAACTGAAATATACATGCAAATCACTCCCAGATCGAATATTTCCCATTACCCGTAAAAAACAAATTACTAAGGCTTACTCCACTATTTAAACATTTACAGAAATGAATAAAGTTGGGGTTGAGTATGTTAGATTTACGCATTTAGCAACCCCCTCCCACTACTGTTTACACAGTTGTCGCTTAGTCACTGAAAATATAATGGAAGCCTGGAACTCTGTTATGCGTTTTGAGGTACAGAAGTGAGTTAGTTTTAATGTAGATGAAAACAGGCCCTTAATCTCAGAGGCCACAGCCAGTGTTGCAGCAGTCCTCTTAGTTTGTATTATTCCATTTATGTGCATTAACGGTGTTTACCATACCTGCCAGATAGACATTCTGTTTGTCACTTAGTCGCGGGATGCACTGGCCTAACCATATAATGTCGATAACGATTAACGTTGCAGCTGGGTTTTGTACATGCGTTCCCCCACATTAAAGTAGGATTCAGGCATGAGCCAACGTGTGATCCTGCGCAGTGGAACTGTATACAACGTATCTAGCAACACCTATTTCTGTCTTCGTTAGTTACACAGCCAGGTGGCCAGGTGTGACGATGAGCTGTGTTAGGCTGATGTTCTTCTTTGCGGTTGCCTCCCTAATGTCATCAATTGTCTTGGGGAATCTAGATGACTGGAAACAAAGTCTGAAGACATTGAAGTCTCGTCTAGATCCGAAAGGACCACCGATCATCTCAAGGACACATGTTCCTTATGTGACTATCACACTTGGGCCGGTGCAAGTGCATGACCTAGATGATGCCAACCAAATTCTGAAATTAGGGTTCTTTGTAACCCTTGTCTGGACGGACGCAACTCTGACGTGGAATCCCTCGGATTACTCAGGTATAGACCGAGTGGAACTTGCAGTGCAGGAGCTATGGACCCCTAGTGTGATTCTGGGGAATAAGGCTTCGGGTGATGGCCCCTTGCAGACGTCATTGCCTATCACATTAACATGTGATGGTCGTCTTTTCTGGCAGAATGCGATGACAGTATCTGTCCTGTGCAAAACAGATCTGAGAAAATACCCTTTCGACAGTCAGATCTGTCCAGTGTGGTTTACTTCAGCAGTGGGATACAAGATCACCCTAGAACCAGAAATCACTGTGGGCGGTGACGGCTTGAACCTGCAAACCAATGGGGAATGGGAGACTGTAAACATTACATCGGCTAAAAGAACGTACACAGAAGAAGAAACTTACGAGCTAGTAACATTCTACATACATCTGTCCAGGAAGAACTTGTTCCACGTCTTGAACCTGGTTTTCCCAATGTGTCTTCAGTCTGTCCTCAACAGCTTTGTCTTTTTATTGCCGGCTAGCTCGGGGGAGAAGATGGGCTTTGTCATGTCAGTGTTTGTGTCGAACGCCCTTTTCCTAAGTCTAATCCACAACTCCACACCCTCCACTTCTGATTCTGTTTCCAACCTCTCTGTGTACCTCGTCATGGTCCAGATCCAAGGCTTTCTCGCCATCGCTGCCACTATCTTGGTCCAGAATGTCCACCACCGCCGCCAGAACGTCCAGGACAACGGTGACCCCCAAGGATGCAGACAAGTGAAGGTCACGCCTCAGGACGACACTGATCGTGTCCCATCCGCACAAGGAGACGCTGAGACTGTTACGATCAGGAAGGTGCCACTGGATAGGATGCTCGATTATATTTTCTTTGTATGCTTCACGTGTTTCGGCATTGGCAGTCTCCTGACTCTTTTATATAGATGAGCGTTTGCCTATGAACTAAAAGACCAGCAGCAAATGTAGAATTCTACAATATAATCAGATGGTTGAAGAAAGGTGTGCACATGTGTTGAAATTAATACTGAGAGCTCTTCTTTGGGGCTGACAAGTGCTGGGAGCTAATTCGATACATCTGAAAAATTCCTCGATTGGGAAATGTGAATATAACTGTCAGATATTTATTTCATAGATGTTGAAATTGCAAGCTTTAATAGTTCTGTGTTTCATACCATGATTATCATACGTGAAGGTAAGATCCCTGTGGAGTAATTTGATCTGTACCTAGTCTCCTCAATTATGTTACTAATTCACTAATAACAAGACACATGCATTATACAGCTAATTTAAATACAGGCATTCCCAATAGCCATATATATGCTTCTATCTCAGAAATTTCTAATCGCATCAAATGTGCTACCGTCTCACTTATCACAAGACCACTCAATTATATTTACATCTGATTTATTCCCAATCGCCTCAATATTCTTTTATTTCACAAGACGTCTTAATTATACTGATATATCATTTTCCTAGTCGCATCCAACGTCTCACTTATTACAAGACGCCTGTATCATACTGACATCTCAGTTGTTCCTGATCACCTCTCGTCGGCTGCTATCTCACTTATTACTTTGTCTGCTATCTTAGTTACTGCTAACTGCCTGAATCATACTAATATCTCGGTTATTCGAATAGTCCTTGTTACTTGAAGCTATTCCTAATCACATCAAATATCCTACTTTCGCACCTATTCCCAGACGCCTGATTTTGACCGATAGCTCAATTACAGTTCAGTTAAACTATCATTTCAGTTATTTATAGACGCCTGAATTATACTGCTGTTCCAATCGACTTTTATTTGCTTGTTTCTATGAAATACTGTTTGTTACAATCATTCATGTTTTATATCGGTTTATGCTATAAATTATGATATTGTTAACGTTGATGCTTTTTGTGTTTAAACGTGTTTACTTTTGAGATATTTTGAAATAAATGTTCATTACATTTCTTCTTGATGTTTGCACAATATTCTTAAAGTCAATATCCCCATTTTGACATAAACACACAATATATCCAATCTACGAGTGCTTGGAGTAGCTATTTCTGTCACATACGAGTGAGTTAGGAAATCGGTTTAGAGTTGCTTGGAACAATTTCGTGCAGAGACATTTCTTTTTCTGAACTTTGATGTCTCTGCACCACATTCACTGAGGTCGACTTCATACTAGTCACACAGTTCACTCTTTTGCTGACAGTTGATTCTTCAGAGGATTAAACCTGAATACAATCACATTTCGAATTGGAACCCAAGATATTTTTAAAATAATTTGATCAATGAGAACAGTTGCTTTTAAACTTGGCCTTTCCCCAGAAGATTACATTGAGGATTGTGTGAAATGTCATGATATGAAATGTCTTTGAGCTTTGGAGTACTTCGGACTTTTGATCTTTACCAACATAGCCCTCGTTCTTACTGACGGCCAGCGTCAGCCGACGTCAGTAATTATATAACGTCATGGCTGACTCAGCATTTTACGACATAGTAACACATTAGGACATGCAGCTGCAGTGATAGACAGTTGATGTGAGAGATGTCGAAGTCATCACCACTTTGTGGAAACCTACTGGCACGGGTGTTACAGGCCAAGGATCATAGTCGAACCAACCATCTTGACGTAACTGCGGGACACACCTCTCTACCCGGCGAATACCCTATGCACATGTAAAACAACTCAAAAAACGATACACAATACTTAACTGTTGGTTAACTCATTTTATGCTACTTTAAAGAAATGCCTAGCTAGTGGATCATGCTAGTGGCTCGATATCTTCACCATGGTGCTTAGTCTGCCCTGCAGCTGAACTGGGCGGGATCCTGTTGAATGAAAACAGCTTTATCTCACTGTGGGAATGAGTGCATATTGTGTGCAGACCAATTGTATGGAAGTGACGTTTAGGACAAACATATATCATATAATTGCAAATCCATTACAGTGCTGGGTAACCTACCAGTAGCCCTTAAAGTGTAGGATTGAATGTATTTGAAGCTCATAAGTACGATGGTTGAATGACATGCTCTGAGCCTCGTGATCGCATATCTTCAAGGGCTGTCTGATGAGTTCTGAGCAGAACCGTTTTGCTGTGGACTTTACATGGTACATCCATAAAGCAACAGACACAGCTGAGCTGTTTGTTTGGCTGTGACAAGTCAGTAAAATGAGCAAGGGTATTGTGACTTTTAGATAATTGACAGACTTAAGGAACATACAGTGATCAAGTGCTTGCAGGCAAAGGGCTTACTTAACACTGACATATATACATAAAGATATAAATACAACTTTGGGGAAGGGTTCCACGTCCAATGCCACCCTTAAGAAGTAAGGAGCAACGTTTAAGCGTAGCAGAGATAACATTGAAGCTCTGTCCTGGACGACCTGTGACGCCAGCAACAGCAGAAATAGTACCGAGAATCCAGTGTATGGTGATGACCGACGGGTTCATTTCACTGCACCTTGACCTCTTGCAATGAAGAAAGTGTCAGTATTGGTTTCCAAAACCTCACACATTTACACATCATGACATCGGCAGAGAACGTTTTGGAAATCAGCGAGGATTTCACCTCTTCCAGACAAACGCCAATGGAGTCATTTAACATCTCCACCACCTGTACATTTTAAAAATAATAGTGTCACAATCCCGTCCATAATCACATGAAACCTGTGCTGAAACATGACTCCATTTAACGAATACAACTAAATCATACGCATGTATTCCTGAAGCACCGCCAAACAGTCATGATTCCAGGTGTTGGCCAAAAGTCAGTGCATCCTGTCCTACCAGAGGGAACAGTTATACACATGCACAGACAAGGCGACTGAATAAATGACACATGTATAAACATGTAAACAAATGGTACAAGATAAATAGGTAAATGCGTCAGACATACTTTTTCTCGACGAGAATACCATAAAACCTCTGGAAGTTTTAATTAATCATCTGTTCAAACAACCTTACGACAACAGCCGAAGTGGGCAAATCAGTGAAAGGAATTGGCTATTTGATGGCCACTGAGCGATATCATATCATCGATATACCTAAAGCTGAAGTTGAAACCTTTCATAATCCCATAGATTCGGAGGGGGTTGTGGGGTAGCCTAGTGGTTAAAGCGTTTGCTCGTCACGCCGAAGACCCGGGTTCGATTCCCCACATGGGCACAATATGTGAAGCCCATTTCTGGTGTCCCCCGCCGTGATATTGTTGGAATATTGCTAAAAGCGTCGTAAAACCATATACTCACCATCTCACTCATAGATTCGGAACTTGTATGGTCGCTTCATACCTCGGTGCTCATTAAGATATAGAATTACGATGAAATGTACAGTTAAGGGGGCTTGATTATGAATTGTGTACTATTGACTCGATAGACAGTTATGATTACTCAGTTGATAAGGACGCTTTTGTCATTGATATGTGAAATTATAGAATCACGTTATTAACGGGTAAGATAACAGTATGGAAAATATTGCAAAGGTGGTTTTTTCAAGAAATAATCATTTTGCTAGCAGTAAACATCGTCACTAAGATTTGATCACGTGTTTCAGCCCGGATATGAATCGGCTGTCTTGTATTATATTCAGCAGTCAATAGCAGTTTCAATACTGCATTGTTGAGTTCGTGTTGGGAAATATGGCAGACAGTGGTGATTCTTAGTCGGATAGTTATCGCCGCATTGATGTATTTTCACTTTACAAGTATTAGCACATATCGAGCAGGCATTCGTCAATTAATACTCGCGATATTTCGTGATTCTGTCTCTGATTCTGTTGGTGCGTCAAAAGGATGGAAATTCATGACTGGCCTGAGACTGTGGGGTGGCCTTAGTGGTTAAAGCGTTGGCACGTCAAGTCGAAGGCACGGGGTTGATTCCCCACATGTACCAAAATATTAGAGGTGTCATGATGAACATGTAGTATCATGTACCAAGATTAGAGGTGTCATGATGACCATGCAGTATCACCTACCAACATTAGAGGCGTCATGATGACCATGCAGTACCATGTACCAATATAAGAGGTGTCATGATGAGCATGTAGTATCATGTACCGACATTAGTGGTGTCATGATGAAGATATATTACCATGTACCAACATTAGAGGTGTCATGATGAACATACAGTATCATGTACCAACATTAGAGGTGTCATGATGAACATATAGTATCATGTACCAACATTAGAGGAGTCATGATGAGCATGTAGTACCATGTACCAATATAAGAGGTGTCATGATGAGCATGTAGTATCATGTACCGACATTAGAGGTGTCATGATGAAGATATATTACCATGTACCAACATTAGAGGTGTCATGATGATCATCTAGTATCATGTACCAACATTAGAGGTGTCATGATGAACATGTAGTATCATGTTCCAAGATTAGAGGTGTCATAATGAACATGTAGTATCATGTACCAACATTAAAAGTGTCATGATGAACATATAGTATCATGTACCAACATTAGAGGTGTCATGATGAGCATGTAGTATCATGTAACCACATAAGAGGTGTCATGATGAAGATATATTACCATGTACCAACATTAGAGGTGTCATGATGATCATCTAGTATCATGTACCAACATTAGAGGTGACATGATGACCATGTAGTACCATGTACCAACATTAGAGGTGTCATGATGAACACGTAGTCCCTTGTACCAGCATTAGAGGTGTCATGATGACCATGTAGTGTCATGTACCACAATTAGAGGTGTCATGATGAACATGTAGTATCATGTACCAACATTAGAGGAGTCATGATGATCATGTAGTACCATGTACCAACATTAGAGGTGTCATGATGAACATGTAGTCCCTTGTACCAGCAGTAGAGGTGTCATGATGACCATGTAGTGTCATGTACCACAATTAGAGGTGTGATGATGAACATGTAGTATCATGTACCAACATTAGAGGTGTCATGATGAACATGTAGTATCATGAACCAACATTAGAGGTGTCATGATGAACATGTAGTATCATGAACCAACATTAGAGGTGTCATGATGAACATGTAGTACCATGTACCGACATTAGAGGTGTCATGATGAACATGTAGTATCATGTACCAACATTAGAGGTGTCATGATGAACATGTCGTATCATGTACCGACATTAGAGGTGTCATGATGAACATGTAGTATTATGAACCAACATTAGAGGTGTCATGATGAACATGTAGTATCATGTACCAACATTAGAGGTGTCATGATGAACATGTAGTATCATGTACCGACATTAGATGTGTCATGATGAACATGTAGTATCATGAACCAACATTAGAGGTGTCATGATGAACATGTAGTCCCTTGTACCAGCATTAGAGGTGTCATGATGATCATGTAGTACCATGTACCAAGATGATTAGAGGTGTCACGATGAACATGTAGTATCATGTACCAACATCAGAGGTGTCATGATGAACATGTAGTAACATTAAACTACCCCGAAACTTCGCGTAAGCGTTTCTTTGCAGCAAGCCATGGCACGCATTGCAAAGGTGTGTTTCTGAACCTGAACAATAGCTAAACAATCTTTGTGTGCAGTTCACATTCAAAATCCCTGTATATGAGTGCCCCCCCCCCGGCAAACATGCAATACAGACTTACTTTTAATTTGTTGAAAATATCATATGATGCACAGTTTTGGTCAGTATGGTAATTTATGTATATGAAGGAAAACTAAGTGAGAAGTCCTCTGAAAGCTGACAATTTAGTAAAATCTTATCACAGACATTGACAGAAGATATCGGCCCTTTGATGAGAACAGCTGTACCAACAATGTCAGGTCGACATTGTATTCATTCCACTAAAGGAAAAACGCAACTGGTCGCACACAATATTATGATACGTTATATAGCTTTGATTCGACCACGTCATCCCGTCACATGTTCTGAGCGTGTCCTTTGTATCACGCAGGTTTTATGTATTTCTTGGGGCGCGTTTTGTAGAAACTGTGAGGGGTTATTGCTATTTTCACTTTCTGTTTGTCTTCATAAATCGTTCAAACTAGCGACTTAAATACAAAGCATTTGCTGATGGACAAGGAAGGGAACGTTCTTGGTGTGTTTAAATACATATGCATGTTCTTCTAGAACATATCAAAGGCATACCTGATGAGCAGTTGCACTGTACAGAAAACGTTTTATGTCCTGTCACACATTGTTTTGGAAACATTTTGACAGTCGGTCAAGTATGAACTTGTAGGAGAACTTGGCGGATTCCTACAAACTCTTGAGCTTTTTGATTGCAAGTCATGTACATCTAAGAACGACATAGGTCATAAGATAACAAAGGTGGTATGTTATTTCTATTGTAGTTCTTACACGAACATCCATACGCTCTCCCCATCCTGGCGTTCAATAACCTGTTGAAGGAGTAAGCGTATACTCTAAAACGTTCTGTTCCCCTTTATAAAGAAGTTGGCAACCACGCATTCTCTCTTGCACGCGTATAGATTCTACAAACCTATTTCAAAGTCACTTCTATTATATAAGCTCCCGCACTTCGGTACTCATTTGCAGTTTTGTAATATTCACTCATTTCAGTAAAGTCTGTGTCCTTCTGAAGTACGCAAGAAATTAGCCTGGAACAATTGGGATGGTGCTGTCAACGCGCTGATGAAGGCATCATGGGCAATCAGGGTGGAGGTACCTGCCGTCATGGTTAAAGAAGTTCTGTCAAATCCGTTCCGAGATATCTTGATTTACACTGCCGGTGATCTTCTACTTCTCAATTACGAGGCCATCAAATTTGTCCGAACGAGGAACGAAGGAGAAAATCCCGATAAAAATAATATAATTCAAGTTTCATATATTCAAAATTCTATAAGAAGATTCCAAACCACAGATGGATATGTATAACGCTGAAAACAGGACATGTCATCAATGAAGAGAACACAACAGTTATCAGTATGTCACTTTGTGGCTTATTTTGATACTTCGTTCAACAGTAAACATTGATCTTCCATCGTTGCCTGTGTTGTATTATATAGTATGACCAGAAATTATTGAGAATTTTAGGAATATGTTTAATTGGATTTCTAGTATAAACAACCTTGACCAGCTATCAAGTACTTGGTTTCATTCGAGAGAGACAACTCCGTTAATCCTTTTTCATTAGTTTGTGAAGAGTTCTCCCCCTTTGTTTACTTGCTAGCAGACGACATTTCCAGTGATCCTCAGTATGGATGATTTAGAGAAGAGGAAGTTGATTTTAGAGTATTATAACAAGCACATCAGATCAGCTAAAATGATTTCAAGTAGAGCAGGCATCCCTTTGTCCACTGTGTATCGTGTTTTGAAAAATATTGCAAATGGATATGGCATTGAGCACCAGGGAGGCGCAGGTAGGCCCAGAAAATTGACTGTCGGTGACAGGTGGTGGCTTGGTATTCTTGTTTCTAAAAACAAACGAAGTTTAGAAAACTTAAGGCTGGATATAATTGATAGAGGAACTGTGGCTGTCTGTAAGGAGACAATTAGAACTGAGCTGCATGCAATGGGTTGGCAGAAAAGTAGAGGAATTCCATCAACGATCATGAAACCTGAACAAAAGGAGCGAAGTTTGAACTGGTGCTTACAGCATAGAAATTTTAACTGGGACAATGTGATTTTCTCAGATGAAAGTTCTGTGTACCTGTTTCCTAATACACTGAAATTCTGGTCCAAACAAACTGAAAAACCTTTGTATCAGCGCCCAAAGTACAGTCCGAAATTTAACGTGTGGGGTGACATTTCAGTGTTAGGGGCAATGCCCCTCTGTGTATTTGAAGGGAATATGAACAGTGAGCGGTACACAGATATTCTCTAGGGACATTTACTTCCATCTGCTCACGTGTTCTATAGAAAGTTTTGGATTTTCCAGCAGGACAACGACCCAAAACATTGTTCAAAGCATTCACAGCCCTGGTTTCGGACCCAAAATATGACATTACTAGATTGGCCAAGCTATAGCCCTGACCTAAATCCAATAGAAAATGTTTAGGGACCAATGAAGGAAAGTGTCAATAAGAAAAATCTGACAAATATTGCTGAAATTAAAGAAGAGGTGGTCCGATATTGGGACAGCATGGGCCACGACTTTCTAACTTCTTTGATCAGTAGTATGCCCCGCCGCATTGAAGCCTGCATTGCTGTCCATGGTGACTTGACAAAATACTAACTCTTCACCTGTCTTTGAATATGGAGTTATGTTCTGCTAATGATCACATTTAATACGTGAGTAATGAGTGAAAAAAATAATACAACTTTAAATTCTAAATAATTTCTGGTTGTACTGTATATTCGATACACCGTGTCAATGTTTTGTGTGCATCTAATGGTGCATCTGAACCGCAAACAATAGCATGCTGAAACAGTAGCACAAGAGATGAACATATTGATCGAGTTAAGCCGGAACTGGAACTATACAAATTACACCAAAAAATGAGAATATCTAGCTGAAAATAGGTATAGGGTATTTCATGTTAAAGTATTTGTATAAGTAACTGCTTCCATGTTTGATGTTCTTCATAATCTATACACCTGATATAATGTATATATGACACAATGCTAAACTTAACAGTGGTTTTTGCCTTTTAACGGTTTTAAATCATAAAAGGCAACCCCGAGATGACGTGAAATAGGGTTAAACGCTGTTCTCAAGATTATTGAGTCCATATAGGAGTGTGTACGTGCGTCTATGTACCTTTGCATGTGCGTATGTACTTGTCTTTGTGTGTGTGAATGCATGTGTGTGTGTGTGCTGTTAACACTGGTCCGGACTTATACATCCGTAGATTACTCATCTAACCATACTGAGATATCAAGCCACAGTTTACCATGGACACGCCACTCACACACAGCATATTATCTCCGGTCAGACCAATTCTTATTTATCCTCTTATTTGGAGCTACGACTATGATAAGAACAAGTTTATCAATCTTTCTAAGTCAGTTAGTTTGATGGTGCCAGGGGTTGAACCACTGAATTGCCGCTGTCCAAGCAGGCGTTCTATCCACTAGACCATGAGGGTGCTCGTCCACAAGGAATAACCTGGTGACTGTGCTGAACCTAACGAAGAGAAGGCTATCGATGACTTGGAGACCTTACGTACGCTTCCCGACATGATGTGTCTTTCGGGCACGTGAGAAAGCTACCGACTTGGAGATATTATGTGCGCCTTCCCGACTTGATGACGTGTATTTCGCGCAAGTTAGAAAGCTAAAAGAAAACATGTTACAACCTCTGTCAATGAAGTGTGAAAATATTCACGTTAACTTAATAATTTCAGAACGTGTTATGAGGGAGACAATGACACCATGTGTATCTCCATACTATCTCTTATCCAAAATGTTGGTACTTGTATGATTACACAGATATCCCAACTTGACGCAAGTACAGCTGGAAGCAAGTGTTTTACATCCTCAAGGCCTGTGATGTTGTGATCACGGTGCTTCAACTAATAACCGCTCTACAGGCACCTATGGCTTTGAAGTTACTTGCGTTTCGACCCGAATGTTTACACATATGCATATAGCAAGCCGAGGGCCAATCTCCAAAGATATTGTTTGTCTTACTTTGGCATCCTAAACCAGGAACGCCCACTTCCTGTACTGGACATCATGCAACATTAGTTGTTTGATAGATACACTCTCTCTGTTACGTTATTGTCGATGTATGTTTTTGAGTTGCCATGGCGATTGGAGATGTTTATCAGCGTACTGTATTGACAAATCAGAACTGAAATCGAATAACTAATGGCACAGAGGTTTGAATGTTTATGTTGCACTTTGGGTCCACAATGTCAGGTACGTGTATGCCATTCCGTTGTCATGACAATTTACCTTGCACTGATTAACAACATGTGGATTTTATTTCTACTGTTGAACAATGACTCTTTTGGTACACTGAACAAATGTGATATTATAATATATTAAGGGTATTTTGCAGTATATGTCATGCACAATCAGCGATGTAAGTGGATATATTTTCCACACCTCCCACAAACACTTCACTGATGGTCCAAGTACCCCACTCGTGACAATATCTGGTCCCACATCTTATACGAGTATTGCCCTTCGTGATAGTTGTCAGTGGCACGTTTATGTTGGGAATTGTTTAAACTTTCATTTCCAAACACTTCACCGATTAAATCTTCCAAACTCAATCGGCGTGTAAAATAATATTAAACTGATATGACACATTGAGTCTTCATTTGCTCGACCGAAGGGCACATGTCGGGGATTGCATGTACAGTAGAATGAATTGAACAGTGTAATACCCTGTCTAATTAAGGAATGGGTGTTCGAGTACACTCTCACATGTGGTGTCGTTGTGCGGTCTAAAATATACATGCAAATCACTCCCAGATCGAATATTTCCCATTACCCGTAAAGAACAAATTACTAAGGCTTACTCCACTATTTAAAAATTTACAGAAATGAATAAAGTTGGGGTTGAGTATGTTAGATTTACGCATTTAGCTCCCGCCCCCTCCCACTACTGTTTACACAGTCGTCGCTCAGTCACTGAAAATATAAGAAGCATAGAACTCTGTTATGAGTTTTGAGGTACAGAAGTGAGTTAGTTTTCATGTTGACGAAAACAGGCCCTTAATCTCAGAGGCCACAGCCAGTGTTGCAGCAATCCTCTTAGTTTGTATTCAATTTATGTGCATTAACGGTGTTTACCATACCTGCCAGATAAACAATCTGTCTGCCACCCAGTAGCGGGATGCACTGGCCTCACCACATATATTGTCAATAACGATTAACGTTGCAGCTAGCTTTTGTACATATTAAATTCCGTCCAGTGCGGCATGTATGTGCTGAAAGGTTGAGGTTTATGTTTAAATTCAGATTAAAATTCTAGACTTCATGTCCGAGAATACATTGTCAGTTATTAATCAGTAATTGGAGACTGTATTTCCGCAGTAATATGTTTGTAGACGTATTCACTCCCATTAAAAGTAAAGTCGGATTCAGGCATAGGTCAACGTATGAATCTGCGCAGTGGAACTGTATATAACGTATCTAGCAACACATATGTCTGTCTTCGTTAGTTACACAGCCAGGTGGCCAGGTGTAACGATGAGCTGTGTTAGGCTGATGTTCATCTTTGCGGTTGCCTCCCTAGTGTCACCAATTGTCTTCGGGAATCTAGATGACTGGAGACAGAGTCTGAAGACATTGAAGTCTCGTCTAGGTCCGAAAGGACCGCCGAGCGTCTCACGGACACATGTTCCTTATGTAACTATCACACTTGGGCCGGTGCAAGTGCATGACCTAGATGATGCCAACCAAATTCTGAAATTGGGGTTCTTTGTAACCCTTGTCTGGACGGACGCAACTCTGACGTGGAATCCCTCGGATTACTCAGGTATAGATCGAGTGGAACTTGCAGTGCAGGAGCTATGGACCCCTAGTGTGATTCTGGGGAATAAGACTTCGGGTGATGGCCCCTTGCAGACGCCATTGCCTATCACATTAACATGTGATGGTCGTCTTTTCTGGCAGAATACGATGACAGTGTCTGTCCTGTGCAAAACAGATCTGAGAAAATACCCTTTCGACAGTCAGATCTGTCCAGTGTGGTTTACTTCAGCAGTGGGATACAAGATCACCCTAGAACCAGAAATCACTATTGGCGGTGACGGCTTGAACCTGCAAACCAATGGGGAATGGGAGACTGTAAACATTACATCGGCTAAAAGAACGTACGCAGAAGGAGAAACTTACGAACTAGTAACATTCTACATACATCTGTCCAGGAAGTACTTGTTCCACGTCTTAAAACAGTCCTGTACCAGCAGTGTCAAGAACATGTACTCCCTGGTAGCAGCATTAGAGGTGTCCACGTCTCCCTGGAGCATTAGAGGTGTCATGATGAACAGTCCCTGGTAGAGTTGTCATGATGAACATGTAGTCCCGGGTAGCAGCATTAGAGGTGTCATTAGAGGTGTCATGATGAACATGTAGTCCCTGGTACCAGCATTAGAGGTGTCATGATGAACATGTAGTCCCTGGTAGCAGCATTAGAGGTGTCATGATGAACATGTAGTCCCTGGTACCAACATTAGAGGTGTCATGATGAACATGTAGTCCCTTGTACCAACATTAGACTGACTGACTGACTGAGTTTAGTTTTACGCCGCTTTTGGCAATATTCCAGCAATATCACGGCGGGGACACCAGAAATGGGCTTAACACATTGTGCCCATGTGGGGAATCGAACCCTGGTCTTCGGCGTGACGAGCCAACGCTTTAACCACTAGGCTACCCCACCGCCCCAACATTAGAGGTGTCATGATGAACATGTAGTCCCTGGTACCAACATTAGAGGTGTCATGATGAACATGTAGTTCATTATACCAACATTAGAGGTGTCATGATGAACATTTAGTCCCTGGTACCAACATTAGAGTTGTCATGATGAACATGTAGTCCCTGGTACCAACACTAGAGGTGTCAAGATGAACATTTAGTCCCTGGTACCGTCATTAGAGGTGTCATGATGAACATGTAGTCCCTGGTACCAACATTAGAGGTGTCATGATGAACATTTACTCCCTGGTACCAACATTAGAGGTGTCATGATGAACATGTAGTCCCTGGTACCAACATTAGAGGTGTCATGATGAACATGTAGTCCCTGGTACCAGCATTAGAGGTGTCATGATGAACATGTAGTCCCTGGTACCAACATTAGAGGTGTCAAGATGAACATTTAGTCCCTTGTACCAACATTTGAGGTGTCATGGTGAAAATGTAGTCCCTTGTACCAATATTAGAGGTGTCATGATGAACATGTAGTATCATGTACCAACATTAGAGGTGTCATGATGAACATGTAATCCTTTGTACCAACATTAGAGGTGTCATGATGAACATGTAGTCCCTTGTACCAACATAAGAGGTGTCATGATGAACATGTCCCTTGTATCAACATCAGAGGTGTCATGATGAACATGTAGTCCTTTGTACCAACATTAGAGGTGTTATGGTGAACATGTGGTATCATGTACCAACATTCAAGGTGTCATGATGAACATGAAGTATTATGTAGCAACAACAGAGGTGTCATACTGAATAAGTAGTCCCTTGTACCAGCATTAATGGTGTCATGCTGAACATGTAGTGTCATGTACCAACATTAGAGGTGTCATGATTAACGTGTAGTGTCATGTCCCAACATTAGAGGTGTTATGATAACCATGTAGTATCATGTACAAACATTAGAGGTGTCATGACGAACATGTATTCTTTTGCCCAAACATTTGAAGCAATGTAAGATTTAGTATCTTGTTGTAATATATGAGTTGTCAAGATGAACGTGTAGTCCCTTGTACCTACCTTAGGGGTGTCATGAAGAACATGTAGTCCATTTGACCAACATTAGAGGTGTCATGTTGAAAATGTAGTCCCTTGTACCAACATTAAAGGTGTCAATATGAGCATCTATTATCTTGTACCCACATTAGAGGTATGTAACATTAAACTATTTTGAAACTTTCTCGATAGGCATTACATACGGGTATACAAAAGTGGGTTGACAATAGCTAAACAAAAAATTGTTTCTGTTCACATCCAACATCCCTGTATATGAGTGTCCCGCACCCGGCAAACATGCAATACAGACTAATTAATATTTTATTGAAAATATCATATGAAACACAGGTTCGGCCAGTATGGTAATATATGCATATGAAGGAAGATTAGGTGGGATGTCATCCAAAAGCAGACAATTTAGTAAAATCTTATCACACACAGTGCCACATGATCTCGGCCCTCTGCGGAGGACAGCTGTACCAACAATGTCAGGTCGACATTGTGTTCATTTAACTAAAAGAAAACCGAAACTGGAAGCACACAGTATTTTGATACGTATAACGTTGAATTCGGCCACGTCATTCTGTCACATGCTGTGGGCGTGTACTTGTATGACGCATGTTTTATGGATTGCATCCGGCGCGTTTCGTAGAAATTGTAAGGGATCATTCGTATTTCCACTTTCTGTTTGTCACCATATTTCGTTCAAGCCAGCGACTTTAACACAAAGCATTTGCTGATCGACAGGGAAGGGAACGTTCTAAGTGTGTTGGAATACATATGCATTTTCTTTTAGAATCTATAAAAAAGCCATGCCTTTAGAATACATGACTTCAGTTGTGTTATTGTCTGTTGAGGAAATGAGTAATGAAGGATTGATATTTTCTGTGTTTCAGGAGCTAAGACATGGCAACCATTACCTTTTACCACTACACGAACGAGTCGGGGAAGGACGCTATCGTCAGGGACAAACTAATACGCCAAAGTGATGGAGCAAGGGATGCCCGGCATGGGACAGGTGGGTCACAAATAACAAAAATATATGGCTTCATATTTTACCACACAATCCAGTAAAACACAAACATTCTGTAAATCAAGCTAAGCATGTTGTTTGTATGTTTGCTAAGGTTGCAATCAGCTATAAGACGGCGATCTCTGAATAATCGGGTCTGAACCTGATAACCCAGTGATTGACATCATGAACATCGATTTATGTAATTGGGATCCGATGACGTCCATCAACTGTGTCATCGAGCCTGACGACCCGATTTCATTAGTCGCCTGTTACGACAGACCAATCAGTTGGTGTCGTTATACTGTATGTGATGTATGTATGTATGCATGTCATCTGTACAGTTCTGATATCTTATGTGTATGTTACATCCTAATATATGATGAGCAGTTGCACTGTACGTAAACGTCTTATGCCGTGTCAAACATTATTTTGGAAACATCTTGACATTTTATAACATGTAGTATGTATGTATGTAAGTATGTAGTCGTAGTAGAAAATGGCGGATTCTTATAAACATTTTATCTTATTGATTGTAAGTCATGTACATCTAAGAACGACATAGGTCATAAGATGTATGTATGTAAAGGTGGTATGTTATTACTATTGTAGTTGTACGTATGTATGTACATACGTACGTATGTATGTATGTATGTATGTATGTATGTATGTATGTATGTATGTATGTATGTATGTATGTATGTATGTATGTATGTATGTATGTATGTATGTATGTATGTATGTATGTATGTATGTATGTATGTATGTATGTATGTATGTATGTATGTATGTATGTATGTACATGTAAGAACTACAATAGTAATAACAGTAACTCTCTCCATCTTGGCGTTCGATAACCTGTTGAAGGAGTGATCGTATACTCCAAAACGTTGTGTTCCCCTTAATAAAGAAACTGACATCCATACATTCTCTCTTGTATGCGTATAAATTCTACTATTGCCTTTCAAAGACTACAGGATTGTGCAGGTGTCGTAACAATTTTTCCAAACAATGCCTAGAATCCTTGCACCAGTACTTTCGCAAACTTACTTCAGTTATATAAGCTCCCGCGTTTCTGTACTCATTTGCAGTTTTGCAATAGTTACTCACTCCAGTGTAATTCTTTGTAGGTGTGTACGGAACAAGTCTGTCTCCTTCTGAAGGACTCAAGAAAATAGCCTGGAACAACTGGGATGGTATTGTCAACATAAACAAGAGCATGCTGATGAGGGCGTCATGGGCAATCAAGGTGGAGCTACCACAGTCCAGGGTTCGAGAAGTTGATTCAAAGCGTGACATCTTGATTTACACTGGCGGTGACCTTGTACTTGTACCTGGCAATTACGAGGTCATCAAGGTTGCCTGAGCAAAGAGAAAACTGCGATTTTGATAATGTAATTTAAAGTTCCATATATTCAAAATTTTATAAGAAGATTCAAGCCACAGATGGGTGAGAACAGATGATTATGTATGCATGATGTTGAAATCAGGACAAGTCGTCACTGCAGACAACATCATCAGTATGTCACTTTCTGTCTTATTTTGTCACTTCACTCAGCAGTAAACATTGATCTATCATTGTTGTCTGTGTTGCATTATTTATTTGATACACCGTGTCAATGTTTTGTATATATCTAATTGTGCATCTGTATGTTAAACCTGATCGGTTACACTGTTAGGACAACTGGAACTATACAAAGTACACAAACATGAGTACACCTTGTTCCAAAGGGTACAGGGTATCTGATGTAAAAGGTGTTTGTATAAATGACTACTCTCATGTTTCATGTTGTGCATAATTTATACCTGATATAATGCATATATGAAGCCATGCTAAACTTCACCGTGTCTACTGCCATTTAATGGTTATAAATTAAAGAAGACGGCCTAGATGATCAGTTGTGAAGCCTGTCGTGACTAAGGCTTTTTGAGCCAATATGATAAGATTGGGTGAAATAGGGTTAAACGTTGTTCTTAAGATTATTGAGCTCATATATTTGTGTGTACGTCTGTGTGTGTGCGTGTGTGTCTCTCTCTCTCTCTCTCTCTCTCTCTCTCTCTCTCTCTCTCTCTCTCTCTCTCTCTCTCTCTCTCTCTCTCTCTCCCTCTCTCTCACTCTCTCTTTCTCTCTGTGTATGTATGTGTACGTGCGGTCGTGTGTGTGTATGCTGTTAGTACTAGTCCGAACATTCTATCCACTAGACCACGAGGGTGCTCGTCCACAAGGAATAACTTTGTGACTGGACCTGAGAAAGAGAAGGCTATCGATGATGATTTGGAGATATTACGTGCGCTTCCCGACCTGTGTATTTCGCGCACGTGAAAACATGTCACAACTTCTATCAATGAAGTTTGATAATATTCACGTTAAATTGATCATTTGGGAACGTGTTATGAGGGAGACAATGACACCATGTGTATCTCCATGCTGTCTCTTATCCAAAATGTTGGTACTCGGATGATCACACAGAGATCCGAACTTGACGCAAGTACAGCTGGAAGCAAGTGTTTTACATCCTCAAGGCCTGCGGTGTTGGGAGCCGGGGATCACGATGTAATTTCAGCTAATAACCGCGCTGCACCCACCCATGTCATTGTAGACACTTGTGTGTGTACCCAAATGTTTACACATATCCATATAACAAACGGAAAGCCAATCTTCAAAGATATTGTTTATCTTACTTTGGCATCCTAAACCTAGGAACGCCCACTTCCTGTATTGGGCATCATGCAACATTACTTGTTTGATAGATACACTCTCTCTGTTACGTTATTGTCAATGTATATTTTGAGTTGCCATGGTGATTGAAGATGTTTATCAGCATACTGGATTGACAAATCAGAACTGAAATCGAATAACTCCCGAGAATAATGGCACAGAGGTTTCAATGTTTAAACTACACTTTCAGGTGCGTGTATGCCATTCCGTTGTCATGACGTATTTGTCATTTCAACTGAATCCATATTCTTTGAAACTGAAAATGGAGGGAGGGAAAACGCAGCATTTAGCAGCCCCCATACTACTGTTTAGACAAACGCTTAGTCTCTGAAAATATATAGTTTTGAGGTAAATATATAACTGTGTTATGAGCTCTGAGATACAGAAGTGAGTTAGTGAGTTTGATAATAACAGGCCCTGAACTAGAGAAAGTCTTTATATAAATGTTATCTCCACGGCACTCACAGATAACAAGATCTCGGAGGAGGAGTTTCGTTTGGTCCTCTCTGAACTTACCAAGTACCACGAGATGAAACATGAGATTTGAACCAAGTCTCGTAAGACTGCCGTCAGCGAAGCCGAGAAAAAAAAGTACATAGAACAAGGCATACAACAAGCCCGGCAAGCCTTCATTACGAAGACCAAAGAGCTCATAGGCGATTCACATTAAACTGTTTCCTCGAGGTCAACACGACATAGGGCGGCAATAGCATCACGTGATCAGGAAAGTGTTGGTTCGCGGTCATAGTGACCAGGAAGTTAACTGGGGGTTCAAACCAGGTATATACAATAGCGGAGAGAGATAAGGGCCTGACAAAAGCTTTATTGCATAAATGAAGCTTTACAGAGTCTTTTTATGTTGTGGTCTGATGCTGTGGGCGTGTGCTTGTATGGCGCATATTTTATTGATTGCATTGGGCGCGTTTCGCAGAAATTGTAAGGGATCATTCGTATTTCCACTTTCTGTTTGTCACCATACATCGTTCAAGCCAGCGACTTTAACACAAAGCATTTGCTGATCGACAAGGAAGGGAACGTTCTAAGTGTGTTGGAATACATATGCATTTTCTTTTAGAATCTATAAAAACAGCCATGCCTTTAGAACACATGACTTCAGTTGTGTTATTGTTTGTTGAGGAAAGGACTAAATGAAGGAATGATTTTTTCTGTGTTTCAGGAGCTAAGATATGGCAACCATTACCTTTTTACCACTACACGAACGAGTCGGGGAAGGACGCTATCGTCAGGGACAAACTAATACGCCAAAGTGATGGAGCAAACGATGCCCGGTATGGGAAAGGTAGGTCACAAATAACAAAAATATATGCCTACATATTTTACCACACAATCAGGTAAACAAACAAACGTTCTGTAAATCAAGCTAAGCATGTTGTTTGTATGTTTGATAAGTTCTCAATCAGCTATATGACGGCGGTCTCTGAATAATAGGGTCTGAACCAGATAACCCAGTGATGGACATCATGAACATCGATTTATGTAATTGTGATTAGGTGACATCCATTAAATAAGTCAACGAGCCTGTATGTACGTATGTATGTATGTATGTATGTATGTATGTATGTATGTATGTATGTATGTATGTATGTATGTATGTATGTATGTATGTATGTATGTATGTATGTATGTATGTATGTATGTATGTATGTATGTATGTATGTATGTATGTATGTATGTATGTATGTATGTATGTATGTATGTACGTATGTATGTATGTATGTATGTATGTATGTATGTATGTATGTATGTATGTATGTATGTATGTATGTATGTATGTATGTATGTATGTATGTATGTATGTATGTATGTATGTATGTATGTATGTATGTATGTATGTATGTATGTACGTATGTATGTATGTATGTATGTATGTATGTATGTATGTATGTATGTATGTATGTATGTATGTATGTATGTATGTATGTATGTATGTATGTATGTATGTATGTACGTACGTATGTATGTATGTATGTATGTATGTATGTATGTATGTATGTATGTATGTATGTATGTATGTATGTATGTATGTATGTATGTATGTATGTATGTATGTATGTATGTATGTATGTATGTATGTATGTATGTATGTATGTATGTATGTATGTATGTATGTATGTATGTATGGTATACTCCAAAACGTTGTGTTCCCCTTAATAAAGAAACTTACATCCATGCATCCTCTCGTGTATGCGTATAAATTCTACTATTGCCTTTCAAAGACTACAGGATTGTGCAGGTGTCGTAACAATTTTTCCAAACAATGCCTAGAATCCTTGCACCAGTACTTTCGCAAACTTACTTCAGTTATATAAGCTCCCGCGTTTCTGTACTCATTTGCAGTTTTGCAATAGTTACTCACTCCAGTGTAATTCTTTGTAGGTGTGTACGGAACAAGTCTGTCTCCTTCTGAAGGACTCAAGAAAATAGCCTGGAACAACTGGGATGGTATTGTCAACATAAACAAGGGCATGCTGATGAGGGCGTCATGGGCAATCAAGGTGGAGCTACCACAGTCCAGGGTTCGAGAAGTTGATTCAAAGCGAGACATCTTGATTTACACTGGCGGTGACCTTGTACTTGTACCTGGCAATTACGAGGTCATCAAGGTTGCCTGAGCAAAGAGAAAACCGCGATTTTGATAATGTAATTTAAAGTTCCATATATTCAAAATTTTATAAGAAGATTCAAGCCACAGATGGGTGAGAACAGATGACTATGTATGCATGATGTTGAAATCAGGACATGTCGTCACTGCAGACAACATCATCAGTATGTCACTTTCTGTCTTATTTTGTCACTTCACTCAGCAGTAAACATTGATCTATCATTGTTGTCTGTGTTGCATTATTTATTTGATACACCGTGTCAATGTTTTGTATATATCTAATTGTGCATCTGTATGTTAAACCTGATCGGTTACACTGTTTGAACAACTGGAATTATACAAAGTACACAAACATGAGAACACCTTGTTCCAAAGGGTACAGGGTATCTGATGTAAAAAGTGTTTGTATAAATGACTACTCTCATGTTTCATGTTGTGCATAATTTATACCTGATATAATGCATATATGAAACAATGTTAAACTTCACCGTGTCTACTGCCATTTAATGGTTTTAAATTAAAGAAGACGGCCTAGATGATCAGTTGTGAAGCCTGTCGTGACTAAGGCTTTTGAGCCAATATGACAAGATTGGGTGAAATAGGGTTAAACGTTGTTCTTAAGATTACTGAGCTCATATATTTGTGTGTACGTCTGTGTATGTGCTTCTCTCTCTCTCTCTCTCTCTCTCTCTCTCTCTCTCTCTCTCTCTCTCTCTCTCTCTCTCTCTCTCTCTCTCTCTCTCTCTCTCTCTCTCTCTCTCTCTCTCTCTGTGTATGTATGTGTACGTGCGGTCGTGTGTGTATGCTGTTAGTAGTCCGAACATTCTATCCACAAGACCACGAGGGTGCTCGTCCACAAGGAATAACTTTGTGACTGGACCTGAGAAAGAGAAGGCTATCGATGATGATTTGGAGATATTACGTGCGCTTCCCGACTTGTATATTTCGCGCACGTGAAAACATGTCACAACTTCTATCAATGAAGTTTGAAAATATTCACGTTAAATTGATCATTTGGGAACGTGTTATGAGGGAGACAATGACACCATGTGTATCTCCATGCTGTCTCTTATCCAAAATGTTGGTACTCGGATGATCACACAGAGATCCCAACTTGACGCAAGTACAGCTGGAAGCAAGTGTTTTACATCCTCAAGGCCTGCGGTGTTGGGAGCCGGGGATCACGGTGCTTCAACTAATAACCGCGCTGCACCCACCCATGTCATTGTAGACACTTGTGTGTACCCAAATGTTTACACATATCCATATAACAAACGGAAAGCCAATCTTCAAAGATATTGTTTATCTTACTTTGGCATCCTAAACCAGGAACGCCCACTTCCTGTACTGGGCATCATGCAACATTACTTGTTTGATAGATACACTCTCTCTGTTACGTTATTGTCAATGTATATTTTGAGTTGCCATGGTGATTGAAGATGTTTATCAGCGTACTGGATTGACAAATCAGAACTGAAATCGAATAACTCCCGAGAATAATGGCACAGAGGTTTCAATGTTTAAACTACACTTTCAGGTGCGTGTATGCCATTCCGTTGTCATGACGTATATGTCAATCCAACTGAATCCATATTCTTTGAAACTGAAAATGGAGAGAGGGAAAACGCAGCATTTAGCAGCCCCCAGACTACTGTTCAGACAAACGCTTAGTCTCGGAAAATATAAAGTTTTGAGGGAAACATATAACTGTGTTATGAGCTCTGAGATACAGAAGTGAGTTAGTGAGTTTGATAATAACAGGTCCTGAACTAGAGAAAGTCTTTATATAAGTGTATCTACATTATTGATGATATTTTTTTCAATTTCCAATTTACTTTGAGGTCGGTTAACCAGGACGGCGACATGGCCAGAGCCAGTGTTGCAGCAATCCTCTTAGTCTGTATTCAATTTATGTGCATTAACGGTGTTTACCATACCTGCCAGATAGACATTCTGTTTGTCACCTAGGCGCGAGATGCACTGGCCTCACCATATAATGTCGATAACGATTAACGTTGCAGCTAGTTTTTGTACACATTTGATTCCGTCCTGCGCGGCATGAAAGTGCTGATAAGCTGTGGTTTATGTTATTAATCAGTAATTGGAGACAGTATTTCCGCTGTAATATGCTTGTAGACGTATTCACTCCCATTAAAAGTCGGATTCAGACATAGGTCAACGTATGAATCTGCGCAGTGGAACTGTATATAACGTATCTAGCAACATCTACTTCTGTCTTCGTTAGTTACACAGCCAGGTGGCCAGGTGTGACGATGAGCTGTGTTAGGCTGATATTCTTCTTTGCGGCTGCCCTCCTCTTGTCATCAAGTGTCTCCGGGAATCAAGATGACTGGAAACAGAGTCTGAAGAGACTGAAGACTCGTCTTGATCCGAAAGGACCTACCGATCGTCTCACGGACACAAGTTCCTTATGTGAGTATCACACTTGGACCGATGCAAGTGCATGATCTAGATGATGCCACCCACCTTTGTCTGGACGGACAACTCTCTGAAGTGGAATCCCTCGGATTACTCAGGTATAGATCGAGTGGAACTTGCAGTGCTGGAGCTATGGACCCCTACGGTGATTCTGGCGAATAAGGCTTCGGGTGATGGCCCCTTGCAGACGTCAATGCCTGTCACATTAACATATGATGGTCGTCTTTTCTGGCAGAATGCGATGACAGTATCTGTCCTTTGCAAAACAGATCTGAGAAAATACCCGTTCGACAGTCAGATCTGTCCAGTGGTGTTGTTTTCTTCAGGAGTGGGATACAAGATCACCCTAGAACCAGAAATCACTATTGGCGGTGCCGACTTGAACCTGCAAACCAATGGGGAATGGGAGACTGTAAACATTACATCAGCTAAAGCAACTTTTGTGCATGAAGCCACTTACCATCTAGCCACATTCTACATTCATCTGTCCAGGAAGTACTTGTTCCACGTCTTAAACCTGGTTTACCCAATGTGTCTTCAGTCTGCCCTCAACAGCTTCGTCTTTTTATTGCCGGCTAGCTCGGGGGAGAAGATGGGTTTTGTCATGACCGTGTTTGTGTCGAACGCCCTTTTCCTCAGTGTAATCCACAACTCCACATCCTCAACTTCTGATTCTGTTTCCAACCTCTCCATGCACCTCATCATGGTCCAGATCCAAGGTTTTCTCGCCATCGCTGCCACCATCTTGGTCCAGAATGTCCACCATCGCCGCCAGAACGTCCAGGACAACGAAGACCCCCAAGGATGGAGACAGGTGAAGGTCACGCCTCAGGACGACACTGACCGTGTCCCTTCCGGACAAGGAACTCGAGACGCTGACACTGTTACGACCAGGAAGGTGCCGCTGGACAGGATGCTAGATTGTATTTTCTTTGTATGCTTCACGTGTTTCGGCATTGGCAGTCTTCTGACTCTTTTATATGCATGAGTGTTTGTCCCTGAACTAGAAGAGCAGCAGCAAATGTAGAACACTACATTATAATCCAGATGGTTGAAGAATTCTCGACAGAAAGGTGTGTACGTGTTGAAATCCATACCAGGAGCTCTTGTTTGGAGTTGGCAGGTGTTGGGATACAATTCAATAGGTCTGGGAAATTCTTCGATTGGGAAATGTGAACATAACTGTCAGATATTATTTCATAGATGTTGAAAGTGCAAGCTTTAACGATTCTGTGTTTGAAACCATGATTATCATACCTGAAGGAAAGATTCCTTTGTGGTAATTCCATCTATCACTAGTCTCCTCAATTATGTTACTACTTCACTTATTACAATACTCTTAAATAATACTGCTAATTTAAGTACAGGTATTCCCAATCGCCTCAAATATGGTAATATCGCAGATATTCCTAATCGCATCAAATATGCTGCTATCTCACTTATTTCAAGACCTCTTAATAATACTGATATCTCAGTTGTTCTTGATCTCCTCTAGTATGCTGGTATCCCACTTATTACTAGGCGCCTGGTTTTTCCGCTATCTTAGTTACTGCTAATCGCCTGAATCATACTAATATCTCGTCTATTCCGAATGCCACTTTCGCACTTGTTACTTGAAGGTATTCCTAATCACATCAAATATGCTACTATCGCACTTCTTCCTAGACACCTGATTTTGACCGATAGCTCAATTATACTTAAGTTAAACTGCCATTTCAGTTATTTATAGATTATGCTGCTGTTCCAATCCCCTTTTATTTGTTTGTTTCTATGAACTATTGATGCTACAAGTATTCATGTTTTATATCCGTTAATTCCATCACTTATGATATTGCTAACGTTGGAGCTTTTTGTGTTTAAACGTGTTCACTTTTGTGATATTTTGAAATTAATGTTTATTACATTTTCCAAATGCATTTCGAGACGATATGTTGCACAATAATATTAACGTCAGTATCACCATTTTGACATAAACACACAATAAATCCAATCTACGAGTGCTTGGAGTAGTTATTTCTGTCACAAT
Organism: Haliotis rubra; assembly: GCF_003918875.1. NCBI lineage: Eukaryota > Metazoa > Mollusca > Gastropoda > Lepetellida > Haliotidae > Haliotis > Haliotis rubra. Next base: position 695,690 of record NW_025766970.1, read on the forward strand.
TTCTTTTTTGAACTTTGATGCCTCTCCTACCACATTCATTGAGTTGATTCTTCAGAGGATTAAACCTGAATAAAACCACATTTCGAATTGGAACCCAAGATATCTTTTAAATAATTTGATCAATGACAACAGTTAAGCTGCTTTTTAAACTTGGCCTTTCTCCAGAAGATTACATTGGGCATTGTGTGAAATGACATGATATGAAATCTGTCTGAGCTTTGGAAACTTTGGACTTTTATTCTTTACCAACATAACTCATACCTACGGAAGCGTAGTAGGGCCACGGTGAAAATTGGAGATAGTAAGACCAAAATGTTTTTTCACCGTTGCCCTACTACGCTTCCGTACATACCTCATTTTTATGCTTCTTAAGAGAAATGCCCAGCTAGTGGATCCTGCTTGTGGCTCGATTTCTGCACCATGGTGGTTGGTCTGCCCTACAGCTGAACTGGGCGGGATCCTGTTGAATAAAAAATACTTTATCTCACTGTGTTTAAATTCACAGTAATTAAGGAAATGAAAGCATTTTGTGTACAGACCAAATGTATGGAACTCACGTTTAGGACAAACAAATATTACTGCAAATACATTACTGTGTGTGGTAAACTAACGGTAGCCCTTAATGTGTGTGGTTGAATATATTTGAATATCATATGTACAATGGCTGAATGGTATGTTATAATCCTCGTGATCACATATCTTCAAGGGCTGTCTGATGAGTTCTGAGCAGAAGTCTTTTGATGTGGACATTACATGTTACATCCATAAAACACAGACACAGCTGAGCAAATTGTCAGTAAAGTCAGTAAGCAGGAGTATTGTGACTTTTAGATAATTGACAGACTTAAGGAACATACAGTGATCAGGTGCTTGAAGACAAAGGGCTTACTTAACACTGACACCAATACATAAAGCTATAAGTAAAACTTTGGGGAAGGGTGCCACTTCCAATACCACCCTTAAGAAGTAAGGAGTAAAGTTTAAGCGTAGCAGAGATAGCCTTGAAGCTCTGTCCTGGACGACCTGTGACGAAAGCAACAGCGGAAAGGGTCCCGAGAATCTGGTGTATGGTGATGACCGACCAACGGGTCCATTTCCCAGAAGAGAGGATATTCCATTGCACCTTGACCTCTTGCAATAAAGAAAGTGTCAGTATTGGTTTCCAAAACGTCACACATCTACAACTATGATAGAGAAGGGTCCTTGAAACGTTTTGACCATGCATTCACCTCTCAAGTCAAACGCCAATCACAACAGTGGAGTCATTTGACATCCCCACCACCTGAAGAAGATAGTTCCCATCAGCTGTAAAGGTTGTGGTATCCTGGTTCTGGGATGCCGAGGATGTTACATTCAGAAAGCAGACAATAAGCGCAACATTTTATGCTGCCTTTTTGCGGGACTGATGGGATTACACTTATACGAATGATGTTCCTCCAGTACAATCCACAAGCAACTGATCAGAGAGGAGTGTGGCTTTGAGGATTTCTGCCTTCCTTGGTTGAAATAGTTCGCACATCCTTGTCAGAAGTGTACAAGTGTGGAAGGGAATTATGTTACAAAATATCTTATTTTAATGTCTATAGGTCAATCCTTCTATCCGGGGCTCAGAGCTTCGTTAGCTTCATGTGATCAGGGGATCAGGAGGTCATAATCCTGACACTTGGCTTGACAATAATTTCTGTACTTCTTAAAAATAATAGTGTCACAATCCCGTCCATAATCACATGAAACCTGTGCTGAAACATGACTCCAATTAATGAATACAACTAAATCATACGCATGTATTCCTGAAGCACCGCCAAACAGTCATGATTCCAGGTGTTGGCCAAAAGTCAGTGCATCCTGTCCTACCAGAGGGACCAGTTATACACATGCACAGACAAGGCGACTGAATAAATGACACATGTATAAACATGTAAACAAATGGTACAAGATAAATAGGTAATTGCGTCAGACATACTTTTTCTCGACGAGAATACCATAAAACCTTTGGAAGTTTTAATTAATCATCTGTTCAAACAACCTTACAACAACAGCCGAAGTGGGTAAATCAGTGAAAAGAATTGGCTATTTGATGGCCACTGATGCAAATTATCATTGAGGTACACACAATAGGGGGTCGTGTTGAACATTATTTTGGTCTGTGTACCTCAATGATAATTGTGCTGAACTATGACATAGGGGGTCGTGTTGAACATTATTTTGGTCTGTGTACCTCAATGATAATTGTGCTGAACTATGACATAGGGGGTCGTGTTAAACGTTATTTTGGTCTGTGTACCTCAATGATATAGGGGGTCGTGTTGAACGTTATTTTGGTCTGTGTACCTCAATGATAATGAACATTATTTTGGTCTGTGTACCTCAATGATAATTGTGCTGAACTATGACATAGGGGGTCGTGTTAAACATTATTTTGGTCTGTGTACCTCAATGATAATTGTGCTGAACTATGACATAGGGGGTCGTGTTGAACATTATTTTGGTCTGTGTACCTCAATGATAATTGTGCTGAACTATGACATAGGGGGTCGTGTTGAACATTATTTTGGTCTGTGTACCTCAATGATAATTGTGCTGAACTATGACATAGCCGGTCGTGTTGAACATTATTTTGGTCTGTGTACCTCAATGATAATTGTGCTGAACTATGACATAGGGGGTCGTGTTGAACATTATTTTGGTCTGTGTACCTCAATGATAATTGTGTTGAACTATGACATAGGGGGTCGTGTTGAACATTATTTTGGTCTGTGTACCTCAATGATAATTTGCTGAACTATGATACCTCTGTGAACTGTAGAAATTTAAAAATCAGTGCAATGGTATGTTATGGCTTTGCCAGGTTTAGTAGAAACCGAGTCAGAATCTGGCAGTTTGAATCAAGAGAGCTACGTGCTGTTGTAAGACCACACCCCTCTTTTTATCCCTGAACTGGTATACATATTTCGGACAAAGAGCTAAGTTAAATTCAAGGTTGCGGTACTTCTTCTCATAGCAACATGACAATTGTCCTAAAGGTGCCTCCTCATGACGAATGTGAACCTTACTCTCTCCTCTCGGTGTTCACACATTACATTTGTTTGTCACAGATGCAGTAATTAAAGGCCGGGTTCAAACCTATACACAGATAGGGTGTGGTCTCTTTGCCTTGTCAAAGCTGTCCTTAGATGCAAAGCAATGTAGTATTTAAGTACATTCCATGAAATATCACAAAACTGACTCACCGGTTCAGGATGATATAAAGTCATAGTATAAAGAAGTATGCTGTTAAGACTCACAGCAAAAATTAGGGACGCAGAGACATTTTGAAAATCTATTTCTCATTTTTAAATCCAGATTTGAATTTCCCGCTGTGTCAGTCAGGTGGCCAGAGGAGGTGCGTTTCCATAGAAACAAGCCTTGAAGTGGGGAAATGTTTCATTCAGGGTTTCATATTTCAGGCAGGCTGGGAAAATGCCCCCTCCCCACTCCACTGACACCATGCTGTGCAGGGCTTGGGTTGTCCACTTATCTGATGCAAACCTCCAAAACCCCCGTGAGTTCCCAAATAGTCTCCCATTTGCTACCCCTCAGCAGTGAAGATGTTATCAGCCTGTGATTGACAAGGCTGTAACAGCTATGGGTGCCTGGCAAGAGCCTGGCGATGTCAAAGGTTAACCTTGGAATTTACTACTAGAATAAACATGTGCCTTATAGTAAATGTCCAACAACCCTTTCACTTCATACTTTGATGACTAAAGAGATTAATTTGATTAGCATATACGAAACATCAAATTTTACTTATATTTTGAATATAAAATCTTCAGCAAAGAGATGTCAGCATCAGATAAGTGGACAACCCAAGCCCCCAACCTGTGTTTACAGGTTATTCATCAAAGGCAAAAGATGTTTACCAGTCGTTGTCAAGTTGGGATGGTAGGTGCTCAATGTGGGTATTTATGTCTGGTTAATGCAGTGACATCGTGTCTATATTGCACTTGCAAGCGGGACCATATAAGTGTAAATAGTATCCACTGGGCACACAAAGGGTCCTGTGTAAACTCAACTGACACCTTTCACACCAAAGTGTGACTAAGGTGGGTTACTTAGAAATACTAACCTGTATATATGGTATACTTTGCTGTACATAACCAACGCATACATACAAAACATATGGAGTCACGTGCATAAGGTATTTGCTCACACAAAAGACTTAGTGAGTGAATAAGTAAATACTCCTTAAAGGTGAGTCAGCAGTATTGCAGGTATTTGCGGCTAAGTTTGTAAGAATATATGACGAAACACTTAATTATATGTATGATTATATCAAAAGGGTGATATTTATCATCCAAAATGTCTACTGGTGGAACTACGGAATCATAAACGACACACTCTACTAAAACTTATTGTGTATGTAGCATATATGTGCGTATAATATACTATCACAAAAAAAAGGCATAGGTGTTTTGTATTTTTTAAAATCTATTAATTACCTATTGTGTTCAAACAATCGTCAAAATATGTAACAAAAGTGTTGATAACATGATTTTACACAATTGCACGAGTGAAAAGTCGATTTTACCTGAAAATGTTGATTTTGATGAGATTTTTTACAAAAATTAAAAATGCATCGCCACAACGCAACAGAAATCACCTTCCAGTTGAAATTGTGCAGCAAAGAGCATGCACTGTCTGGCTATAAAAATCCAGATTACTTTCGCAAATCGGCATTCGTTTTGAAGGAGTTTCAAGGTCAAATCACTACGCCACGTCTTGACGCTGCGACGCGGAACATCGCCATTGAAAGAATGTACGCTGGAGATTACCAATTTTCTATTGCCAGACGTCTGAATGTTAGTCTGAGCACGACATCACTGCTTGCAGCTCGTTACAACCAAACAAGTATAACAAATGACCGTCCCGGTACAGGCAGAACTCGAGTCACCACTGCACCCAAGATCGGTACATCCGGGTACTACATTTGCGTGATCGTACTGCCACGTGTGAGAGCACAGCAGCTAGGGTGCCTGGACTTCGGAGGATATCCGGTCAAACTGTACGGAACAGGTTGAGAGAGATTGGACTGAGAGCCAGGAGACCCGACGTCGGGACCATGCAACGTGGTCACCATCGAGATCAGCGTCTCCGTTATCTAAAATTATCCACTTGATTGTATAGACAGTACCTTCTTCTAAACTGATGTAAAAATTCATATCTTAAAGTCTATTTGTGGACGAATAATACATGTTTGAAATACAGCATTTTCGCAACAGATTTCTGGGTTATGCGTTTCATTTTTGGAATAGTATATATTGTGAAGCGGTTGCAATGGTGTGTATGTCCGCCAACGTGACTTTCTATGGCCTGTATGAACAAACATAGCTCTTATTTTTTTTAATTGTTCCCATAACTGAATACAAGCATATAAAGTAAAGCAATAAGTGTACATATGCATGATCAAAGTTCATTAAGAAATTATAATCCAATAAAGTTATTCAAGTTTGATTACAGATTAAGTCAGAGATTGAAAAGTGAGGATAAAGGAAACTTTATCAAAATTATTATTCCTTCTGGATATGAATTTTTCAACCTTGTAAGTGTCATTATAGAACAAACTTTATGGATAACAACTTCTTATGTTCGTGAGTGCATGCGTGCTCGACAACAGGTACAAGAATCTGTATCGAAACGTCGCACTCACGAATAAAAGAAGTTGTTATCCATAAAGTTTGTTCTATATCGTACTTCCCAACTTCTAAAATGCCACTCAAAGAAACTTGTAAGTGTCTTTCAAATGTTTTAAGAAATTATTAACTTTTGGAATTATTTTCTTTAAAGTGCAAGTATATATAAATGTCTTTTAGCAGAATAGATTATATGATTTAGCAATGGCTTATTACCCTCAAATTCCAAACCAAACTAAAGTCTTTGTTATTTCAAATTGCTGTATGTTTTGGATTATCCAGTTTTCAAGTTCTTTCCAGAAGGTTTGGGTTATATTACATTCCCAATATACATGACATAAAGTTTCACTATCCACATTACAAAAGCTACATACTGTATTGTCAACAAATTTCATTTTCGAAAGCTCTTTTTTTTGTATCAATAATTCTGTGCAAAAATTTAAATTTAAAATCTAAAAGTTTTACATCTTTCAAACTGTTTCTGCAAATATTAAAAATCATACGCCAATCAAAATCAATATAATAAAAAAAGTTTCCCATTTTAGGCAAATATGAGGTTTAATATTGTCAGATAAGAGTTTATCATAAAATAATCTTTCAATAATCTTTCAATAATTTTTCAAATCCATAAAATCTTTATGAAGAAAGTTATTATCCAGATCATTGTTATGTATATTTCTGTATTGTTTTATGGTCCTTTTCCATGATTCAGGTATGATATACAAAACATATCCAAGATCCATATATGTACCTCTAATATCAAATTTGAGCTTCAGATCTTCAAAAGACATAAAACCATCTTCATTACAAAGGTCCTTAGTTGTTAAAATTCCATTTGTAGCCCAATGCCTAATAAAGGGATTTGGGTTTTTGAAATTATCATCATGAAAAAAGGCCGGGCTTACACATGGTTTTGAAAATGAAAGTTGGGCAAGGCCTCAACACTAACTAAATATAAAGCTTTGCAACCTATCGGGCTTACACGAAAAAATTGTCTTGCTACGCGCCTGATGTGAAATTATAGAATCACGTTATTGACGGATAAGATAACAGTTATGGAAAATATTGCAAGGGTTGATTTTCAAGAAATAATCATTTTGCTAGCAATAAACATCATCACTGAGATTTGATCACGTGTTTCAGCCCGGATATGAACGGGCTGCCTTGTATTATATTCAGCAGTCAATAGCAGTTTCAATACTGCATTGTTGAGTTCGTGTTGGGAAATATGGCAGACAGTGGTGATTCTTAGTCGGATAGTTATCGCCGCATTGATGTATTTTCACTTTACAAGTATTAGCACATATCGAGCAGGCTTCGTCAATTAATCCTCGCGATATTTCGTGATTCTGTTTCAAGTGTTGAAACTCAATGTCAGCACGTTGATGACACGTCAGGTCGTGCGTCAAAGGATGGAAATCATGACTGGCCTGAGACTGTGGGGTAGCCTAGTGGTTAAAGCGTTGAGTTGTCACGCCGAAGGCGCGGGGTCGATTCCCCACATGGGTACAATGTGTGAAGTCCATTTCTGGTGTCCCCGTCTTGATATCGCTGGAATATTGTTAAAAGCGGCGTAAAGCCATACTGACTCATCATGACTGGTCTGTGATATCGAATCCTTATTTGGACTTTATATTACCATGAACCTAAACTCGATAACACGCATTAGATGGCTAATAGTCCTTAATATGCTGATCCTAGAGTGGATGTGTTGTGATGCATTATAGCGCTGTCACTGATTTCGTATCCTTCACAAGAGTTGTCTGTGCGTGTGTGTGTGTTAATGATGGACAAGGCAGTCTGTGAATTTATTCTTGTTGATGTATCTATAATACAGAATTTAATTCCTCAGGACTGTGTGTGTGTGCGCGCGTGCGTGCGTGCGTATGTGTGTGTTCTCCGACTGCAAGTGTGCCATTAAACTACTACCACCCCTGAAGACTCTGTGTGTGCAATTTGGTGTGCAACATTCAAGTCTATACATCATATACCATACATCTACATCGCGGGAGAGGCCATTCTCTTTCCACATGACACAACTGACTGGTAGACGATGTCGGTCTTTTAATATTGACAAACAACTGACTGTAAGACCTGGCTCACGTAGGCGGCCCTCCGCTGTCGGGGATGATGTCGCAAGTGAGCCTGGTTCATGTGTGTACATGTTAAATGACGCCCCACTCAACAACATTCCTCTTGTGCAGTGACTGAGACAAACAGAGCAGGAAAACGATACCAGACTCTCTATAGGCTGGCTGAAGGGGAAGATCGCGCTCGTGGATGGTTTGGGTGGTTTAAATAGATTAGTGTGTGACCTGTCTTTAGCAACGTCATGTGTAGCCAACCGAATGATGTTACAGTCGTGATACCTGTGTCGCATACGGGTATACAAAAAGTGTGCTGATGAGAACCTGAACAATAACTAAACAATCACTGTTTCTCTTCACATCCAAAATCCCTGTATATGAGTGTCCCGCTCCCGGCAAACATGCAATACAGACTAACTCTTATTTTATTGAAAATATCATATGAAGCACAATTATAGTCAGTATGGTAATTTATATATTTGAAGGAAGATTAAGTGAGATGTCATCCAAAAGCAGACAATTTAGTAAAACCGTGTCACACACAGTTCCACATGATTTCAGCCCTCTGAGGAGGACAGCTGTACCGACAATGTCGGGTTTACATTGTATTCATTCCACGAAAGGAAAAATGAAAATGGATGCACACAATATTATGATACATATAAATCGTTGAATTCGTACTTGTATGACGCATGTTTTATGGATTGCATTGGGCACGTTTCGAAGAAATTGTAAGGGGATCATTCTTATTTTCACTTTCTGTTTGTCACTATAAATCGTTCAAGCCAGCGAATTTAACACAAAGCATTTGCCGATCGACAAGGAAGGGAACGTTCTTGGTGTGTTGAAATACATATGCATTCTCTTTTGGAACATATAAGGCATGCCTTAAGAATACATGTTGTTGAGGAAAGGACTAAACGAAGGAATGATACTTTCTGTGTTTCAGAAGCTAAAACATAGAGGCAATGATTTCCTTTTACCACTACACGGACGGGCCGGGGAAAGACGCTATCGTCCGATAGAACCGAATACGCCAAAGTAATGGAGTTAAGGATGCCCGGTATGGGACAGTTGGGTCACAAATAAAAAAAATATATGCCTACATATTTTACCACACAATGCAGTAAACAAACATACTTTCTGTAAATCAAGCTAAACATGTTGTTTGTATGTTAGTTAAGGTCGCAATCAGCTACATGACGGCGATCTCTGAATGATCGGATCTGAACCAGATAACCCAGTGATTGACATCATGAACATCGATTTATGTAATTGGGATACGATGACATCCATCAAATAAGTCAACGAGCCTGACGACCCGATCTCATTAGTCGCCTGTTACGACAAGCTTCGGCTAATGAAGACCAATTTTAACCCGGTCAGTCAGTTGGTGTCGTTATACTGGTGATCAGCATGCCATCTGTACAGTTCTGATATCTTAATGTGTTACGTCTTGATACATGATGAGCAGTTGCACTGTATAGAAAACGTTTCATGTCATGTCAAACATTATTTTGGAAACATTTTAACATTTAATAACAGTCGGACAAGTATGAAGTTGTAGGAGAACATGGCGGATTCTTATAAACCTTTGAGCTTTTTGATTGCAAGTCATGTACATCTAAGAACGACATAGGTCATAAGATAACAAAGGTGGTATGTTATTACTCTTGTAGTTTTTACGTTATAAGTTGTTCACTGGTCACGAGGGGGGCATGGGTTGATGTACCCTTGATGTTTGTTTATATTCCCTGAGCCCGAAGGGTGTGGTGAACATAAAGAAACATTGAGGGTACATCAACCCATGGGCCCCGAGGGACCAGTGAACAACGTATTTATCTTACCGAACACCTTAATGTTAATTTTGAATTGTTTGAAGCACGGGTACAAATATTTTTGTAGCCATCGCTAGATTTTGCAGACAAAAAAACAGATTAGAGTTATCTCCCTTCCATCGATTTGCATTCGCAAAACATCGGTAATTTCCGTACATCATACGTGATTCAACGTAATTCGAGATAAAGAATTACTCCCACGAAGTACCAAATGAATTGCCATTGACAGCGGGGTACATTGAAACTAATAGAAGAGCGCTCAGCCAATCAGAAAACGACATTTATGTGTGAGGTAAGATAAGTACATACATATACTCTCTCCATCTTGGCATTCAGTAACCTGTTGAAGGAGTGAGCGGATACTCCAATACGTTGTGTTCCCCATGATAAAGAAGTTGACATCCATGCATTCCCTCTCGTATGCGTATAAATTCTACAAAACTCATGTCAAAGTCTATTATATAATCTCCCACACTTCGGTACACATTTGCAGTGTTGTTTAAGAAATACAGTTCGCTCTACCACCATGTATAGTGTAATAAAGCACACTTTCCCCGTGAACTACTATAGTTAAAGCACGAGGACGCCGAAAGTGTGCTTTATTACACTATACATGGTGGTAGAGCGAACTGTATTTCTTTTCTAAGATGCCAAATTTAATACTTTCTAAGAATAATTACGATTAATTTAAGGCAGAAAACAAACGACAGTGTCGGTGACCTAAATTAAGAATCCTCGCACAGGGCTAACTGGCGCGCTGTTCTATTGATGTGTCTGCCCCCCTACGTTAAGACGAACGTTACCAGAAGAAAACAGATGATAACAGTTTAATGACGGTTTACGTTCGGATTAAATATCTTCTCTGAATTATTTTAATTACATCTGTCATTAACGTAAACCATATGGGGCAATATGAACGTCGCATTTCTACTACCAACGTAAGTTTAGATCAGTACATCCAGATGAAGCTGAATAGTCAAGCGACATTCCACGATTGCATTGTGGGAATGTAAACATTGCAAACGTTACCGTGTCGCTGAAAACTTGTGAGTCGAATTGACACATTTTAACCGTCGTAAAACATAAACGTAATGTTTCCACCAGTGATGTTAGCTGCGTGAAGCAACTGCAAACCTAGAAACGGGATGCAACAGAGTAGTTTACTGTAGGAGGCCGTACGAGGCGATGACAACTGGCATATATCGTGACGTCGCTTACATTGTGATGTAATGTAAAATGGTTCGATTACGAGGTGGCACACTAGAATGGCGCAGTGACGGGATAACGTCATTCAATTGTTACGTCATCAAAAAACTATACCTTTATTGAACATAGACATTTTTTCTGGGTTACATCTTCTTTTTATTCTCGAGTACAACGTTTCAGGGCTTGTTCTGGCCCTGAAACGTTGTACTCGAGAATAAAAAGAAAATGTAACCCAGAAAAAATCTCTATGTTCATCAAATATCATCTTCTAAAATGCCAATCAAGCACCAATACCTTTATTGTCTAATAATGTATTTTCGATTGTTCTAACCGTTAGGCATCTTAGAAAATGTTTTACTCATTTCAGTGCTATTCTTTGTAGGTGTATACGGAACAACTGGGATAGTATCCTCACGCCTGGCACGCTGATGAAGGCATCGTGGGCAATCAGGGTGGACCTACTTAAGACCATGGTTACAGTAGTTCCGACAAATCGAGATATCTTGATTTACACTGCCGGTGATCTTCCACTTGGCGTTTACCAGGTCATCAAAGTTGAACAAGGAGCGAAGGAGAAAACCAGAATATTATTTACATAATTTAAAGTTTCATGTGTTAAAAATTTCATAAGAAGATTCCAAGCCACTGATGGCTGAGAACAGATGGCTATGTATTATGCTGGAATCAGGACATGTCGTCAATGATGAGAACACAACAGTCACCAGTGTGTCCCTTTCTGTCTTATTTTGTTGCTTCGATCTATTGTTGTTGTCTGTGTTGTATTATATATTTGATACACCGTGTCAATGTTTTGTGTATATTTAATGGTGCATCTGGATCGTAAACAATAGGAAACTGAAACAGTAGCAAAACAGATGTAATTATTGATCCAGTTACACAGTTTAACCGGAACTGGAACTATGCAAATTATCAAAACATGAGAATATCTAACTGAAAAACGGTATAGGGTATTTCATGTTAAAGTATTTGTATAAGTAACTGCTTTCATGTTTGATGTTCGGCATAATCTATACACCTGATATTTAGCATTTATGAAACATTGTTAAACGACATCGTGGTTACTGCCATTTAATGGTTTTAAATCATAGAAGGCAACCCCGATTTTTCCTCTACGTTGTGGAGCCTGTCGTGAACATCTGGCTGAAGGTTTTGAACCAAGATGACGAGGTGGGGGAAATAGGGTTAAGCTTTGTTCTCAAGATTATTGAGCTCATATAGGAGTGGTTACGTGCGTGCACTCACTGAGTTTGGTTTTACGCCGCTTTTAGCAATATTCCAGCAATATCACGGCGGGAGACACCAGAAATGGGCTTCACACATTCTGCCCATGTGGGGATTCGAACCCGGGTCTTCGGCGTGACGAGCTATTAGGCTACCCCACCGCCCACGTGCATGTTCGTTTGCATGTGTGTACGTACTTGCACCATGTCTTTGTATGTGTGTGCATGCATGTGTATGTTATTCTTATTTGCGCGGCTGTGTATGTGTGCGTTCGTGCGTGTGTATGCTGTTAACATGACCCGGACTGATATATCCGTAGATGACTCATCTAATCCTACTGAGATACCATGCCACAGTTTACCCTGGACAGGCCACTCACACACGGTATAATGACCATTTCTTGTTATCCTCTTATTTGAAACTACAACTAGGATAAGAACAAGTTAATCAATCTATTCACGTCAGTTAGTTTGACGTTGCCAGGGATCGAACCATTGAAGTGCCGCTCTCCAAGCAAACGTTCAATCCACTAGACCATGAGGTGCTCGTCCACAAGGAATATTTTGGTGACTGGACCTGGGAAAGAGAAGGCTATCAATGATGAGTTGGAGATCTTATGTGCGCTTCCCGACATGATGTGTATTTCGCGCACGTGAGAAAGCTATCGATGATTTGGAGATATTACGTGCACTTCCCAACTTGATGACTTGTGTATTTCGCGCACGTGAAAGCATGATACAACCTTTATCAATGAAGTATGAACATATTCACGTTAAATTGATAATCGGATGATCACACGAAGTGTTTGACATCCTAAAGGCCTGTGATGTTGTAAGTATCACGGTACTTCAACTAACAACCGCTCTACACGCACCTATGTCTTTGTACTCACTTGTGTGTCAACCCGAATATTTACACATATTCGCATAGCAAACCGAAGGCCAATCTCCAAAGATATTGTTTATCTTACTTTGGCATCCTAAACCAGGATCGACCACTTCCTGTACTGGACATCATGTAACATTAGTTGTTTGATAGATACACTCTCTCTGTTACGTTATTGTCGATGTGCATTTTTGAGTTGTCATGGTCATTGAAGATGTTTATCAGCGTACTGCATTAACAAATCAGAACTGAAATCGAATAACTGCAGAGAATAATGGCACAGAGGTTTGCATGTTTATATTACAATGTCAGGTACGTGTATGCCATTCCGTTGTCATGACAATTTAGCTTGCATTGATAAACAACAAGTAAATTGAATTTGTACTGTTGAACAATGACTCTTTTGATGTACTGAACAAATGTGATGTTAATACATATCAAGGGTGTTTTCCAGTATATTGCGTGCAGGAGCAGCGATGTAAGTGGATATATTTTTGAGCACCTCCCACAAACACTATACATGGTCCACGTATCCCCACTAGTGACAATATCTTGTCCTCCAGCTGATACGAGTATTGCCCTTCGTGAGAGCTGTCAGTAGCAAGTTTAAGTTGGGTAATGGTTGATCCTCCTTTCCAAACACTTCGCCGATAATTATCTTCCACAATCGGCATGTAAACTGATATGACACAGTCAGTCTTAATTGCTCGACCGAAGGGTACATGCCGTGGATTGTATGTAAAGTAAAATGAACTCAACAGTGTAATACCATGTCTTATTTTGGAACGGGTGTTCAGTAGTGGAATTTCCTCAAGTCATGTGATCTAGCTGCTGATCACGTGGTACAGGTCAAGCTTTGGGACAAAATGGCGGCTGTCAACCGTGCCCTTGAGTGAGCCTCGTCAAGTTCAAAGTGCAATATCATCAATATGGGGTAAAACGATTGCGCTTATGGCACTTGTAATAGTGACTCACGTTTCTACCATAAACCACATATGGCAGATGTGTTTTTTATTAAATTCCAAAGCCCACATCAAAGCCCGAGATGTGTGACCGTTGGATCAGAGCGTGTTCCCGCGGTGGGGATTTCGGCCGTCACAGGATCACCCAAGATACTTACGTATGTTCCAAACACTTTGTTGGTGGACATGGTCCTACAGGCGAAAATCCTGGCCCTATACCAACTACCGCTAGAGGTGTGGAACTGAGAATCTTCAACACGAAGAAGTCAAGACCACCACTTAAGGCCGTGTGAGCTTGTCGCCAGAGAAGAAAAGAAGTCGTTCACAACTCCAGGTATGCATAGTTCCGATGCTGAATCAATTAACCAATCAATGGGAATGAAATGAATTAAAGTGAAAGAACACATAAACAAATAAATAAATTAACAAATAAATAACTAAATTTTAAATGATTTATAATAATTTATGATGTTCATAAAATATTAATTAATGATTTTTTTTGCAGGTACTCAATGCGGACATTGATAAGGAAAATGAAATAACTAAGGGTTCTGAAGAGCAAGATACGAATGTTGATAATGAAGGTATATCCATTGATTATATTACAGACAAAGCTTTTAAATGAAATGTTTAGTTAATGAAATCCGGTTGGGTTTTTAGCACTGTTTATTGTCTGAACAAGTTTGCAATTATGAAATTATAAGATGTTGTCTAGTGTTTGTTTTTGGACCATTTATCATATTCCCAGTTTTGTTTTTAACAAACATGTTTTATTTTGCAGATGTAAGAAAACAGGTTTCCTATTCTGATGCAGCTACTCAGACTGACATCTTGCATGATGATCTGGCCGGCTACAGTGATGATCAGCTCAAACAACCTAAACTTCTGTAGAGAAAACTATTCATGGGTGATATTCTCAGAAGTGACAGATCATGCAAATTCTACACAGGTAAATAATATATGTTTCAAATCTATATTAAAAACATGAATTTTATCTTTTATTTAGTGATAATATATTTTGCATGATATAGACCTTAATGTGTGTTTTAAAATAGTAATTTGATCAATGTTAAAAACTATTTCAGGTATTACATCCATCCAGCTTCTGTTGTTCCTGCACAGATTCCTACAGTCCAAAGCTGAGAGGTTAACACTGTGGAAAGGGGAAGAAACAACAGTATGTTTTGTTTATTGCTTTAATATTGCTTTTATTAATAACCACCTACATACTATCTATTGAAACATATACACTGAATGTTACTTAGTCACTGATCAATATGCCATTTGTTAACCCTTTCACAGGCAATGCTGTAAAGAGCATCGTTTTTCTTAATGGTCACTTGCAAATTATCATTGACTTCCTAGTACCAGCCACTGTGAAATACATTAATTAATGAACAGATCCACTTGACCATGTTAACCGATACATATTTACTTTTCAGGAGAATGCCAAAAATAAAGATGACCATCACCCCAGGGGACTTTCCACCTTCACAGCTTCCTTCCTAACACCTGTGCGCCTTTGACGTGGCCTGGATGTCGACCATTTGAGTGATCTGTTTGGCATATCATCATCGACAGTTAGCCGTTACTTCCGGACATACACTGAGTTTATATCAAGGGAGCTCAGTTTTGTTGTTAAGTGACTAATCAGACTGCAGGTTCAACTTCACCTCCCAAAGGCATTTAGATATTTCAAAAAGAATATTGCCATTATAGATTGTACATAATGTTTTGTACAGAAACCCTCATTGCCATCTGGTCAGAGAGTGACCTGGTCACAGTACAAACATCACAATACCTTCTAATAATGTCTGGTTGCTATTTCCCCAACAGGTGCATTTACTTACATCTCTCCACTGTGGTCTGGTTCAGTGTCAGATAGGCGCATTGTTAACGAATCAGGTTTCCTTGATAACTTAAACTATGGTGATGACATAATGGCTGACAGGGGTTTTTGGTTACGGATCTCTTAGCATTAAGTGGATGTACAATAAACATACCGCCTTCGCGCATGGTAAGCAGTTAAGCAAGGCAGCTGTTCAGAAAACGAGGAGAATAGCCCATGCTCGAATACATGTTGAAGGGGCAATTGGTCGCCTCAAGAACTTTAAATTTTTACAAGGTATTTTTCTACTGGAATGCAAGAAGCTTATTAATCAAAGTGAACAAGTTTGTGCTCAGTTATGCAATTTTGACAAACCACTTGTAAAGTAACTGTTGTTATAAGAATATTGCCATATTTATGACTTACATGATTCTGTTGTCATGAACATATTGAAATGTTTTGAGCTTTTTTTGAAGAGTTGTCTCCCATGTATTTACCATATATTTGGGATTACACTCTCTTAGTAAAGTACAGATTCTTGTACTTTGGTTGGGTTGAGTCCCATCTGGGATTCGAACCCACACTCTCAGAGTAGGCACCTAATCGTCAGCACACAAAGTCAGACGCCTATCCCTCTCAGCCACCATGACTTCCATGTATTGTTGAACATGACCTACTGTTATAAGTGTCAACTGATCTCAATGAAGTTTTATTAAAGTTTTTAAAAATAAAAAGATAACAAAGCCTTAATAAATTTCGTAATTGTATTTCATGTGAAATATTTGCTTCTCCTGAATGAAATATTATTTAACATGTCTCTAACCAACATGTCTAATAATTTATTATCAATAACACTAACATAGAATGTAATGATGCATTGATGATTAAGATGCAAGTGTGCTCGAACTAAGAAGAAAAGTGATCAGTGAATTCACACATGCTTAAATAATTCTGGAATAACATAATTCATATAGAAATAATTCAAGTTTTTCAAGTCCTCATTGAACTGAACAGGTATCACCAAAATTCCAGATCTTGTATAAAGTATAAGACCACACACAATGCTGTGATTGTAGGACATGCATTTCAATACCCTTGAAATCTCGTATGACCAGGGTTAGATTTGTCATATATTTCGTACATGCGTAAATGGTTGGAAATTGGTAAATATAGTGTTACATGATTAGCACTACTTTAACATGTATTTCAATGGTTCTGTAATGTAACTGTCACATAGGGTTCGTTAGCGCGTCCGAGCACGCCATAATGTACTGAGATAATTAGAAACACATGGTGATGTGATACCCATGACTGAACACCACTAATAACGTGCGTGTCTTTCTTGACATACACATGGTGTCTGTTTAAAAGGTTCAAATATCGGGTCTATGGGCCAGAGCGATGTGTGTGTGTGTGTGTGTGTGCGCGCGTGCGCGTGCGTGTGTGTGTGTGCGTGCGTGCGTGCGAGTGTGTGTGTGTGTGTGTGTGTGTGTGTGTGTGTGTGTGTGTGTGTGTGTGTGTGTGTGTGTGTGTGCGAGTGTGTGCGTGCGAGGGAGAGGGTGTGGCATGGGAAAAGGCCTAGGGTGGGGTGTTGGCGGTGGGTCGGTGTTGGGGTACTGATAAGTCTTTCTGACCAGTAGGTAATATCGTTTATACTTTTTCTAATGGAAATTACATAACAGTTTATATAACTGACCTTAGGTACACTTCTTATATATGCTATACAAGGAGACACTGCTAATTACAATAAAACACAGACAGATGTGTTCACGCAGACATGAACCGGTAGTTCCCTAATTTTAGTGCTCACTTGTGTGAGTTATCCGACTGATCATAACTGAACAAATTTCCTGATCTATACTTTCAAAAAGATGATTACAATGTATTAATGATTCCCGGTGTAAATTACTGTTGTAAATGTGTGAACATGCACATACTTGGTATGACCTCTTTTTGATTCGGAATACAGGTATTACGGACGCTTTCTCAAATTTCAGTTACCCGACGGAATATACTGTAGACATATTTTGTTTCCATCTCTTGGGTAGACTAGAGAAAATTGCAGTGATTGCAATTAGCTCATAATTTTCATAATAAACCTATTTTGTTTCCATCTCTTGGGTAGACTATAGAAAATTGTAGTGATTGCAACTAGCTCATAACTAAGCAGTTTCGATAATTATTGAAATCTTACAACCTGCCAGCATTTATGTTGCTCATGCGTTTTCTTCTTTGCTTTTGCTTTTTGCTGTCTAATTTGTTATACATTATGTAATTATGTTAATCATTTTGGTATCTCAATATCATGAAATATAATGTGTACTTATTATTCTATCAAAGTACCGAAACGTATTATCTGTATGCTTTACTGTTATTGGGTGAAACTGTTAAAAGTACCTTCGTACAGAATTTCCAGGAAATAGAAACTGAAAATTACTAGATAAATGGAAAACTAAATTGGATAAAGATCGCAAACAATCATTATTTATATTCCTCTTTTTAAATTATCAGTGTGCAGATCATGTCACTAACATAAAAACTGAAGGATATATGGGGACAAAACTGGGTTCAATCTTGAATGTATAATACATGTACCAATGTATAATCTTTAACAGTATCAAGGAATGATGCATGGGGTACGCTCGTGGTTAAAGCGTTCGCCTGTCAGGTCAAAAACCGGTGTTTGATTCCCGACATAAGCACATTAAGTCTGAAACTATATTATTTTGATATAAGGCAAAGATCTTAATTTCAATTGAAAAAAAGAGACGAAGTAATTTGGAAGATTCACAGACTAACAACATCTATATTGGGGCTACCTGTGCAGGAAGCATCTTCAATTATAAAATCACATTCCACAAACATCAGATAAAGGTTTAAATGACAAGCATATTTATTGGCATCTTGCCAAGCTCTGTCCTCTCTGAATGCAGTATAACCAGAGTGCTGTGGTCACTACCTCAGGTGGCCAAATTCAGCAATCCCATTACTTTACAGTATTTTCTTACAGACATATATATGGAAAATTAACTTTTACGGGTATGGAAAGAGTGGGGGGAAACACGTGCAAAGTATTAGTCAGCTGAGATTATCCTTCAAAAAGATCATATGTACAACAATCACTTATCATTATGTGCAACCAAAGCATTGCAAAAAGGCCATAGTTCCAGACAGCATAACATCACATTTGGCCGGGGTTCCAAATAATTTGACACCGAAAGCCTGTCAGTTAACGCAAAGGAAATAACCCTTGTGTTTTAAAATGATGCTTTAATCATAGTCACAATGAAGTGTAGGTTGCCATAGTCCCTGAACCACATTATTTTCCTTACTGCTTAGTCTGTCTCACAGTCCCTGAACCACATTATTTCCCTTACTGCCAAGCCCTCTCTGCAATGTTAAATGAAACAAGTCGAGATCTCCTCAGGTCCAGGCTCTGTTAACATCTGCAAGAAACCTAACTCTCTTTGGGTGTCGGGTTACAAAGTAAACATATCTAACTGTCATGGCTGGCCGGACTGAATCTCGTGTCTCCCTGGGGATCCTTTTCATTTTAAATAAGTTTGTTTGTCACTATCAAAATTATATATATTCAGACACTAAGCGTTGGTCTATGTATTTTCCAATATGATGGAAATACTAATACAATGACATGTATTTACCAAATAAAATTCTAAAGGAGCCATTCTTCAAGCAGTGACAACGCCATACATAGCTAGACTTGCTTAGATGATAGACTTCATATAAGGCATCATAGATATTTCACAAACCCTTAGCCTCATTAGCTTATTGCCTCACCACTTGCGAATTAAGCGTTGGCAGATGTAAATGTTACTGGAGATGTTGGTCCCGCCAGCTGTGGGTGTTTGGTATGGCACTCCATAACCCGAACCCTGCAGTGATTTTTGCTAGAGACGGAAGAGGAAAAATATCGTTCTGTGACTGTGATACAGACTGGGACAAGATATGGAAAACCAAAATTTGAACAACAAACCATTGTTTGGGTGTTTTAATTGCAAATATGATTCAAATAGCTTAACCTAGATTTCGATATCCTCCGAATGTACATTTGGTGGAAAATAAACATTCATCCCGAGACAAGGACGAATGTTTATATATAATTAAAAAATAGTAACAGCACTAGTATCCATTTTGTCTTTTGTCTTCTACCCGTCAGAACTAGATTAACAACTAGTCTCTGATATGAACATATTTTACAGCAAAAGGTCATAGTATAAAACAATATATAATATAATGAAAAAGAGCCCTGAGACTTTCTCCTGAAGCTGTGGAAATCTAGCCTTGCCACATTTTGTAGACTTGCGTGGGCTTGGTTATATTTGCTTCAGGGTCTGTATGACAGACGACGTCCCAACATACGCTCAGTCACATGCGTCTCCAGGTCACGGAGAATCAGTGCTCAGAGGCCCGTATTGCAATTTCGTGCGTTTGCCAGGCGCGTAGCAAGCCATATTTTTCGTGTAAGCCCTATGGGCTGCAAAGATTTATATTATAGGTGGTATTGAGGGCTTGCCCAACTTTCATTTTTTATGAGACTTGAAGATTTATCGTTTGACGTTTGATGATTTCAATGGCTTCAAAATATTGTCGAAATTGAAATGTGATTTCCTCATATACAAATATGTTTGGACATAGTTTACACATGTCTGCTGCATTGATACAATACCATACATCGAGTATTTGGTGTTTTTACTAAAATAAATGATAAACAAATGAAAAATAAACAACTCCATTTCAGTGACGATTCACATATAATCATGATTGTAACAAAACATCCTCATACATGTCGATGGAAAAACAATCATCACCGAAAGTTATGATGTGAAGAATAACCTGTTTACTGTACATGTAATGCTTTAATCAAAGAATACTGTAGTCAGTATGATTCAAAGAGTTATTTCCACTTTTTAAATGGAAAGTGTTTGTAGGTATTTTTGGCAAGAATTAGAAGACAAATTATTTTTTAGCAAAGATCATGTGTAAGCTCGAGCTGTTTTTTATAATGGTAGCTACGCCCCTGTTTGCATGTGTTGTTGACGCGCAATGGACGCCTTGTATCATAACTATTTGATTATGATTCACAAACACATGCCCATGATATGGTAGGAATCGTGCCAAGGATTAGCAGATATTTATCATGAAAACAGGTTTTTATGTAGGTGGCTTGAAACTCGCTTTTACAAAGGCCTATCACAATAGGCCAAAGGTTCTATCACAATACATTTCGTTTTACAGCTTCTCTTTTCTTAACATGCTCACGTCAAAACTGATTTAAATTCTAATCGCAGATTAAAGAATAACACAATAAATAGTATGCCAAATTATCGTTACCATGACAACCCTGTGAGAGTAATGCAGATGATACTGTCGGCCGTAAATTTTGATAAGCTGCTTCATCGCTATCAATAAACACTGGGTATCTATACAATTATATGTGTGACAAAGGCCATATGATAGATTGTATGGTCTCTGGTGTGATGGAGGAGAACTTGCGTCGCTAGTTTTCTCGATAATCTGAACACATGTATGTAGCGTGAAACCGGCAGATACCTTTAGAAAAAGTGTTTGCCCTACCTGTAACAACGATGTCCCGTGTCTATTAAAGGGATGTAATGTGGGATGAATGACATGTACTTTTATCTTGGCCCTTTTATGATGATACATACTGCGATCTTTTCACAATTATCCCTCTGGCTATCAGATTGAGGGTACGTTTTAAACATAACCGGTATTTCTATTATTGTATTTATAAAGTCCTTCGAACGTTCTCCATATACGTCCGTCAGATACATCGCGCACTACCCTTTTCTCTTTTGGTCTTCTCCAACGACTTTTACAAGTTCAAAGAATCGTGGTCAAAGTAGAAAAGTCTTAAGACTATTCCCTACAATTCTGTAAATTACACATTGTACCCTACATGGGTAGAGCTTCCGTTCGGGGGAATATCAGAGTGAGTGAGTGAGTCGAACCCGGGTCTTCGGCGTGACGAGGGAACGCTTTAACCACTAGGCTACCCCGCCGCCCCGGGAATATCAGAAGGACAACGATACAGTTATTTCCAATGTTGTAGAAAGCACTCCACTTACTTAGGAAAACACTGAGATATTGTGTTCATGTCGAAATGATATTTTCAGCCCCTGTCAGATCTGAACTTGAACATGCGAGGTCTGCGTCTGTATCAGACTAAAGGCCTACAAGATGTTTAGCAACACTGGGGCGTAATAGCCATAGATCTTCTCCAAACAGGGGAATATATATCTTGTGAGAATGACTTCTCCGACAGGGAAATTTACAACAATGCGACATCACAATTACTTACGTGATATTTACTCGTAATCTGAGTTATGGATCGTCAATTTAAACAGGACAATATAGACGAATTTCACAAAAGGCACGAAGATCCAACATGCCTATGATATACTCAGAGAACGCACCCGCCTGTGCTATCCGGTCATAATCGCTACACGATAAAAGCAATTTTTCATTTCATGTCTCACAGAATATATAATTTGATATGGCATTGTTTGTTATCGTATACTTTTGCGTTAGTGAAACAAATGTGGACAACTTTAAGTTTATGTATAGCGTTATTTCAGCAAAGGCTGAGCGAATGGAGAAATAACATTGTTCAGGCACTGTGAGACTATTAAGGAAGGTCACGTGCAGTGCAATAATATTCCAATTATGTACTGCCACAAAATATTTTACAGTAGTGATGCGCGAGCTGAACAGACTTAAGAAATTACGAGTTGGTTCGTGTAGCATATTTGGCTGTGCTCCAAGAGCGACAAAGTGCTATTCTATTGGGACAGCTAGGGACACTTGCGAGGACAAAGGGGCAACGCATCGCCCTTTGTTCACCACTGAACCTTTTAATCCCTCGAAACATGCACCTCACAAGATTTGCCAACACCACAGACAAGGCGTAACTGATACTGGTAGCTAGAGCGAGTGCAGCTTGATAAGGCGTGTGAACTTGCGTAATACTGCTTTCTTTGTCAGGCTCTTTTGGTGATAAGAATATTGAGGTCATGTGAACGTTGATTTCAAACGTACTAAAATGTGTGAAAATGAAATTACATGAACCAAGTAATTCACATGATGGAAACATATGATCATCTTGCTTGAGTACAGGTAAGATGAAGGTGTATAAACCGTTCATATACATACCCCTGAAATCCGGTATGATACATAAATATCTAAGGTGTGTAAATATTTGCAAATTTGAAAATTTACATGTGTTTCCCCACCTAAGTAAATTCACATGTTTCCAACCCGAGGAAACTTAGAACGAGATCGGAAATTTCAGCACCCATTGAAATTCAAAGGAATGCATTGGAAATACTGTATGATCATGTATTTACTGGGGTATCTGTTTTGCAATTCATGTTTGGAAATCCCTGACAATCCGGTCAGGGCATACATGAACGAGGTGCATGTGCATACGAAAATGTACGATGAGCATATGTTTCAAAGGTATAGATTCATATGAAATATATGCCCGAAGTTAGGAAATATCTGAAAACATACGTAAATCAGGTCATGGCATGTATTTCCTACTGTATTTACGTTTATTTCAATGGTTTACTATCCGGCTTTTGGTCCTGTGTGAACTGGGCAGGATCGTGTTGAATAAAAATTACTTTATCTCACTGTGCTTAAATTCACAGTGATTAAGGAAATGAGTGCCCATTGTGTACAGAGCAATTGTATGGAATTCACATTTAGGACAACATATATTACTGCAAATACATTACTGTGTGTGGTAAACTAACAGTAGCCCTTAATGTGTGTGGTTGAATATATTTGACGCTCATATGTACAATGGCTGTATGCTATTTTGTAAGCCTCGTGATCACATATCTTCAAGGGCTGTCTGATGAGTTCTGAGCAGAAGTCGTTTCATGTGGACATTACATGGTACATCCATAAAAAAACCGACATAGCTTAGCAAATTGTTTGGTTGTGACAAATAAGTAAAATAAGCAGGAGTGTGTTACTTTTAGGTAACCGGCATTCTTAAGGAACATACAGTGATCAGATGCTTGCAGACAAAGGGCTTACTTAACACTGACACCCATACATAAAGATATAAGTACAACTTTGGGGAAGGGTGTCACTTCAAATGCCAGAAGTAAGGAGCAAAGTTTAAGAGTTGCAGAGATAGCTTTGAAGCTCTGTCCTAGACTCCCTGTGACGCCAGCAACACCAGAAATGGTCCCGAGAATCTGGTGTCTGGTGATGACCGACCAAGCGGTTCATTCCCCAGAAGAGGGGATATTCCATTGCACATTTAACTCTGGCAATGAAGAAAGTATCAGTTTTGGTTTTAATTTGATCACATATCAAATTAAGGAGATTTTTCTGGAATCGTTTAAAATTTTACCGAACTTTACACTGTCACAACTTAGCTAATGTCTTAGATGTTTGGAAATCGCAAACGTAACCTGCTACGTAATTATATTGACAGCGTATTGACAAAAAACAGCTTAAACCAGAAAAAAAGAAAGTTTTGTAGTGACTGCCTGACTGGTGTATTTGATAGGAAATGAATGGAATGACTCAATAACAAGGATGAGTTCTTCTCGGGATTGATCTACAACCAAACCCCACTTCACTTCCTTTCTGTACCAACATCAGAGGTGTCATGATGAACATGTAGTATCTTGTACCGCCATTAGAGCTCTCATGATGAACATGTAGTCCTTGTACCTACATCAGAGCTGTCATGATGAACATGTAGTATCTTGTACCACCATTAGAGCTGTCATGATGAACATGTAGTCCTTGTCCCAACATCAGAGCTATCATGATGAACATGTATTATCTTGTACCACCATTAGAGCTGTCATGATGAACATGTAGTCCTTGTACGAACATTAGAGGTGTCGTGATGAACGTGTAGTATCTTGTACCACCATTAGAGCTGTCATGATGAACATGTAGTCCTTGTACCAACATCAGAGCTGTCATGATGAACATGTAGTATCTTGTACCACCATTAGAGGTGTCATGATGAACATGTAGTCCTTGTACCAACATCAGAGCTGTCATGATGAACATGTAGTATCTTGTACCACCATTAGAGCTGTCATGATGAACATGTAGTATCTTGTACCACCATTAGAGCTGTCATGATGAACATGTAGTCCTTGTACGAATATTAGAGGTGTTATGATGAACGTGTAGTCCTTGTACGAACATTAGAGGTGTCGTGATGAACGTGTAGTCCTTCTACGAACATTAGAGGTGTCGTGATGAACGTGTAGTATCTTGTACCACCATTAGAGCTGTCATGATGAACATGTAGTATCATGTACCACCATTAGAGGTGTCGTGATGAACATGTAGTATCTTGTACGAACATTAGAGGTGTCGTGATGAACATGTAGTCCTTGTACGAACATAAGAGGTGTCGTGATGAACATGTAGTCCTTGTACGAACATTAGAGGTGTCGTGATGAACATGTAGTATCTTGTACCACCATTAGAGTTGTCATGATGAACATGTAGTCCTTGTACGAACATTAGAGGTGTCATGATGAACATGTAGTCCTTGTACGAACATTAGAGGTGTCATGATGAACGTGTAGTATCTTGTACCACCATTAGAGCTGTCATGATGAATATGTCGTATCTTGTACGAACATTAGAGGTGTCGTGATGAACATGTAGTCCTTGTACGCACTTTAGAGATGTCGTGATGAACATGTAGTCCTTGTACGAACATTAGAGGTGTCGTGATGAACATGTAGTCCTTGTACGAACATTAGAGCTGTCATGATGAACATGTAGTCCTTGTACGAACATTAGAGGTGTCGTGATGAACATGTAGTCCTTGTACGAACATTAGAGGTGTCGTGATGAACATGTATTATCTTGTACCACCATTAGAGCTGTCATGATGAACATGTAGTCCTTGTACGAACATTAGAGGTGTCGTGATGAATGTGCAGTCCTTGTACGAACATTAGAGGTGTCGTGATGAACGTGTAGTGTCTTGTACCACCATTAGAGGTGTCATGATGAACATGTAGTATCTTGTACAACCATTAGAGCTGTCATGATGAACATGTAGTCCTTGTACGAACATTAGAGGTGTCGTGATGAACATGTAGTCCTTGTACGAACATTAGAGGTGTCGTGATGAACATGTAGTATCTTGTACCACCATTAGAGCTGTCATGATGAACATGTAGTCCTTGTACGAACATTAGAGGTGTCGTGATGAACATGTAGTCCTTGTACGAACATTAGAGGTGTCGTGATGAACGTGTAGTATCTTGTACCACCATTAGAGCTGTCATGATGAATATGTAGTATCTTGTACGAACATTAGAGGTGTCGTGATGAACATGTAGTCCTTGTACGAACATTAGAGTTGTCATGATGAACATGTAGTCCTTGTACGAACATTAGAGGTGTCGTGATGAACATGTAGTCCTTGTACGAACATGAGAGTTGTCATGATGAACATGTAGTCCTTGTACGAACATTAGAGGTGTCGTGATGAACATGTAGTCCTTGTACGAACATTAGAGGTGTCGTGATGAACAGGTAGTCCTTGTACGAACATTAGAGGTGTCGTGATGAACATGTAGTATCTTGTACCACCATTAGAGCTGTCATGATGAACATGTAGTTTATTGTACCACCATTAGAGCTGTCATGATGAACATGTAGTCCTTGTACGAACATTAGAGGTGTCGTGATGAACATGTAGTCCTTGTACGAACATTAGAGGTGTCGTGATGATCGTGTAGTATCTTGTACCACCATTAGAGCTGTCATGATGAACATGTAGTCCTTGTACGAACATTAGAGGTGTCGTGATGAACATGTAGTCCTTGTACTAACATTAGAGGTGTCGTGATGAACGTGTAGTATCTTGTACCACCATTAGAGGTGTCATGATGAGCATGTAGTCCTTGTACGAACATTAAAGGTGTCGTGATGAATGTGAAGTATCTTGTACCAATATCAGAGCTGTCATGATGAACATGTAGTACCTTGTACCACCATTAGAGCTGTCATGATGAACATGTAGCATCATGTACTAACATGAGAGGTGTCATGATGAACATGTGGTATTGTGCACCAACGTGAGAAGTGGCATGATGAACATGTAGCATCAGGTACCAACATTAGAGGTGTCATGATGGACATGTAGTATTGTGTACCAACATTAGAGGTGTCATGATGAACATGTAGCATCATGTTCCAACCTTAGAAGTGTCATGATGAACATGTAGTACGTTGTACCAACATTAGAGGTGTCATGATGATCATGTAGTCCCTTGTACCAATATCAGAGGTGTCATGATGAACATGTAGTCCCTTGTACCCACATTAGAAGCGATGTGACATTAAACTACTTTGAAACTTTAGCGAAGATGTTGGTTTTCATGAAGTCACGGCAGGCATTGTATACCGTTATATGCAATACAGCTAAACAATCTCTATTTCTGTTCTCCTCCAAAATCCCTGTATATGAGTGTCCCGCTCCCGGCAAACATCCAATACAGACTAACTTTTATTTTATTGAAACTACCATATGAAGCACAGTTTCGGTCAGTATGGTATATTTATGAAGGAAGATTAAGTGAGAAGTCTTCCAAAAGCAGACAATTTAGTAAAATCTTATCACACACAGTGACAGAAGATCTCGCCCGTCTGAGAAGGACAGCTGTACCAACAATGTCAGGTTGACATTGTATTCATTCCACTAAAGGAAAAACGAAACTGGACGCACACAATCTCATGATACATACCGTATATAGCGTTGAATTCGGCCACGTCATCCTATTACATGTTGTGGGCGTGTACTTGTATGACTCATGTATTATGGATTGCATTGGGCGCGTTTCGTAGAAACTGTAAGGGATCATTCGTATTTCCACTTTCTGTTTGTCACCATACTTCGTTCAAGCCAGCGACTTCAACACAAAGCATTTGCTCATCGACAAGGAAGGGTGTGTTGATATACATATGCATTTTCTTTTAGAATCTATGAAAAAAGCATTTTTTAGAATACATGACTTCAGTTGTGTTATTGTCTGTTGAGGAAATGAGTAATGAAGGATTGATATTTTCTGTGTTTCAGGAGCTAAGACATGGCAACCATTACATTTTACCACTACACGGACGGGCCGGGGAAGGACGCTATCGTCAGGGAGAACAGAATACGCCAAAGTGATGGAGCAAACGATGCCCTGTATGGGCCAGGTGTGTCCCAAATAACAAAACTATGCCTACATATTTTACCACACAATCAGGTAAAGACACACATGTTCTGTAAATCAAGCTAAGCATCAGATTCAGATTCAGATTCAGTTTACTCGGTAATTCTGGCCTTAAGGCCTACATTACAATTGTTGATGTTACAAAATACTATGCAAGTCACGTGAACATATGGTTACATTCATGGTTACATTTATGGCTACGCAAAGAGAAATCATGTTTGAGATAAATTGCTACATACTGAACAATCATAATATTCTTAGAATTTAACCAATTTGAACGTGGATGTTTGTCTAATACAGTGTTTGAATGAAATGGCATATACTTCTTTCGCAAACTTAGATACTTGGTGGATACAAACATGGCATGGAACTCATCCTCTATAGAGCCTGTAGTACAATTAGAACAGATCAAATCATTTTTACATTCTGTAGAAATACCATGTTTACGTGGTTTACCATATTTACACAGAAATCATGAAAACCAATTCTTAATTTGCATAAAGCTCTTATCAATGATTTATCGTGAAAATTTAAGATATATGATTCTGGTTCTAGCACCGACTTATGAGAGGCATAATATTCTAAATATCTAGTACTAATGGACATAGACCACTCTTGAATGACGCTGTTTGAAAAGAGATATAAAACAGTCTTCATTGTCAACCCCTAGGGCAATCCATACATAGGAAAATCCAGTAGAAAAGGGTAATAGTCGAACATTAGACATCCAGTTAACTTTACCCATTTGATCTTGTGATTTCAAAAAAAGAGAACACTGTTTTGGGTACCTTTAGTAATGCATTTTTACCAACTTTAACCAATATTTAACTGCTCTTATTCTGCTGAACACAAACATATTACATCTACCAATTTCCCCGTATATAGCCTTATTAGAAGCAAATTTACCTAGATTTAGAAATTGTTTTAAAAATGTAGTTTGTACCTTTTCCATACGATGAAAATAAGTCAAAACCCAAATTTCTGATACATATAAAAGAACATGCATGTTGTTTGTGTGTCTGATAAGGTGGCAATCAACTACATGACGGCGATCTCTGAATAATCGGGTCTGAACCAGATAACCCAGTGATTGACATCATGAACATCGATTTATGTAATTGGGATCCGATGACATCCATCAACTGTGCCATCGAGCCTGACGACCTGATCTCATTAGTCGCCTGTTACGACAGACCAATCAGTTGGTGTCGTTATACTGGTGACCAGCATGTCATCTGTACAGTTCTGATGTCTTAATGTGTTACATCTTGATACATGATGAGCAGTTGCACTGTATAGAAAACATTTTTTGTCGTGTCAAACATTATTTTGGAAACATTTTGACATTTTTCGCTGTCAGACAAGCATGAAGTCAAAGCAGAAAATGGCGGATTCTTATAAACGTTTGAGCATTTTGCTTGCAAGTCATGTACATCTAAGAACGACATAGGTCATAAGATAA
Source organism: Haliotis rubra (assembly GCF_003918875.1). Lineage (NCBI taxonomy): Eukaryota > Metazoa > Mollusca > Gastropoda > Lepetellida > Haliotidae > Haliotis > Haliotis rubra. The sequence continues at coordinate 725,132 of NW_025766970.1, forward strand.
CAAAGGTGGTATGTTATTCCTCTTCTTCTTACATATACATACATACGTTCTCTCCATCTTGGCGTTCAATCACCTGATGAAGGAGTGAGCAAAACGTTGTGTTCCACTTAATAAAGACGTTGGCAACCATGCATGCTCACTTGTATGCCTATAAATTCTACAAACCCCATTCCAAAGTCACTTCTACTATGTAAGCTCCCACACTTCGGTACTCTTGTTTTGCTGTGTTGTAATTTTTACTCATTCCAGTGAAATTTTTTGTAGGTGTTTACGGAACAAGTCTGGCTCCTTCTGAAGGACGCACGAAAATAGCCTGGAACAACTGGGATGGTAATGTTCGACGTTACCGGGCATGATGATGAGGGCGTCATGGGCAATCAAGGTGGAGCTACCAAAGTCCAAGGTTCAAGAAGCTGGGTCAGAGCGAGATATCTTGATTTACACTGGCGGTGACCTTGTTCTTGTACCTTGGCAATTACGAGGTCATCAAGGTTGCCTGAACAAGAAGAAAACCGCTATTTTGATAACGTAGTTTAAAGTTTCATCTATTCAAAATGTTACAAGAAGATTTGAAGCCATAGATGTGTGAGAACAGATGACTATGTATGCATGATGCTGAAATCAATGCAGACATTTATCAGTATTTGTCATTTTCTGTCTTATTTTGTCACTTCACTCAGCAGTAAACATTGATCTATCATTGTTGTCTGTGTTGCATTATTTATTTGAATCACCGTATCAAGGTTTTGTATATACATGTATCTAAGGTGCATCTGTACCTTAAATCTGATCAGTAACACTGTTATGACAACTGGAACTATACAAAGTACACAAACATGAGAATACTTTGTTCCAAAGGGTACATGGTATCTGATGTTCTGTTTCGTATAAATGACTAATTTCCTGTTTGATGTGGTGCATAATCTACACCTGATATAATGTATATATGAAACAATGTTAAACTTCACCGTGTCTACTGCCATTTAATGGTTTAAATATGTGCCTCTCTCTCTCTCTCTCTCTCTCTCTCTCTCTCTCTCTCTCTCTCTCTCTCTCTCTCTCTCTCTCTCTCTCTCTCTCTCTCTCTCTCTCTCTCTCTCTCTCTCTCTCTCTCACACACACACAGTATAATGGCCATTTCTTGTTTATCTTCTTAATTTGGAGCTTCAATGTGGATAAGAACAAGTTTATCAATTTATTCACGTCAGTTAGTTTGACGTTGCCAGGGATCGAACCATTGAATTGCCGCTCTCCAAGCAAACGTTCAATCCACTAGACCATGAGGTGCTCGTCGACAAGAAAAACTTGGTAACTGGACCTGACAAAGAGAAGGCTATCGATGAGTAGGAGATCTTACGTGCGCTTCCCGACATGATGTGTATTTCGCGTGAGAAGGCTATGAAACCGAAACATGAGTCTCATTAACCAATTCAGAGAATGCCCTATTTTTCAGCCGATCCGAATTTGTTTGTTTTTGTTTTAAACATATTTTATTCACAGAGAAAAGGATTAGGAACAAGTTCTCTCACTTAGAATACCCTCTCCTTATTCTAAGGAATGTTCTCGTGTGAAAAGAGACACTACAAACAACTATGGTTACACTAAATTCCAATTCCTTGTTTCATAAGACAATGTTGTTTACAAATTTTATTTTTTTTCAGTTAAAAAATCTCGTATTTCTATATTTTATGTCGAGGTTTAGGCAGTATGTCGTTAACTAAGACGTCAAAGACTGCCCCTGTTTGAAGAGGTCGTACAATGATTCACAATTCATCTGGCTCACTGGTTACACCTGTTATGTGGTATTTGCGCTTATTGTGATTGATATAATATCAAGTCCGTTCCAGACCGTCAGACTTTTCTAGCGGTCAAGCCTCGTTTTGAGATTTCCACGATTTCCAGATTTCCGTTTGTCAGAGCACGCTGTACGATGTGTTTGCAAGGATTAGAAGGAGCGTAGTGTTGCAATATACAAGTGATTAGATGTGTCAAATGATACTGATTGATATTTATATATCCAGTTGAATGAGCTGGTCTCAACATTCTGGACTGGTTATTGTACTAAGTTGCGCAGTAGGACGGAACCGAGTCAGCAGTAAACGAGACTGTTGTGTAATCAATGTTTTGACTTGCGAAAACATGTTACAACCTCTTCCAATGAAGTTTGAAAATGTTCGCGTAAAATCGATAGTTTAAGAAGGTGTTATGGTGGAGACAATAACACCATGTGCATCTCCATACTGTCTCTTATCCAAAATGTTGGTACTCGGATGATTACACAGATATCCCATCCCAACTTGACGCAAGTAGGCAACAGTTGGAAGCAAGTGATGTTGTGAGCCCGGGAGGAGCGAAGGAGAAAATACCGATACCAATAACATAATTCAAAGTTTCATAGATTCAAAAGTGTATAAGAAGATTCCACGCCACTGATGGGCGAGAACAGATGGCTATGTATAATGCTGAAAACAATGAAGAGAACACAGCAGTTATAAGTATGGTACTTTCTGTCTTATTTTGTTACTTCGCTCAGCAGTAAACATTGATCTTTCATCGTTGTCTGTGTTGTATTATATATTTAATACACCGTGTCAATGTTTTGTGTGTATCTAATGGTGCATCTGAATCGTAAACAATAGGATGCTGAAACAGTAGCACAACAGATGTAAATATTGATCCAGTTACACAGTTTAACCGGAACTGGAACTATGCAAATTACCGAAAAATGATAATATCTACCTAAATAAAGGTACAGAGTATTTAATGTTAAAGTATTTGTATAAATGATTACTTTCATGTTTGAGGTTCTGCATAATCTATTTCTAACCACAGGTGGTTACTGTGATTTAATGGTTTTAAATCATAGAAGGTAACCCCGATTATTCCTCGACGTTGTGGAGCCTGTCGTGAACATCTGACTGAGGTTTTTGAACCAAGATGACGAGGTGGGGTGAAATGACGTTAAGCTTTGTTCTCAAGATTATTGAGCACATATTAGTGTGTACGTGTGTTTATGTGTGTGCATGTCTATATCTTTCTCTCTGTGTGTGTGTGTGTGTGTGTGTGTGTGTGTGTGTGTGTGTGTGTGTGTGTGTGTGTGTGTGTGTGTGTGTGTGTGTGTGTTGTTAGTTCTAAACCGGACTGAGATATCAGTAGATTACTCATCTAACCCTACTGATATACCATGCCGTAGTTTGGACACGCCACTCACACTCAGCATACTGGCTTCGGTCACACCAATTCCTATTTATCCTCTTATTTCGAACTACAACTAGGATAAGAACAAGTTTATCAATCGTTTTACGTCAGTTAGTTTGATGGTGCCAGGGATCGAACCATTGAAGTGCCGCTGTCCAAGCAGGCGTTCTATCCACTAGACCATGAGGGTGCTCGTCCACAAGGAATAAAATGACTGTGCTGGACCTAACAAAGAGAAGGCTATCGATGAGTTGGAGATCTTACGTGCGATTCCCGACACGATGCGTATTTCGCGCACGTCAGCAGGCTATCGATGATTTGGAGAAATTGTACGTGCGCTTCCCGATTTGATGAATTGTGTATTTCGCGCACGTTAGATGGCTAGCAAAAACATGTCACAACCTCTGTCAATGACGAGTGAAAATATTCACGTTAAATTGATAATTTCAGAACGTGTAATGATGTGCATCTCCATACAGTCTCTTATCCAAAATGTTGGTACTCTAATGAGCACACAGAGATCCCAACTTGACCGAAGTATAGTTTTAGTGCTTTACATCCTGTGTCATAACGACTTGGCCTGAGATTCTAACGATTTGATTGGATAACAGATGACCTCTCAATTAGGTCACGTTGTGACGGAACTACTTTTTCATTCATAACAACCACGTGAAATCATTCATTCTACAACTTATATGCATTGTGGGAATGTGAACATTGCGAACGTTGCCGTATCGCTGTTTAATTGTGAATCGAACTGAGACATTATATCCGTCGCAAAACATAAAGGCAATGTTTCCACCAGTGATGTTAGTTTACTGTACGAGGCTGTACGAGGCGATGACAACTGACGTGCATCGTGACGTCGGTTACAAAGGGAGCAGACGAGAATGGCGTAGTGACGTCAATACAGTGTGATGTCATGCAAAAGTGACTACAGAACAATATTCTTCCGCAACCTCTTTATGAAACCGGTTTCGGATTGAAACCAAAACAATAACAAAAATACGTTATTTTGTCAATTTAATGCATGTAAGACGTGGGTAATAAATAAAATACTACACGAGGTCTCATAACATACGAATTATACGAAACAAGTGTTCTTCCTATGGTTTCTGACCGAGGTCAGAAACCATAGGAAGGTCACGAGTTTCGTGTAATTCGTATGTAATGAGACCGAGTGTAGTATTCTCTCTGTACGGCCTCCTACAGTAGAAACTACCGCGTTGCATCCCGTTTCTTGGTTTGCAGTTGCTTCACGCAGCTGACATCACTGGTGGAAACATTACGTTTATGTTTTACGACGGTTAAAATGTGTCAATTCGACTCACAAGTTTTCAGCGACACGGTAACGTTCGCAATGTTTACATTCCCACAATGCAATCGTGGAATGTCGCTTGACTATTCAGCTTCATCTGGATGTACGGATCTAAACTTACGTTGGTAGTAGAAATGCGACGTTCATATTGCCCCATATGGTATACGTTAATGACAGATGTAATTAAAATAATTCAGAGAAGATATTTAATCCGAACGTAAACCGTCATTAAACTGTTATCATTTGTTTTTTGTGGTAACGTTCGTCTTAACGTAGGGGGGCAGACACATCAATAGAACAGCGCGCCAGTTAGCCCTGTGCGAGGATTCTTACTTCAGGTCACCGACACCGTTGTTTGTTTTCTGCCTTAAATTCATCGTAATTATCCTTAGACAGTATTAAATTTGGCATCTTAGAAAAGAAATACAGTTCGCTCTACCACCATGTATAGTGTAATAAAATACACTTTCGCCCTGAACTATTATAGTTAAAGCACGCGTCCTCGTGCCAGGCCCTTCCCATTCCGGTTTTTCTTAAGTATATTTTTTGAGTTGCCATGGTGACTGAAGATGTTTATTAGCGTACTGCATTAACAAATCAGAACTGAAATCGAATAACTAAGAGAATAATGGCAAAGAGGTGTGCATGTTTACATTGAACTTTAGGTCCACAATCTCATGCCATTCCGTTGACATGACAATTTACCTTACGCTGATAAACAACATGTGAATGTAGGGTATTTTCCAGTATATTTCCTTCAGGGGCAGCGCTGTAAGTGGATATATTTTTCCACACCTCCCACAAACACTGTAGAGATGGTCCAAGTACCCCACTCGTGTGTAGGTGGCAACATCTTGTCCATCATGTTATACGTGTATTGCCCTTCGTGATAGTTGTCAGTAGCAAGTTTATGTTGGGAAATGTTTCACCGATTAACTCTTCCAAACTCAATCGGCGTGTAAAATAATATTAAACTGATATGACACATTCGGTGTTCATTTGCTCGACCGAAGGGCACATGTCGGGGATTGCATGTACAGTAGAATATATTGAACAGTGTAACACCCTGTCTAATCATGGAACGGGTGTTGGATTACACTCTCACCTGTGGTGTGGTTATGTGGTCTCAACTGAAACATACATGAACTCACTCCAAGATCGATTATTTCTCAAACCCGTACAGAACAACGTTTTAAGGCTTACTTTTCCATTTACAAATTTAAAGAAATAAATAAAGTTGGGGTTCAGTATGTTAGATTTACGCATTCATCAACCCGACCCCCACCCACACCTCCCCACTACTGTTTAGACAAACGCTTAGTCTCTGAAAATGTAAAGTTTCTGAGTTCTGAGATACAGACGTGAGTTAGTTTTCTTGTTAAAAAAAACAGGCCGTGAATCGCAGAAAGTCGTCATAACAGTGTACATACTTTATTGTTGATATTTTATCCAATTTTCCAATTTACCTTCAGGTCGATTAGCTAGAATGGCGACATGGCCAGAGCCAGTGTTGCAGCAATCCTCTTAGTTTGTATTCCATTTATGTGCATTAAGGGTATTTACCATACCTGCCAGATAGACAATCTGTCTGCCACCCAGTCGCACGAATTGCACTGGTCTCACCATATAATGTCGATACCGATTAACGCTGAAGCTAGTTTTTGTACATATTAGATTCCGTCCAGCGCGGCATGATGTGCTGATAAGCTATGGCTTATATTTTAGGCTTCATGTTCGAGAATTCATTGTCAGTAATTGGAGACTGTATTTCCGCTGTAATATGTGTGTGGACGTATTCACTCCCATTAAAAGTCGGATTCAGGCATAGGTCAACGTATGAATCTGCGCAGTGGAACTGTATATAACGTATCTAGCAACATCTACTTCTGTCTTCGTTAGTTACACAGCCAGGTGGCCAGGTGTGACGATGAGCTGTGTTAGGCTGATGTTCGTCTTTGCGGCTGCCTCCCTAGTGTCACCAATTGTCTTCGGGAATCTAGATGACTGGAGACAGAGTCTGGAGACATTGAAGTCTCGTCTTGATGCGAAAGGACCACCGATCGTCTCACGGACACATGTTCCTTATGTGACTATCACACTTGGGCCGGTGCAAGTGCATGATCTAGATGATGCCAACCAAATTCTGAAATTGGGGTTCTTTGTAACCCTTGTCTGGACGGACAACTCTCTGAAGTGGAATCCCTCGGATTACTCAGGTATAGATCGAGTGGAACTTGCAGTGCAGGAACTATGGACACCTACTGTGATTCTGGCGAATAAGGCCTCGGGTGATGGCCCCTTGCAGACGTCAATGCCTGTCACATTAACATATGATGGTCGTCTTTTCTGGCAGAATGCGATGACAGTATCTGTCCTGTGCAAAACAGATCTGAGAAAATACCCTTTTGACAGTCAGATCTGTCCAATGTTGTTTTCTTCAGGAGTGGGATACAAGATCACCCTAAAACCAGAAATCACTATTGGCGGTGACGGCTTGAACCTGCAAACCAATGGGGAATGGGAGACTGTAAACATTACATCGGCTAAAACAACTTATGCAGAAACAGAAAGTTACGAGCTAGCCACATTCTACATACATCTGTCCAGGAAGTACTTGTTCCACGTCTTGAACCTGGTTTTCCCAATGTGTCTTCAGTCTGTCCTCAACAGCTTCGTCTTTTTGTTGCCGGCTAGCTCGGGGGAGAAGATGGGCTTTGTCATGACCGTGTTTGTGTCAAATGCCCTGTTCCTCAGTCTAATCCACAACTCCACACCCTCAACTTCTGATTCTGTTTCCAACCTCTCCATGTACCTCGTTATGGTCCAGATCCAAGGCTTTCTCGCCATCGCTGCCACCATCTTGGTCCAAAATGTCCACCACCGCCGCCAGAATGTCCAGGACAGCGGAGACCCCCAAGGATGCAGACAGGTGAAGGTCACGCCTCAGGACAACACTGACTGTGTCCCTTCTGGACAAGGAACTCGAGACGCTGACACTGTTACGACCAGGAAGGTGCCTCTGGACAGGATGCTAGATTGTATTTTCTTTGTATGCTTCATGTGTTTCGGCATTGGCAGTCTCCTGGCTCTTGTATATGCATGAGTGTTTATGAGCATGAGCAGCAGCAAATGTAGAACACTACATTATAACCAGATGGTTGAAGAATTCTCGACAGAAAAGTGTGTACATGTGTTGAAATCCATACCAGGAGCTCTTCTTTGGAGTTGACAGGTGTCGGGATACAATTTGATACGTCTGGGAAATTCTTCGATTGGAAAGTGTGAATATAACTGTCATATATATATTTTATAGACGTTGAAAGTGCAAGCTTGAACAGTTCTGTGTTTGAAACCATGATTATCATACCTGAAGGGCAGATCCCTTTGTGGTAATTTCATCTATCACTAGTCTCCTCAATTACGCTACTACTTCACTTATTACAATACTCTTAAATAATACTGCTAATAGTACAGGTATTCCCAGTTGCCTCAAATATGCTGCTATCTCACTTATTTCAAGACCTCTTAATAATACAGATATCTCAGTTGTTCTTGATCTCCTCTAGTATGCTGGTATCCCACTTATTACTAGGCGCCTGTTTTTTTTCTGCTATCTTAGTTACTGCTAATCGCCTGAATCATACTAATATCTCGGCTATTCCGAATGCAACTTTCGCACTTGTTACTTGAAGGTATTCCTAATCACATCAAATATGCTACTATCGCACTTCTTCCTAGACACCAGATTTTGACCGATAGCTCAATTATACTTAAGTTAAGCTGCCATTTCAGTTATATATAGACGACTGAATTATACTGCTGTTCCAATCGCCTTTTATTTGTTGTTTCTATAAACTATTGATTTCTACAATCATTCATGTTTTATGTCACTTGTGATGTTATGTTGGGGCTTTTGTGTTTAAACGTGTTCACTTTTGTGATATTTCGAAATTAATGTTCATTACATTTTCCTAATGCATTTTCGAGACGATATCTTGCACAATAATATTAAAATCAGTATCACCATTTTGACGTAACGACAGAATAAATCCAATGTACGAGTGCTTGGGGTAGTTATTTCTGTCACATACGAGTGAGTTAGGAAATCGGTTTAACGCTGCTTGGAAAAATTTCTTTTTCTGAACTTTGATGTATCTTCTCCACATTCACTGAGGTCGACATCGACTTAGTACTAGTCACACAGTTCACTCTTTTGATGACAGTTGATTCTTCAGAGGATTAAATCTGAATAAAATCACATTTGGAATTGGAACCCAAGATATCTTTTAAATAATTCGATCAATGACAACAGTTGCTTTCTAACCTTGGTCTTTCTCCAGAAGATTACACTGGGGATTGTGTGTAATGTCATGATATGAAATTTCTCTGAGCTTTGGAGTACTTTGGAATTATAGCCACCGTTCCAACACCTCGACAGTCTTCTTCCTGCGCCTCTAGTAGTTCAGTGTGACTGTACCCGTGCAGACATCTCTCACAAAAATACTTCTTCGCTTTGTGAGGATTGGTTGTACAACAGCCTGCGACGGTTTTATCTAGGACAGGGCTTTTCCTGTGCACAATAACCCTATCCCCCTCGTGTCTGAACACGTTGACGACTAAATTGTTTTGCTTTTCGAATCTCATCCAGGAGGAGATGGGTGTGAGGCGTTCTACACCCGTGAAATCGAGTCAAGATTCCTCCGGTGTGGGGTTTTAAATAAGGCAACACCACCGCACAATAATTATTAACATTATCCCCTTTGGTTTCTGGGTTAATGATGGCCTTTTTCCCCTGAAATGCTTGGGTACCGGGAGGTACGATCCGCCTTTGAACGGCATGTAGTTCGCTATATCCACATAGATGGTATCAATACGATCCACCACCCATCCAGAGCCCATGTGGGTATATTTTTCTAATGATTCTTGTATTTTTTGTAACGGGGTATCGATGGTCGAAGGGATAGTCGGATTTGGTGATAACCTCCTGCTTGCCTGAAATAAGGTTTGATGTACTCGGTTCGATGTACTCGGTACTACCATCTGTCTGCTGGTTGTTAAGCGACATTTTAATAGTGAGCTGATATTTAATACTTTTTAAATCGTCCAACTCCTCGTTGATCTTTCTAGCTATGAGGGGTTTAACGTCGTTGACATCGATATTAGAATTCACTACCATCCGCCAGCCTCAAATAGTTACCCATGGCGTGGTCTGTCAGCACGAACCGTATTTCGACCGGCTCGGTGTGTTCCAGCAAGGTGAGCAGTATGGTTTCTCCCATACAAGAATAATGTTTCACGAGAGATTTTAGCTCTTTTACGGTCTTTTAACATGTGTAATGTACAGGAAGGTCAGTCCACGACTTTTCACGAGAGCTTTTAGTTCTCTGACAGTAGCCATGTTGCATACCATATGAATGTTGTTTCTCTAATTGGTTGCATACCATATGATTGTTGTTTCTCTAATTGGTTGTATACCATATGATTGTTGTTTCTCTAATTGGTTGTATACCATATGATTGTTGTTTCTCTAACTGGTTGTATACCATATGAATGTTGTTTCTCTAATTGGTTGTATACCATATGATTGTTGTTTCTCTAATTGGTTGTATACCATATGATTGTTGTTTCTCTAATTGGTTGTATACCATATGAATTTAAATGTTAATCTTCCTGAGTCTCTTAAAGTCACTAATAAAATCTGTATGTATCTGTATCTGATTTCCATATAGACATTGACATGTATGGGATATATATACCCAGGAAAAAATACAACCATGCCACCAAAAAGAGATTTGTCTTCGGACCAGATCCAAGAAATATGCTCCCTTCGTGGTGTGCTCACAGCAAGAGAGGTCAAAAAGCGCTTCGGTATCGGGTCCACAAGGCTGCACGAGCTATGGCAAGAGCCTGCTGCAGAACCTTCGACCCTCTTGCCCGCCGGCGAGATAGCTCCGACATCGCCAACCATCGAGGACTTCTACGACCGCTTGGGGAGGCTCATGGCTCGTGTGGAGCAAACTGCAACGATGTTGTCGGCTCGTGTGTAGGAAACTGCGACGATGTTGTCGGCTAGTGTGGAGCAAACTGCAACGATGTTGTCGGCTCGTGTGGAGCAAACCACAACGATGTTGTCGGCTCGTGTGGAGCAAAACGCGACGATGTTGTCGGCTCGTGTGTAGGAAACTGCGACGATGTTGTCGGCTCGTGTGGAGCAAACTGCCACCATGTTGTCGGCTCGTGTGGAGCAAACCGCAACGATGTTGTCGGCTCGTGTGGAGCAAACCGCAACGATGTTGTCGGCTCGTGTGGAGCAAACAGCAACAATGTTGTCGGCTCGTGTGTAGGAAACCGCAACGATGTTGTCGGCTCGTGTGGAGCAAACTGCTGCAACGATGTTGTCGGCTCGTGTGGAGGAAAATGAGAAGATGTTGTCGGCTCGTGTGGAGGAAAACGAAAAGATGTTGTCGGCACATGTGGAGCAAACCGCAATGATGTTGCCGGCTCATGTGGAGCAAACCGTAACGATGTTGTCGGCTCGTGTGGAGCAAACCGCAACGATGTTGTCGGCTCGTGTGGAGGAAAATGAGAAGATGTTGTCGGCTCGTGTGGAGGAAAACGAGAAGATGTTGTCGGCTCATGTGGAGTAAACCGTAACGATGTTGTCGGCTCGTGTGGAGCAAACTGCACGAGCAATGATCGATGTTGTCGGCTCGTGTGGAGCAAAAGCGATAACACGATGTTGTCGGCAACGATGTTGTGTGGAGGCTCGTGTGGAGCAAACGATGTTGTCGGCTCGTGTGGAGCAAAACCGCAACGTAATGTTGTCGGCTCGATGTTGTCGGCTCATGTGAACAGCAAACCGCAACGATGTTGTGGCTCGTGTGGAGCAAACTGCGTGTGGAGCAAAACGATGTTGTCGGCTCGTGTCATGGAGCAAACCGCGACGATGTTGTCGGCTCGTGTGGGAGCAAACTGTAACGATGTTGTTGGCTCGTGTGGATCAAACTGCAACGATGTTGTCGGCTCATGTGGAGCAAACTGCAACGATGTTGTCGGCTCGTGTGGAGCAAACTGCGACGATGTTGTCTGCTCGTGTGGAGCAAACCGCAACGATGTTGTCGGCTCGTGTGGAGCAAACCGCGATGATGTTGTACGGCTCGTGTGGAGCAAACCGCAACGATGTTGTCGGCTCGTGTGGAGCAAACCGCAACGATGTTGTCGGCTCGTGTGGAGCAAACTGGATGTTGTCGGCTCGTGTGGAGCAAACCGCAACGATGTTGTCGGCTCGTGTGGAACAAACTGCAACGATGTTGTCGGCTCGTGTGGAGCAAACCGCGATGATGTTGTACGCGAACGATGTTGTCGTGTGGAGCAAACTGCGACGATGTTGTCACGATGTTTCGTGTGGAGCAAACCGCAACGATGTTGTCGGCTCGTGTGGAGCAAACTGCAACGATGTTGTCGGCTCGTGTGGAGCAAACCGCAACGATGTTGTCGGCTCGTGTGGAGGAAAACGAGAAGATGTTGTCGGCTCGTGTGGAGGAAAACGAGAAGATGTTGTCGGCTCGTGTGGAGCAAACTGCAACGACATTGTCGGCTCGTGTGGAACGAACTGGGACGATGTTGTTCGGCTCGTGTGGGGCAAACTGCGACGACGTTGTCGGCTCGTGTTGAGCAAACTGCGACGATGTTGTCGGCTCGTGTGGAGCAAACTGCGACGATGTTGTCGGCTCGTTTAGAGCAAAACGCGAAGATGTTGGTCGACATCTTGTCTAGCTAGGCTGGACGACGACGAAGAAGAAGAAGAACTCCATGAGGAAATAGAGGAGGAATAAGAAGAGACGCGTCTGGATATCCACAAGGTGCGGCAGATGCTAGAATCGGCTCAAAAGTGGACCTACCTTTCGATAGCTGCCGTGTTCTCTGGAAGGTTGTTTACAAGACCTGGAGACACTGCACACCGGTCGATGAGAAGACACCCAAACCAGTTTCCACGGTCCCCTTCAGGCACCCCTTCTACATGGACTAGAACTATATAGTTTGCTGGTTGAAAAATGGATTTGTGGTTGCAGACTCTCATGGAAAATCACATAGAAATGACATTTCTCGTGGGCAAAAACACTGGACATATCATGGGATATCTAAACAACCTACAATCCACAGCCATATTTACTACATACGCTGAGGACATTTTGTCCATAACCCAGCCTGGGCGCCTCGACAGAGATAGGACTTGACGAACAGGGACATTCGGGTCACTTGGGTTGTCCGACATAGCTGCTGTCTTCTCGGTAAATGGCAAAACAGACAGACGCCATAAGGCGAAACAAACGTTGACGGTCAGGCTTTCATAACGTTATCGTCGAGCGTGTTCATGAATGACGTAGTGAAAAATGCCTGGCACGTATTTTCATATTTTTGTAAATCCAATGAAATAAGAAATGCAAGGCGAGACGCCCACTTTAGTCTGTTGTGCTCTCCTGCTTTCAAATATCACAAACTTGTTGACCATACACACAAATATAGACACTATTTTCTAGAAGCGCCTTGACGTGTTTCTTCTGGATACTCGCATGATGTGGGTGTCGCAAGATCCGAGACTGCGGTACATCATGTGTGAATTACTACACTAAGTGTATCTCTCCCCCACCTCCACCCCGACATTTCGGATTTTGAGAGAATTACAGATGCATTGAGTGTTAACCTTATATTTCTTTTCTTCTCATTTATTGTCAACCTGCACTACATGGCATTATATCAACCGTGTCAACACGTAGGGAAATTCAGTTTGCGTCAATGTAGTTAAACAAACTACCAGATCGCCGATCGCAAAAATGTTTCTCAAAGTGAATGCAACATGAAATATTCCTACGAACTGTTACGCAGCTGATACCGAGTAATTTTACCTTTCTCTCGAAAAGTGGTTATTTATATTTAGAAATGTGAGGGTAGTGTTTAATGTGCTGCTCATATTACAGAACTCCTAGATCTATTAGTTATTAGCATGTATGTATACTACTGGAATAAGGTAACTGTGCATTATTTGATGTTATGCCAGTTTTAATGCAAAAGGATAATAACATGTTTAGTGGTGTTTTCCTTAATCAATGCTTAACTGTTGACAGGAAGATATCGAAATATGTATGATCTGACACTAAGCATCGTGACACGCCCTCGAAGATGTGAAGTCAAAAGTCAGTTCACAAATTCAACGTTGGGTGTGTCCACCATTGACGTTGATACAGGCTTGACAACGACGACGCCTAGACGACACTACGCGACACTATGCCATTGAAGAAAGCTTGGGAAATGTTATTCCATGTCTGAACAAATTCAGCTAACGCCAATGGCTGATTCTGGGCTTGACGTAAACGTCGCTCCATTTCATCCCAAGCGTGCTCGATAGGGGACAGGTCCAGAGAAACATCTGGCCAGGGGAGTACCGGAATGTTCTGCTGACTCAGGAAATCTGTCACAACTAGTGACATGTGGACGGGCATTATCTTGCTGAAGCGTGTAGTTACGTCTCTGTCCTTGAATGAACGGCTGCACATGAGGCCCAATGATCTCATCCCTGTATCGCAGACCTGTCAGATTGCCACTGGCAATGACAAGTTGTGTCCGACCATGAGATATGATGCTTCCCTATACCATAACGCTTCCGCCATCAAACCGTCGACGTTGAACAACGCACGCGTCACAGTTCTGGAACCGATTGGACGAAAGGAATGATCCGAGCAGTCAAACTGACCGTCTAGAATCGATTCCTTAGATGTGTCAGCCAAATGTGGTTGTCTTGCTGAAGGTCAGTCCGACGCAAATCGCTCGTGTTCCTATTATGTTGAAAACGTCTCCATAGAGATGAGATCGTGTTTCGATGCACACCAAAATGTCTTGCCACTTCATTTTGTGCCATTCCAGGATCCAGCATACCAATGGCGCGGAGACGCTGATTTTCTGTAAGCCTTGGCATGACGTACGCGGATAACTGTGAACTCATTTCATGTTTTGATTGTATATTTTTGACAACATCTCCAACTTTACCTGAGCAAAGACATTCCTTCCCAAACTCAGAATGGAACCCAGGAAATGGTAAAAAAACGCAACCTGATCTCGGAGATGGTACGGTGTTCTCCATGTTTTTCATGCAACTAATGCTGTACGTGCTGTTCACAAGGACCAGCCCTATAAAATGCACCCCAAACCTGGTTGAAACATTCACATAACAACGTCAGCGGGATGCCGCGACTCACGACAGCTCAGAGGAACTAGGCGCTAGGAAGACTTGAAGCTGGCCACACTGCACAAGCCGTTGCCAATCACTTTCAGGTCAACGTTCACATCTACAGGATGCAGCAACGTTTCCGGGCCACCAACACCACAAATGATCGCTCCCGTACTGGCAACCAAGGGTGACCACAAGACGACAAGACCGCCATGTTGTGCGACAGCATGTACAGAATCCCTTCATGCAGGCATCCGAAACAGTACGCCAGACAGTGGGAACACACGGAAGACCAATCAGTACTGATACAGTACGCCGACGTCTTAACAGCGGGAACCTCCATTGCCTCAGACCTTACCGTGGACCTATCCTCATCCATCGTCATCGGCGTGAACGTCTCCAGTTTGCCCTACAACACCAAAACTGGCGATACAGGCAATGGAGAACTGTTCTGTTCACAGATGAGAGTCGGTACTGCGCATCAACTGCAGATGGCAGAACAAGAATATGGCGACGACGTGGCTAGCGTTACTCAGACCAAACTCATGGGGAGGTGCAAGCATCATGGTATGGGGTGGAATAGGCCTGAACCAGAGAGTGGGTCCTGTGGTGTTCCAGAACCTTGGTCCAGTGAGAGGAGGCGGCATCACTGCGGCCCGCTACATAGACCAAGCTCTCAGACCCCACGTCATACCACATTTAGTACGTCACCAGAACAACATTTTCCAGCATGATAACGCCCAGGCTCATACTGCCAGACCTACACGGGACTTCCTACAGCACAACGGTGTCAACATTATGCAGTGGCCAGCCCTTAGTCCTGATTTAAACCAAATTGAACATCTTTGGGATGAAATTCGGAGGAGACTGAATGATGTCATACCAAGGCCGAACACAGCCGATGTATTGCGCCAGACCTTTCTCAGAGTGTGGTTCAAGGTGCCAATGGCCTTCATCAATCAATTGGTGCACATGCATTGACGCTGCGCTGCAGTTATTGCCGCTCGTGGTGGTCACACTAGATACTGAAGTCAAGAGTCTGAATGGACTGCAAACGCTCACTTACTGTCTTGAGTTCTGCTGAGTTATTCATTGATGTGTCACGATATTGTACACACAAAATGTTTTTGATCCACTGATTATGTCAATTTCTGTAATGATTTGATTACATCTAATTGTTATTTCGTACTGACGTTTCTTTTTGCTGCTGAGTATATGTTCGATGTATGGACTACTTTCTATGTAGACATAGGCACACACCACAGTTATACCAAAAACCCATTTATGGTTTCCACCCGCCATGACATTACTGGAATATTGCTAAGAGCGGCCTAAAACTAAACTCACTCACTCACTACGTACATCCTACATAGATCTGATCTGTGATGATAATCTCTAAGATATAATCGTTTATATACTTAAACTCGTGCTTCGTCGCTCACTGCAGATTGTGTAACATACAGTGTGCCACATGTCGCTGCTTGCTATTTAACGCCGTAGACAGCAGTATTACACTACTTGACAGTTTCCTGAAATATCGAATCTAGACCAGACAAACCAGTGATTGAGTGTAAACAGTAGGGCTGCGCAAAATAACTGGTTTACAGGTATTTACCGGTTCAGACATGAGAACGATTAGTATTGCGATACGCTGATCGAAAACCGGTATTTTGACTTGCATTCGGAAAACTTCGTAACACTCGAAAATCCTCGGATATTTCCTTGTTTCATTTGTGCCAAATATTATTTACATTTTTATTTTGTCATGATTGAAAGTTTTTATTAAAGCTTAATCAAGCATAGTGATTTTGTTGTGTTCATGCTTAATGAACTAAGCATTAACTCGAATATAAGTAGTGTTTTGTTAAAAAATACTTCTTGCAATATATTGAAATATATATCGCAATATATGCTTTTGCATCGCAATATATCGCAATATGAAAATTCTCTGCAAGACCCACCCCTAGTAAACAGAGTGCCAGAAAAGTTCTGGAAAGATGACATGACTGGAACGGTATCAAGCCACCAGACCACTCTGACCCAATAGTCGCCTGTACAATCATACAAGAATGTCAAGAACTAGTTGTAACCCGGAATCAATAAAAAGCAAGAAAATATTGGAAATATATGATCAAAATTTAAGCTGGTTAACAGAGGAACTAGATAGGAATGAATATTCACATGTTTTAAAGTGAGTATTCGATGCACTGAATATACACTTTATTGTGGTGCAATATGGATTGAAGAGAGACAACTCATATATTGAATAATAATTTATTCATTTACAAATGGAGAGTGATGATGCATAATTCTCTACTCAAGTCTTGATAACACGTAGAACAGTTTTCGGGAAATGATTGTATTTCTATAACAAAGTCTACACAATATATCTGACGAAGGGAGGAGCTGGATAACCACTGAGCTTGTTGTATACAGCACACTTTTTGAACTGACATGGCGATTCCCTCCACGCATAACGTATAGCGCCAATGGAGGGCTTCTCCTTAGAGTCGCATGCCTGGCCGTAGTAGAGAGTCACAGACCTCCTGTCTGACGTCCGAATAGGAGCAGGACGCCACACATCGTCAGACAGGGCACAGTAGGTCGAAGTATCAGTTGTCGGAGTTTGAATGCAACACACCTGACAAGACAAATGCTGTCTGAATGTGTGATGAAATGGATTTCTTAAATGTGTAAACTGATAATACAAAGTGCATGTTCAAAGAGAACATGAAATTATTTAAAAACAACAACATATATTTTACTGCTTAGTCTTAATATTGTATTATTACAACTCGTGATCTTTTTAAAATCATGACAAGCCAGCAATAAACTCTCTGAAGAAATTTAACCACGTAACTACAGACAAGATATCCTAAGTAGGAAACTAAGCAATATCACCTTAATTAATTAATTTGTAGTCCAACTGTCAATAGATACATCGAGTTACAAAAACTTGAGATTGAATTTTTCTGCTAAATACACGACAGCAATGTAGTGTCAGCACACGGAGATACCATACTGTTTAGCATGGACACCTTTCTCACACACAACATAATAATCCGAGTCCATATGAACTGTCATATTGTGATGATTTACTTGAAACAAACCGATCTGTACCATAATAGATGCGACAAAACCTTTTTCACATCCATAAGAAGTCTGTGCTAATAGCACAGTCGATTGTACAATTGTGACTACGTCCTGAGTGCAAATAAATTTTATGTACATTTCTTTTTGCTAGTTTACTATTTGGACATTTGGTCTGTGTTGTAGATTGTAAATAGTTCTGTTATAGCTACTATTTATATTGTAAATAATATTCTTACAGCCTGTCTTCTATAAATTGTAAATATATAATACTGTGATGTTAAAATGCGTATTTGAAAACTTTGTGTAGTTATGTATTTGTGTATATGTGTAAACCTAGTCTCTATATGGCAGAAACAATTACTAATGCGACGGTACATTTTCACTCACTGTTTTATCCCATTAATGCCCATGTACCATGAGGTAACAATAAGTAGCAGCTTTAAACGTCAGTTCGTACACTTGTTTCCGCTCTCCGGTTGGTATATTATAACTATATTATTCATTATAACTGAATGTTTGGTTGAAATATTACACTTACCTCGAACCCATCATTCGATCTTATTTCTATTCCCATTGGTTGATTATTGTAGGTTATGGCCAGAGTTCTGTTGTCCCCTGTTGGTATACGGAACCCTGCAGGGAACGGTCCCCGTAGGTTAACCATCTCCGTTTGGTTGTAGGCGACAGCCAGGCCCTCTGTGTACAGCCTCCGCGCCACGTCCTGCTTGTCTCGGGGGTGAATACTGATTAGAAAGTGATTCAAGTATACGTAGCCATCAGTGAGTTATTGTCTAAAACTAATCATGTTGGAATATAATATCCGAATTAGGTTTCATATAAAAGTTCTTTTACGGATGTGCGAATGCTGTCTACCAGAACAGGCAGCAATATTCTAGGTAGAAACAATGATCTGTATTGGTCTAATTTGGACTGGGAACACCATCGATATAAGCATGAGCAGTGATCCGTGGAACCGGATATTGAATAACGCTATCTTACATAGGTGAGCCCCTATTCAGTCGATCACCATAGAGGACTCGGATGGAGAGTCCCAACTCACAACTCGAGTTGTGAGCCGGAAACACAACAGTTCTACCATTAAATAAATTTTATATCAATACACGTAAGCACCCAAGTCATTTGAAAATAGCGGGCATAGTGAGTGTTAACATACTCTTTTAAGAACATAAACTACGAAACATTAATGTGAATGATATATCAGAGTTCTGAATGTTACAGTTAAGTTAGCTGTTGGTTTTAAAGATGATGCAATGAAGTTTTCGTCACTGTAGGACTGGATAACTTGAGGGAGGAACACCGGAAGCGATACTATGAAGTAACAAAGGCTTACCACTTTGTAGAATCACGAACTTGGTTTTGTGCACACACACCTAGAGACATGTTGATAATGGCGAGAATTGAAACCTGGCAGGTCTTAGAGACACACATATGTTCAGTATCGCATTTCTTTCAAACACATATAATCTGTACATTGTCCTTGCAGAATATTGATCTCTCATCTATATTTTTGAGACATACCTATTTTTTTTAAATTTCGAAATGCTGCATCCAAATGTTATTGCAAACAAAGTGTATATTAACCCTGTATACGGAGACGAGAAATCCGGCAGGTCCATGGCCACCGCCATGAAAGTGTTCTTCATCCTGTCGTTAGGGACGAAGCCGTAGTCAGCTGTCTGGTGCCACCGAATGTCTGTGAAGCCTGTAGTAATGGTGTCATTGTTTTCCCATGGAGCAAGCTGGATGTTTAAAGTAAAAGAGACAACTAACGTCATATTGCTAGACTTGTAACTTCCGGTAACCCCGTTTCGTTCTCAGACAGCGGACCATTTACAGACAGATAAACCTATATCCTTTTGAAATGTGGTGCAGCTAAATCTACAGTTGGGTCACATAAACCAACATCACGTTTATCCCGTCATTACGGTATGTATGCTATCAAAGATTACCTGGACAAAGCCAAATGGAAACATATCTGATGTCTGAGATTCCGATCCTAGAGAGAACTTCAGTCTCCAATCGTCGATCATGGCGGGGAAAGTACAGTCATAGATAGCCACACCGGTGTTGTCATGGCGATTTGATTCTCCTGAAATATTGGCTTTTTGAGTCTGCTGAAGACAAATACTGACAAGTACAGTAGGTTAGTAATCATTTATATGACTTCAACCTAAAGATTCAGGACACCCGTCTGTTTCAGACTGAAAGAGACAGTATGTGTCGAATGTATTTTCATTTTACTGAACCCACGTGTGCCTGCACATCCGGTTCTATAACGTTTAAAAAGACTAACATTCACATTTTATCAAAACAAACAAACAAACAAACAAATTAATAAATAAATAAATAAATAAATGGTCACAATATAATAGAACCTTGTGCTGAAACAGTTCTGAGCTGCTGTTAACTCACCTTGATACCAAATGGTACCGTATATTGTCATGTTGACCAGCGGTCGGACCATTGCGTTCCAAAGTGAAGAGAAACCCATGGCATCAATGTCTTTCCTTGCATTTGTACCGACCCTGCTATCACAAACTTATATTGTGTATGTTTCAACGTAACCATTTATGTCTAGGGATATGGTGATGAAATTGAATTCTTTAATGATATGTTGAATGAGATCTGTGCATCTACCATGACCCGTCTAACATGAGTGACATCGAATTTTCAAGTTTACTATCCAGTTTACACTATCCAGCAGTAACTGTTCCACTAACATGAGACTGGTAGTATCTGTTATCGGTATATCGTTGCTATCTCCATGAGCCGCACAGAATGTATAGTACAAACTGTACGGCAATGTGATGTCTGATGACACTTCCATGTCATGACCAACCTGACACGTGAAGAACTGGTCTTCAGCAACCCATGCTTGTCGTAAGAAGCGGTGGGTGGTCAGGCTTGCTGACCTGGTTGACACATGTAATCGGATCCCATTTGCGCAGATCGATGCTCATGTTGTAGATCACTGGATTATCTGGTCCAGTCTGAATTATTAACAGACCGCCGCCATACAGCTCGAATATTGCTGAGAGTGGCGTAAAACTAAACTCACTCACTCATGACCAACCTGAGCGGGTCGCCGTCCATGTTACACTGTTTAAGAGCATCCGGAGACGACCACAGCTCTACACGTGTCCCACCATAAGACGTTGCTAGGAGACCAACGGGATAGTTCAGAGTGGAGGAAAGGTATTTTCCATACAACCAGCACACAGCAGAGAAGTACGACCAAGGGGAATGGCCAAGGCTGTCTGCAAACATACAACATAATCCTAGCAATGTGAAGTAATTCAACGGCCATTGTGAGATGAAGAATATACATGAAACGCACTGTGGTGATAAAAACACAATTAACAGTTATATAAGCGTTCTAATTTATCCAGATTCATAATAACCGTATGTTGTTAAGAGGTTACAGCATTACTTGCCATTAGATGGTAAGGTCCACGCCTCCTCCACAGACAGCAAGTCGTACTGAGGAGTACTCGAGCCACCAAGCGTTACAGTGAACACTCGGATATTGGGATAGTTCACGGCGTCAGCCATCTCTTCAGAAGCATTGAAAGCCTGTCAAGTAGCACGTGAAGTGTGTCGGGTTCACAATGGAAATGTATATGCATATGATTGAGCTGCTTCAAATATACCAGCGAGTGGAACTAGTGTTTTCCCGTAAGGGCCATCGGGCGATTATAGAATGACAATGTCATCAAACAATACGCCGTACAATCACATAAGTTTTAAATACTGACTCAAATGTTTTATTATATGTTTTACTATACAGTTAACGCATATGCTTAAAAAATGAAGACATACACACTCGAATGTAGGAAGTTTTACTGTAGGTATTTAAGAATATTTTTTTCAAAAAAGAACTAGCCTGTCGCCATTATGGCGGACCTAAATCAATTTGCTCTTAAGTGATCGTCTTTTTCCTGTGTTTGGCTGACAATTTTCCGGACATGGCATTCTCTTGCTTGGCTAATCCATCTTACCATATTCAACGTAAACTGCATGTTGCTCTGCCCTGAACAGATCCACACATCGCCGAACATTACATCAGACAGGGTTATCTTTTCTTGACTGGTTTCTGCAGTTAGTGTATGGGGTCCACCGGCCGCCGTTTCCGGAAGTTGGAATGACCAAACACTGGTCCCAGGCGAAGGGCCTATCCTACTACTTGTCGTTCCGAGTGGTGTTCCATCAAGAGAGATGCGCACAGTATCCGAGTACGTGGATGCATAACCCCAGATATTGGCTCTCTTGGGGGCCTTTTGCAAAACCATGTGGTCGCCATAGTAACTGGCGAAACTCAAGTTTCGGTGAGGATACCGTTCCGATACTACCTCAGAAAAAATGACTTCATTTTATGACGATTGTTTAAAATATGCAACATATCTGACATATTAAAAAAATCAATGGAAGATAAATCTTTAGATTCCACATTGCATAAAATAGGTGTGAAAATCTGAGGGTTGGAATTGTTAAAATCAGTGATGATATCAGATGATCACGAAAAGGTTTAGCCCTATCGGTAACACCCTCCATTTACACAGTTAGTAAGATAGCACGGTTTTCTTGACGCACCAGTACTTCTCTCACAAGACGGCAACATGAAAGCAAACAAGACAAACAAGAGAATCAAGGGAATGAATCATGCCTGTTCACAATGCAACATGTTGCAAGACAATCAAGTGAATGCAAGTTTACAATGCAACATGAATGCACAATGCCTGTTCACAATGCAACATGATGCAAGACAATCAAGTGAATGCACAATGCCTGTTCACAATGCAACATGTTGCAAGACAATCAAGTGAATGCACAATGCCTGTTTACAATGCAACATGTTTTGCAAGACAATCAAGGGACTGCATAATGCCTGTTCACAATGCAACATGTTGCAAGACAATCAAGTGAATGCATAATGCCTGTTCACAATGCAACATGTTGCAAGACAATCAAGTGAATGCATAATGCCTGTTCACAATGCAACATGTTGCGAGACAATCAAGTGAGGGCATAATGCCTGTTCACAATGTAACATGCTGCAAGACAATCAAGTGAGGGCATAATGCCTGTTCACAATGCAACATGTTGCAAGACAATCAAGTGAATGCATAATGCCTGTGCACAATGCAACATGTTGCGAGACAATCAAGTGAGGGCATAATGCCTGTTCACAATGTAACATGTTGCAAGACAATCAAGTGAGGGCATATGCCTGTTCACAATGTAACATGTTGCAAGACAATCAAGGGATCAATGGAAGAGGAAACTACAGTGAAGGGGTAGCGCAAATTAGCGCAAAGATTCTGATGCATGTAAGTAAAGAAATACGTATATGAAATATATTTGTTTTGCAACACCGTAAATTTCATAATGTCATGATTCAAATTAGTTTTGGACTTGTCTACATCACCTTGCTTTAATGTTGATTGCAGATGATTACAGGACACGGTTTGAGTTGACTTCCCAAGGCTTATTTGAAACCAATACTGGCATGTTCGAATCATTGTTCCTGATAATTATACGTATAGGTTTGTCAACATTATACGATGCTCGTGGGTTTGAACAACGCGCAGTGAGATTGATAACTATTGCATAATCCTTTATGCAAAGGATCGATTTATGGTCATCGGTGAGTAAGTGAGCAATGGTTAAGGTAGTCTGTCTCACAGTCCATGAACCACATTATTTTCCCTACAGCCAAGCAATCCCGGCAGTGCTAAAGCCCTATATGAAGCAAGTCTAGATTACCCCAGGTTCTGAGTCTCTGGTCTCCCTGGGCTCGTTTTCAATCTAAATGGGTTTATGTGTTATAACAAAATTATATATATTCAGAGACTAAGCGTAAGTCTATGGTTAAGGTTATGTGGTTAATATTTGCTTTATGAAACACTGTGCGCAAAATCGGCAGGTAGTGGAAGTGGTTGATGGGTTGAAGCCACAAGGCATCTGGCCAAACCCTCGCTATCTCTATGCTAATACTGTCCTTGTGTTTGTCTTTGGAGCAGGGACTACATACCCAAGGTTGTCTCAAATGGATTAACAACAGTAATTAATGGGTGTCATTTGTCATTCGGTATTGCTGACAGTCAATGTTTAATACAGTGGGGATAAACTACGGGATTAGCGTCCTTTAAACAATGGCAGTTAAGTGATTGAGACATATACATGTCATGGTTACTTGGAAATTACTCATGATATTAAATGTTCATTTGGACAATGGTTGTCCTAAATTGGCCCCTGTGAAAATAGATTACTAAATACCAACTCTAACTACGACTGCAATTCTCCAAACATTCCTGGTGTCCTGATTCGGTGACTCTTTGCCAATGATATCAACAATGACTGATTGTTTCAAATGTCATGGAATCGTCTCGGTTAATGACATCAGTCCGTATGTGACCTCGGAGTGAGGTTGTCTTAGATCAGTCGCTCTGACAGTTCCACCGAAATGGTAAACCGTCAGCAGCTCACCAGGCTTTACTCACAAGTTTCGCACTGCGATAATAATGTCCAAAATACTTTTCCAAGCGGCGCTCGGCACAATATTCTTTGACTAACTAAAATAAACATAAGCCATAATATCTCTCCATTGTATCATAACATAAATACTTACAAGCACCAGTACGTCCAATGCATGCTGGAAAAGCCAACAAAAAGAATAACACGTATTTTTTCATGTCTACAACGAAGTCAACTGACGCCAGATGGCGACCAAGAGATAACGACCGTTCTCATACCGTAATGGTTGTTCAAAATACTGAAATATCAGATTGACTGCCTATAACAAGATATAACATTTTCCGATAATATGATTAAATCTTGTACATGTACATTTCTCTAACAGACAGTTTATATGAACATGATTTAAGTATAGTGAACACAATTCCAGCAAGCATGTTCCAGGAGAAATGAAGGTGAAATCGAATGTATTGTAATGTATGTCAACATGTAGAAACAAATTATGCTTATAACTATGATGGTGGTCATTTCCTGGATGGTTTCGATGGCGAATTGACTCATCCCTTGTTGGCTTAAGTATAACCTGTAACGAACTCTGTTGTGACGTGAGAAGAGATCCACACAGGGTCAATGAATAATCAACAAATTGTTCTGGAACACATAGGGTTTAGGTCAACTCTCAGGAAGGCAATACAGTGAGTCAGTATAGATACACTGATCTAAGTACTTACAGCAGGGAGTTATGCAATATGTAGCGTACATATAAAGTTTTGGGTGCAGGTTATCTGTGCCAAATATCCAGGAGATGATACAGCAGTTTTACAGTCTGTGGAATGTTTTTCCTCTGCTCAAAACAAACTTCACATAGATATCTACGCTGGTGTTTCGTGGAGGGGAATGCCCACTGCAGGTTTATATGGTTCTATTTGGCTGCTACTGCACCATTATTGAACAAGTAAGTGAAACCATGTGTTTTGTTGCCTATATACACGGAAACACGTGTCAGAGAATGAACAGGTTTATTGAAGCTTTGAAGGATAATCCAGTCAATAGTATGGTGTCAGAGTGAATCTTTAGTACCAAAAATATAGTTTCAAGATAATCTTGGTAGGAGTGTCTATGTCTATGAACGCTGAAGTTTGGGGATATGCTGCAAAACAAGGGGAGGCAATCACAGTGAGCATGAGTGGTAAGGGACAGGTGACTATAACGTCCTTTATTGGACCTCTCCCATCAACCCCTGTGTGGTCCGTTCAACAGCAAAATGCACGTTTCCAACTTGACCCTCGAGAGCTTCCGTCCACCTTGTGCACTACCATCTAATCTCATCAACCATTTGAACCCACTAGGTCTGCCCCAAGCAGATATGATCAGATCATTTCTATTTGCTGGTGTCACATTGATCAGATGGTCTTGATGATTCCCAACATTGCCTACTTTCTTGGCATGGTATGCATTCTTGGGCTTGAAACTAATTTGCAATATGCGATCCATGGCAGCCATATATTGTCAAAACAAATTATTTTTGCAGACTTTTTAATTTCAAAAGCTATATTTTCTAAATATCTTTTCCAGACTGCGTGCAAACATATATCCGTACGTACACCTACAGTCTCTGAAGATATCAGCTGGTTCCCGCTTCCGATCGCATAAAGAGACCGTCAACTACAGCCATGTATGTCCGTGGTCTAATATGCTAACGATGCACGATCTACAACAAAGAAAGTAGATACCCAGCATCACCATCTATCAAAGATACATATAACCATATTGTGTAAAATGTCATATATGTTAAATGAATGTGGCACCTGTGATGACAGTTTTATGACATTAGACACAACATCGCAAATGAACACTGGAAGATCTTTCATGCATAGAATTACCAGTTGCTGACACGATCAATATACATTTGTGTGGGGTGGGATGTACTGTAACGGTAGTTATATTTATCCACTTCTTAGACAGTCGTATATTTGAAAAAACGTACAAAAACGAAATCCATCTTTAATGACGTTTATTGCTCACAGCTTCCTTTTCTCTACTTATACATCTGTGTAACTACTTTAGACATGACAGACAACATTACAGAGATGGATGACCCGGACGTTGCCGATGACTTTGCCTTACTCGCCCGCAGTCGACACCAAATGCAAGACAAGACGAGGAGTGCCAGGCCTAAGTAAGTAACTACTTTAGACATACGTCTGTGAGAGTTGCATCTGAATTGTGTTGAGGCTATTTTAATCTGACCGTTGTGTCGAATTTGAATGTGTCGAACCTAATGATCTCTCAAGTTTGGTCCCTATGTGTTCCGTATTTTTGCATCATTTTCGGTTGTGTCGAGCCTCTGACACCTGAAGTATTGACTTCAACTTCGACACAGTGTTTGACTGTAGGATTCCGTTGAAATATGTCTCCAGAAGCTTAAAATACGTCCATGTTTCTGAAATGAAAAACTGCGGATGTAAACCATATGCCCAGACATGAAATCTATGTTTTCGCACAATCAAAGTTTAATCGATTTGCTTAGTAATCTCTCAAGACGTTCTTTTTTAAACAAAGCTGGATAACTGACTGATTGAAATATAGTCATCCTACAGTCTATGCAAAAATACGCCAACATACCCCAGCTACATTTTGATCACGATCTTGGGAAACAGACAATGTTTTACAGTGTACAGTGTAATAATTCTGAATTCAGATGTGGTCATATGAATGAAATCTGTACCAGAACGTCTCACGGAATGAAATCTGTACCAGAACGTCTCACGCAATAAAAACAAAGTTGTAAATCACGATTCCGGCCTGTATACATTCCTTTTACCGGGTCCGTAAATACCATTTGGAAATGTTATGTGCCACGACACTGCAATTGCTGTGCAAAATTCACGAATTCCTGGGTGCCGTTCCACTAACCGATCTTAGCCCTATGCCAATCGTAAACCCCTAAAATCCCAATCTTAGCGTGACGTTACGATCGGCGTACCGTTCCACTAACCAATCTTACCTAAGTCAATCGTCAAGTTAAGATTCAAAGTCTAAGTTGCTCATGACCAACTTAGGATAGCTAAAATCAATCGTAGAGAAACCAAAATGGTGGCTTTCCTATTCTATATGAAATATAAGAGCGAGCATTTCACCGTGAGCGTCCCCTAAAATCCCCCATGAAATGAATTTGTATATTTCTGTGATATAAACAAACACTGCACTGAAGCCTTACAAATGTCAGGCCAGTCTGACCACTGTCGTCATGGGAACACAACCGAGCGAGTCGGTGTAACACATTTGTACAACAATATTGCAACGTCATGGTTAAGAATAACGACAGCCGTGAAGTGAACAATGTTCTGAAACAAAAAGATACAAATATGTTTGATTTCATGTGCGCTTATTTGGTGGGGAATATTCTAAAGGGCGGCCGCGTGTTATTCAAGACCACTGACAGATTCTACATACGTTATAGAGGATGCCTCGTCACGCCTTGTTTATTCTGATTGACAAGGTTCAGGCACATATTAAAAGCTCTGACACAATTGACATTTTTAAGTCCAGACTTAAAACCTGTTCTCAGTATAGTAAACTCTGTCAAAAAAGAAACGCAACCCCTGTATTTTAGAGATTTTGATCTGAAGTTTTAAGACGACACAGCATTTTTATTATTTAAGACAGAAGTCTGAAATTTGGCAGAATAATAACCAAGATGGGCATGTTTAAAATTGTCATTTCAAAAGTCATCTCACAGACACCAGTTTGTCACCAGGGGGGCGTCTTTCTCAGTATCTCGTATGAGCACCACGAGCTGCAATCACTGCACGGCATCTCCTTGGACAAGAACGGATAAGACGCCGGATTCTTTCCTGGGAATGGCTTCCACTCCTCCTGCAGTGCAACGCCGAGTTGTTGCAGCGTCTGTGGCGGCGGCTGACGTTGACGTACGCGTCGACCCAGAGTATCCCACAGGTGTTCAATAGGTTGAGGTCTGGTGATTTAGAGGGCTATGGCAAGACATTGACGTTGGAATTCTGCAGAAAGTTCATTGTTGCACGTGCAGTATGAGGCCGGGCGTTGTCTGGTTGAAAAATCTGTGTCTGTTGGTCAATAATCGGGAGAAGGTGAGGCTGTAATACGTGGTTGATGTAACGTTGGGCTGTCAGGTTCCTTCAACGATCACCAAGTCTGATTTCTGGTTGTATGAGATGGATCCCCAAACCATAACGCTTTCTCCGCCAAATCTGTCCCCTGTCGGACGCAGATGGGCGCAAAACGTTCATGACGTCTCCTATACACACGTTTTCTTCCGTCGTGATGTTGCAAAGAAAACGGGATTCATCAGAAAACCAGATGCGCCTCCAGTTTTGTAAAGTCCATATCCTTACGTTGTTGCACCACCTGAGTCGTCGGCGGAGATGTAGGGGCGTAGTACAGGTCCAACAACTGGTCTACAGGCACGTAAACCCGCTTCTTTCAGACGGTTCCTAATCGTTTGAGCTGACACTCTCCTCAAACCTGGTATTTGTGTGGCAGTCACGGTTGGTAGGGCATGCCGATTACGCAGGTGATGGACCCGGATGTACCGATCTTGAAGGGGGGTCGTGATTCTTGGCCTTCCACTTCTCGGGCGATCGTTGGTCAAATTGAAGTTGTTGTAGCGGCTCCAAAGTCGGGATATCGTTGTTTTGTGAACATTTAGGTGCCGTGCAACAGTTCCAAAACTTTCTCCGGCTTGAACACGACCAATGGCGATATTTCGGTCGGCAGCACTCAATCGTGGCATTTTTCACACAGCTTTTTCATGCGACAAATGAATGAATATAATACGAAAGCACATGGGCTTTTTATACACCCCTACATTAACTGCCATTTTCATGATTTGCATGTGGTTTTTTTTGTGCGAAGTCACCATGAGGGTCATTTCATGCGTTGTGACGGAATAAGCAATAAAATACACTTATGCGTACAAATGCAGTTGTTTGGATGGTAATCTTCATTAATTACGTGTATCATTTCAATACATTCGAATAACATTTAGTTTGGAAGCAGTAACTTCATTCAAACGAATTTTTCATATCTGAGGACAGGGGTTGCGTTTCTTTTTTGACAGAGTTTACTTATAATCTCGGCTGTAAATACTCTCGTGTAAATTATCTGTACATAGCGCTTTGAGCATGCCCCAGGATGTGGAATAGGCGGATTATAAATATGCATTTATTATTATTATATTATGCCTGATACCCAGCGTTCACAAGCACTTGCACCTGAAACCAAGGTGCTCACTACCCTAATATTTTGCTCTAGGGTTTTTTGTCCACGTTTACACTTGGTTGGAAAAATACCCATGAAGGCCCGGGTTAGAATATTGAACTTCAATAACCCATGCTTGTCTTAAGAGGCCACTAACGGGATCGGGTGGTCAGGCTCGCTGACTTGGTTGACACATGTCATCGGTTCCCATTTGCGCAGATCGATGCTCAGGCTGTTGATCACTGGATTGTCTGGTCCAGACTCGATTATTTACAGACCGCCGCCATATAGCTGGACTATTGCTGAGTGCGGCGTAAATCTAAACTCACTCACTCACTCAGTTGGTTCGTAAACTACTTCCATCATTTGCTAGACTATGCAAAGGGAGATAACTCGTGCCTCGCATTCCTCTATCTCTCGCACGAAAGAGTCTCGATCTAAGCTTGGATCGGATCGTAAGATCGGTACCGGCTACGATCGGCCTAAAATCGGGTAGTGGAACGGGTGTAACTTTTAGCTAAGACGATTGTAAAATTGGCGTAACTTGCTAAGATTGATCTTAGGTAAGATCGGTTAGTGGAACGGCACCCTGGACTTTGTTTTTATAACTGGGTGAGGGTTGTGTTATCGGATCAACTTTCACTTGAGGCTGATGCTGGCAGTTGGCAAGGACATGGTCAGATGGATAATCACTAGGTTGTAAGTTAGCAGTGACAAGCTGTAGAATTTAGCTAGTATTGTCGCCGTGACCAGCCCAATTATTTCTCATTTACCACAAAGCCACACTTATTCTGTTTCCAACGACTGCAATGTTTTAAATGTCAGCAGAATAACCACCAGCTCTGCTGTTATCCGATGTGCGTGGTCCCGATACACAGTCCGTTTGGACAGGGGGCGAGGTACGACATTCTTGATGCAATTGCTGTATGGAAAGGATCTCTCACTTGCAATTGTCGTATGAGACGAGTTTCTCACCTATCAAATCACCTGAACAAATCAGCCCCTGCTTTGATACCTATATCACCCACAGGCGTCCTATCCCCACCGAACATATTTCCACCAGACTGGAACTCAGAGAGCCCGGGACCACTGTCCTCGTGTCTGTCATTGCAAGCATTTGTGTTAACCTGTTCTTTTGCTTATTTATACGTTATAGAAAATCGAGTTTTCGCTGCCCCAAAATAAATGCTATTGATTTCACGCGTTGTCTTGGATCTGAACGTCAACGACTGTATATTTCAAACAACGTCGTTACTGAAATACCGATCATTTACATTTCTCCACATTAATTTGTAATTTTGGGGATTTTTGTCATATCTAACATAACAGGCAAAAGAAGAACTTTAGCTCATTCTCTTAACTATCTTTAACTTTCTGAAAGAAATTGTCACCCTACAACTCTTATCTGAGATCAAAAGGACAAAGTTCAAGCTGGAGGAGATAAGGCAGCAATCGATAACACCGTGTACCTCGTGTTGTCTTGTAGATGGCGGCTGAAATGGAATCAGTTGTATGGAAATTCATTTGGACGGTCATTTATGTGACAGCATTAGCAGCATATTCTGGAAGAGGTAATATTTCTGTCATAGAACACTCTTTGATTTCAAGCCTTCGATATTATTTAGGCTGTGTCGTATACGTGATGTCTGGCAACAACCATTTTAACTTTGGATTCAGTTCAAGAAATACAATTTAGCCAACAAAATAAGAAATACGAACATCAAATGAATGTGTTAAAATTAATATTTATGAAGTATGTACAGGAATGATAGAGCATTGTAAATTGGTAAAGGAACTAAGAGCATTGCCTTTTTGTTGAGTGATGATTAAATTGTTATTGTGCCTCATTATTTCAAAACCGGCACAGGCAGATAGAGGTGTGTACATCCATACGTCAAAACCAATTAAACGACCCATTTACCAGTAGCTTCAGTTTTCTCGGTTTACTATATAAATCTGTTCTTCTGAATTCTCCTTATACCTCTATGATCCCCAGGGACCACGGCGCAAAAGCCATTTGCCTTTGCCAGTTACTATGGTAACCACATGGTTCTTCAAAAGGCTCCCCAAAGGACAACTATATGGGGCTATGCTGCAAAGGAAGGGGAGACAATCACATTGAGCATTAGCGGTAAGGGTCAGGTGACTACAACGTCCTTTATAGGACCTATGGTATCAATGCCTGTGTGGTCAGTTCAACTTCCTGCCATTGATGCCGGGGGCCCTTACAACATCACAGCGACATCTAGCGAGGGCAGCATCAACCTAACAGATGTGTTGTTTGGGGATGTCTGGATATGTTCAGGTCAGAGCAACATGCAGTTTACAGTCTCCATGGTAAGTTGCCTCAACATAGAGTAGTCTTGCTTTAAATGGAACACGGTGTTGCGGTGTTGATGTCTGGCTGCTTCCTACTCACATAAGCACCGTGTGTGCTTATAATTAGCAAGTGTCTCTTCTTCTAATGAAATTCCTGCAGTTAATTCTGAAACATGAACGAACGATTCGAGTTATAGTTTAGTTGGGTCTTGTGGTGCTGTCACAACCAACAGTTCTCCTAAGCGTAAAACCCAGAATGGCCTGCAGCCAACTGGTCTAACTACAGCTAACTGTTACTGATGTCTTCTGAGTGGGGGTCATCTCTAATATGTTCTACCCAAGTGTTAAAGGTTTTTTAAAAGAACTAGTGTCATTTTGGGCTCCAATCACACTATTAGCTCACTCTCCTGTTCTAAGTGACCCAAATACAACTCTTTCACCCCTCTCTTAGAGTTTCGGTTCTAAATCAGTTGTTTATATTGCTTCTCCAGGGTCTTAATGCCTCGGAAGAAGAGTTAGATGCAGCTAACCATCCCAACATCCGGGTATTTACAGTTGCCCTGGGAGGGTCTCCTTTTGATGAATATGATCTGTTGGGTATCAGTGAACCCTGGTCTGTTCCTAGTGCAGGTACACACATGACATTGAGATTTCTTACGCTTACTCAATATATCAACATTATTTAAACGTTCTCTTGATGCTCACAACATGATGCTTCTGTGACATGATTTATAACGTTTACAACGAACAATAACAATATGACGGACATAACGAACTGGGATTTTTTGGTCGAAAAACGTACAACGAGCTACGGTTATAACGAACTAAAACATCTGGTCCCTTGAGGTCGTCATAATCGTATTTCTAATAAATGTCAATATTTTACACGAATCGTGTTCTTCTCTGTTGCTCGTCGATTATTCCTCCATCATTCTGACGAGTATATCTCCGAAGTTCAATTTTTATTTTCTCTCTCTTTTCATCTTGCTTCATCAAGACAGCATTGGTGGCTCCCCTTGGTCGTACTTTTCGGCAGTCTGTTGGTTATATGGCAAGTACCTGTCGTCGCATCTCAAATACCCCATCGGCCTCATAGCATCATCATACGGAGGAACCCGAGTGGAGGCGTGGTCAGCTCCCAGTGTTCTCAAGAAATGTGATATAACCGATGTAGCCGACGTAAACGATGCTACAGATGTTTCTGGTGTTGATCCAAATGCTGCTTCTGTTTTGTGGAACGCCATGATACGACCGTTCCTGAACATGACCATATATGGAGCCATATGGTATCAAGGTGAAGGTCCGGGTTAGAATATTGATCTTCAGTAAACCATGCTTGTCGTAAGAGGCGACTAACGGGATCGGGTGGTCAGGCTCGCTGACTTGGTTGACACATGTCATCGGTTCCCATCGGATCGATGCTCAGGCTGTTGATCACTGGATTGTCTGGTCCAGACTCGATTATTTACAGACCGCCGCCATAAAGCTGGAATATTGCTGAGTGCGGCGTAAAACTAAACTCACTCACTCACTCACTCAAGGTTAAACGACATCAAACCTGTCTTTTTTAGATATATTTATCCTCCAAAATGCTAAACCTCAAAATCGAGTTCAAGAGCAGAAATTTTCAAAATAGAAACGTAAACGAGATGAGTCGATCTGTGTGTCATGCAGCATTCAATACACATACAATATTTTGCATTTAATGTTGTTTGTAACATGTACCACAATGTAATGAGCAATCATGAGTAGTGACAATAACTATAAAAGATCAAACGTAAATCAGCAGGTCGTCAAATTTTTCCCCTCTAATTGGAAGAGGGAATGGTGCGACTGAATACTTCCAATCGCTACATCGTCATAGTAACAGTATGGATGTACACACCTCTATCTGCCAGTGCCCACAAACTAACAGTCACACACAGCACCATATCTGGTGTATGGGATCGGTATACCCTCCTCAGTTCAACACAAGAGTGTATACGTGTGTCTTTGAACTGGCTTAATCTCATGTGTAACACATGCAAGAAACACACCGTCGATGACAACCAACTCTATTCCTAAAACAGTCCTAACAATATGTGTTCCAGGCGAGTCCAATGCGACACCACCCACAACAATGAACCAGTACAACTGTACGTTCCCCGCCATGATTGATGACTGGAGAGACAGGTTCCATGACGGCTCCCTTGGTCAAACCGATCCACTGTTCCCGTTTGGATTTGTACAGGTTAGGCTATTCCTTTGTCTTCATATTTATGCAATGATGCTATCTTCTAGGAATTGTACATCAGGAAATGAATGTTTTTTTCCAGGCATCCACCCTCATAATTCCCGACAAAAGAATTAGAGTTAAATGTTGGCAATACCGGAAATATTTCCTCTTATCCGATCAGAAAGGTCCAGTTTAACCGTCTTTCTGATGAACTGTATAGTTCCGCACAGGAATAAAATGAATGCCCTTCACCGCTTTTAAACATGAGATGATTTATCGTGATGTTACAAGTGTAAATTGGTAAGAAATGTTAAATGAAGAAAACAACCTGTCCCTTACATTAATAACACACTCATACATTCATAAGAAATATTTTCAGTCATACATCTGTGTGTACCGATATCACCTGTTATGTTACAACGCTTATCGGAAAGTGACCATTTTGGTCATTTACTTAAAATGATATGAAGGCAAGAATTTTATGGATGTCAACTTCTTTATTTTGACAATACAGAAGCTGAAATCCATAAATTCTTGCCTTTATATGTATCACTTCTAAATGCCATTCAGAGACTCAAATGATATGCAAATTATACATCCTTTGTTTACAAAGAAATACAGGGTCGGAATTGTTTGTTGGCTTTTCAGTCAGAATTTATCAAAGGGGATTTGGATAATTTCTGAGAGTGTTAGCACTATCCAATTAAGTGTTCACAATAGTGATAGGCAGTGTCTGACATGGCCATTGGATGGTGAAATGATTTGCAAAACCAAG
This sequence comes from Haliotis rubra, assembly GCF_003918875.1. Lineage (NCBI taxonomy): Eukaryota > Metazoa > Mollusca > Gastropoda > Lepetellida > Haliotidae > Haliotis > Haliotis rubra. The sequence goes on from NW_025766970.1 coordinate 760,011, forward strand.
CTGCCAACACACCTCTGCATCTTATGGTATTTTCTCGAATGTACAGCAGATCGTGCATCACACTTACCAAATGGGCAGAAGGTGTCCGACATTTACTCCTTATTTCCCTTTAATTTATTGCTGCGTGGAACATCTGACTGCAGTTTGTAACGTTGGGACTGATAAACAAAGTGACATCTTCGGACAAGGGTAGCTTCCATGTAACACAGGACTATAACGGGGTGACTGGTGGATTGGTAATAGGATCATGAAACGGAATTATAAAGCGTTTGTGACTAGTGTTTAAGAATTATATTATATGAGGCTAACGCCTTTGTGTGTCGTGGTAAATATTCTGTATCAGACACCACTCGCTAAATGTAATATTAAACATAATGTCCACGTGAATGTGTATTCACTCACTCACTCCTTCCTTCCATTTTCTGTATGTGATTTTACCCTGAAATATGGGGATAAATTCTGAATTGTTTGCAGCTTGCTCCATGGAGAAACACTGACGTCATTACAACAGGTTTCACAGACATTCGGTGGCACCAGACAGCTGACTACGGCTTCGTCCCTAACGCACGGATGAAGAACACCTTCATGGCAGTGGCCATGGACCTGCCGGATTTCTCGTCTCCTTGGCAAAGGTATCAGAAATAGTTTGTTTGTTGTTTAAAGCCACACTCTGACGGCGGTCTGTAAATAATCGAGTCCGGACCAGACAATCCAGTGATCAACATCATGAACATCGATCTACGCAATATGGTTACGATGACATTTGTCAACCAAGTCAGTGAACCTGACCACCTGATCCCGTTAGTAGCCTCTTACGATCCTGATCTTCACGGGTTTTTCAGAATAATTTAAAACCAAAATGACTTTGGTCTTTGATTTGTCCCTGCCAATCTTTCTGGAAGTCTCTTTACACATATCTCTTGGGAATGAGACTTTACATGTAACAAACATGTACTTTCAGTATCCATCCCCGGGACAAGCAGGATGTGTCTATGCGTCTGTGTACAGCTGGACTTGCTGTGGCCTACAACCAAACTCAATACTCCACCCTCAGTGGTCCCTACCCTTCTAGTTTTACTATCTTGGCGCAGGAAGAATCCGTACAGATAACATATGACAAGGTTCTGGAAATTAGATCGAAATCAGGCTTTGAGGTCAGTGGCCATTGCTACTGCTATGTTTAAAAGTTGTGTCAACAAAACAATTGTTATGTTCTTTCTTCTATTTCCGTTGAGATTTTCTTTAGTTCTTATGTCGCTGGTCGTAGGTTTTTCCAGGGGTAGATAGCGTGAGTTTTTGTGCACTGTATAATGAAATGGAATCTTTAGTAAAATAGCATGTATTTCTGGTGACAAAGATGAGTGGCAGTATACATTATATCGGTTACGTTGTCAGTTTATTGCAAATATGTATCATTATTTAATTATTTAATATGACCGTGTATTGTTCAAATGATCTTAAAGGTTTTAGACATTTCGACTCCAAAGGCAATATCTATGCACACACATTTAGATCGAAATAGAATCTGTTGTATGAAAACTCCGAGTTAAGATATTTTGAAATCATGGAAAGATGTGTAATAATGTTATATGCAGTATCCGACAGCTTTTAGTTATTCAAAACTTAACTGACCCCTCTTCCAATTAAATTTTGCAAGGTTTTTCTTGCTAATGATCAAGTGTAGCAAATATATATGAGCGGAGAAGTGCATTTCCTCAAACTCCAGAGACCATTTAACTCATTTTTCGAGCAAATCCGTGACTTACGAAGATTTTGTTACCACGTGTTTGTTCTGTTTTGATCTGTATACCCTGAAAATAAACTTGGGTCAATGACTGCAAATGTTTAGATATTTAAAGTGACAATCGCTCAAATCAGCTCGCGAAAGGTGAAGGATAAACTGTTCTAATCCAAGACCTTATGATTCTGTTTATTGTTTTTCTTTGCCTTCAGGTGACATGTGTCCCCGCCAACAGTTCATCAGGACCACATGACAATTCAGTGTGGTTCCCCTTGCCTATGACGTCACATGATAACACATCAGTTACCCTTAACTACAGCCAACTATGTCTTCGGTCTAGAGACATGGTGGTGTCTGCCATACGTTATGCCTGGCGAGAGTCGCCGTGTCCCTTTAAACAGTGTGCGGTCTACAACAAGGATAGTGGCTACCCTGGGCCACCATTCATTCGATTTGTTAGGCAATAAGATGAGAAGTATTAAAATTCTGAAATAAAACGGATACAAAATAAATGTTATGTTTGATTTTGAGTATCATCTTGAGACATCCGTAAGGCCATCTTGGTAATGAAGATGAGCCATTCTTTTAAAGACGTTAACCAAACAATGTTAATTATATACTGCCAACTTTAAACATAGGCCTGTGAGAACTGCATCTGAATTGTGCTAAGACTTTGATAATCTTTTGAAATTGTAAACGTTGTGTCAATCTTGGATGTCTTGAAGCAAAAGTTCGGTCTCTACGGGTCCCTTTATGCATCAGTTTCGCTTATGAAATGTTTACTTCAACTTCGACTGTAGGATTCTGGGGACATATATGTCTTAAAAAAAGCTTGCAATACGTCGATCTTTCTGAAATGATTTTTTTGCAAGTAGATACCCTTAAATTTACCGTACAGAAAATACAAACGAATCAGGAGTATTTTGTACTCACCGATTATGCTAATTATGTGCATTTCGGCATATGTTGAATGAGGATTTAAATCAAATGCCCAGAGATGAAATCCATTTTTTTCATGCAATAAACGCGTTCGATTTTCTTGGTAATATATCGAGAGATTTTTCAAGATTACGCCAAATGCAAACATAGGTGAGAATCAGACAAATTCACTGTTGAACATTTCACAGTGTACACTGTAATAACTCAGATGCAGTTGTACGGTGCAAAACCAAACTCACGAACTCGTGGACTTCGTGTGAATCACAATTCAAGCCTGTATACATTCCTTTTACAGGGTCCGTAAATACCATTTGGAAATGTTAAGTGCCACGACACTGCATTTGCTGTGCAAAACCCAAATCACGAATTCCTGGACTTAACATCTCCAAATGGTATTTACGGACCCTGTAAAAGGAATGAAGACAGGCTTGAGTTGTGATTTACAACTTTGTTGTCATTGCGTGAGACGTTCTGGTACAGATATCATTCCGTGAGACGTTCTGGTACAGATTTCATGCCGTGAGACGTTCTGGTACAGATTTCATTCCGTGAGACGTTCTGGTACAGATTTCATTCCGTGAGACGTTCTGGTACAGATTTCATTCCGTGAGACGTTCTGGTACAGATTTCATTCCGTGAGACGTTCTGGTACAGATTTCATTCATATGACCAGACATCCTAAACGTTCTGGTCAGAATTATTGACCACATCTAAATTCAGAATTATTACACTGTACACTGTAAAACATTGTCTGTTTCCCAAGATCATGATCAACATGTAGCTGGCGTATTTTTGCAAAGGCCGTAGGATGACTATATTTCAATCAGTCAGTTATCAAGCTTTGTTTAAAAAATATAAAATACGTCTTGAGAGATTACTAAGCAAATCGATTATATGTTTATTGTGCGAAAACACAGATTTCATGTCTGGGCATATGATTTACATCCGCAGTTTTTCATGTCAGAAAAATGGACGTATTTTAAGCTTCTGGAGACACATATTTCCACGGAATCCTACAGTCAAACACTGTGTCGAAGTTGGAGTCAATACTTCAGGTGCCAGAGGCACAACTGGGTGAGGGTTGTGTTATGAACTCAACTTTCACTTGCGACTGATGCTGGCAGTTTGCAAGGACATGGTCAGATGGATAATCACTGGGTTGAAACTTGGCAATGATAAGCTGTGGGAGTTAGGTAGTATTGTCTGAAGTGATCAGCCCAAGTATTTTTTCAGTTACCACAAAGCCACACTTATTTTGTTTCAAGTGACTACAGTGGTTTTAAATGTCAGCAGAATAACCCCCACTCCGTATCCAATAAGCTGTTCGGCAAATACCTACCAGCTCTGCTGTTAACCCACTAGCGTGATCCCAGTAAACGGGGGGGAAGGTACGACATTCTTGATGCAAATGCCGTACGAGACTCTCACCTATCACATCACCTGAACAAATTAGCCCCTGCTTGGATATTTACATCACCCATAGGCACCTTATCCTCAACGAACTTATTTCGGCAAGACGGGAAATAAATACGTATAAAACCGGTATCCTCGTTTCTGTCATTGCTTATAATTTATGTTATAAAATTATTTTGCTTGTCTATCGTTATAGTCAATCGAGTTACCACTGCTCCTAAATATATGCTTTTGATTCCATGCATTGTCTTGGATCTGAGCGACCACGACTATAAATTTCACACAGCATCGTTACTGAAATACCGTTCGTTTACTATCAGGTAAATTCTGGATGTGGTCTCCACATTAGTTTGTTATTCAGTATATTTGCCATATTCAACAGAACAGTCGATGGTCGAAGAACTATAATTCTATTTTTTAACTTTCTGAAAGGAAGTGTCACCCTACAACACTTATCTGCGATGATAAGGACAAAGTTCAGGCTGAAGGAGATAAGGCAGCGATCGATCACACCGTGTAGCTCGTGTAGTCTTGTAGATGGCGGCTGAAATGGAATCAGTTGTACGGAAATTCATTTGGACCTTAATTTATGTGACAGCATTAGCAGCATATTCAGGAAGAGGTAATATTTAATGTTTTATAGAGCCTTCTGTGACTGCATCATATACAACATGTTTGACAACACACTGTGACTTCAAAGGTTTCATATTATTAAGTCTGTATCGTATGAAGGATGTATAACAACAACCATTTTAACTTTGAATTCATTTTAAAAATTACAACTGTGCCCCCGCATTAACTAGAAATACAAATGCTGAGTTGTTGGATTAAAATACATGTATGCAGTACTGGTACATGGAACAATGAATGTACCGGCCCACTAGAGCATTGTAAACCCTGTTAAACAGCCCATCTGTTGGTAGATTCAGATGTCTTGATTTACCATACAGATGTATTGTCCTTCACATCTCTTTTCCTCTTCAAATATCTGAGATTTTTGTTTCAGGGACCACGGCGCAAAAGCCATTTGCCTTTGCCAGTTACTATGGTAACCACATGGTTCTTCAAAAAGCTCCTCAAAAGACGAACATTTGGGGCTATGCTGCAAAGGAAGGGGAGTCAATCACTTTAAGCATTAGCGGTAAGGGTCAGGTGACTACAACGTCTTTTATTGGACCTATACCATCAACTCCTGTGTGGTCAGTTCAACTTCCTGCCATTGATGCTGGGGGCCCTTACAACATAACAGCGACATCTAGCGAGGGCAGCATCAACCTAACAGACGTGTTGTTTGGGGATGTCTGGATATGTTCGGGTCAGAGCAACATGCAGTTTACAGTTTCCATGGTAAGTTGCATCAACATAGATATCGAATAGTAGTCTTGATTTACATGGACTGCAGTCTGCCTGCTTCCTACTTCAACGAAATATCAACATGGACTAAATTCCTGGTCATAATGGAGACATCCTCCCATCTAACACACAACGTTTTCGCAACGTTGTGGATTGGTAATGTCATGACACACTGTTGTCACAACATTAGTATTACGTCATTTTACAACGTTATGTCACAACGTAATACCAACGTTATAAATTTACGTTGAGGAAACGTTATGCTTTGGGCTCCTCACAACGTCATAACAACGTTATAACAACGTTTCGTATAACTTGGTGTCACAGAGTTTTCTGTAAAACTTTTCACTTTGAGATTCTTTCTTCACTATTCAGCTACAGCTTCAGAAAACACACGACTAAAACAACATGCAAATTGACGAATAAACGTTGAAGTGAATTTCTGCTTTGTTTCCTAGTACTGTTAACTCCTGGGGAAACTAGTCAACTATTACCGTTAAATAGAAGGTTAAAGACAACGTAATAAACCTTAGCATCAAATAACTTAACCTGATAGAGACGTAAAAATGACGTATCAAAACGTCAGGCCACAACGTTGTGACAACGTAAATGGGAGTCGACAGAATAACGTTGTAACAAGTACTAACAACGAAAGCATAATGTTGTGAACGTGTGAGCTGTGTTGGTCTCCGATCCTGAGACAGAGTTGCTATCCCTTTGTGCTTATAATCAACAAGTCTTTCTTTTACTTATGAAATTACTGCAGGTAGTTCTGAAACATGAATCAACGATTCGAGTAATAGTTTACAGTTGGGTCATATTAATTTTATATTAATTTGCCATAGCCCTTGTTCTCCAAACCCCTAAATCAGACTGACCTGTAACCGATGACTCTAGCTACAGCTAACTATTACTGATGTCTTGTGAGTGTGGATCAGCTCTAGGTGGTTGTAGCTGTTGTGTAAATCAGTTGCTTCTGACAGGCTTTGAACGCCACGGAAGAGGAGTTCGATGCATCTAACCATCCCAACATCCGGGTATTTACAGTTGCCCTGGGAGGGTCGCCTTTTGAAGAATATGACTTGTTGGGTATCAGTGAACCCTGGTCTGTTCCTAATGCAGGTACACAAATGACATTGAGATTTCTTACGCATACTCAATATATCAACATTATTTAAACGTTCTCTTGATGCTCACAACACATTCATCTGTGACATTTTTTTACCACGTTCCTAACGAAAACGTTTTTTACGACCTCTGGTGGACATAACGAACTGTTTTTGGTCGTAACGAACTACAGTCATGACGAACTAAAACACGTGATTGTGATCCCTTTGAGGCCGTCATATTCGTATTTCCAATTGATGTCAATATTTTACATCTGTCGAGTTCTCTTCTGTTGTTCCTAGATTATGTCTCCTAAGTTCAAACACTTATTTATTTCTCTCTCGTCATCTTGCTTCATCAAGATAGCATTGGTGGCTCCCCTTGGTCGTACTTTTCGGCAGTGTGTTGGTTATATGGCAAGTACCTGTCGTCGCATCTCAAATACCCCATCGGCCTCATAGCATCATCATACGAAGGAACCCGAGTGGAGGCGTGGTCAGCTCCCAATGTTCTCAAGAAATGTGGTGTAACCGATGTAGCCGACATAAACGATGGTAGTGATGTTTCTGGTGTTGATCCAAATGCTGCCTCTGTCTTGTGGAATGCCATGATACGACCGTTCCTGAACATGACCATATATGGAGCCATATGGTATCAAGGTCAGAGAAAAACGATTTCAAAGTTATCAAGGTTAGCCTATAAGTTTCCTTTTTGAAAGGTGTATATTCATGTCTTTAAATTAACTAAATCTCAACTACAGCATATGCAAGAAACACATGGGCAGTTTCATATGCACCGTCCACTACAATCGGCTCTGTTTCTAAAAGAGTCCTATAAATATGTGTTCCAGGTGAGTCCAATGCTGCACCATCCAAGACAATGAACCAGTACAACTGTACGTTCCCCGCCATGATTGATGACTGGAGAGACAGATTCCATGACGGCTCCCTTGGTGAAAGCGACCCACTGTTCCCGTTTGGATTTGTACAGGTTAGGGTATCTTCTTTGTCTTCCATATATTTTTGTACATCATGACATGAATGTAACAAGAAGAATGTATGTTTCCAAGCATCGACGCTTAATATAATTCCCAGTCAGAGAAACCACTGGGCCCACTTCGGGTCAATGTTGGCAATGCTGAGTAATATTTCCTCAGAAAGGCCTCATTTAACCGTCTTTCAATAAATTGTACGCTGGAACAAAGTGAATGCCCTTCGCCATTTATAACACATGAAATGATTTATCATGAAGTTATGCCATGCTTAAAACATATTGCTAAACAGACACTGTGCTCCGCTATCATTCATAAGAAATATTATATTTTGGGTGGCACTTGTCTATTGGCTTTCGTGCAAGAATTTGTTATAAGGGATCTAGACCAAAATCAAACTCTGCTGCTTGTAGTCTGTTCTCTGATCTAACGCAGTTTACTTTTTCTTGCAAGCATGGCGTCTGAAAACAAACTTTGAAACCGTTACTTAAGGGGAAAATCGTGTATCACAATCAAATGAACCGGCATTAACACCGCTTTTCTATTTATTTTTTTGCATATGACTGTAGTGACCAGGTAGACTAATAAATCAAGTGACGTCTTCCGATAAGGGTAGCGTAAAAAAGGACAACAACTCGCGCCACTGTCTAAAAATAATCATGTATGTAACATGTTAGAGAAACCTAATTACAAACCGTTTATGACTATTGTATCTAAGAATGACATCATATTATGATGTCAACGCTCTTGCGTGTGTAAAATCCTGTATAAGACACTCTCGATAAATGCATTGTTAAACGTAATGTCCATGTGAAATGTGTATTCACTCACTCGTTCCTTCTTCCTCAGCTTGCTCCATTTAGAGACAATGACACCATTACTACAGGCTACACAGACATTCGGTGGCACCAGACAGCTGACTATGGCTATGTCCCTAACGACAGAATGAAGAACACCTTCATGTCGGTGGCCATGGACCTGCCGGATTTCTCGTCTCCTTGGCAAATGTATCAGAAATAGTTTAAACCCAGTATAGCACGTTTTTAAAAAGGAGAAATGCAAAACAACATATAATCAACATTATTTTACAACCGTTACTTCATTCTCTGTAAGCAAACCCACAGGCAATTTTGACTCGTCCCTGCCAGTCCTTGTGGAAGTTTCTTTGGCCATATCTTCTAGGAATGGGACTTTACATGTAACAATCAGAAAAAATACTGTGTGGTGTTCCATATACTTTCAGTATCCATCCCCGGGACAAGCAGGATGTGTCTATGCGTCTGTGTACAGCTGGACTTGCTGTGGCCTACAACCAAACTCAGTACTCCACCCTCAATGGCCCCTACCCTTCTAGTGTTACTGTGGGGGAAGATGGAACCGTACAGATAACATATGACAAGGTTCTGGAAATTAGATCGAAATCAGGCTTTGAGGTCAGTGGCCATTGCTACTTCATATGTTTAAAAGTTTTACTCAACAAAGCAGTTGTTACTTTCTTGCTTCTATATCCTTTGAGACGATCTGATTTTTGTTGAAGAGTGTTTTGTCAGAGGGGAGATGGTTCCTCACGTCGTGAGTATTTAATGCACAGCATAACGAAGGGGAATCCTTAGTAACATAGCATGCATTTATCATTAAGTGACAAACATGAGTGGCGGTATATATCACATCGGTTAAAGTGGTGAGAGTATTATGCCATCAGTTTATGGCAAATATGTAAAATTCTGTCATTATTTAATATGTCTATGTATTTTCCAAATGAACTTAAAGGTACACAAAATGTTTAGACATGTCCTCTCTAAAGGCAATGTTTATGCAGAAACATTAACATTGATATAGAATCTGTTGTAGGAAAACGACGACAAAAGATATTGGTTCTTAGCTTGCAGGTGTGAAAGTTATGGAAAGTCACTGTATCTAAGGTGATGCTGGTAACGCACGTTACCAACATCACAACATGGCGGCAGACAAGATCGCTTGGCGATTATTCCCTTCGAATAAGCAGTCTTCCACGTGTATACAATCAACATTAGTTAGCACACTGATAAACTTTGATGGTGCGAATGCATTGAATGCACTGAATTTGCTTATTAATGTCTATGTGTTGAAAAATAAGCATTTTTAAAATGGCGCGAGGATGTCGGTAACTCAAAGTCTGGATGTCGGTAACGTGCAATGAATGATGCTGGTAACACATACTGTCCTGCTTTAGTCGGTAAACAGAAATTGTCGGTAAATAGACATACACAGGAGATACTAATATCAGTTCTTATGTTTTACACAGATGTGTACTGCTGCGTAGATACATTAACAGTATGAGCGACTTTTTCTGTGCACCGGTGTGTTTATTAATAATAGGGTCCTGAGGTCACGGAGAAACATGAAGGTATATGTCAACACTTTTACACTGAAACAAATAACCAAAGAAATACTGGCAAAATATGCAGTCCCTAAAGTTAGGTTGACAGACCATATAACTTTATAAATTCAGCCCTACCCAATAAACGCACGCTGTAAAATGTACTTTAAACGTCAACATTGCAACGAAATCAACATGTCAAATATGTCCGAATTGAGGAGGGACAGAGAAAGAGCTCTCAGCGTAATGGACAATGGGCACACACATCTAAATCCGTTCAAGTTCAACGAAACGCCACATAAATAGTGTGATTAAACACACCCTGCTTCAAGGCAAGCAACAACTCTCCAGTGCACAGAAAAAGTCGCCCATACTGTTAATGTAGCAGCAGTACACATCTGTGTAAAACATAAGAACTGATATTAGTATCTAGGGGTGGGCGATAATACCGGTTAACCGGTATATTGCAATTCGAACTTCACAATACAATATATTGCGGTACACTTTTTAGCGAACCGGTTCACCCGATACGATCGGTAATTTCCGTGACCATCATCGGTAATTTTCCTGATGATGTATATCCTTAATATTATTATACATTAATAGTTTTGAGAGTGTTTATTGGCCATATAATTGCATTTGCGTGACTTTTAAAGCATATAGATTGGTACCGGCATTCGTTGATAAACAAACCAAAATGGGGGACGCCGCTGCAGACGCTTTTTCTCGAGTTGCAAACTTTAGAGTGAAGTCTTCAATTTGGAAACATTTTCAATTGATCTCTTGTACAATCACATCTTAGCCCTGACAGTGACCAGTGGCATTGTTTCAAAAGAAAGGAAACAATAATTTCATTACCTTAACCCAGGTGTACACTTTCACAATACGGAAATTTTGGCAATACTCAACCCTATTAGTATCTCCTTTGTATTTCTATTTACCGACAATTTCTGTTTACCGACTAAAGCAGGACAGTATGTGTTACCAGCATCATTCATTGTACGTTACCGACATCCAGACTTTGAGTTACCGACATCCTCGCGCCATTTTAAAAATGCATATTCTTCAACACATAGACATTTATAAGCAAATTCAGTGCATTCAGTGTATTCGCACCATCAAAGTTTATCAGTGTGCTAACTAATGTTGATTGTATACACGTGGAAGACTGCTTATTCGAAGGGAATAATCGCCAAGCGATCTTGTCTGCCGCCATGTTGTGATGTTGGTAACGCACGTTACCAGCATCACCTTAGATACAGTGAAAGTGTGTAATGAGGTTATGAACAGTTTCAGACAGTTTCCAATAGTTCACAACGTAACTGGCATTTTTGTCTATCAAAGTTTGCAAGGTTTTGTTTGCTAATGATCAAGTATGGCGATTGTGAGCGAAGGAAATTTCCAACATCAAGACATCATTTAACTCCTTTTTCGATCAAGTCCGTGACTTTTTCTTGCCACACGTTTATTCTGTATTGATCTGTATGCCCTACGATAATCAACCTGGGTCAATGATTGGCTTATGTTTTGATATTCAGACTGGCAATCGCCATACACGGCCTTTGCGAAACATTTTACCTCATGTTCACAAGTTTGACAATGTTCATATCAACACATGCTTGTTTAGGAAGGACAAACTGTTTGGATCTTGTAATACTTAGTGATTCAGTTCTGTTCGCCTGTCTATTGTTTTTGTTCGCCTTCAGGTGACATGTGTCCCCGCCAACAGTTCATCAGGACCAGATGACAATTCAGTGTGGTTCCCCTTGCCTATGACGTCACATGACAACACGTCAGTGACTCTCAACTACAGCCAACTATGTCTTCGGTCTAGAGAAATGGTGGTGTCTGCCATACGTTATGCCTGGCGAGAGTCGCCGTGTCCCTTTAAACAGTGTGCCGTCTACAACAAGGATAGTGGCTACCCTGGGCCACCATTCATTCGATTTGTTAGGCAATAAGATGAGAAGTATTACAATTCTGAAATAAATCGGATACAAAATACATATAATGTTTGATTTTGAGTACCATCTTGAGACATCAGTGATGTCATCTTGGTGATGAAGATGAGCCTTCCTTAAAAAAGGTTAACAACTCCATGTTAACTTTAGGGAACGTCAGCACTCGGTGATCATAGACCTATCGACGTTGGGCTAATGTCACTTTTTCTTCTGAAGCCAGGTTCATTCTCGACTTCCATGACCGAGTATGGAGATTTCGAGATTATAATAATATAAACGTTAACATAAAGCAGCATGATTCATTTAGGGGAGAGTCAATAATATATATAGTATCACAATGACTGGAAATGTGCTCCATATTGTCCACGGTAGGGTCCAGGTCAACACTATCAAGACAATATCTTTGCCCTATTGCTCACAGCTTCCTTTTTCTAAATCGCTCTATACATTTCTGTGTGCCTATTTTTTACATCTGAATTATGCTTAGACTATTTTGATCTCACCGTTGTGTCGAACCTAATGATTTCTCAATGATCACAGTTTAGGCACTGTGTGTTCCTTCTTTTTTCATCAGTTCCGTTTATGTTGAGCCTCTGACACCTGAAGTATTGACTTCAACTTCGACACAGTGTTTGAAGGATTCCGTGGAAATGTGTGTCTAAATAAGCTTGATATACGTTCATGATGCTACGTTTAGACGGCGGAGCGAGGTACAACATGCAATTGTAGTATAGATCGAGTCTCTCATTCATCAAGTCACCTGAACAAATCAGCCCCTGCTTTGATACTTAGATCACCCATAGACGTCCTGTCTTCAACGAACATACTTCGATCAGACTGGAACTCAGAAAGTCCGGGACCACTGTCCACGTCTCTGTCATTGCATAGATTTGTGGTAATCTGTTATTTTGCTTACATGTCGTAATAGAAAATCGAGTTTCCGCCGCTCCAAAATAAATGCTATTCATTTCATACATTGTCTTGGATCTGAGCGTCAGCGACTTTAAATTTCAGACGACGTCGTTACTGAAATACCGATCATTTACATTTCTAGACATTAGTTTTTTATTAAGTAGTTTTGTCATATCTAACAGAACAGTCAACAGAAGCACATTAGCTAATTCTCGTGACTATTTTTAACTTTCTGGAAGAAATTGTCACCCGACAACACCTATCTGAGATCATAAGGACAAAGTTAAATCTAAAGGAGATAAGGCACCGTGTACGTCGTGCAGTCTTGTAGATGGCGGCTGAAATGGAATCAGTTGTATGGAAATTCATTTGGACATTCGTCTATGTGACAGCATTAGCAGCATATTCTGGAAGAGGTAAAATACATGATGTCTGGCAGCAACCATTCAAAATTAGGAAAAGATCTAAGAGCATTGTCTTTTTGTTATTAGTAAGTGATGGCTAAATTGTTATTGTACCTCATTATTTCAAATTGGTAGTTTGTGGAAGCAGGCAGACATCGAGCACTCTTGAACGCGACGTAAAATCCTATCAAACATGTACATGTACTTCTTGATTTAGCACAGAGATGTATTCTACTGCATTCTCTTCATACTTCTCTAATCCTCTTCAGGGGCCACGGCGCAAAAGCCAGTTGCCTTTGCCAGTTACTATGGTGACCACATGGTTCTTTAAAAGGCTCCCCAAAAAAACAAACATCTGGGGCTATGCTGCAAAGGAAGGGGAGACAATCACTTTAAGCGTTAGTGGTAAGGGGCAGGTGACTACAGCATCCTTTATTGGACCTATCCCATCAACTACTGTGTGGTCAGTTCAACTTCCTGCCATTGATGCTGGGGGCCCTTACAACATCACAGCAACATCTAGCGAGTGCAGCATCAACCTAACAGATGTCCTGCTTGGGGATGTCTGATATGCTCGGGTCAGAGCAACATGCAGTGTACAGTTTCCGAGGTAGGTTGCGTCAACATAGATATTGAAGAGTAGTCTTGCTTTACATGGAACACAGTGTTGTGGTGTTGATGTCTGCTGCTTCCTACTTCCTACTTCAACGGAATATCAACATGGAGTAAAATTTCTTAATCCTAACTCGTGTCAGAGACTATAATTTAAATGGTTTTTCCGGAGTTGTCACCCGTTTGTGCTTATAATACGCAAATGCCTCTTCTTCTTACGAAATTCCTGCAGGTAGTTGAACGATTTGAGTTGTAGTTTAGTTGGGCCTTTCTGGTTCACTGCCCACGATTCTCCTAACTGTACAACCCAGAATGGCCTGCAGCCGACTGGTCTAACTACAGTTAACTGTTACTGATGTCTTATGAGTCAATCTGAGTGGGGGTTATCTCTGTTCTACCCAAGTGGTAAAGGTTTAAGAACTAGTGCCACACTCCATCCTGTTCTGGGTGATGAAAGATCATGAGATGACTCTGTTATTGGTTTGCAGAATAAACTTAATTTGTTAAAAACGTATTGTTGCAAATGGGGCTCACACGTTAACTTGGATAAATATATAGGTATAATCTTCTCATCAAGACTTGCCTGGCCTAAAGGCTTGTGGAACGTTAGCCCTTCAATCTAAAAAGGCCTACTTTTCCATTGAGTGAGTAATTGGTTTATTCAATAAAGGGGCCACCGGCCCATTATACAGTTACATAAGTCATATCATGCAAGTTGAATTCTGTAGCGCCATAACACCGTACAAGGTCAATAAACATACACTTAATGGGTTGTACCAGTTTTGTTAAGGTAAGTGTTACATTGTTTAAATGCAAGGAACAAAAACTTCGCTAAATGATTTAAAATACCTGAATCGTGTGATGTGCAAAGTAACACAAGTTTATCATATTACTCGCCTCGCTACTTTATAACAAATACGTTAATACGTTGGATAGTTAGCCTTTCGCCAGACAGACCCCATGCTCGCTCAAAAGGCAATATTTCAGAAACCGTTACACCGATTTTCGTGAAGTTTTACATGCACATCAACCAGAAGTATACACATTAGCGGAACGGGATTAGGGACTTAACAAAGGCTTAATTTGGAAAATTAAGCCTTTGGAAGGACCCGATGCCGTACCCCTATTGTGCATACTACTTGGCAAGTTCAAAATAGGGAACTGCATCAGCCATAATTCTGACAATAATGCGACAAATTGTACAGCATCCTCCGCATGTGATCCATGAAGAAATGTATGAAATCTTCGTTGAATGAGTTTTCTCATTTATCCTAAAAACATGTAAATAAATGTAGATGCTGGAGTATTTCTCGGCATGAACGGAAGTTGACTATTGGAAAGTTCACAAGGTTTCCGTTTGTCTCGGTTCTGCTTTCAGAATACAAGAATGTTTTGACGCACGTACTGCATTATTATTCTGTCGCAAACAACAATTCACGGCCCCATAACTCTGACCCTCTTGACTAAAAATATTGACAATAATACTTCACATTCTTAACCATACGAAGGAATATTTTCTTAAAAATAATATTTTTAAGTACAAGTAGTTTAACATAGACAGTAGAGATATGATAGAGGTAGACTGTGTCCTGATTGTATTGTACAGCCATTACTCAAACAGTCCGGCATACATGGGGCCAACTGTCTCGACATTTCTCCTGGTTACCGTAACCGTTCACGTTGCAGGAGCAGGTATGTGTTCTAGAGATTATGTTTGTTCAGACACCTTTATCGGATCTCATGATAAATTCATATTAAGAATCTGTGCATCCAGTGATATTAGAAATTCCCACTTTCGCCCATGGATACCAGCATGACACGAATGTTGGGCTTCTGTAGAGAAACTGCTCTTCAGCTGATGTTTGAATTGTGGCATGCATCAGCTCTATTTCTGGTCATACTTTAATCCCAGTTACTGAAACAGGAGAAGTTGTCATAGTCAAACACATTTGTGTCGAACTTTAATGTGTCGAATTTAAGTCTGTCTCCAAGTGAAAACAGTCTATTCCTTGTTTGGTAATCATTTTACATTTTGTGTCGAAGTATATACTTGGGTCCCTTCACATTCGACATAGCGGTGTCTCACTGTATTATGTCCATATCACTCTACAGGCCAAAATGGTTAGTTCCTGGGCAGCAGAATAGTTTGGGTGAGCAAATTAATCAGTCATCATTAACATTCAATCATTAAATGTGAAACAATTCTAGTGAACATAACTAAGTAAATTCTAAGTCAGTCAATTTAATGAGCAAATTAAACAGTGATCACTGTTGATAACGACTAATAATGTGAAAATAAGTTATTGCCATATTTCCAGTGAACAGAACTCAATTACTCATAACTCAAAGCTCACAGAAAAATCAATTCTCATTTCGCTTCACATTCCAGATTTTTACACCACCCAGTGTTTTAATGCCTTGAAATCACAGTGTAATCACGCAGGTGTTTGCTGTACTGACAATGTTGTCTGCTTGGGTCACTATGCGACACGGACACATATTCATTATCTCCTCGCTTATCTGGAAGTTTGATCTACATTGTAGTTCAGGGAACATAGTGATTAAAGCATTCTCTTTTGCAAGTTACCATGGAAACCACGTGTCTCTCAAAAAGCACCCAAAGAGAAATATATTTTTGGTTTTGCTGAACAACAAACACATTGGTATTTTATTGTAGAGGCCATAAAAGCGAAACCCTTTGCCTTTGCAAGTTACTATGGTGACCACATGGTTCTTCAACAAGCGCCAAAGAAAGCTACAATATGGGGCTATGCTGCTAAACAAGGGGAGACAATCACTGTAAGCGTTAGCGGTAAGGGACAGGTGAATACAACATCCTTTTTTGGACCTGTCCCATCAACCCCTGTGTGGTCAGTACAACTTCCTGCCATCGATTTTTTGGGCCCTTACAACATCACAGCGACATCTAGCGAGGGCAGCATCAACCTAACAGATGTGTTGTTTGGGGATGTCTGGATATGCTCGGGTGAGAGCAACATGCAGTTTACACTTTCCATGGTAGGTTGTATTAGATATTGAATAGTCAATTGAACATTCAGTAGTCGTATTGATTTACAATGTTTCGTAAGAGGCGACTAACGGGATGGGGTGGTCAGGCCCTCTGACTTGGTTGACACATGTCATGGGGTCCCAATTGCGCAGATCGATGCTCACCCTGTTGATCACTGGATTGTCTGGTCCAGACTCGATTATTTACAGACCGCCGCCATATAACTGGAATATTGCTGAGTGCGGCGTAAAACTAAACTCACTCACTCACTACAATGTTTCGTGTTTTCAAAATATGGAATGGATATCAAAGAACAAAACGCAAACCTGGTCTTTGACATGCAGCCAATCGAAAGATTCTGACTTCACAAATAGAGCAACTTAATGAATGTCTCTGCTGACGATACGTCAAGAACTTCAGCTATGCTTGTAGTTGATGATATCTGATATTTCGTCCATTTATAATATCCTTGATCATGGTTCAACAGAGCATTATGTTTAACTGAATACACTCTGCGCAGGCTTTCGATGCAACGAAGGAGGCAGCAGATGCTGTTAACTATCCCTACATCCGGGTGTTTACAGTTGGTGAGGGTGGGTCTGCGGTGGGGGAATATGATCTGCTGAACATCAGTCAACCATGGTCTGTTCCTAGTGCAGGTAGAGTGATCAGCTTTGACATTGTCACCCAGTCATGCACAATCATTATTTGTCAGCACTCAATATCAACCGGTTGCTTCAAAGTGTGTTTCCAGAGGTCAACATTGCTGCTCTCTTACAGATGCAACAGGTTTAAAGAGATCCCTTATTGTGAAATCTAAAAAGCATTTGACTATAAAAGTTCCACCAACGTGTTTACATTGATATTATTATTGTGTAGTATTACAGGTTAATTATGTCCATTTACGTTAGACACGTGAAGATCCGGGTTAGAATTGATTTTTGGTAACCCATGCTTGTCTTAAGAGGTGACTAACGGGATCGGCTGATCAGACTCGCTGTCTTGGTTGACACATGTCACCGTGTCCGAATTGAGTAGAACGATGCTCATGATGTCGATCACTGGATTGTTTGG
Organism: Haliotis rubra; assembly: GCF_003918875.1. Classification (NCBI taxonomy): domain Eukaryota; kingdom Metazoa; phylum Mollusca; class Gastropoda; order Lepetellida; family Haliotidae; genus Haliotis; species Haliotis rubra. Next base: position 777,887 of record NW_025766970.1, read on the forward strand.
TCCATACTTGATTATTTACAGACCGCCACCATATAGCTGGAATATTGCTGAGTGCGGCGTAAAACTAAACTCACTCACCATTTACGCTATATTTTGGTGTACTTTTATCCATCATAACATATTTCCTAACATCAAGCTACAATTGGTGGTCCGGATTGGTCGTACTTCTCGGCAGTCTGTTGGCTATACGCCAAGTACGTGTCGACATACCTCGAATGGCCAATCGGCCTCATATCGGCGTCATACGGAGGAACACGAGTGGAGGCGTGGTCAGCTACCCAATGTACTCAGGAAATGTGGTGTCAGCGATGTAGCCAATGTAAGCGATTCTACTGATGTTTCTGGTGTTGATCCAAATGCTGCCTCTGTCTTGTGGAATGCCATGATACGACCGTTCCTCAACATGACCATATATGGAGTCCTTTGGTATCAAGGTAAGCATAAGTTCGCATTACACCCGGTTATCCATCTATTTTAGTGAAACAATGTCTTGCCAAAATGATATTTGAAGCGCTGAGTCTGAGTACAGGTAACATTCTTACTGACTAAAAAGACACTTCTCAAATGAATGTGCCCACACTGACCTCAGCATGCAGTGTATCGTGCATTCGAGAAAATGGGGAGCTTAATTCAAGATAAAACAAAAATATTCCTCTCCTCGGAATTGTAACAGCAGACCACTGACATGTTGAGGCAGCTGAATAATGAATCGATCACTGAAACATTTATCGGGGAAAATGTATCTATCAATAGCGTATGGTGCTCTTGGAATGGTCGTTGATATGACGCATAGTACAGACATAAGATTCTAAACAGAATGCGAGAAGACAACCAGGTTTCCGAATATAACGAAAAGTGAGTTTTTGAACGTGATGGTGTCACAATTGGCCGCAAGTGTGTACATCTGAGAATGACAACGTACTTCAATGAGATCACAATTCTATTTTGTGTGACTGAGTATAGTTTTACGCTGCATGTTGGCAATGTTCCAGCAATATCACGGCGGGGGACACCAGGAATGGGCCTCACACATTGTACCCATGTAGGGAATGCTATTTTGATATAATGGATATAAATCGTAGAGTCTGGATACGCACCAAAATATGTCAGATGTACTTAATCAACAAAGTTTGGAATCGAGGAATAATTCCTTCATCGCTTCATCGCTTTTAAGAGGGGCATATTCAAAGGTCACCAATAAGTTTACGAGTTGAATATTTCCCCCACAACCAATTAAGCCCAGTACCATACTATCTTATACATTCACTGAACTAAAACAAGTGCGTATACATTGTCATGTCAGAGACAAGGACGAGGTGGATGACTCACAGCGGACCATAGAGAATACTACACGAGGTCTCATAACATACGAATTATACGAAACGAGTGTCCTTCCTATGGTATCTGACCGAGCGAAAGCGAGGTCAGAAACCATAGGAAGGTCACGAGTTTCGTATAATTCGTATGTTATGAGACCTCGTGTGGTATTTTATTCATCACCCACGTCTTACATGCTTTAAACTGACAAAATAGCGTATTTTTGTTATTTTTATGGTTTCAAACCGAAACCGGTTTCATAAAGAGGTTGCGGAAGAATGTTGTTCTGTAGTACACTTTTTGCATGACGTGACACTGTAATGACTACGCCTTGCTCGTCTGCCCCCTTGGTAACCGACGTCACGATGCATGTCAGTTGTCATCGCCTTGTACAGCCGCCTACATTAAACTACTCCTAGTACCCCGTTTTTTAGTTTGCAGTTGCTTCACTCGGCTAACATCACTTGTGGAAACATTGCGTTTATGTTTTTCGACGGATATAATGTCTCAGTTCGACTCAAAATTAAACAGCGATACGGCAACGTTCGCAATGATTACATTCCCACAATGCATTTAAGTTGTAGAATGAATGAATTCACGTGTTTGTTATGAATGAAAAAGTAGTTCCGTCACAACGTGACCTAATTGAGAGGTCATCGGTTATCCAATCAAATCGTTAGAATCTCAGGTCAAGTCGTTACGACACAGGTGAACGCGATACGACACTCGTGTGACGTACGAGATTAGTATGCAACTACCCATACGTATTACCACGTGGGTAATAAACGTGTAGACCAAACAATGAACCTGAATACTGTGTCACATTTATGTATCTCAATATTCTGTGACCAGGTGAAGCCAATGCTGGGTCTCCAACAATGAACCAGTACAACTGTACATTCCCCGCCATGATTGTCGACTGGAGAGACAGATTCCATCAAGCATCATTAGGACAAACATACCAAGTCTTTCCTTTTGGTTTTGTACAGGTAAGATTCAATACTACTATCACAAACACCACAACAATGCTTGAAGCGCAGCGTTAATAGCATGACAAAACATAACATGTTGCAGTGGTGATAGGTGTTCTATTACTCTAAGCATGCAAAGCATCCTATTTACATAATAGACATCAGACAACCCGTCCATGTGATGTTTGGTATGTTAAGATAACTGAAAATGCCTGTTGTCGATTTGATAAAATTGTTCAATAAAAGCAATATAGCACTTAATGTCAGCTCCCTTCCCCTGATTTACTTGCCTGAACCAGGAATGTAAGCGGGCAGTAAAACAGCCTTAACAGTTATAAATTTTGATCAATGCCTAAAGATTGAGTGATAAAAATGTTCACAATTATTTTTACAATATACATGACTTCAATGACTTCATTATCGTCAACGTTCAAGTAATGTTCCAGTAACGTGATCAACGTCACAAAATGCAAGGCGTGAGCAAAGCTTTGAAAAAGTACTTTGGTAGACAGATGGACGACATTTCCACATTTAACTTGTCCCATGCAATTTCTTTATTGGGCTTGTATTCATATATGTTCCCGTGTTCTATTTTTCAAATATATGATATCATCATTATGCGACAGTGCTTTATAAACACATCCTCATGATATAATCGGAACAATGGACTAAGTTTTCCGCAAAGATGTGTTATGACCAAGAGACTATGGAAATGTTTTGGTCGTTTTTATGATTGCTTAGAATGTAGGTCAAACTATTCCTTATAACACGCAAACGGTCGATACGTACAGGTATTGACACATTATCCTTGCATATTTCATCGCTGGTTTTGAGAATTATACATTCACACAAAATGTGAACAAGTTCCCTTAAATTTGGTTATCCTGGAAAGATTCCTACATATTTCTAATTTTCAAGATATCTAAATATGTTTATAAACCTTGTTCAATGAAAAGACAATAAATCAAATTGATCAATATTCACAGTATTCATTATTTGTAAGTTCGGACAATATTATAGGCCCTTCTGTTGTATAAATGAACAATTAATTCTATTCATTGTCTGCATGAGATTTTACCCTAAAATCTGGAGATAAATTCTGAATTGTCTGCAGCTTGCTCCCTGGAGAGACAATGACACCATTACTACAGGCTTCACAGACATTCGGTGGCACCAGACAGCTGACTTCGGCTTCGTCCCTAACGACAGAATGAACAACACCTTCATGGCGGTGGCCATGGATCTGCCTGACTTTACCTCTCCATTCACAGGGTATGACAGTATATTTTTGTACAGTACTTGTATTGTATATCAATGTATTCTGACAAAAGAATTTCAAACTAATATTCAATCCTTCGGAAATGTCCATTTTATACTGTTGTATGTACTTTCAGTATCCATCCCAGGGACAAGCAGGATATAGGTCATCGTCTGTGTACAGCTGCACTTGCGGTGGCCTACAACCAAAGTCAGTTTACTTTTAGCGACGGACCTTTTCCTCAATATTTCCTAGTCTCCCAAAACCAAAGAACAATGGAGATAGACTATGACGCAGCCCTCGACATTAGATCAACAAACGGCTTTGAGGTCAGAGACCACTGCTGTCTATTTAGTACAAATTATATTTTGAATGTTTTTAATTTTGTCAATGTCGTCCAGAAGCTATAGGGCCAAAACAAAGTTGGAAGAGTTGTTGAATTCCATCCAAACACTGAAGCATGGTTGGGTGTATAACGACTCCCTGGAGAGCACCTAGGGGGGCAGCTACAGATGATGCGCCAACGGACGTTTCTGACCTTCGTGAGGGTCCAGATGGAGAGTAGATCTGACTGGATGTTTGGAGATGATGGTGTGTGCGATTTTGGCGTGACCTGACCAATGCTAGTGTTCTTTTCACACAATAATTCACACACGTAAACTGGCAGCGTGTCGGAACGTTCAGTTTTCAAACAGCGGCAGATTAACACTGTACAAGAGGTGAAGTTTCAGACAACAGAAAGTTGATGTTAGTATCCGCATATTGTGAATCCATAAGTCAGCTGTTTAAGTAAAGATGTTTAGATTTACAATGTATTGCAGTGAGAAGTGATTCTGGTGATAGTTCATACATTTAAGTCTGCGTCTGTATACCTTCAGGTGACATGCAGAAATATTTCATCTCCGACCGAAGACTCAGTGTGGTTCCCCTTGCCTATTGCGTCACACGGATACGAATCAGTGACCTTCAACTTCAGCCAAATATGTCTGCAGTCTGAAAACAAGGTGATCTCTACAATACGCTATGCTTGGAGAGAGTCACCATGTCCCTTTAAACAGTGTGCAGTCCACAACATTAACGGGGGCTACCCTGCGCCACCTTTTATCCAACGTATTCTCCATGGTATGCCAAATGTTAAAATTGTACAATAAAATATGCAAGGAATGAAAGGCTGACATATGTTTGTTTGTTACTTATACATATGTGATGAGAGGCTCAAAGTTTCTGAGCTCACAATAAATCAAGTATAGTACACCCTTCACAGTTTGCATGCATTGCGTGTAACACGTGCCCAGCTTACAGACTGCGTTTGATTCAGAACACAATCAGGTATAACATATTTCTGCAGGCCTCAAAGTGCCTAGATTGTATTCTCTGTTGATACTAGTCTCACGCGTCATGAAGCTTCTCAAACTGAGAGGGTTTAAGGAGTATTAAACGGTCCTTCCTCTGTCACTATCAAGAACATGGCAGAGGAGCTCCAAGTGGAAGGAGCGCCCTGAAGATGAACAAGATCATTACCTGCCACCACAAGGGGAAAAGTAGATAGAATATAGATGATCGCGACTCACCACACAACGCATGGCCAATGCATTGAGAACTTGCTGAGAAATGAACTAGGCGTGACACAAGTTTCTCCTATCTGGTGATGATGTTCTGGTGTGTTCCGGGTTCACCTTTATCAGTCTCTTTGATGAAGTAAAAGTCTCTTCTATCAATTGGCAAAGTGATGCCATCGATTTCACGGGTTCCAACAAATCTTACTGTTGGACTACCTCCATGAATGTCAGAACATTAATGCCCGCTAATCTGTTCAGGTAATTCGTGAGAGTATAAATTGTGTGTATATATATAAGTATATATATGCAAATTTTACTAAGGTGAGTGATACTACCAGGGAAATGCATCGTTGCATAGGTCTGTTGTCACCGTGGCTACAATGCATGACTGTGACTTTGACCTTACTAAAGTGCTCCACATTCAACATAGCCGACACCGCCCGAATGCCGTCTCTTCTCAAACTTGAAGAACGGACTCTCTACCAAGCAATGTGGAAATGATGTTGATGTAATTTATGCCGTGGAGGAACAGGAAGCATTCTACAACAGTGGGATCCTGAGTCGTCAGAAATGTGTGCACCTCACGGAGATCTACGCTGAACAATATTAGCAAACAAATCAATTCAGCATAGTACCGCTCAGATCTTGGCAGCTACTCTATACGGAAGCCTAATGGTGCCAAATATTTTGTAGAAATTGTAATTTCTTGTTGTTTTAATCATAAGTGTATTTCTTGGAATATTCGAAACGAGTTTTTCTTGTTAATGAAAAAAATATTTGCAGTATTATATAAATAAGAAAATAAGGCAAAATCGTATAATTAGAATTACGAGAAATAGTGAAATTACGAGAAATTGGATGACGTAATGAGATACAGAAAATTAAACAACCAGAACAATTCTACATTCAGTAGCATGTATATGGGTCTGGGTGGTAGCCCACTTTTCAGTAAGATCATTGTCGGTTTCCTGTAGAGTTTTTGGACAGGGCTTCGTAAGAGAGCGATCTGCAGTTTACCACCAACCCAAGGTCCACGTACACATCCAGAATGCCACTCTGCAGCTCACACCTGTCATTGTGTCCATCATGAAGATTGGTCCTTGGAGCTCGACTGACCCCAACCAAAATTGATTGAGCCTCCATGTCCGACTTGGTAGGAATTCTGAAATCGTTTTGATTATCTACGCCCGTCTGAGGCACCTCAATATTTGAAATCTGGACAGTGTCTGGCACATCTGTATAACGTTCTTGAGGCCAGCCCTGGCCTGCCCAATTGACGTCATCTTCAATCCCGACAGACATACCTGTCTCTTTTGTCGGCTCAGCGAGAAGCGGTATGCTTGCAAAGAGTCCCTTCAAACAGTATAGTATTTGCGAAAGCATTATGGCTATCCTGCTCCACCTTCGTCCATTGTATTATATATGCCATGTCCAAATTTGATTTCAAATGAATAAAATGTTGATATATGTTATTGCTATTACTTCATATACGAAGGGTGGCTCGACATTTCTGAGCCCTTTTTGCAAGTGGTATAGTACATCCAATCTTATGGCTTAAATGCATTCAGCTGTACCATTCATCAGAGGCAAATGTTGCTGTGCTCCACGATAATGATGTGCAACAGTTCTGCCACGTAACATCCACACACAGAAACCATGTACACATGGTACGCATGGCGTCATGACTGTCAGTTTATCTTAAAATTTATGCACAGTGATATTTCAAAAAACATTTCGGTGTATTATTTTTTTATATGATCAAAACATTTGCAAACCTTGAGTAGTGTACCTGCTTGGGTAGAGTATGCTGGGTTTATAGATGAGTGTGAATGTGAATGGTTGTTTATTTCATGAAACGCCACTGACCCAGATAATTACAGAAGGTGTTGACAAATGATAAACAAAATACATTGGTATTGACGGTAGATGGTAAGATATATTCTGTAATACCTAGGCTAGGTGTATATACTATTTCCTTACTTTCAGTAATGGACAGATAGTTGGGAAACACCATCTTGTAAAGTGAATCATCTGTATCACAGTACGTAAGTTGACGTGACTCGGGTTATGGACCTCTATACTCTGGTACCATGAATATCCTTAGGTATGATAGTGAATACTGGAAAATTTTGGATTTGGCTCCTCGTGTAGCAGATCCTAGGTATTCAAAGGAGGTCTTCCCAACACCACTGGACTGATGGTTCGCTATGTCCCCACTGTATTTCATTTGACAAATAATGACCTTTCTTGTTGACAAATGTTTACGATAACTAGGTACCACGTGCATAATAATGAGGTTTTCTTCTCTGGAGAAGCTACTGTTTCAAGAGATAATACATTTGGTTTACTGGGTTAGAGATAAGATATACGAAGATAATGCCTTCTATAAATACACAGGTTCTGACTTTGGAGAGGCCACAGAAATGGAACGGACTGCCTGGCTAGTTCTCCTGATTGCCATCAGTTGGGTTGTACCGGCAGCTCATACAGCAGATGGTAGGTTTACCATCATTATTAACACGTCTGGGTGAGCAACCGCACAAACGCGATTGAGCAATTTCCGGTTTCAATGTATGAATGCACTGCTTTGAAAGATGAAGGCTCTTATACATGCCACTACAAATGAAACATTAAAACTTTTGGAACCTAAAGGATGTCAGCCCTGAATTATGTTTGAATTTCTTGATTTTAAATGATCCATTCCGAAAAGTTTTACGATTGCCTTTTTCACCAGATGGAATCTGTTTCGGAGGATAATCCAAACTCAATGAAAATCGGTCGATGTTAAGCCGTAGATATAGACCCCAGGATGTTGTTTACATGTGTAGAACGGCAAGTAATGTAGCGGGTGTTAAAAGTGATTTGTTTTATTGACATACTTCTCTGTTACACCTCCTTCGTTCAGGCCAAATCAAACAATCACGTAACATTTTATCATTCATCCATTTCAGGGACAGGGGCGGTTAAACCTTTTTCCTTTGCCAGTTACTATGGTGACCACATGGTTCTTCAAAAGGCTCCCCAAAGGACAACTATATGGGGCTATGCTGCAAAGGAAGGGGAGACAATCACATTGACCATTAGTGGTAATGGTCAGGTGACTACAACGTCCTTTATAGGCCCTATCCTATCAACTCCTGTGTGGTCAGTTCAACTTCCTGCCATTGATGCCGGGGGCCCTTACAACATCACAGCGACATCTAGCGAGGGCAGCATCAATCTAACAGATGTGTTGTTTGGGGATGTCTGGATATGCTCGGGTCAGAGCAACATGCAGTTTACACTTTCCATGGTAAGTTGCATCAGAGGTTCGTGATGTTTGAGACTGATCTGACAAACCCATGAGGAATGAGATATCAATGTCCGAAGATTGCTTATTATTGTTTATTGTTTATAGTGGTTGTCACTTGAAACCAGTGAAAATCTTATATTGAATATTTGAAAGTCACAATCAATACAATTTAAAACTGTGTGAAATCTGTGTTTGGAATCTTTAAAGTGGTAACACAGTGGTGTATCTCCTGATTTTGGTATCATCCATGCAGGCCTTCAATGCTACGAAAGAGGTGGCAGAAGCCGCCAACTATCCCAACATCCGGGTGTTTACCGTTGCTCTGGGAGGGTCTCCGGTAGAGGAATATGATCTGCTGAACATCAGCCAACCTTGGTCTGTTCCGAGTGCAGGTAGAAGCAGCGGCTTCAGTGTTCATCTTCATTAGAAGTCGTTATCTGTCAGCACCTTTCTAAACATATCATTGCCCGAAACATATTGTTTTAATAGGTTACCTTTGCTGTTGTCTTAAAGGGTGTCACGAGATCCATTCTTGCATGATTTCACTTATTATATATGAAACATAATATTCCTCCCATAAACTGACTATTCAGGTTGCACACCTCATACACAATGATATTCTGTGGACATTGTCCATCACAAGCTTCCTTGAGCTTTATACTGTGATTGTCAAAATAGGTAAGTATAGACTAACATTGAAAACTTTTACTGTGTTCAAATAACTGTGCATATTTCGTGCACTTTGATTGATACAAGGATGACACGAAGCACGTTCACGGTCACATGTTCTGAAGATGTAGTTTCAATGCTGGTGTTCCTGCCACAAAACGCTATGGCCACGAGTGGGGCGTTCCGATCTGTAGCTAGTGTGGTCACTCTGTGTTGTTTTCAAACCTTGGCACGAGATGGTCTATGGCCTCCACTACAAAAGAAATAAAGGTTGACCTGACTGGCGTGCTAAAACCTTGGCACAGATTGATACGCCAATGTCCATTCAAACCATCTTTGTGTTTTTAACCTACAAATTGCAAAGTAAATGTCTAAAACAGTATTTTCCTGCTATCAAGCTACTATTGGCGGTCCGGACTGGTCTTACTTTTCGGGAGTATGTTGGTTATATGGCAAGTACCTGTCGTCGCATCTCAAATACCCCATCGGCCTCATAGCATCATCATACGGAGGAACCCGAGTGGAAGCGTGGTCAGCTCCCAATGTCCTCAAGAAATGTGGTGTAAGCGAGGCTAAGGAAGTGTCGAGTGTGAACCCTAATGCTGCTTCTGTTCTGTGGAATGCCATGATGCGACCCTTCGTCAACATGACCATATATGGAGCCCTCTGGTATCAAGGTACAAAACAGATTTTTTAACATAAATTAATTAGATTTTTATACGGTTGAAGGAATACATGTTAAAAATTTCCATTTCACATCTCATTGCTACCTTACAGAGAAGAAATGAATATGCATATGTTGATCCAATGTGTTCATGGAATCGAGGATATTATTTAAAGAGAAGGAGGTGAGTGTGTTTTGGATAGATCACTGTCAGGGCTTATACTACAGGAGAGTAACCTGGACTCTGAATCCAGGAGGCCACCTGATACAAGAACATACCAACGTCAAGGTTGTAGCACCCAGATATGAAAAACCTGAATCCATGTGACCATGTCACTATCGGTCGCAATGAAGAGAAACCATGGACCACGTGAAGACCAGGCAAAGAACTATAGAGTAACTATATGGAATGAATCAATAGTCCAACAGGACACAATGAATCAGTATATCACTCTTCTGTGTCCAGGAGAAGCCAGTGGATCACAGAGCAACGTGGTCGATGACCCAAAAGAGTCAATGGAATACCTATAGACCGAACAATGAATTAGTGTGTGTTTTACCGTTTGCGAATATTTCAATATTCTGTGACCAGGTGAAGCCAATGCTCGGTCTCCAACAATGAACCAGTACAACTGTACGTTCCCCGCCATGATAGATGACTGGAGAGACAGGTTTCATCAAGCATCAGGAGGACAAACAGACCCAGTCTTTCCTTTTGGATTTGTACAGGTGAGATACATTAATATTGTACAAGATACTTGAGGGTGGTGACAGGTCATAACAGTTTTGATCTATGTGCTGTTAAGCTCAGCGTTCACAGTTACATATATCCTAACAAAGACAACAGACGGTCAGTCTGTGTGAACTTCAACATGTTATTATAACTGATATTTCTGTCGTCTATGATCTAATAATGTTCAGATATGGTCATATAGCCATCTATAAGTCCCCTCCATTGCTTTACGAACCAGAACTAGAAGTAAAAGAATAGTTGGAATCGGGCAATAGACATATCTAGCGATATCTTATGATTATTTGGTTTTGTCCCATTTATCTGTATTTTTTTAGAAGGTCAAACATTTCCTTGTAACACATAGGAGGTTGAGACATTCACACATTATTGTTGTATATTCATCAGGTGTTCTTTTAAATTACTGCCATTGTATACATGAACAGTTCATTTTAGCCACTGGTTGGACGTGATGAAGATTTTAATGTGAATTATGGGGATATAACGTCTGATATGTTTGTATGCAGCTTGCTCCATGGAGGGACAATGACACCATTACTACAGGCTTCACAGATATTCGGTGGCACCAGACAGCTGACTACGGCTACGTCCCCAACGACAGGATGAAGAACACCTTCATGGCGGTGGCCATGGATCTGCCTGACTTTACCTCTCCATACACAGGGTATATCGTTTTACTTGTTTAAAGTCTTGCAATTATCGTTAGTGTCTTTAAGAAACGTGCAGTTCACACTGTTGTATGTACTTTCAGTGTCCATCCCCGTGACAAAGAGGATGTGTCTATGCGTCTGTGTACAGCTGGACTTGCTGTGGCCTACAACCAAAGTCAGTTTTCTGTACTCGACGGACCAATCCCTGGTCTGTTCATAATCTACACCGAACAAAGAACCATGGCGATAGAGTTTTACAAACCCCTTGATATCAGATCAACAACAGGCTTTGAGGTCAGTGACAACTACTATTTCAGTTTGGGCTTGGTCAACACATTTCAGCTGAGCCAATGCTGGACCGGGGATTGAACCTGTAACCAGCTAGAAAGCTTAGAAATGTGATGTATCCAACCTCGCTACTGACTAAGCAACAAGGGGTTTTGATATACAATGTCCAGCGACATTTTGATGTATTTTGAAATTAGTTTTGCCCGGTAAACTTCCACTTTGATATATGTACATAACTAAACGTTAGGAATATTCTCAGTGTCCAGGTCAAGGATGAATCTGACTGGATGTTTGGAGATATAGTTGGTTTACAAGTAGGAGGATCATATGGTTGAGAAAAGAAAGTTGAGATTAATATCCACCTGCTGTGAATCAGTCGATACACGGGCTGTTTTAATACCAGATAATATGATTTACAATACATTGCAGTCGGCAAAGTGATCTGGTGATCATCTATAAATGTACGTTTGCGTCTATATAACTTAGGTGACATGCAGAAACAGTTCCTCTCCGTCCACGGATGCGTCAGAGTGGTTCCCCTTGCCTATTACGTCACATGACAACACATCAGTGACCCTCAACTACAGCCAAATATGTCTGGAATCTGAAAACAAGGTTGTGTCTGCTATACGCTATGCTGGAGAGAGTCACCATGTCCCTTTAAACAGTGTGCAGTCTACAACAGCCAGAGTGGCTATCCTGCGCCACCGTTTATCGAAACTTTTGTTGATGATATGGCAAATGTTAAAATTGTGAAATAAAATGTATTATAAGAAAAAATATGTTGACATATGTTTTGGTTGATAAGGCTTAGATGAAGAGTGCCTCGTAATACAGTCAAATCCCGATGAGTCGAATGCCGGTGTCTCGAATATTATGCATAACTCGAAGTACCTGTCGGTCCCGACCATTCCCTGTTATAGTTGTCATCATTTGATTTTCGGTTACACGAATTCGTCTCATAAATACACACGATGACTCGAGAAGGAACTTTGGTCCCATGAGATTCAAACAACAGCAATCGTGTATACATAAGCCGAAGTCAGTCAACGAGAAGTTGATTGGTGTAGCAAACTGATCCAATTAACAAACCAGCGCGGCTCACACCTTTCCACCATTGACGGGTGAGTTCAAAAGGCAGATTAGTGATTTTACGGAAATCACTGCCTGTGCTAATCAGACTGGAACTGATAAGGTGCCCCTATAAGTGATAGGGAAATCATTAGATAAACAAATGCTTAGGTGGAGGAATTAGGACTGGATCAACTTTTTTTCTACCCTCATAGACATACTTATGTCTCGAATTCATCGATAAGTCGAATGTATTACTTGGTCCCCACCGATTCGACTCATCGGGATTTGACTGTATATATCTGAGTCCACCATAAATCATGTAAAGGACCCTTTCAACAATTTGCATGAATTGTGGTTAATGCTTGTGTTTGTAGGCTGCATTTGAATCAGGACATAAGAATGTAATATTTCTGCAGGCATCAAAGTGACTGTAATCTTTGCTGGAACGTGGCTCCTGCGCTGCCATAAAATAGCTTCAAGTAGTCTAGGGGTGATATGAGGCTCCTTGCAGCATCTATCCAGCGGAGTTCCAGAGGGAAGGGAGTGCCGCCAACATGGTCCAAGATCGAGAAACCGTTAACTGTCACCACTTAGGAAAGTGTTGCTGAAACACGTGACCACTATCACCACACGCCATGTAGCCAATACTGTTGAGACTGTGGTTAAGGAATGAACTGTGTCTCACAAAGGTTTCACAACGCAGGGCTCCGAGGCTTCTGACCACAAACATTCATCATCTCGCGAGAGAGTCACGTCATTTGAAGCAAACCCAGCATCTGGCATTTTATAAAGTGATCAGGGGCAGGATCAACGGAAACGTTTTTTATATAGTCTTTTCTACCATTATTTTTATTTTTACATTTTATGGAAGTGTGACGCTACGCTATTGAGAAAAAGGGGAGGGCACACTTCATTCCCGCCCGAGGCTCAATGGTCATTTAACAAACCCTCTGGATAAAAGGAGGGAGGGGGACGCATCCCAACCCCAACCCCCCTCTGGATCCGCCTATGGTGATGTCATCGATTTCACGGTAGGTTTTCTCGTTGGTACCTTCACTGTACAATAACCGTATCTAATTACAAGTCAATGTGTTCTGAGAGAGTGATAAAACACCAACAGTAGTCTGAGGGTTTTGACAGTTCCTGCCAATTACCTTTCCCATTTCCTCTCGTTATATCAGTTTGTAAACATGAACATTGCTCTCATCGAATGCTGCTCCAATCTCTTATTGACCTTGCAGAGTTAATGACTGGTTCAACACATGTGTCTACTTGGGTTTAACACCACTTTAAACAGTACTTCACCTGTATCAGGTAAACTAAGGTGATCAAATATTTGAAGGGCATTTGATGGAATTCATAAAAAAAAGCATGATTTGTGGATGTCAGCTTCTCTTTTGTGAATAACACGACGTTTCGGAGTGTATGCTTGCTCATGATATCAAACAAAATAATCATCACCTGTTGAAGGAGCAATTATACACTCAGAAAAGTCGTGTTATACACAATAAAGAAGTTGACATCCATATATCTTGCTTTTCCTAAGGTGATGCAGTTTCATACTTTTTTACTTTTACTTTGGTAACACCCATATACGTAGCTATAGGTAGGTAACACACTTTGTTTCTAGGTTACAGATAAGATACGGGTAGGAAGGCAATATCCCCTATAAATAGTATGCGTCCTTGCCCTTTGAAACAGTTCAGTATCATCGGCAGAAATGGGACGAGCTGGTTGGATCGTTCTCCTGGTTGTTCTAGTGGTTTCTGTAGAAGGTAGGTTTGTTCTTACATCAAAGAAACATCTCATCACCTTCAGAATCGAACATTTAAAAATTCAAAGTAGGACATTGTAGAAAACATTCTAGAAAACAGCTTTGCTCTTACTCTTAGAAACGTGAAGGCAGTCTACGTGGGACTGCTTGGACGATATTTAGTACTAGTACTGATTAATATTTTCAGGGCTCCATTCATGCAATTTTCAACACAATGTGGTCATATTACGTCCAATAAAATCAGCTTCAGTATAAAATCGAGACTGGTCATTCCCTGTAGTTGACGTTTTAATTCCTGTCCTGCATTCATTCTCGCTGCCAGGAAACACGCTAAGATGAACTAAAACATCAGTATCGAACAGAAAAAAATAGTCCAAGCTCCACTTTTATACTTTAAAGAGGATTGTTAAAGTTGCAGGAAAAATTGCTTGTTGTAATTTTGATACTTTAGACAACCTGTACATGTCATCAGTTTTAAATTTTTCTGTCAGAATCTTACAAGACCCAACCCATGTTTTAAACCCTTGTTATGCACTTTTACTATCTGGCTGTAGGTATCTTTTACTAAATGTAAAGTCAAAGAGAAGTAAACACTCTTTTATACCAGTTAGCATATCCTTCTTAAACAAGTCTTAAACATTATTCTCTTAGTATATTTATTGGTAGATGTTTGTCTTATAAATAATGTTGTTTACTATGCATTCAATGACATTGTTGCTGCTCGTGTCTTAAATGTTGTTTTCTTATGTCTCTGAACTCTGATGTACACAAAATTCCCTTTCGGGCAATAAAGCATTATCGTATCTTATCTTATTTTATCATAAGTCGATGTTAAGCTGTGGAAATGATGACTTTAATCAATATTGGGATATGCCTTAGATAAGTACGGTTGCTTTGAATGAACTGACCTACCAAGGATTGTGTCAGGGTAGGTTATGTTGCGGCATACGTTTTGACAACCTTGTCTGATATTACTTCAAGTTTTATCATATATCTATTTCAGGGACAACAGCAGTCAAACCTTTTTCCTTTGCCAGTTACTATGGTGACCACATGGTTCTTCAAAAGGCTCCCCAAAGGACAACTATATGGGGTTATGCTTCAAAGGAAGGGGAGACAATCACATTGACCATTAGTGGTAAGGGTCAGGTGAATACAACATCCTTTATTGGACCTATCCCATCAACTCCTGTGTGGTCAGTTCAACTTCCTGCCATTGATGCCGGGGGCCCTTACAACATCACAGCGACATCTAGCGAGGGCAGCATCAATCTAACAGATGTGTTGTTTGGGGATGTCTGGATATGTTCGGGTCAGAGCAACATGCAGTTTACACTTTCTATGGTAAGTTGCATCAGAGGTTCGTGATGTTGGAGACATTCCGCTGTAAAGGTTCATAAAGTACTGATATGTCACACTCTTAGCGAATAAAACAGGAATATTGCTAGATATTGTTTATCACGATAACTTGTTGGCACCGTAAACTAGTGAGAAACTGACATTGAATATATAAAATACTTTCACTCACAATCAATACCGTTTATCTCCTGGTGTGGTTTATTCATGCAGGCCTTCAATGCCACGGAAGAGGAGGCGGAAGCCGTTAACTATCCCAACATCCGGGTGTTTACAGTTGCCCTTGGAGGTTCTCCGGTAGAAGAATATGATCTGCTGAACATCAGCCAACCTTGGTCTGTTCCTAGTGCAGGTAGAACCATCAGCTTCAGTGTTCAGCTTTATTAGCAATCGTTATGCGTCAGCACCTCTAAACATATCATTGCTCTAAAAGTATCGTTTCAACAGTTCTATTTTGCAGCTGTCTTCGCGATTATTTAAAACAGTGTTATCCTTATCGCCTTATGGTTACACATCACATTCAAAATGTAATTAGATAGGCTTATGACGAGGTTCGCCATACCATGCCAACAGTGATTGCCATACAGATTTCTTAATCAGAAGATAATGTCTTAGGTTTTTGCTCCAAAGTTCCAAATAATATTTGGCTAAAACATCGTTTTCTTGCTGTCAAGATACTGTTGCCGGTTCAGATGTGTCGGGCTTTTCGGCAGTATGTTGGTTATATGTTAAGTACCTGTCGTCGCATCTCAAATACCCCATCGGCCTCATAGCATCATCATACGGAGGAACCCGAGTGGAGGCGTGGTCAGCTCCCAATGTCCTCAAGAAATGTGGTGTGAGCGAGGCTAGGAAGATGTCGAGTGTGAACCCTAATGCTGCTTCTGTTCTGTGGAACGCCATGATGCGACCCTTCGTCAACATGACCGTATATGGAGCCCTCTGGTATCAAGGTAAAAGTAGTTAAGATTGGACTTGGTGCCGTCTCTGTCCGTTTTTATTGAAACATTATTCTGAAAAGTATTAAACATGTTGGTGGGACCGTTCATGAAATTTATTCTCAAAATATTACATGTTAAGGGACCGTTCATAAGTTTATGGTGGGGGTGGGGGTGGGGAGGGCATAATTTAAAATATTCTCTTAAATCATCATAAAAATGTTACTCGCTTGTAAGCGGGGAACACTGAAAATAATAGAAGAGCGCTCAGCCAATCAGAAAACGACAATTATGTGTCAAGTAAGATAGGTCCACATATTCACCTCAGCATCCGGTGTATCATGAAAACGGAGAGATTGGCTAAGATAAACCAACATTTGTCTATAGAACCAGTTTACACCAAACACATATCATTCTTTAGTTTCCTAGGTAGGAAATAGGCATGTACGAAACTGAGCTGACAAGTGTTCCCGCCGTTCTTCTTCTTGAAAACCATGTAAATGTAGAGATAGACCAGAATCTGTGTGGGCAACCCTGATTTAAGCCTTTCAAACAGAACTCTTTAATTTCCCAGAAAATATTTCTGTACTCGGAAGTGCGAGTAGCAACCAATCACATTTATAAGTTAAACATTTTACCTCGAAAATGCATTTGATAATAAATCAAAATAAATAAAATGTTGACTCTCGGTGCAACAGTAGAGAGGAAGATGTAACAGGAGTATGTAAACCTAGTTGAAAGAAAAACGTGTTGCAACCATTGTAAGTACAGATATAACAGTAGAGTATAACCAAACCTGACCTAGCGCGACGTCTTGAGTCCCTGTCCGACATTTTGATTTAAGATGGGCTTATTTCAATATTTGCAGCTGTAATGGGTGAATCAAAGGAGAAACATACCACCTGTAGACCAAACAGTGAACCAGATCATAGTGGAAGATGACTCTGAAAGAACGAACGAAATGGTAAACAATTTAATATGTGTACCACTGTTCTGTGCCCAGGTGAAGCCAATGCCGGATCTCCAACAATGAACCAGTACAACTGTACGTTCCCCGCCATGATAGATGACTGGAGAGACAGGTTTCATCAAGCATCAGGAGGACAAACAGACCCAGTGTTTCCTTTTGGTTTTGTACAGGTATGATTCATCACTACTGCTACTACAAACGCCACAACAATCCTTGGCGATGCGGGGCGGTGGGGTAGCCAAGTGGTTAAAGCATTCGCTTGTCACGCCGAAGACCCGGGTTCAATTTCCTACATGGGTACAATATTTGAAGATCATTTCTGGTATCCCCCACCGTGATATTGCTGGAATATTGCTAAAAGCAGCATTGAACTAAATTCACTCTTACTCTTACTCACCTTGACGATGCAATGCCACATATATTTCAAAGCAATTTGTTAATATTAACTACAGCAAAGGAACATTTCTGCTACAAATTCCCCTGACAGAATAAGATAGGTAACACACAAACAGTAAATATGATCCTCAGTATGACATAACCATTACTGGAAAGTACTGATGTCAATGAGTAGTAATAGAGGATGTGTTTGTGTTTGTGTTTGTGTGTGTGTGTTTGTGTGTGTGTGTGTGTGTGTGTGTGTGTGTGTGTGTGTTGTGTGTGCAGATGCGGCTTAGAGGCTTATTTGTGGGAACTAAGCCTCCCAGCCCCCCTTATAAAAAAATAGCGAGAACCATCTTTCGATGTGCAAGTTCAAATATAAAAACAGCAAAAGCCCTCTGTGGCCCCACAACCCCTGGAGGGAGAAATTGGTATTTTGACCAGAGACCCGCCTGGTCCCTGGTCTGATGATGTTTGTGGTGCACTGGCATTTCTCCCGTGGGGTTGTGGTCCACTGCGCTCTCCCTGAGAGCTCCGTGTCTTTTTTTTTGTCGGAACGGTAGGCTTCAAAACTCTGTCAGAGATTCGCGCATCTCTGAACCTTGATCGTACCAAGCAGTCGTTCGACTGAGCCAGAGAGGACCTGATAGCCGAGTGCTCGGTTTAACGGGTCTATTCTGAGATTTTTTCATCCTCCTCTTAAACCGGGCTCCGTCTATAGTAGCGCAAAGGATGTCTGAAACCCGTCATTCCACTTCCGCTTCAATACTTAGTGCACGTTTGGTGGCTTTTTCACTTCAAATCCATGTCTCCATGTAGACGATGGACATCATGTGGATGCCGCAATAGGCGGTGGTGCATTTCCTGCCGCAGGTTTCGTTTTTTCCGAGAAGCACGTACTGACACTGAAACGGTGCAGGTCGTCCCATCTTTATACACATGTAAATATATTTTATACACATAAATAAATATTTTAGTCTAATTGTTTGGCGATCCATACGGTGGCAGCTAATCCACAAAAATCAGCTCCCGGTCTTGCTGTGCCTTGGGAGGGGTGTAATACTGGGAGAGGGTGGGTTCACCGCCGAGAGGTTCCAATCGTTTGCCGGTAAGCAGGTAGTATTGATGCATGGCGTTGTCGATTCGATTTCGGCCGCATTGGACGTTGCAGGTTGAAATCGAGTTTGGGTGCCGGTTGTTTGGTGATCATATTGTTCAATCGAGCGTAGCCTATGGCCAGTCCGCTGATCCCGGCGGCGTGATACGCGTGGTTGACGAACATTTTTCCATCAGGGTTAGACATGGTGTGTATATATAAATCATAACATAAATTAAATCATAACATAATATGAGGATTTACTTCTATTTAAGGAGCTGCCGGTGTTGCTGCTGCCGGTTTGAATTTGTACAGCCATGCGGTCGTGACGGTGATGCATGCCGCCGCTATGGCGTACGGGACCCATTCACGGTTTTTTTTTTGCTGTTTCGCTAGCCCGCCTTTGCGACCGGCGGCTACTTTTGGGGGATTCGTTTTTTGGGTGACGGTCTTAATCGGTTCCTCCTCCGTCGTTGGTGGTTGTTCTGGGACAGGTTCTGTCGGTTGTTGTTCCTCCATCTTGTATAGTATGGTTTATATTTTTTTCTTTAAATTGGCAATGCTTCGCTGTGATGATGGCCGCGGTCAGAGGAGCCAGCAGCATCCCGTATCGATGAAACATTTCACAGCTGACGGTGCTCAAAGCGTGGTCGATGGACGTATCTTTCTCGAGGTCTTCCCACATGTACGGGCGATGTTCGGGTGGAATGGGAAGGAAATACAACGGGATGCACGTGGATTTGCATCATGGTTGATCCTATGGTTTTCGTTATTTCGGCACCGAGTCGCGTACAACTTGTCGATGTCTTCGGCGGACATTTTTTTAATTTGCAGTGAGTGAGGTCCCCGCCGAAGTATTGTTTGGCTTTGCCACGGACCTCCAGCGCCAACAGTCTCTCCCGCTTGGTGTCGTGTTTATTCTCCATCATTTGCTCGAGCAGTTCGTTGCACTCCATCTTATAATATAACAAACTATTTTTAAATATAATAACATAAAATCCCACGCACGCGAAGCACAGCGATAGAAAAGTCAAGTGGCACACCACAAAAATTTCGAACATGCGAGCTATATAATGTGGCTTAATTTTTTTTGTGCTAGAAGTTTGCTTAAGTTTGCTAGATTGTTGCATCAGTTTGCTTAAGCTAGCGAATTTTATATGCTACCGGTTGGTCCGTTTTTAATAGGAGTTTGTCGTGTTTCGTTTCGACGAGCTGTTTTATCACGCGGTCGCGTTCTTGTTTGCTCGGAATCACGTCGCTTTCTTTTAAGCATTCCTCAAACGAATCCCAGTCCTTGCAGTGAAACAGGGCCACCCATCGCGTCTGCTCCCTTAAAGGTCACATGCAACCAAAACATCAAACATAATTAAAACACAATTATCACTTATTCATGACATATAATATACATTGCTGGTTATGAAAAAACATATAAACAAAATTATAAGTGTACAATCGCAAATCAAAAGTGCAATATTTTGTACTTGGATTTACTTCCGAAGAAACGAAGCAGCCGGGATACCGAACCCAGTCAGAGCGGGTGGGTGTGCACTCAAGTGTAACGGCTGGTTCATTTGCAGATGCCCTCACGGCTCATTGTGTGTGTATATATAGAGATGTTGGGTTTTGTAAATACATGCTCATTTTTTGTGTATAACATTTTGCAATCAACAGACATCATAACATGTCATGTGTACAAGTATCACACCTGCCTGTCTGTGTAATTACATAATGTGACAGAGACCGAACTCGGGCCATAAATCAATGCATGTTGTTTATGGTGTATAGCCTGATTGGTCAGTGATAGCAGCTGTGTATTGAATATTGTCATTAGCAGACAGGCAGGCAGACACACAGGTGTCAATAAAACAAGACATTGAGTTTTGTCTGTGACAACGACATATCTATATCACAGTTAGAAATTCTGTCAACTCTAAATAATGACTTTGCTTTTAAGTATCGAACCGAGAAAGTGACTCGGTAAGAAGAACGTGTGGTGAAATAGACGAATGAAATTATATAAACAGTTAATTTACTGTCATAACATATAAAAAGCTCGCGCCTGTGAGATATCAACAAAACATTAGAAAAATAGCTCACACCAAAGCCTTCACCGAGTATTCACCGGACAACCCGCTTCAAAGCTGCGCAAACCTATTTTACTGCGCACGTGCTATGAGTGCAGCCCAGCTGTTGAAACAAGTGTTCCCCCGGAAAGTCGGGTGAAAATTAGTGAAACGTTTGACCTCCGATTTTGCGCGTTTTTTCATCGCATTATTTTTCAACTTTATAAGTTGAATTTGCATTTTTGACGATTTGTTTCGGTAAGTCCATACCAAAAGGTATCAGAATCTGCAAAGTTGTGTTTTACGTTGCATGTGACCTTTAAGTCTTTGAGCACCGAGTTACATTTTTGCGTCAGCATCCAAATGCTGTGTTTCGTGTGCCGGCCCGAGAAGGGCAGGTAAGACAGCATGTCTCGTTTATTGACCATGTCCTTGTTGGTGCTGCAGTCGTCCAGGAGGAACAGCGACGACTCCCCTTTCAATATACCGTGATAAGCAGTCAACCAGTCCTGCAGACGCATTCCAGGATCCATCCTGTGCACGTCCAGGTCCGTCATCACCCACGCTCTCTCGGTGTACGTCTTGTTCACCCGCAACGTCCGGCATAGAATGACGATGTGATCGACGCAGTGTCATCGTCAACATGCTGTCGCAACCCATAGCTCACATCCTATCGAGTAAAACCAGGACGTCAAACGCGACGTTGCAGTTAGTGTCGGAATTCGACAGCATGGTCGACATCCTGCAAAATCTGCAGGCGCAATCCACGCTGATCATCCAAGTCTACCTCGGCGAACCACGGGTTGGGAACGTCGTAATCGTCAAAGGCATCAAACTCCAGTGGACCCAGCAACACCAATACCATGTTTTCTCCGTTTACGTACTGGTGGGCATGGATGCGTTCACCAGCAGTGAGTCAACGTCACCGTGGAAAATCCGATATCGCTCTCGAACATTTTCCTGCACGATAACATACATCTGATGGGTTTTAAATGCACGGCCGAAACATTATCCGAAAACTAATTAAAATTTCTCTAATATATCATGACAAACGTGACTCCGCAAGCCACCATCATGTTCTCCGATCTCGGGGACACGCTAGGATTCGACGAACTCGGTACGGAAAACGCCTTGTACGTCCTGCACTTACAAAACAACGTGTACCAACGTCGAGAAGTCATCGTCGAATTGAACTGGATCATCAATATCGTCCTGACCTACCCCTATCTCGTCATGGATCAGGATCATAATATCCTCGAAATCAAAAACAATGGGTTTCTACTGGGGAATTTTATTCTGTTTCATAAAAAAGGGAATGTATGCATCACCATTACCAGATCAAACGGGTTATATGCTAGTCCCTCACTCGGAAGACACAGCGAAATGGCTCGATTTAAAACGATATAGTGAAGTCCCAGACTCGTGGATCACTGTGATACCAGGTTCTACCCTTCATATCGATGTTGTTCTTGGAAATGTCTCCGGACAACGGGTGGGACTTCTGGCTGGGGTAGACATATGCTGGCACGATTGCCATAAAAATCAGCTCAGATTGCACAAAAAAGTACCATCAGGCAGTCAATGCGTCAGCAGAGTGGACACGGGCCTCGTGGTCGCCGGCATTGGACTCGGGGGTGCCGGCATCGGCTTGTTGTCGACCATCGTGGCCCCACCCATCGTCTTCGAGTTGAAAATAGCCGTCGGGGTATCGGGGCTGGCGGGAGTAGCCCTTAAATTCATTTCACGTCGTCTTTAACGGAAGGCCTTAAAACACGACGAGATCAGGGTTCTGGCCAAAGCCAAACTGAACACGATCAACGATGGCGTCTCGTTGGTGCTTACGGACAGTAAAATATCCGAAGAAGAATTCCGCCTGATTTTAGCTGAACTCGCCAGTACCACCGCATGAAGGAAGAGATTCGAACCAAGAGTCGGAAAACCGCCGACTTCAGCGAAGACGAGAAAAAAAAGCTCATAGAACAAGGCGGACAACAGATCATTCAAGCCTTCCTGACCAAGAACGTAAAAGATTCACGTTCAACTGCTTCGTAGATGTCATCATGACGTAGTTTTCATAAAGTCGTCGCTGAATATAACGGCTGCGTTTAAAAAAAAATTAAATGGGTTTGTTGGTCAGGATAAATCCAGCCCATACCCCGTTGCTAAGCTCGGTCGCCATCGTGGCGACAAATTTCCCAGGTCAGTCCTCCTCCGAGGAAGAATCACCCGACACTGATTTCCCAGTACACCTCGACTCAGACTTGCAAATGTTTCGTCGCTACCCCCGACTCGAACTACAAACACTCGATTACGAGTCAAACATTCTAACCATCACACTGGCGAGCTGGCTGATACTTCAGTGCTCGAAACTTTGAGTCTAGGCTGACGGCACATCGAAGGATGCCTCTCGATAGACCATCGCCGTTTTTAAGAAGGGGGGCTGGGGAACTTATTTCATAAGAATAAGCCTCTAAGCCGCATCCGCGGCACCCCCCACCTCTATTACTACTCAATGTACTAATCATTTAAGTGGTCAATCTCTAAAGATATACACATTTGTTCATATAGTTTAATTCACTAAAAGAACATTCTAACTTTAGCAGAAGTTTCCCAGCTCTGATTATTGTAATGCGTTTGACCAAATTTTTGGAAACATATTTCGTCCCTTCCATTCTGTATTTGGACACTTGGAACTTTTTTCGCTTTGCGTCATGAACCTCTGAATTTGTATTAGAATATTTCTTTGAGACACAATTCTGATGTTTGTCTGCAGCTTGCTCCATGGAGAGACAATGACACCATTACTACAGGCTTCACAGATATTCGGTGGCACCAGACAGCTGACTACGGCTTCGTCCCTAACGACAGAATGAACAACACCTTCATGGCGGTGGCCTTGGACCTGCCGGACTTTACCTCTCCATTCACAGGGTATGACAGTATATTTTTGTACAGTACTGGTATATCAATGTATTCTGACAAAGGAATTTCAAACTAATATTCAATCCTTCGGAAATGTCCATTTTATACTGTTGTATGTACTTTCAGTATCCATCCCAGGGACAAGCAGGATGTAGGTAATCGTCTTTGGAAAATGTGCATTTTCTTGTGTACGTACTTTCAGTATCCATCCCCGGGACAAACAGGATGTGTCTATGCGACTTTGTACAGCTGGACTTGCTGTGGCCTATAACCAAACTGAGTTCTCCAAATTCAACGGTCCTCTACCTTCATTGATCACAATCTGGGTGGCTGACGGCACTATAGAGATAGACTACGATAATAAACAAACTGTTCTGGATATAAGATCCACAACTGGCTTTGAGGTGAGTTTCGGTGAACATTTCTGTTTCAGGACAAGATACCTTTGGTGACACAGACCTCTTTCATTTACATTGATATAGTTTTAATTGTTGGCAGTGTTCATTATAATAAGTACATAAATATATGTACAATAACATACTTACCTTGAATTATGTATTTTCACAGGTAATCAACTGGTAGCTTGCCTATGTCCAACAAATCATTCGAGTGAGATAAAGTAGACTTAAAGGACTTAAATTCCATTGTTATTCTCTAAATTTATGGTACTAAAGTACTGTTGGAAATAGAAACAAATCCTGTTTTTTTTACTGTTACTCTGTATCCCTAAAATTTACACAATTGCAAATAGCATATTATGTCGAAATAACCCACATCGGCCTAACTGGGCGTTCAGTGAAATGCGTAATAGGATATCCAGGAAAGCATGTTTACTCGTAAACTTGGGCAAAAATTAGAAATAATACCAACAGCTGCTGAAAACAATAGAACAGACTATAGATGGTAGTAGGTCGCTCAGCCAGGTATCCACTCATCTGGCATGAAATGCATGTGCTGCCTACGGGCACAATGGGTCATCCCAAAGATATTTTATGCTTTCTCATGTGTGTTGAATATGTCTCATTTATTGATTGACATCTTACGTGCCTTTCTTTCACAAAGTTTATGTTGAGATATGTAAAAGAGTATGATACCCATAGAAAAGCTTAAATTGGCCTTCGTATTAAATGTCTCAAAATACATATAGTTTGGCATGAAATGCATGTGGACCCAGTTTTTTTGTAAATATCTCTTCATCCAATGACCCAATCGATCTCAAACTGTGCAAGTGGATGTTTTGTCAGACTGACTGATTGACTGAGAGTTTAGTTTTACGCTTACGGACAGTAAAATCTCTGAAGAAGAATTCCGCCTGATTTTAGCCGAACTCGCCAAGTACCACTGCATGAAGGAAGAGATTCGAACCAAGACTCGGAAAACCACTGACTTCAGCGAAGACGAGAAAAAAAGCTCATAGAACAAGGCCTACAACAGATCATTCAAGCCTTCCTGACCAAGAACGTAAACGATTCACGTTCAACTGCTTCGTAGATGTCATCATGACATAGTTTTCATAAAGTCGTCGCTGAATATAATGGCTACGTTTAAAAAAAATTTAAATGGGTTGTTGGTCAGGATAAACCCAGCCCATACCCCGTTG
This sequence comes from Haliotis rubra, assembly GCF_003918875.1. Classification (NCBI taxonomy): domain Eukaryota; kingdom Metazoa; phylum Mollusca; class Gastropoda; order Lepetellida; family Haliotidae; genus Haliotis; species Haliotis rubra. Next base: position 803,477 of record NW_025766970.1, read on the forward strand.
CTCAGCTCGGTCGCCATCTTGGTTTGGCTTAGAATCCACAATCAACATAAGATAGTCAAGTGACAGGTCAGTCCTCCTCCTCCGAGGAGGAATGACCCGACACAGATTTCCCAGGTCAGTCCTCCTCCGAGGAGGAATGACCCGACACAGATTTCCCAGGTCAGTCCTCCTCCGAGGAGGAATGACCCGACACAGATTTCCCAGTACACCTCGACTCAGACTTGCAAAGTTTCCGTCGCTACCCCCGACTCGAACGCTCGATTACGTGTCCAACATTCTAACCATCACACTGGCGAGCCGTCTAATACTTCAGTGCTCGGAACTTTGAGTCTAGGCTGACGGCACATCGAAGGATGCCTCTCGATAGACCATCGCCGTTTTTAAAGGGGGCTGGGGAACTTATTTCATAAAAATGAGACTCTAAGCCGCATCTGCGGCAAACCCCCCTCTATTACTACTCAATGTACTAATGATTTAAATGGTCAATCTCTGAAGATATACAAATTTGTTCATATAGTTTAATTCATTAAAAGAGCTTTGATTATTGTAATGCGTTTGACCAAATTTTGGGAAACATATTTCGTCCCTTCCATTCTGTATTTGGACACTTGGAACTTTTTTCGCTTTGCGTCATGAACTTCTGAATTTGTATTAGGATATTTGTTTGAGACACAATTCTGATGTTTGTCTGCAGCTTGCTCCATGGAGAGACAATGACACCATTACTACCGGCTTCACAGACATTCGGTGGCACCAGACAGCTGACTACGGCTATGTCCCTAACGACAGGATGAACAACACCTTCATGGCGGTGGCCATGGACCTGCCTGACTTTACCTCTCCATACACAGGGTATATCAGAATATCTTTGCATGTTCTCGTACTATGATAACAACTACATTATTCTTTGGAACATGTGCATTTTATCGTGTATGTACTTTCAGTATCCATCCCCGGGACAAAGAGGATGTGTCTATGCGACTTTGTACAGCTGGACTTGCTGTGGCCTATAACCAAACTGAGTTCTCCAAATTCAACGGTCCTCTACCTTCATTGATCACAATCTGGGTGGCTGACGGCACTATAGAGATTGACTACGATAATAAACAAACTGTTCTGGATATAAGATCCACAACTGGCTTTGAGGTGAGTTTCAGTGAACATTTCTGTTTCAGGACAAGATACCTTTGGTGACACAGACCTCTTTCATTTACATTGGTATATTTTTACTTGTTGGCAGTGTTCATTATAATAAGTACATAAATATATGTACAATAACATGCTTACCTTGAATTATGTATTTTCACAGGTAATCAAATGGTAACTTGCCTATGTCCAACAAATCATTCGAGTGAGATAAAGTAGACTTAAGGACTTAAATTCCATTGTTATTCTCTAAATTTATGGTACTAAAGTACTGTCGGAAATAGAAAAAAAACCTGTTTTTGACTGTTACTCTGTATCCCTAAAATTTACACAATTGCAAATAGCATATTATGTCGAAATAACCCACATCGGCCTAACTGGGCGTTCAGTGGAATGCGTAATAGGATATCCAGGAAAGCATGTTTACTCGTAAAATTGGGCAAAACTTAGAAATAATACCAATAGCTGCTGAAAACCATAGGTGAGACTATAGATGGTAGTAGGTCGCTCAGCCAGGTATCGACTCACCTGGCATGTAATGCACGTGCTGCCTACGGGCACAATGGGTCATCTCAAAGATATTTTATGCTTTCTCATGTGTGTTGAATATGTCTCATTTATTGATTGACATCTTACGTGTCTTTCTTTCACAAAGTTTATGTTGAGATATGTAAAAGAGTATGATACCCATAGAAAAGCTTAATCGGCCTTCGTATTAAATGTATCAAAATATATAGGTGGCATGACCACCCGATGATCGACAGGACTGGATATTATTTGTAAAGTGTTATGACATGCCGTTTGCTTCCCCAGTCTATTTCTCCCTAAAGGATTATCTTATCTCAGCTGATATCTCTATCACCCAGTCCGACCCCAACCACCGTCTGCGACACCCGTCCTGACATACCGTTTGAGACGACCCCTCCTACCTGTTTCTTTTTATAGTGATAGTGAGACTCCATGGTAGCTACATCCTTAATAGTTTCAATATTAAAGTTATTATTGTTTACGTCAGCTATCGTTTATAATGAAGATGAGTTTATTTTTTCAATTAATATTTAAAAAGTGTCCTTTGCAATAAAGTATCATCGCACACTAATTTGCATAAAGTCATGGTCTGTTCCAAATAAGTCGCTTTGGACTTAAAAATAAAAACAACTCATTGCTCATTTCTGCACTAATCTCTCCTCAGTAAAGTCCTTTTCTACGTTTCCTATATCTCTACCACTGAGACTGTAGTTAGGCCGAACTTAGTTTAACATATATTTCACACTTTCACATATTAACTACATAAATTGTAGATATTGATTCGAAAAAACAGTGTTTTTTTCTATTTCCGACAGTACTGTAGTAATTTACGGAGAGGTTCACACTCCACTTGTCTTCTGAAGATGGGTCAGAGCTGGCAAAATAGATCGAGCAGCAGTCCATGGCCACACGTTGCTAGATACCCTAAAGCAAGTACCATCCCCTTTGGGTGCGGGAAAACATTGCACTGCGCCGTTTCCTTCTCTAAACACTCTTTCTGGATTTCTGCGATCCTTAAGACCGCCCTTCAATACCAAGTCGTCTCCTTTGCTAACAGTTCATTTCTCATCATCGGGTCTTCAAGTTCCACTCCTTGGGATGTACAGTCCCAACTTTCTTCCCCAAACCAACGCCAAAAGCTATCATGTTCTATGAAATGCAGTGCAGCAACGCATAATTTATTAGAATAATAAAGAGGGACATGTTTCGTCACAAGCGAAACAGAAAGTGCCTAGTCTGTGAAGAATAAACTTCAGCTGATTGGCATTCCAGTCTCCAGCAGTGGCCAGTGGTTTTCATGATGCCGTGAAAGTAATCTAAGAACTAACATTGTACTGACGAGGTGTATAATTAGCCTATTCGTGAAATTCTGCATTAGACAGCAATAGTGGTCTCTTTAGATGTAAGGTGCCTTCTTAGTGACATGTTATAGAGCAAGCTACACTGATATAAAATGACAAAGAGCGGTGTTGTAATTGGTATGTATCGTGTATTAGAATCCATGGCACTCTTCATTAACAGTTTTTCACATAAGCATATATTACCTCTCTGCAACAATGCATGCGTATCCTCTGCCTTGTGTCTACAGACCAAATTATTGACATGAACATCTGCCGAAATTAATGGTATGGCGCAGAATAGCAGAGAACACTTTTTTTGAGAAAAGGTTTTGTCGCTTTCACTTCATGCTATGTCAGGATAAATATCATATTCTTAATTTAAACGTATGGCAACTTTCATGGCTAATATTCCCTTTCAGAGCAGCAATTTCTGGGACGTTTTCAAAATTCCTTAATTCTCTTTCTGTGGTTCAGGTATCATGCATTACCCTAGACAAGAGTTCCGCTCTCGCTGAAGTCTCGGAAAACATCACGTGGTTCCATCTTCCAATGGTGTCACATGACGACACGTCAGTGACCTTCAACTACAGCCAGATATGTCTCCAGCCTAAGGACATGATGGTGTCTGCCATACGTTATGCCTGGCGAGAGTCGCCGTGTCCCTTTAAACAGTGTGCAGTCTACAACAAAGAAAGTGGCTACCCGGCCCCACCGTTTGTCAAACATATCATTGATGATAAATCTAATGTCAAAATAGTGAAATAAAATATGTCTTTACACATGGTTTGATTTGGATGTCTTGGCTTTGCTTGGAGGTCATGAATGAGTCCACTCAGCCTACAAGTGAAGAGAAGAAGAAGAAGAAATGTTTATTTGTGCGTCACACCAAACAACTAGACAAATACATACAATATTAAAACATTATACCATTAAGAGTGTAGGCCCAGCCAATAAATGGCTTATGAGACACATTGATTAGAATATAGATTTGGTTATAAACATTCAGTAGATAAAAGGTATACACAATATGATACATATTAAAATGAAACATAGTATGAAATTATGATTATAAAAAACAATGCGATTAAGATGATTTACTTTCGTACATTCGGCAAAGAGAGGAAGCTAAAAGAGGTTGTAAAGAAGATTGTTTAAGAATTGTCTATAAGTTGTAAAGAACTATACCTAGACCACGATGACATGATGCACGTGGGCAGCTTACTGCGCATTTCTCACCATGGAACCGTGGTAACATTTCTAGCTTTGCGTTGCCTCTGTCTGGTGCGAAAGGAGCGGGTACGCTGTAATGATAAAAACATTTCTACACAGTAATAATCCAGGTTAGTTCCAACTGGCTAATAATGAAATTATGTATGGCCAAACTCCCATCCCGTTTGGTATATATACGTGTGTATTAAACAGTATCCAACCGTGATATTGCTGGAATGTTGCTAAAAGCGGCGTAAAACTAAACTCACTCACTCACTCCCCATGAAAAGCGGTTTTAGCAGAAGAGGTCATTGAGCTCTTTCAAAATGTAGATATTCAAGACTTGGCAGGGATTCTATAGAAATAACTTTCAAAGCAGACTACCGAAAGAATCTCTATAGGAGATATATTTCTTCGTGGGACATACCTCTCTCACATATTAGCATACTGTCCAACTATATGGGTTTTATGTGACAGATTTTAGTAAGGGGGGTAACTCTAACTTACCCACCCTCACATCAATAACAATACAATGATCACGAGGTTTGAGTTTTAAGTTTTGATTGTTCAGTCTCGACCTACATCCATTTAGGCGAGTGAGAAGTATTAACGGAATCTTGACTTGTATGCTATTGTCGCATGCAGAGGTGTCATTGCGAGATTACTTAGAACAAGGCTTCCGCATCCACCTGTTGCGCTGTTCATATGTAGCAGAGATGATGATGCCAGGATACATCACAACGGTAGCGAGAACAGGTTTATCAAGGAAGGTGGGGTCGATGGCCTTCCTACAGTGCATGTTTCTATCGCTGTTGTTGCGGGCCGCTGCTCACTCTGTAGATGAGCGTCAAGATGAAATTTACGCAATGTTTCAGAATGGATTTCCAAACGAAGGTAGACTACCAGGATAGGGTTCCGGTGTTGGGAAATAAATAAACTTTTTCAGTTTTGTAATGATGTTATGCAATGATAATGATACAGAGTATCTACTATGTGCAACATCACCGTCATGAACTTGCAACAATGTTTACGTCACTAATCAGAGACCATAAAATATTTTGGCAAGTCTGTATAATACATTTCTTCAGTCATTCTTTCTTCAAACATTGTTTTTATTTTATCCCCCAACATTATTAGAATATTTCCTCTGTGTGTTTTTGTTAATCATTTTCAAAAGATATTATAAACATAAATTGTACTATATGTGATCAGGCAAGCATGTATAACTGCTAATTTATTCACAACATATGATATTTATAATAAAATAGCGTTTTCACACCAATCATGTTAATAACAGCTTTGCTCCAATAAGTGCTGCCTCACAAACTTTTAGACTTACTTGGTATGATATGTATAATAGTCATGAGAGTGTGAATTATGGTGACTATGGTGACTGAAACTCTATAATGTACTGTATTGCTTGTTAAATGTGCAGGTTATGTACTGAACCACATAACACCAATTATCTAGTAAAAGAAGAAGTTGATAAATTATTGCTGTCTTATTATGATGTGTAAAAAACTAAAAACATATACCACATTGATCATGCATATCAGTCTTGTAGTCATATTAGTTCGTGACATGATACCATTCCTCAGTTTTGGGGGTGACTTAGTTCTCAGGGCATGGCTTCTACAAATATATGGTGGTGAATCTCAGTATCTTAAGTTTGAATCCCAGTTTCAAAATAATAACATAACACAAGTTTCCCTCCAACATATTTCAACTTTTTCTTCATGGATAAATTTAAATTCCCCCTGAAGATAAAGTTGAAACATGTAGGGGGAAATATGTCTTTTGTACTACTGTTCACAATCTCTCTCAAATCTGAGCAAATCAGAAAAATGACAGACATATAAGTAAAAGGTTTTTTTAGCCTTTCTCACTGTATTTTCATATAGATTGTAATGTCAAACACTATATTGGGGTTATACGGTGATATTAGGGGAAGGTCCAAACTTATGTCAATTGAGGTAGTATTAAAATATGCATTTTGGTGGGAGCAATAATTATAATTCTATGCAGTATTGTTTGTATCAGTCAGGATTCACGTCTAGAATCTCAAGAACCAATATCTAGTTTCAGGACTAGAATATGTGTTATTAAGATTGAAGATTATAATTACAGTATGGACATGTAAATAATGCAGCTTTGTAATGGTGATTTGTTTTTTACTGATAACATGACACAATAAAGAGAAAGTGATGTTTTTATTATTGCAGTGTTAAAGTATCCTAGTATTAAAGTAAGTAAAGAAGCTCTCTTAGGGCTAAGATAGTTGTAAGTGCCATACATTAACATTAACTTTCAACTATTTTAGCACTAAGAGAGCTTGGAAAATCTAGGCCCTGGATTGCACAAAATAACAATTTTCTCCCAATTTGTCCAGCTTGAAGATTTAGTTTGAAATCCTAGAAAATTTCCTGCTTAATGATAATGATAATAAGCATTTCATATTTAAAATTACTGCAGAGAGAAAAGGGTGGTAGAATGATGGGTACAATGCTTAATTTTTATGAAAATTGTTTGAGTTCCTGGCGTGCCAGAAGAGCAGGACCTATTTTTCGAACACCTGGTGTTCAGTGATCAATTAATATAAATATCATCAGCATTTCGTTTTGTTATGCCTAGTGGAATCTGTTACAGCTGATAATTTAGACTGGTTATTCTCTAGCACTGATGTTTTATATTTCTTTGTTTTGTAGTTACCCCACAAACCTATCCCTCTAACTTTACATTCGCCTCCTACTATGGGAATCACATGGTTCTACAAAGGGCACCGAGACAGGCCATCATCTGGGGGTACTCCCCGAACATCAGAGAGGTCATCAAGGTCAAGGTGGAAGGTCAGGAGACAGTCTCAGGAAGGGTTTACAAAGACAGCATCTACGGTGTCGGCATCTGGAAGGTGACCTTGCCCCCTGTGTCCCTGCCAGGACCGTTTACAATCAAAGCCTCATCAGCTACGGAGATGATCACCTTGACGGATGTCCTGTTTGGGGATGTGTGGATCTGCTCAGGCCAGTCCAACATGCAGTTTACTGTCAACAGGGTATATGTTCATTAGTTTTAGACACAAGGGTCAGTTACAATGATCAGTGTTCCATGACTGTGTTTGTGAAACTGAATGTTTAAGTGAGTCACAGTGATATTTTTCAGTGACAGTAAGATAATGCATAAACCCTCACAAAGCTTTTAAGCATGAATAATTATCCACTTTTGAATTTGATGTTGAGAGGGGTTTTGAAAACCATGTTTAGAATGTTCACAGCTCCAGGCTGGACATAAATCCAACACGAATCACCTGTGATGTCAGTATGGTGGAGGCAATACCCATTGTGTCAATAGGTCGACATAGTATTTACATGAATAATTAATAGATGTACTCACCTTGTACTCACCTGGCACCCAGCTATGCAAAATGGGTTGTATACAGTGAAACCTGTCTAAACTGGCACCCCATGGGACTGAAATAAAATGCCGGCTTTAGACAGGGTGCCGGATTAGACAGTGACGATCATTTTCCAACATGGCTGCCATTTACACGGGACAATCTCTCAATCTAGTGTGCCGAGAGGAGTGTATTGGATTAAGGGACCTTGATTGGTCTGCTCATACCCATGCCAGCTTGATTCATCGCGCAATCACTACTTTCTGATTATCTAGCGTGCCAAGAGGATAATAAGTGTATTGGATTATGGGTCCTGCTCATATACCCATGCTGGTTTAGACAGTGTTAGTTACAGTTAGAATTGCTTGTTGGGACTGGATAGTCGTGCCGGAATACAGAATAGACAGGTGCTAGATTAGACAATGTTATAATGGTCATAACATTGTTGTAAAATGCCGGTTTTGACAGTGTGCTGGATTACACAGGTGCTGGTGTTGGCAGGTTTCACTGTAATTACAACCAGAAAAGGTATAAAACAGTGTTCAGCGATAAGTCTCAGTTTTCATCTTTCAGATGTTCAATGCAACAGCTGAAATAGCTGCAGCATCCAACTTCACCAACATCCGACTTTTCAGTGTTGCTCTCAAGTTCAACCCCAATGAAACCCTGGACCTACTGGCTGTCAATGAAGGATGGTCCCTGCCCAGTAGGAGTGAGTATTGCCTTCAATGTTGGAGCAGACCAGGATTAACCAAGTGGATCAAGTGACCCAGTACCCAGTACATGGCTTCACAATAGGTCCAGTGGTTGAATATCGATGCTGACAGGGGTAGCCTAGTGGCTCACCAACCCAAAGGCCTGAGTTTGATTCCCAATATTGGTAAAATCCAGGATTCAAATCCACGCCCTCAGAGAGTGAGGCACCTAACTGCGAGAAGACAAGGTCAGCGACCTAACCCAGCGCTATTTAGTGTTCCACAAACATGGAAGTCTGATTAACGGTATTCTTGATCACATACTTGTGTACCCGTAGGGCCATGGGAGCCATGCCAGTTTGCAATTGTCAGAGGGCTACATAAGGTATGCCTACACTACTAGACATGTGTTACACAAATCTGCAAGTTGTATTTTCGATAGATGGTTCAACACAGAAGCAAGTACATGGTGTTCCTTGTCTGACTGCTGTGGGCTCTACTTACAGAGAGCCTGGTTGACCACACTGGGTCAGTTTACTTCTCAGCTGTCTGCTGGCTGTATGGCAGGCTCATGTACCAGGAATTCGGGTATCCAGTTGGACTGATCGACACATCCTATGGCGGCACACCAATCGAGGCCTGGTCTTCAACAGATGCCTTAGCACAGTGCGGAATATCTCCCACAGACATTGTGGATTCATACATGTACGTAGCACCATTGGCTTACAGATTACAGTCAGTTATAATTACGAGATGACCTATTGGATGTGGTGGTCAAGCTCACTGACTTGTGTGACTGCTTGGTATCTCATGACGTGCATCGCTGATCACTATATCAATCACTGGCTTGTCTGGTGAAGAGTTGGTTATTTATAGCACATGGCTGGAATGGTGCTGAAACATCTTAATGTATGTACCATATGTGGCACAGGCCTGTGTGGATGGTGGCACAGGCCTGTGTGGATGGTGGCACAGGCCTGTGTGGATGGTGGCACAGGCCTGTGTTGATGGTGGCACAGGCCTGTGTGGATGGTGGCACAGGCCTGTGTTGATGCATGCACAAGTTGGTTTTAAGCAAGTCAGTCATCTTCTGTGCAATACCTTTTCCCAGAGCGTCTACAGTAATCTGTCTCCCTACTTTGACTATTTCAAGTATTTTATTGAGTTTATTATCATTTTTAAATCTTGTTTAAATTATCAGGGATAGAAATCCTTTTTTTTCTAAGTGAGCCTTAGGGCACCAGGCAAGATTTTAAATGTGCCTTTCAGAAATCAAGTGTGCCCACATGTTTTTCAGAATAAATGACTGTAGCAATGATGATGATCATTTGAACCTGTTTTCTGTTATGTCACTGATATGTCTTCTGTTTAAGATGGCTTTCCTAACCTTCATTTGTTCTACTTTCCCAACACCTTTAATGGCTAAGAATTCTGTGACAGGTTTACTGGTTCAGTATATCAGTCATACACAATTACCACTTCAATAACCGAACTATCAGTACTCCCATCACTCTAAATGGAAGAACAACCACATTTTTTTATATCATCCATCATAATTCCAGTGATTTCCTGGGCGATAAAGTCAATAAATGGTTTTGCCTGTTTGTCATTTGCGTAAGTGTTTTGTTTTGGGGATTAAATGACCAAAGGTGAGTTATGTCTCTAAAACTTCAGGCATGCCTGAAGGGCACCAAGAACCTATTTTATCTGTGCCATTTCAATATTTACTGTGCCATGGCACGCTAATATATGGGGTATTTTGGACCCTGCAATATCATGATTGCCTGCAAAAATCTACATTTGAAAAGGTCAGTGCGTATAGACAGGAGAATTTATATTTTGTGTTTTTATTGTTTTGGATAATCTGTTGTCATAAGCCGCTGTCAACAAGACATGAGGTATGTAATAAATAGGAAAACTGAAAGATGATGTGTCTAGTGACATGTGATGAATCTCTCATCATGTGTCACTTGACTGTGACACATATAATACAACCTAGTCCCCTACATAATTTGCCATAAGAGTATTGCTACTGGGACTGTTGTGATGTATGGTTGTGTCAGTCGTCACCATGGTTACATCCCTAGATACCATACAGTGATATAGCCAGGACAGCAAGTGGTGGTCATCCAGTGGGGTGTATTGCAATCTACATAGAATGTACAGTCTCGGTCATCCAGTGGGGTGTATTGCAATCTACATAGAATGTACAGTCTCGGTCATCCAGTGGGGTGTATTGCAATCTACATAGAATGTACAGTCTCGGTCATCCAGTGGGGTGTATTGCAATCTACATAGAATGTACAGTCTCGGTCTTCCAGTGGGGTGTATTGCAATCTACATAGAATGTACAGTCTCGGTCATCCAGTGGGGGTGTATTGCAATCTACATAGAATGTACAGTCTAGGTCATCCAGTGGGGTGTATTGCAATCTACATAGAATGTACAGTCTCGGTCATCCAGTGGGGTGTATTGCAATCTACATAGAATGTACAGTCTCGGTCATCCAGTGGGGTGTATTGCAATCTACATAGAATGTACAGTCTCGGTCATCCAGTGGGGTGTATTGCAATCTACATAGAATGTACAGTCTCGGTCATCCAGTGGGGTGTATTGCAATCTACATAGAATGTACAGTCTCGGTCATCCAGTGGGGTGTATTGCAATCTACATAGAATGTACAGTCTCGGTCATCCAGTGGGGTGTATTGCAGTCTACATAGAATGTACAGTCTCGGTCATCCAGTGGGGTGTATTGCAATCTACATAGTTTGTACAGTCTCGGTCATACAGTGGGGTGTATTGCAATCTACATAGAATGTACAGTCTCGGTCATCCAGTGGGGTGTATTGCAATCTACATAGAATGTACAGTCTCGGTCATGTACAGTCTCAATGACACATGCTCCAACATCAAATAGATGATTAGTATGCATCAAAGTACCATATAAGTTTTCTTTTCTAACCTAGTGGTATTTGCCCAGGTTACTGTCCGAGTTTTGCACCGCTCTCATGCATGTTATAAACTTGATGTATGTTAACAGATATGAGTTTGAGAAGACCCTGCCTGGCTACACCAATTCCCACACACCCACCCAGCTCTGGAACTGTATGATCCACCCGCTACTTAACATGACCATATATGGAGTCATCTGGTACCAAGGTATGTACAGTTAAGCTCAGCTTGCATGGAATGTAACCTGTTGTAGTGATGAGTACCCCTGGAACCATTCACAACAGAACCTAAATTTCAGATGATCCCAGTAAACTCCCCCTTTCTACCAGTGATCCCACCCTCACCCCACTGATCTCCCACCGTCACCCCACTGAGCTCTCCCACCCTCAACCCACTGATCTCCCACCCTCACACCCACTGATCTCCCATCTGCCCAACTCCCATTGATCTCCCACCACTCACCAATTCTGTGATCCCCAACCTCACCCTACTGATCTCCTCCTCACCCACCCCCACCTGATCTCCCACTCCCACCCCACTGATCTCCCACCCTCACCCCACTGATCTCTCACCCCACTGATCTCACCCCACTGATCTCCCAACCACCCACCCCACTGATCTCCCACCCTCAACCCACTGATCTCCCCACCCTCACCTCACACCCTCACCCACTGATCTCCCCACCCTCACCCCACTGATCTCCCACCCTCACTCCACTGATCTCCCCACCTCATCCCACTGATCTCTTCCACCCTCACCCACTGATCTCCCACCCTCACCCCACTGATCCCCTCCCTCTCACCCCACTGATCTCCACCCCACTGATCTCCCACCAACCATCTCCACCTCCACTGATCTCCCCACCCTCTGTGACCTCACCCCACTGATCTCCCCACCTCTCCCCCACTGATCTCCCACCCCACCACTGATCTCCACCCTCACCCCACTGATCCCACCCTCCACTCTCCCACCTCACCCCACTGATCTCCCACCCACTGATCTCCCACCACCCCACTGATCTCCCACCCCGCCACCCACTGGATCTCCCACCCTCACCCCCCCCACTGATCTCCCACCCTCCCACCCCACCCACTGATCTCCCACCACCTGATCCTCCCACCCCTCCCTCCACTGATCTCCCACCCCACCCACCTCTCCCACCACCCCACTGATCTCCCACCCTCACTCCACTGATCTCCCACCCTCAACCCACTGATCTCCCACCCTCACCCCACCGATCTCCCACCCTCACCCCACTGATCTCCCACCCACCCCACCTCCACCACCCTCACCCCACTGATCTCCCACCCTCACCCACTGATCTCCCACCCCACCTCCACTGATCTCCCACCCCTCACCCCACTGATCTCCCACCCTCACACCACCACTGATCTCCCACCCTTACCTCCACTGGATCTCCCACCCTCACACCCACTGATCTCCCACCCTCACCTCACTGATCTCCACCCCACCCACTTGATCTCCCTCCTCACCCACTGATCCCTCACCCCACTGATCTCCCACCCTCACACCCTCTGATCTCCCACCCTCTCCACCCCACTGATCTCCCACCCTCACCCCACTGATCTCCCACCCTCACTCCACTGATCTCCCACCCCACCCACTGATCTCCCACCCTCCACCCCTGATCTCCCACCTCACCCCACTGATCTCCCCACCCTCACCCCACTGATCTCCCACCCCTCACCCACTGATCTTCCACCCTCTCCACCTGATCTCCCACCCTCACCCCACTGATCTCCCACCTCACTCCACTCGATCTCTCCCACCCTCACCCCACTGATCTCCCACCTCACCCCACTGATCTCCCCACCCCCACCCTCACACCCACTGATCTCCCACCCACCCCACTGATCTCCCACCCTCACCCCACTGATCTCTCCACCCTCGGCCCACCCACTGATCTCCCACTGATCTCCCACCGCTCACCCACTGATCTCCACCCTCACCCCACTGATCTCCCACCCTCACCCCACTGATCTCCCACACCCCACTGATCTCCCACCACCCCCCTCCACCCTCTGATCTCTCCCACCCTCACCCCACTGATCTCCCACCCCACACCCACTGATCTCTCCACCCTCACCCCACTGATCTCCCACCCTCACCCACTGATCTCTCCACCCCCTCACCCCACTGATCTCCCACCCTCACCCCCACTGATCTCACCTCCACCTCCCACCCCACTGATCTCCCCACCCTCACCCCACTGATCTCCCCACCTCTCACCCCACTGATCTCCCACCTCACACACCCACTGATCTCCCACCCTCACCCCACTGGATCTCTCCCACCCTCACCCCACTGATCTCCCACCCTCACCCCACTGATCTCCCCACCCCTCACCCCACTGATCTCCCACCCTCACCCCACTGATCTCTCCCACCCTCACCCCACTGATCTCCCACCCTCACCCACTGATCTCCCACCCTCACCCCACTGATCTCCCACCCCCTCACTGATCTCCACTGATCTCCCACCTCACCCCACTGATCTTCCCACTCCACCCTGATCTCCCACCTCACCCCACTGATCTCCCACCCTCTCACCCACCCATCTTCCACCCTCACCCCACTGATCTCTCTCACCCCACCCCTCACCCCACTGATCTCCCACCACCCTCACTCCCACCCTCACCCCACTGATCTTCCACCCTCACCCTCTCCCACCCCACTGATCTCCCACCCTCACCCCACTGATCTCCCACCCTCACCCCACTGATCTCCCACCCTCACACCCATCTCCCACCCTGACCTCCCACCCTCACCCCACTGATCTCCCACCCTCACCCACTGATCTCCCCCTCACCCCACTGATTTCCCTCCCATCCCCCACACTGATCTCCTCACCCCCACTGATCTCCCACCCTCACCCACTGATCTCTCACCCTCACACCCATGATCTCCCACCCTCACCCCACTGATCTCCCACCCTCACCCCACTGATCTCTTACCCTCACACCAGTAATCTCCTACTCTCACCTGTCACATTACCAAGGGGGAACTCTGACATGTTGTCTCCCAATATGCAGGAGAGAACAATGCCATACCTCACTCCAACACCCACAAGTACAACTGCACCTTCCCTGCAATGATCTCAGACTGGAGACTCAAGTTCAACCAGGGATCACTGGGACAGACTGACAAACTCTTCCCTTTTGGATTTGTTCAGGTAGTTCTCCACAAATATTCATGGGATGTTGTCAGATTTTCAATCCTGTATAGCTGAATATTGCCTAGATATTGTGTCATTTTAATGCTCACTTATTAATGTCTAAATTTGATCATAGGGCAGCCATATCAAAATATGTTGTAACTTGTTCTGTCCAACTTGTTGTACAAGGCAGTTCCTGTTGATTGGTATGTCTAAAATATGGTGCAACATTAAATTCAAGTAGCATTATTTGGAGCTCATAACTGTTGCTGAAGAAATGTCTTTGTTTATTGTATCTATTGGCTTGATACCACATATTCTTCTATATTTTGACTTGAGTCACACAGCAGTGTGTTATGCCACAGCAAGAGGTAGATTGTCCCAGCAGTGTGTTATGCCACAGCAAGAGGTAGATTGTCCCAGCAGTGTGTTATGCCAGTAAGACAGTGTATGAATGGCACCCCTTTGTTAACACAAGGCAGCAGGAGGTAGATTGTCCCAGCAGTGTGTTATGCCACAGCAGGAGGTAGATTGTCCCAGCATCAATGGCATAAAAGTATATTCCGGCTTTATATCTGTATTTTGAATTATCGCAATATAGATTTGCACTGGAATAACCTCAACCTACCTCTTACAATATAGCTTGGACCCAAGGACCCCAAGCCTTCTGTACAATCTGGGTATGCTGAGATCCGCTGGCATCAGACCGCTGACTATGGCTATGTCCCAAATCCTAAGATGGAGAAAACATTTATGGCTGTTGCCATGGATCTGGCAGACTTTGGATCTCCATATGGATCGTGTGTACACTTTGATTGATATCACTGTGCCCAAGCTAACTCCAATCTCCACTCCAGAATTGTGTACTTCAGTGTCCATCATGTATCTCTTGTAAAACAAAGGACATTCATAGAAGGAGGCCCTGTGAGATACATTAAAACATTTTGTCTCACTTGACTGGAACGCGTGTATTTTTCTCTGTACGATAAAAACTTAATCTGTTCCTGAGTCTCACAATTTGAACATTAAATCTGGCAGTATTTTAAAATACATGTACCATAACTTCTTTGAGAGGCATTTTAGAAATTGTAAAGATGAAGGAAAACCAAGTTCAATGGACAGTCAACTAACACTTGCTTGATAAGGGTGTTAGTACCTACACCGAAATGTCGCACTCATTGCAATAAAGAAGTTTTCCTACATGTACCATTTCGGTTCTATTTCCCAGGGTCCATATTCGAGACAAGCCTGACGTTGCTAGGAGACTGTACCTGAGTGGACTGAGAGTAGCCTATGGTAAGGAGGTGCTATCTGCTGGCCCTCTACCTACCACAGTTGTAGAGAACTCAACCCAGCTTATCCTGACTTATCAGGAAAAAATCCTGTACCGTAATCTGGAAGGATTTGAGGTGAGTGTGGAATCACTGTTGGCAAGATGTTCAGCTGATCATTTCAGTTCCATGGTTTTATTATGAAGATCTGATCTCTGTAGGAATTCTAAAAACTTAATTAAACATTGATTTTCTGTGGTCTGCATGACACTTATTTGAGAACGAAATATTACTACAAGTAACTATTTCAGAAATATCTTAACGGCTTGACTGTCAAAATGACATAAGTTCATGTAATAGCAATTGAGCAGGGCATTGAATGACTGGCATATTTTCAAATGGTATTTGTAGACAGTGAGACCCCGGATATCCGAACACATTCGTTTTTGCGTAAATTGTGCGGATAACTGAATATACGGAGATCTGGATTTCTGTCATCCAGGCTTAGGTGTTGAAACGGTAGTGAGCATACACTTCTGGTTTAAAATCACTTACAAAGCAATATGGTCATCTTGATTTGCCAATTACAATTCACTTCACTTCACACGGTCAGCGGAAGATAAAAGCTTCATGCAGATAAGTGAGTCAATTTTGTGTTTATTTAGCTGGCTGGTTTGTAAAGTTTACCGTCCGGGAACGAAACCGCATATCCATTATAGACAGTCACTTTTATAACTAAGAGATTGTTTTTTTATGAAAATTGACAGGAAATCTAGGTTTCCGGATATTTTGGGTCCGGGTATCCGGGTCTCACTGTATATAATTGAAAGTGGGTTGTTATGAAGAGAGATGCAATGCTTCATGTGAACTGAGGTACTTTGTTTCACATAAAGAGGGTATGTTTCAGGTACTGTGCTCTGTGCCGAGCACTAACAACACAATCTGGACCCCCAACCCCATCTTGTCTGCCCTCCCCAGAAGCATCACACTGTACTCCCTGGTGTGTGGGGAGGGGCAGACTATCCTGGGGCTCAGATACAGCTGGAGGGAGTCCCCCTGTGCCTTCAAGACCTGCACAGTATACTCGGCTGAAAACCCTCTCCTCCCTGGACCTCCCTTCCTGGCATACAACAAGATGACCGGAGTGGCCGGGACAGTTCATGTCATAGACTGGAACACACCGACTGTCATTCACTAAACAGTCTCCCTTCCTGGTGTACCAGATGACCCAGCTGACAGTTCATACAGGAACACTCTGACTGGACTTCCCTTCCTGGTGTACCAGATGACCCAGCTGACAGTTCATACAGGAACACTCTGACTGGACTTCCCTTCCTGGTGTACCAGATGACCCAGCTGACAGTTCATACAGGAACACTCTGACTGGACTTCCCTTCCGAATGGTCCAGAAGATGGCCAGGGTGGCTGGACCAATTTATGTGAAAAACTTTATCAATCTGTCTGCCGTTCTTTGAAATGACCTCACTTCTTGACTTCCCAGATGTTCAAGTATTGGAATGTCCTTAGCAGCTAATGGTCTTCAATTTTGTAAAGGGAAATAACTCCATCTGCAAAAATATGAAATTAGTTAACACAAATTAGGAAATCTGCCAGAGTTTGAAGAGCTGACTACTCAAGTTGAAGTAGGATCAATATATAAGCAATATTTTCCTGCGACCAATCAGAAATATTTGGAGATTTAATGTTTGCAGATCACCTCTAATACTAACTTATACTAATAGTTCTATAAAATGGTCTCAAATGTATTTAGTCATGTTTTATAGCATCGAATGAAGTTATATACATAACAAATTTGTTTACCCATGGTTAACCCATGCATAAAACAATTCAACAATTATTACTTTTTACAGAAAGTATTATATTTCAGGATGTATCTGACCAATGCTATTCTGATTTATTTTGTATACATATTTATGTTCATTTTGTGCACAGTCCCATTTCAGTAAAAATCTATATTTTTTAAATGTGTCAAAAATGTTTTAATATAAAAAACACATATACATATACACATACAGTATTCATGTAGTACATATGCTTCATATAAGGAGATGTAAGAGTTATTGAAAATATTTAAACTATAGTTGTTCCTTCTTCTTACCAATGTTTCATCATAAAAGGTTCACTGACAAAATCCAGTGGCGGGTGTTGTTCTAAATGTCAGCCAAGCATTGTCCCACCTGGACCAGTGCAGCTGACTGGTTCTGGTCCTGTCCTAGGCGTGCTGTTACAACATGTGCAACCTATAGGTGGGTATCAACCTCATGCACCGTGACCTTACGTCCCAGCTTCTTCTCGAGTGGTAGACCATGATCTCCAACGACCTCGTCACGGTAGCCTATAGGTCATAATTGCCATTAACAATGATGCTTATGTTCTTCCATAAGATGGGGACCCGTGAAGATCCGGGTTAGAATTGTTCTTCACTAATCAACGCTTGTCATAAGAGGCGACTAAGGGGATTGGGTTAACACATGTCATGGTATCCCAGTTGCGAAGGACGATGCTCATTATGTCGATTACTGGATTGTCTGGCCCAGATCCGATTATTTACAGACCGCCGCCATATAGCTGAATATTGTTGAGTGCCTTGTAAAACTAAACTCACTCACTCCATAAGAAGGGATACCATGTTGTGATGACTTTGAATGCTGCCAGCATGAAACATTATCCTGTAGACCCTTGCATGACCATCAGAGCTGTCATGATGAAACCGGGACTGATCTGTGACCAGGATGTGGTCACTGTCTTGTCCCTTGGACTTCAGATATTGTCTACACCAAGCTATGCTATGCATGACGCTGAGTTTAGCAATATTCCAGCAAAATCACGGCGGGGGACACCAGAAATAAGCTTCACACATTGTACCCATGTGGGGATTCGAACCCGGGTCTTCGGCGTGACGAGCCAACGCTTTAACCACTAGGCTACCCCACCGCCCCTTTCTATGCATGACAGTGAGGTGGAAGCAATCTAAGGCGTATCGCAGGACATCGGGGTCGGACTTAGTCTGTCTCACAGTCACTGAACTACAGTACATTTCGCCCTGCCCACCTTGAATGGGGCTCCTTCTTAGTTAAAAGGGATTATTTGTTTCTAATAAAAACATTATGTATTCAGATACTAAGCGTTAGTCAGGATCCGAACGTTGTGTTTCCTCAGCTGGTTGCGAACAGTTTTGCCAACAAACTGATCTCGAACCAGGAATGGTCCGAGCTGTTAATGTGGTAGTTATCGATTCCTGCACCAACTGAGTATGGTTGTTGAATATGACCGACCGATGGGTGGCAAGTATAGAGCGTTGTCTGCTGATAACTCCTTCAAAGACATATTTTCTTTTGTTGAACATATGTCATGATAATTCGTCTGCCAACTTTGTTTTGGACCATCACTGTTATAGCTGCGGAGTCGTGGCATTGCATAAGCGTTAAATTATTTTGTGATCCCCTGATTACGTAACAGTTACTGTGTGCTGTTTGCATTTAGAAGAACATGCTCCTTACAAACACACAAGCGTTTCTGGAATGGCATATAGAAATGATACACGGAAATGCCTAAAATTTATGGATATCAACTTCTCTTCCTCGCTTGACATCCATAACTACCAATTGAAGTTCAACACCAATGTTGCGACGGGACATCCTTGTGTCATGCGTACCAGTAACCTGCCATCGTATATTTTCTGATAGTCTACGTCTTGCCATGTCAGGGGCGGTGGGATAGCCCAGTGGTTAAAGCGTTTGCTCGTGACGCCGAAGACCCGGGTTTAATTCCCCATATTTGCACAATGTGTGAATCCCATTTCTGGTGTCCCCCTCCGTGATATTGCTGGAATATTGCTACAAGCGGCGTTAACTAAATTCACTCACCCACCATGTCAAGAAAGGTGAATTCAGTTTAATTTAGTGCTGTCGTCTTATAAAATCAGTCCGGAAAACTGTAGTCCACAAACTGCAGTTATGACATTTATAATTTATAAATGTATACCCCAATGCACTTGGCGCCTACTCATCACTGGAACATGCGACCCATAGCTTTTGAGCAAGCGCTTTACCCGCGCGTTCCGGTATGCTGGGGTATGATCGCCTGATTGAACCAATTGTTAAAAATTATCTTGGATTCAGGTGGTGCTTTGTTAATGCACATATGCACATACGGGCAAGTGCTTCTTAGAAAATCGAGCAATTATGTTATGAGCGACATCGCCAAGTAACGGACTCCTCATCCTCTCGAGTCACTAAGGATCGTCCTGATATGGAATCCCAACGGCGTACAGATCCCCATGTCCCACGGTACTTGCTCGTAGTTTCATTCTCTGCTGATGTTTGAAAAATCGTCCTTTGTAACCGATTTCGGCCGAAAGTTCGAACACATAGTAACAGTCCTTAAATAACTGTCAAGAAAAAGGTGGTGCAGAAAAAAAGATAAATAGAAGGTTGCTTATCAAGTCAAGGAACATGTCTCAGAATAGGGAATCCGTACACACAATGAAAATACAATGTATATATGACATTGACCTTGTTTGATGTGTGTTTCATAAAACATCATGATTAGATAAATACATTAACCGAATGTAATAGTTTAAATAATTAAACAATAATATGCCACAGTCAGTCTTCACTTTATTACCTAAATTAGTTACTTGTATAATTGTACGTAAAAGAGAGCCCTTTTAAGACCCAAATCCAGCACTGAGGGCTACTTGAGGACAAACATCACAGGTTGCTCCCCGAGTTAACTGGTTGATTATTCATTCAACTAATAAATAAATGTTCGAAATGTAAACTGAATGAGTGTTTGAAATGTAGAATGAAAGAGTTTTTTACGTGAATTTTAGAAATGTATAATAAAAAAAAGGTATGAAATGTGTAAGGAATACATGTTGGTTAAATGAATTGTGGAAATGTCATTGTCAGGGAGTGAGTGACTTTGGTTTTACGCCGCCTTTGGCAATATTTCATTTATATCACGCTTCACACACTGTACTCATTTGGGGAATCGAACCCGGGTCTTCGGCGTGACGAGCGAACGCGTTAACCACTATGTAGGCTTTGAATATATATTAATATGAATGTGCAGGCCAGAATATATAAGTACTGTAGTATACTCATGCCAATAATAGTTGTCACTCCCTCCCACGCACCCCAACCCCCCACACACACCCCCCACCCCTCTCATATTAAAAAGAAGAAGGGGTGACAACCATTATTGGCATGAGTATATATACAGTACAGCCATAAATTATTGAGAATTTAAAGATTGTAAATTTTGTATTTTTTTCACTCATTACTCAAGTATTAAATGTGAATATTAGCGGAACATAACTCCAGATTCAAAGACAGGTGAACAGTTAGCATTTTGTCAAGTCACCATGGGCAGCAATGCAGGCTTCAATGCGGCGGGGCATACTACTGATCAAAGAAGTTAGAAAGTCGTGGTCCATGCTGTCCAAATATCGGACCCCCTCTTCTTTCATTTCAGCAATATTTGTGAGATTTTTCTTATTGACACTTTCCTTCATAAGTCCCAAAACATTTTCTATTGGATTTAGGTCAGGGCTATATCTTGGCCAATCTAATAATGTCATATTTTGGGTCCGAAACCAGGCCTGTGAATGCTTTGAACGATGTTTTGGGTCGTTGTCCTGCTGGAAAATCCAAACATTTCCATAGAACACGTGAGCAGATGGAAGTAAATGTCCCTCGAGAATGTCTGTGTACCGCTCACTGTTCATATTCCCTTCAAATACACAGAGGGGCGTTGCCACTAACACAGATATGCCACCCCACACTTTAAATTTCGGACTGCGCTGATACAAAGGTTTTTCAGTTTGTTTGGTCCAGAATTTCAGTGTATTAGAAAACAGCCACAAAGAACTTTCATCTGAGATAATCACATTGTCCCAGTTAAATTTTCTATGCTGTAAGCACGTACCAGTTCAACCTTCGCTCCTTTTGTTCAGATTTCATGATCGGTGATGGAATTGCTCGACTTTTCTGCCAACCCATTGCATGCAGCTCAGTTCTAATTGTCTCCTTACAGACAGCCACATGTCCTCTATCAATCATATCCAGCCTTAAGTTTTCTAAACTCCTTCGTTTGTTTTTAGAAACAAGAATACCAAGCCGCCTCCTGTCACCGACAGTCAATTTTCTGGGCCTACCTGCGCCTCCCTGGTGCTCAATGCCATATCCAATTGCAATATTTTTCAAAACACGATAAACAGTGGACAAAGGGATGCCTGTTCTACTTGAAATCACTTTAGCTGATCTGATGTCCTTGTTATAATACTCTAAAATCAGCTTCCTCTTCTCTAAATCATCCATACTGAGGATCACTGAAAATGTCGTCTGCCAGCAAGTAAACAAAGGGGGATAACTCTTCACAAACTAATGAAAAAGGATTAACGGAGTTGTCTCTCTTGAATGAAACCAAGCACTTGATAGCTGGTCAAGGTTGTTTATCTAGAAATCCAATTAAACATATTCCTAAAATTCTCAATAATTTTTGGTCATACTATATTTAATTAAACATTCAAACACTATTATAAAAAAAAAGCAACAACAACAAAAACAAACAACAATTTTAATCACAGTATCGCAAGCGCGCAGACACACTAGCACACACATGCAGTGTAGACTATATATGGGCATGCAAGATATCGATTACCCCCTGGCCCTGATCAGATGTGAAGGGGAGTAACTCTAGTTTGTTTACTTTTGTAATCGTCGTGCTCGTCACATGATGTGAATGATTTTGATCCCCGTGGACAGGGTCGGCGTTGTTTATGTGTTACATTTTATGCACAAATAACATCCCTGTTGTCAGATAAATGCACAGATCTAGCTGACACTCACGAGTTGTCAAACGTTTCTCGTTTGAAGCCATAATTTGATTCCGGGCACACCGAGCAACGCCAACGGATCCAGCGAGATGAATTCATGTATTACATTCATTAGTTTCAACCTGTCACTTGTAATCCTGTCGCTATGGACAGCCTCCACTACACAAAGTAGACACACTAATCGGATCTTTCAACATGAAGTTTGGAGCAAAGGTAAATAAGACAAACCCTGATTTTATAATTGGAGTGAATGAGTTTACTTTTACGACGCACTCAGCTGTATCTATGGTGGCGGGCTGTAAACAATCGAGTCTGGACCAAACAATCCCGTGATTAACAGCATGAGTTATAATTGGAAATAGTTAACGTGGACAAACCTATAGAGGCTGCAGTGCCTTGTGTGAGTGTAAGTCTTACTTAGCCATGCTCTGTATAATGTATTAGGTTTGGGGAGTTAGATATACAATCACACTCTCACACACTGCAGTCTCAAGGTATGCCACCGGATCACCATGACACATCCATAGCTGTCATTATCATGTTGAAGTACAACCTGTAAATACTATATTTTATCATTGTTTGCAAGTGATTACCATAGGATTAACTCACAAACACTCACATATTATTTCATTTAGTGCTTTCTTTTTAGTTACAGTTTTTACTATTTATAAGGTATCCATTCCTATGAAAACAGTGTTCTAAGATTAGGAAATGAAATACGAACATTTCAATATTGTTGCAAGTAACCTTGGACTTTGTGCAACATACTGCTCCTATTATACTATATGACATAAAGTCTATTTAGCAACCAGAAAGAAATGTAATATAGTAAACAAGTAGGTCTATATAGCTATTGATTAGATATTGTTAATTGGTATTTATGAAAATGTTATAATAGTGCCAGTGAAGATGGAGTTGTTTTCAGTTTCTGCGTTATTTCATTTGTTGTGCAAAGTGATTCAGTTAATTGGGTGGCCAATCTCTGCATGTGTGCTGACTTGGGTGATAGCCTGTCGTGTTGTACCCACACGGCGCAGCTCGTGGACCCGTGAAGATCCGGGTTAGAATTGGTCTTCAGCAACCCATACTTGTCGTAAGAGGTGACTAATGGGATCAAGTGGTCAGGCTCGCTGACTTGGTTGACACATGTCATCATATCCCAATTGCATAGATCGATGCTCATGCTGTTGATCACTGGGTTGTCTGGTCGAGACTCAATTATTTACAGACTGACGACATATAGCTGGAATATTGCTGAGTATGGCATTAAACTACACACCAACTAACCAAAAATCAACTTTTCGTGAACACCTGGTATCATCTCGGTTTCATAGTGATTCATAAACACATGTATCGCAATCATTATATTGTCTGGTCAAGTCTCGACTTTTTAACAAACAACATCCTACAGCTGTAATACTATTGAAACAAAGAAATGCCCATGACTGCCGCCATACAGCTGTAATGTTGTGCAGCGTTAAACAACAAACCAACAACTCTTTGCTCCTGATATCAATACCAGGCGTGATTATTTACAAACTGCAGTAAAGCAACTGAAATAGTGCTGATGTCAAAACAAACAACAAATAAACAATGGTTTACAGGGGTGGAAATAACCCATTGCCCGACGTCCGAGTCCAATGTTTTTCCAGTCGGGCAAGCAAATTTGTATATCACGCTGTACCAATGTCCAGTTGACTTTCCAATGTTAATTATGTTATTTATTTAAAAAATCAACAAGAAAATCGGCCGGTATAGAGGAAAAATTATCAGGGCAAGTGATTTTACATGTGCCACCACCGGTGTACACTAGCAATATTAAAGTTATTTCCACCCCTGGTTTAATCCAAAACATAGCACAGGCCCAATATAGCTCTGAATATAATTATGCATTACTTCAACTATATCTTTTTTTCAGCCAACAAGTCATCAACTGCAGATCCTAGCATCTTCTTCGCCTCCTACTATGGGAATCACATGGTTCTACAAAGGGCACCGAAACAGGCCATCATCTGGGGGTACTCCCCGAACATCAGAGAGGTCATCAAGGTCAAGGTGGAAGGTCAGGAGACAGTCTCAGGAAGGGTTTACAAAGACAGCACCTACGGTGTCGGCATCTGGAAGGTGACCTTGCCCCCTGTGTCCCAGCCAGGACCGTTTACAATCACAGCCTCATCAGCTACGGAGACGATCACCTTGACGGATGTCCTGTTTGGGGATGTGTGGATCTGCTCAGGCCAGTCCAACATGCAGTTTACAGTTGATAAGGTGTGCTCCTGTTAAGTGCTGCAGGGAGTTACCTTGAGTCCTGTATTTGAGGGACCCTGGGACTCATACTTATAATTTTCAGGGTCCTGGACAGCAAAATGGGGTCTGAGACATGTAAATATTATTACTAATACTGTTATTGTATTGTGTATCATGATCAACACTTTAATTGTTACAGTAATGAAACTGCAAATGATACCATAACTCAGCTAGTAGCCAACTTAGTGATAACTTATTGTTACTTGATTGGAATTTTTACACAAGTATTTGGACTTTTTCTGCATCCCTGTGGATGCGCTAGTAAATTTCATTTGTCCATTGTCAATTTTTATGCGTATAAGACACAGGAATTCGTGTCCTGTAAATCCCTGGTGTTGCTTGTGATAAGTATCTGCTTTTTGTAATTCTTCCCAAATATCAAATAGAGGTTCTTCATGTTTTGAGCTGGAACCAAAGAAATTAAGTTTTTTGCTTTAGGAACAAAATGAAAAAACTATTTTATGCCATGATATGGCAGCTTGCAACTAAATTTCATGCTCTTTATTACAACATCCTAAGATATGTCAGTTCAGAATTCCAAATTTTAAACAATTGGTAATCCGCATTGAAACATAATATGTCAAGCAATACAAGTTCATGCACAGGTAAAACTACACAACGTACAATGGCTGGCTAGTTATGTTTGGCTACAAGATGGTACTATAGCAGAGTTGCTACTTTGCCAGACATCTGAGTAATGTCGACACTGCATGTGTGTGTCTTCAGATGTTCAATGGCTCTGCTGAACTGGCTGATGCAGTCAACTATCCCCACATCCGTCTGTTTGATGTCTCCCTTGAGTATTATCCTGTAGAAACACTTGACCTGCTCTCCATCAATGAGGGCTGGGTCCTACCAAACAAGAGTAAGAAGTTTTCCCTTATAAAATATGTTCATGTCTGCATATACATGATAATTACTGCTTGATCTTATGACACCATATTTAAAGTAGAAATTCAGCAACAATTGTCAGTAACAGGTTCAAATGAACACATAGTTTTGGAATAATTATGTATGACTGTGTTAATGTTGATTCATCCATCATGGTAAAGACTGATATTTTTACACGATGATGAAATTGAAGTGACGCTTAAAAGCAGTTGTGCGGGACAACTGGATAGGTCCTATTTAGATCACCTCGAAAATCATTGGAGTAAGGACAGATGGTGTCTGTCATCAGGGACACTAGCTGATGGTACTGGCGTGTATTTCTCCGCTGTGTGTTGGCTGTACGGCAAGTATCTCTACCAGGAACTGGGATATCCGATTGGATTGGTTGACACGTCGTACGGCGGAACACCCGTTGAGGCCTGGTCTTCAAGAGATGCCTTAGCACAGTGTGGAATTTCCTCTACAGAGATTGTGGACTCGTTCATGTACATGTACGTCTATATTTGCAGAAATATTTCTACTGTAGCTAGGTCAGGGTTAGATAGGATTTTAGACTTATGTAATACTTTAATATTGATAGGAAAATCTAAAGACATCATCAAATTACTGACAGCCTTGTTCAACATGCACAATTTTGAAATACTGAAATGCTTAGAATAAATGAGTGAAAATGCCAACCAAACTTGAGTTATTTTGCCATACATGTCAATGCTTTGTTTTGACATCTCATCATAAATAAACTTGGATGAAAGACTTGAAAAAAACAGTCTTACCGGGTACCTATGCTTTTTGAATTTTTTAGATCCTGAAAATACATTTGTTAAAGTGAACAGGTTCATATTATTATTATACAATATTTAGCGCACATATCCAGGCAACTAGTGCTTGCTCAAGGCGCTGGTATTTTTTCCCCTCAATCATTGGATGTCAATCTCAAAGGCACATCGTGTTATCAATCTCAACACCCTGGGGAGTATGCAACTCTTGCAGCCACAAGGCGCACCCAGTTATTGTGGCTTTCACATCCTAACGAGGTACCCATTTACAAGTTGGGTGGACTGGGACACATTGTCCAAGTTCACTGCATGTTGCTGTACCTGCAACTAGGTGTTTGCACGTATTCATGTGGCCACCATCTGGTCATATACCAACGGATTTGTGGGTTCTTTTAAGTGCACAGGGTTGTGTACTGTACACTAGGGGTTGTGACAACACTGAAGAATCTGCACACAAAGTTGACTCCAAGGTTTTTACACCCGGTGACCGGGTGATTGTGCAATTGCAGAACATATAACTTGTATGGTTTACATAATGGATGTCTTTGGCAGTAAATTGCATTCTCTATAAATACAAGATATTTCTCATTTGGGTCCCTGACAGTAATGAATACTATGGCCTTATCCTAGTCATTCAGACAGATGCATGCTTCATATCCAGTTGTGTAGTTACTATTGTCTGCCCCCCTGCAGTGATGAGAGTGAGAGGTACACACCCGGCTACCGGAACCAGCTCACCCCCACCCAGCTGTGGAACTGTATGATCCACCCTCTACTCAACATGACCATATATGGAGCCATCTGGTACCAAGGTACAGTCATCATGTCAGATCAACTTCAGGGATATCAGTATAGCCATAGCATAAATAAACCTAGTTGGATACATGGATACAGACTATTAGTTGAGAGTGTGTCATAGACATATTATATTAGGAGCAAGAGACCTGTGAAGATCTGATTCAAAATTGGTCTTCAGGAACACATGCTTGTCGAAAGAAGCGACTATTGGGATCAGGTGGTCAGGCTCTCTGACTTGGTTGACACATGTCATCATCCCAGTTGCATAGATCAATGCTCATGCTGTTGATCACTGCATTGTCTGGTCCAGATGGCTGCCATATAGCTGGAATATTGCTGAGTGCGGCGTTAAAGAACAAGCCAACAAAAGAAAAAGGTTTTATGTGAGTACAGTCTAACACTGTTGTATCAAAGTTGAAGGAACCTACATAAGTACTTATAGATGTCTGTGATTCGACATAACTGAAAATTGATGAATATAGAATATATTTGAAGGGACCAAACATTTTCTACCAGACAACTTAATGTTTGACACACTGTTGTTCAACACAATGTTGTTTGAGTTTTTGGGAGGTTGGATGGAATTCAGGTTGATAAATAAAAGTCAGCGCTGCTAGCTGCAACTATTAAATTTCCATATTGAGGTGTATCTCCTGCTGTAGTTCCCTACGGTGTGTTGGGTGTATATGGTTTACCATATTGTTTCAGCATGTTCATCAGTCATATTGTAGTGGGTTATCTTACACTTTATTGAAGAGAAATCTAAAGAATTCTCTGTTCCTCCCCATACAGGAGAGAACAATGCCATGCCTGGCGCCAACACCCACAAGTACAACTGCACCTTCCCTGCAATGATCTCAGACTGGAGACTCAAGTTCAACCAGGGATCACTAGGACAGACTGACAAACTCTTCCCTTTTGGATTTGTTCAGGTAACTTTCAGCTCTGTGCGATCATCAAGGACTGAGAACATAAATCTGTGTACAATATATATACAGAAGTCAAAGGGTGTACAAAAACATAGTTGGAGGAAATATAAGGTGTCCATTGAAAGAGGCGTTCACCATAGCACACCCTCTCAGATTTCCACAAGTGAGTTGACTTTGCCGTTAAAAGAATTCCTGTAAATGTTTGAGATGTGCGGCAAAAAAACTGATACTAGGACACGTCCTCAATACAAACTTATGACTTTCATGCAAAAAACCTGGCTTTGAAACACTAGCAATTACAAGTATCTTCCATGGGTACAAACCCATGAAGTTCTGGGTTAGAATTGGTCTTCAGTAACCTATGCTTGTCGTAAGAGGCGACTAACGGGATCGTTGACTTGGTTGACGCATGCCATCGCATCCCAATTGTGTAGATCGATGCTTATGCTGTTGATCACTGGATTGTGTGGTCCAGAATCGATTATTTGCAGACCGCCGCCATATAGCTGGAATATTGCTAAGTGTGGCATAAAACTAAATTCACTCACTCCATGTATTCAGTTTGTGGAACCCTGTCCTATTTCCCCCTGTGATGATACAGCAGGCTGTTCCTATAAACCTAATTGTCATATCACTTCCACAGCTGGGTCCCATGAATCCCAATCCTCCCACATCTGGCTTCCCAGAGATACGCTGGCACCAGACCGCAGACTACGGCTATGTTCCGAATCCTAAGATGGAGAAAACATTCATGGCTGTTGCCATGGATCTGGCAGACTTTATCTCCCCCTGGTGGCCGTGAGTATTAAAGTCCAGCCTCATCATGCCCTCGATGTTCCATGCTCATCTTCTCAGGAATTGTGGGTAACGTTTAATATAAATGAAATAGAAATTCATCTTGGACTGATAGTTTATTATAGATCATTAAAAAGTCAGCCTTTATCATTTTAGCTCTACTGCAATACTTAATTAAATTTGCCATTTCCAGAAACTAATTGATTGTAAGTCTGATGTTCCAGCCTTATTCCTTAAGAACCTACAGTTCTTCAGGACAACTTGTTTCTGTGACAAAATCTGCATGCTCATTACAGCGTCCATTTTCGAGACAAAACAGATGTGGGCAAGCGTCTGCTTGTTGGAGGTCTGAGGGTGGCATACAATCGGGACTTATTGGCAGACGGTCCGAGGCCCATGACAATAACTGAAGGGACAAACACTCTCAACCTTACTTACAAACAACCTTTACTATACCGTAATCTGGATGGATTTGAGGTAAACTGTACATTGTTACACACATGACTAAGAGGTTTGGGTGGGTAAGGTGATCAAAGGTCATTAGTGTAAACTAAATGTAAATGAATCAGAAGTTATAAGATGCTTAATAACTTATTTGAGTAATATATTTTCAAGGAAATTAAATCATTTGTAAACCAAAAATTTGAAATCATAAGCTGTTGAAATATTGATTAACTTGCAAAAAGGCACAAAAACATTCTTGGTAAAATTCAACCCTTTCTCAGCAAAAGAATCATTTGTTCTTGGAACAGTTTAGGCTTCTTCACCAAAGGTGAAGAAGTGAAAAGGTGAAGAAGTGATTATTTTTAAGGCGTTCACTCGTCACACCACAGACCTGGGTTCAAATCCCCACATGAGCACAATGTGTGAAGCCAGTTTCTGCTGTCCTCCGTCATGATATTGCTGGAATATTGCTAAAAGCGCATAAACCTATACTCACTCACTCACGATGTGCATTACTTTAGGCTTTCCTCCCACATTCAGCTGACGTACCAGAATATACCTGGACTACTGAGCCCAGCTATATGGCGGCAGTCTGTAAATAATCGAGTTTGGACCAGACAATCCAGTGATCTACAGCATTACCATCGATCAACGACAATTGGGATACAATGACATGTCAGCGAGCCTGACCAACCGATCCCGTTATTTGCCTCCTACGACAAGCATGGGTTACTGAAGACCAGTTCTAACCTCGAGTATTCTCGACTATTCTGGACCAAAGGCCTGAAAAACTTGTTCAATAATTGCATTTGAAACTGTTCTTTGGCATTGGGAAAGTTTAGACATGGCATTTTTGAAGAAATGTTTTTAAAGGTGATGCTGATTACTTCAAACTGTCATTAATGCCCTAATAAACTCTTTCAGGCTTTGTGCAGTGTCAAGTCAAAGTTAAATGGGCCACCTCCACCACAACCCCCCTACTGGACCGACGCTCCAGTCGTCTCCTCCCTATCAACCAGCATTGCTTTGTCCTCCACTGTGTGTGGGGAGGGGCAGACTATCCTGGGACTCAGATACAGCTGGAGGGAGTCCCCCTGTGCCTTCAAGACCTGCACGGTGTACTCGGCTGAAAACCCTCTCCTCCCTGGACCTCCCTTCCTGGTGTACCGGGAGATGACCGGAGTGGCCGGGACAGTTCATGTCATAGACTGGAACACACCGACTGTCATTCACTAAACAGTCTCCCTTCCTGGTGTACCGGGAGATGACCGGAGTGGCCGGGACAGTTCATGTCATAGACTGGAGATGATTCACTAAACAGAGTGTACCGGGAGATGACCGAGTGGCCGGGACAGTTCATGTCATAGACTGGAACACACCAACTGCTATTTGCAATTAATACATGATGAATATAGTAATGCATAGAGACTACAGTAATGATTCTATAAATAATTATTTGTTTACCCAATAAGAATGTCAGATTTATGTTTCCTACTGGGCAGTGGCTGGAGGCAGCAAAGTTGGTTTGATTCCAATTGAACAGGGGCAAGTTTTTCTTAGCAAATTTGAGGGACTGTCATAGAGCATTGGTTATGTTTTTATTCATGTGAAAATTGAAATACCTGGTCAAAATAATTGTTGTGCAGGTAAATGTGCCATATGAGCTGTTGCTTTTGCATCAGACAAGTACAATGATCACGCAAACACAACATTTCTACCAAGCAACCCTTGCGTGTCTTAACGGGATCGGTTGGTCAGGCCCGCTGACTTGGTTGACACGTCATCGTCTGCAAATTGTGTAGACTGATGGTCATGCTGTTGATCACTGGATTGTCTAGTCCAGACTCAATTATTCACAGACTGCTGCCATATAGCTGGAATATTGCTGAGTGTGGCATAAAACTAAACTCACTATGCTGGTAGGGGATTCAGGGTAAGAAAACATCCCCAGGACCCAAGCCTGGTTGACTGAAGAGAATTGGAATATACATTGCATAGCCTGGCTGGTGGTTTGTCATCATGACCCAGTGGCATTTGTCATTGCTCATGTTATCAACCACTGGTTCACCTTGCTCAGGCTTCAGTACAAACATTGAGCTATGAGTATTGCTGACTTCAGCATAAAACATCCCCTCATCCTCACATTGAGCTATGAGTCTGCCATTTCATAAAAAATCTCCACTTGCATCTCAGGGCTATATTGTTTATATTTGGTACATATATTTCCAGTTGTTACTACAAATAACATACCACAGATGTGATGTTTGAATACTTTGCATTCCTTCATGATGGTGAATGTTATGAGGTGTTATATCTATTCCTGAATCATGTTATCTTGCAAGAAAATTAATGAATACATGTTTAGCAAATCATGAGCTCATGTGATATATGGTTGGAATATTTTGTGTGTATAATGTTGACAGTGCCAATGACCTGATGGCATTTCTTGTTGTGAACATCTTCAAGTGATGTCTTTCAGTGGCATTTAGAAGTTGTACATTGATGTCCAAGATAATTTTATGGATTAAACTTCTTTTTAATCGTTGTGAGGGAAATTAAAAAGAAGTTTAATCTATAAAAATATCTTGGACATCTTCAAGTGGTCTTGTTAACATTTGTTGGATGCAATATACGAGTATATATGATACAGATGTATAAACTGATTGTAATAAACATGATTATTAGTGTGTAGCTTTAATAGTTAATTGTATTTCATCTGTGTATCAGACATGGGTGAATTTATTTCCTATCAATACTGTTTATAATTTAAGGCACTTTGTCTACACTAACAGTTAATTTCGCCACCAAAGTGCGTTTGCAGGATAAAATATAAGGAAGGGTCACACTTTTTTCGTAAAATACAAATTCTAGTACTTTTGGGATTGTGTCCATTAGGCATTCGAACCCACAGTCTCAGAGCGAGGCACCAAATTACAAGCACACAAAGTCACCGATAGACCTTATTCTGAATATAACATTGGGGCTGTGGTGTTGCCTTATGATTAAAGTATAAAGACAATTGCAACTTACTGGTTTGGTATGTAGGCGAAAAGGTCTGTAAATTGGTTACGTTTACAGGTCTTAAAGCAATATTGAAACTTAGGGTTATACTCATGAAACAAAACCTGTTAACGTTCAAACTTCAAGTCCAGACTTATTTTCTGCTAGAGAAGAGAGAACTTCTGAAAAGGTCTGAAATAGCAAAATGTATAAACAGGCATCGTTTTATAGTTTACTGAAGACTGACTGACTGACTGAGTTTGGTTTTACACCGGTTTTAGCAATATTCCAGCAATATCACGGCGGGGGACACCAGAAATGAGCTTCACACATTGTACCCATGTGGGGATTCGAACCTGGGTCTTCGGCGTGACGAGTTTACTGAAGAAAACAGTTAAGGATCTTTGTGATATGTTTTTGAAATTGTATGCCCAGCCTTCACATTCTGCTACATTTGATGCTCCTACACTCCTACCCGTGAAGATCTGTGTTAGAACTGATCTTCAGCAACCCATGCTTGTCTCAAGAGGCGACTAACGGGGTCGGGTGGTCAGCGAAGATCATGCTCATGCTGTTGATCACTGGATTGTCTTGTCCAAACTCGATTATTCATAGATATATGGGATATTACGGTGGTGGCGTTAAACAACTAACAAACTACTCCTTCATCACGTATTATTGGTGTTTCAGTGAGTGAGTGAGTTTGGTTTAACAATATTCCAGGTATATCACTGCTTGTGTACATGTTTGAACAGTATTGGTGGTCGTTAGGCAGCATTTCGTAATTGTTGTAGCGGGATCTTTTAACTTTAACATATATCACTCAGGGTAGTAGCGGATTAATGTACTCATCGGAGTAAATGCTTTAATGGGATTAAAGAAAAGACTTCCAATGTAACACGTTAATGATAATAATGTCTTTGTATTCTTTAATGTTCTGAGGTAGTGAGTTCCATAACTGAGGTGCTGCTACTTGAAACGATCTGTTGCCGTAGGATTTTAGTCTTGAGTTTGGTACTGCAAGTAGGCGTTGGTTTTCAGACCTTAGACATCGTGAAGGCTGGTATGGAGAGATCTGTTCTGATAGCTCGATGCTGTATCATTCAAATAGTGTTTCGCAAAACACAAGATCTTGAAATGGATCCGGGCTTCTGTGTAGAGACATCAATACCCGTGTTATGTGGCATTTTTTCGGTGCACGACTCACAATACTCACAATGTCATTGTTAACAGTCCGATCCGTTGCTTTGGAAACGCATAAAACAAAAATAAAAAGAAGGCAGAACTTAATGTGCATACAAAGTTTCACAGTAACTATTTGCGAGCACTGTTTATGAGTTTAGGCTAAACACTGAAACCCTTTGAAATAATACAGAATGACACGGAAACCTTCAGAATCTTACCATTGTAAATATACAGTTTTATACGTGCTTCCAACATTTCTTCCAACAGGTGAGACATTTGAAACAGTATTGCCAAAATACCACAAAAATATAGATCAGATGCAAACAGTATTGCCAAAATACCACAAAAATATAGATCAGATGCAAACAGTATTGCCAAAATACCACAAAAATATAGATCAGATGAATGCCTCGAATGTTGTAGAATGCGGCATCAAACAACAGACAAGCAGAGATATCAGTTACGTGACGTCACTAATGTGTGAATCGGTTGGTAACAATGGATAGCCACGTCCAAGGTATCATTCTCTCAAGATCTTTATAGGATATCAAACGAGCTTTCATATCAAGTTTAGTTTATGTCCCGAGTGAATAATTTTGTTTTGTCACGAGCTTTAGCGAGTGACAAAGCAAAATTATTTCACGAGGGACATAAACTTGATATGAAAGGGGAACGAGTTTTGTATCCCATTTATTACCCACGTTCTAAAATGAAAATATTGTTAAAATAAAGCAATATCTTGCTTTCCTATATAGAACCGCACTGCGCGGATTAATATATCATATTGGTGATTGAATGTCGACCGTTTCACTCCAGGGAAACGTATGCTGCGTAGAGGCAATGTAGTTCCTTTAACTAGTCTAGATAATAAATAAATTATGACGGAATCAAGTCGTAATCAAAATTTAATTCTTTTCATTAGAGGTTTTGCTTTCAAATACAATAATGTAATTCATCAAAACACTTGTAAACTGTAAACCTTTTCAATTTAACTACGTGACCTAAATATCGCCTGAACGTCAGTCGGCCATCACTGTCGGGATAGTCGTGTTGAAAATTGTTCACAAACAAGCAGATAAAAGTTACGCATTAGGAGCGACACACACAACTGAAGAAGCCAAATGTAAATAACAGGGAACTGTATGTCTCAAATAGTTGTGGTTAGTGTCGTTGTCATTGCTTACACGCTATTCTTCATCGGAGGACGAGTCACTGTAGATAATACGGCGACGCTTGGCGGAGGACATTGGCTCGTCTCGGCCTGGAATTCCCACTTGTCGAGATTCGATGTTTATGTTGAATACTCCACCGTGAATTGGGCCTGAAAACACACTGCCTACAACCTCGAATGAAGAGGATTTCAAGCCGATTGTGTTCTGACTGTGAGAAGTGTTATCAACCTCTAGATGAGAAACCACGGGAGGCATGGCAGTGGCAGTAGAACACACGTTTTGTGCGAGAGGACAAGTGGACGCGGCTGACAGTGGCAGTGATCGAGATACCAAGGTGCCGCTCATCTTTGATGTTGTGTATTAGAAACTTTGGCATATGAATTCACAGAAGCAACATTTTTATGGCCTGAAAGCTGCATTATGTGTGTAGGTGCAAAGTTATGTTCACTGAGAGTTTGCAACATGGTTTTTCTCGCACTGTGATTAGTCAAGCGTTTGTCACTTGACAAGTGTGCGTGTTGTGCCATGGATTTCATGATGTTTCCAAGTTTATTTTTCCCCACTGGCTGTCGCTTAAACCAAGATTCGCCATCACGAGGGACACCCTTTGTGTGTGAAGCTAAGTAGAATGGATGATCATTTGAAGAGAAATTCTGAGGACGGAGGCTACGATACTTCTTGTACAGTGCTACCGGACATCTGGCAGGGTCACTCGGTACAGCCCATACTCTCGGGGGAATCCGTCTTGTGTCGTTCGGATTAGCACCGGTGCGGGTCTTGGTTTGTCGCTCGCAGTACTCAAGATACTCCTGACCCTCACTGTCAACTCGAAGTGAGACATCTCCCCAGAGCATATTTCTGTGTGGACGGACAGATCTTAAGCCAAAAAACATGGTATTATTCCACCACAATGTGTTAAGAATAGCATCGGGAGACCCTCTCCGAGTTGACCCACTTCCCAAAGTTTGTTTATTTCGGATTGTGACACGGCCTCGGCGGCTTTAGGTAAGTTCCCTTCCCTTCCGCCTTCACGTGCTTTAATTTACACGTAAACACCTCCCTAGATCGAGCAAATTCGGGGTCAAGTAGAATTGATTTTGAT
This sequence comes from Haliotis rubra, assembly GCF_003918875.1. Taxonomy (NCBI): domain Eukaryota; kingdom Metazoa; phylum Mollusca; class Gastropoda; order Lepetellida; family Haliotidae; genus Haliotis; species Haliotis rubra. Next base: position 839,446 of record NW_025766970.1, read on the forward strand.
ATTTCAATCTCTTCAAATGGCGGTCCAAACTTGATCGAAATCCGCGGAGTGACGATGGCTCATACTCGTCCCCGTTTGCTTTTTGGCATCCATGAAAAATTTGCAAAGTAATTGATTCAGTTCGAGTGGGGATTTTTTCAAGAGATCTGTGTTCCTGCAGAACATTTTGGAAATAAAATGAGACCGTTTTCAAGTCATATTTTGTTTTCTTTGCCGTGTTTTCATTTTCATTTTTGGTCAGAAAGTCATCAATTTCTTTATTCCATACTTCATCATTTGTGTCGAAATTAGCATCTAGGCCAAGATCTACATCATTCTCATCTCTCTAAAGAGTTCATTAATCAGTTCTTGTGACAGATCACAATAATCGCCAATCGGCAAATTTGGGGGAGGGACCAACGAAACAGTCTCGGGCAACACTTTCAGTCTGTATCTAGGTACTTGCTTTTCTCCCTGTGCTGTCCTGACAACATACACGTTGAATGTATTCAATGGCCTGATAATATTCACAACTCTTCCAACCAGTTGTCCGTCAATTTTGACCAAGTCATTAACTTTTACGGGCGACGCCATATTTGTTTACACTCCCGATAGTCCTAGCAGACGTATTTGTTTACTTATTTAGATTGTTTTATTTTCGTTTTTATGAACAGAAATTTTAGTTATTAAAGGACTGAACACCTGTGCTTGTAACTACACTAAAAAATAAATTTTATTTAATTTCATAGAAGTGTTCTCGTTTTACATGCTTTCAGAATGTGTGAAAACTTCTGAATGAAAATCATGAATGGAATGAGTGATGAAAGTAGTACCGGTAATGTCAAAGTTCACGTATTAGCCAATCAAATCAATCGAAGGTGTTATGACACATATGTGTCAGAACACTTTGTTATGAAACCCCTTTACGAAGTACCACGTGGGTAATAATATCTTTTATACCTTTCTATACAGCTTAACGGAGAGTATTATATCTATGTCTTTGTATATGCGTCTTATACTTTCATAATAAGTGATGGTGTGTGGTCCTTTGCATATAGCTGAGCCTGGCCCCGGGGTCATGAAAGTGACTTAAGTCTAAAATTTGCTTAAGTCTGTCATTTTGATCTTAAGTCCAAAAAATTGTCTTAAATCGGGGATCACGTACATTTTTTAGTTTTAAAAGTTAAGACTGAGATCATTTTTTGTCTTAAATCCTGAGACTTCTACCTACCAGTCTTAAGTCCTTTTTGATGCCGAGGTTTTTTTTTCAGGCGCACAATTTCATAAGGTTTGAAAAGTGAACGGTGCGCGAGATTTGCGCTCGCGTGGTCCTGGATCTGCGTACAGCTATAAAATAACACAGAAATGTGGAATATTAAATTTCCTATCCGTTGGTATAAGTATAAATGCAAATACCTCGGCGGTTTGAGAAATAAACAGTGCTAAATGATGTCCAAAATTTTGCTATGCATTCAAAAACAGTAAATTTCTCCGCTTTTGATCGTGCACCGGTAAAAGCACTGTGCTACGATTTTTTTAATTTGGCATCTTTACAGAAAGTGTGAGCGAATAAATTACAGCCTGATATCTGAACGACAGAAGTATATATGAAATGTGTTTATTTGCTTATGCATAACGTTATACGCTCAACATTAAAAATGACTCGCAATAAATGTCAAAAATGGATTTCCTCCTATGACGTCAAAGGACGACAGAGAGGTCATACGCGTATAAAGATAAGGGGGCATAACTCCGCTATGCTTAACACTAGGTCAATGTAACTCATATCACTTGGAGAGAATTCGTTGTGGATACGGACGCTATATTTTCCTTATGTTTTGTTCACCGTGAACCAAACTACATGTATTCCAATACAAAGTTCCCCAATGTGAGCGGATACGTTTTAGTAGTTTCACAAGTTATAAGAAAAGATGACAATGTACTACATGAGAAAGCACGTAAAAGCGATTTGGATGGCCCTATCCGATATGTAAATTAGTTCTTAAATTCACATATTCTCCTGTTTGTGTAGATGTATTTTGACGGATTTTGCATCATTATTTACTGAGTACTAGCCATATCTTCAAATATAATGAAATTACTGAAAAGATTACAAAATTGTAGTTGACGTCATTGCTTGTTTTATGTATTTTGCGACGTCGGAAAAAAACGACACTGGTATGCTGATCAGTATATCTCACATAATTTCCATGAATTGTGTAAAAGGTTTCGGTTTCTATGTCTGAATTTAACACTTGCGACAGAAATGACTGATTTTACCATTTAAATAATGTCCTGAACAGATCCACAATTAGACGGTTTGACTTTGTATCTTAATATGAACAACACACGCACCTGTTTGGCATCAATTTGACGTAAATTAAAAAGAATATTTCACAACCCCTGGCCCCGGGGTCATGAAAGTTAAATCGCTATTCATAACCTGTTCATATGCAACTGTAATATTGGTCCGAATGGCGAATATTGCACATGATACATGAACTATTTAAGTACATGTTGCAGTTACGCCTTCGTTTGTTCTTTTAATACTTGTTTAGGGTTTAAAATATGGTGTACTACACTCAGTATATCAATTTCTTATGTAAATATTATTCAAACAAACAAAACCCTTGAAAGAATGAAAACCGTATACCCTATATCCAAGGATATGATATAGAACAAGGCTAAATGTAGATAATGAAATTAGTTTCATGAAAAAATATCTGAAAGATACTCAAAATATACACTGAAAGTGTAATCGGTGGAACATGGCGATTGTGTTTACTCTTATTCAACCGACCTTCACCTCAAAGAAATTGCCAAATATGTAACAACAATGTTGACGTATATGACATCACAACCGTTGACCGATTTCTTACAAAATGGCGGCTTCGGTGACATGTGTATACAGGATTTTGCGAGGACCTTTCCTTTGATTCGGGGATCGTTTGTACATAAATGTGTGATGTGAGTAATCAGAATGATTCTGACTATCTGTGTATTGTTACATGTTTTATCGTTTTCATTGTAAGTAAGAGAAGAAGCCAGATATGCCGATCATTACCGTTGTTGTTCTGCGAGATTTTCCGTCAGTCATGGCGTTACGCTGCACAGAAACTTTGACAATTTCGTATAAACATATCACATTACTGTATTGTATCTATTATTTTTTGCTACGATACTATTTCCATGTATGTTCTAAAAGTATTGAGCCTATGCATGCTACGAATAGACGAATGGGTGTCTGAAATTTGAGAAAATGCTGTACACAGTGTAAAGTCTCAATGTTTCTTTGTTACATTTCAACAAGTGCTGTCTTTCGCACACAGCGTTCGTTTCATATCACCTAGACACTTGGTTTTAGTAACAAAGACCATTTCTTATTTGATACTAAAATGTATGAGGAATTCAGTGATGTATTTGTCACAGTTGAATAGGAAATATACGTGATGTAATAGGCGTCTCAATACCGGCCTTCGCGAAACGTGATTTTGAAAACACTATCCAATGCAATATGGCAGAAAGCGCATTTAGGCGTTCGTGTTGGTGTATTTAGAAAACATCCCAACCTTAAAGACACTAAAAGTCACCGCGGCAGGGATAAAAGCGTCAGTTGACTTGTTTGGAACATTTCAGCAGGTGCCTGCTACTAAACTATTCTCCTCAATTATTTAAGAGTGACCGGACATGATTACATCATTCTAAAATTGCCATGGTAACTGTCTTAGTCTTAGTCTTAGCTAAGATTTGGCTGAGACAGTTTCATGATCCAGTCTTATCTAAAATCTTAGCTAAGCAAAAAAATTTAGACTTAAGATTTTTTTGTGCTAAGCTAATTTTAGACTTAAGATTTTTTCATGATCCCGGGGCCAGGTGAAGTTAAGCAACGTTGAGTGCGGAGAGTTCTTTGATGGGTGACCGTGTTTGGCAGCTTGACTACTGAGAGATTCTAGGACTTCTGTCCTGCCCCACAACCAAGCACATGTGATGCATGTGGTCTCACCTTAGGCAAGTGAGTCTGTTCAAAATTGCCCCTGTTCACCCAGCAGAAAATGGGTACCCGGTGGGATAATTCATGTGACTATTACCTTCTAGAGCCTAACAGGCAGTTTAGGTTTTCCGGGGTAATAAACTAATAATGTACTGTGCTATTCATTGTTAGCGTTATGAGCATACCTAGTGCGGAGTTTGGCGCTATATAGGGGGACACATTATAATTATTATTCAAGTTATTTTTTAACCTCTGGTTTTTTCAGGTCATATTACCTTTTGGTGCTCCATTATTGTATTGTAGCGCTATTGCTAAATACGACATAAAAAGGCCACGCCTGATAAACACATCTAATACATAAACACGTTCTTAAGAACATGGTTTCAGAGCAGGAGCAATCGCAGAAATACTCTCAAAAGGGGAGGTCACTCTAAATCATCCTCGTTACGAAACACTAGTAAAACTGCTGTCACGAGTTGTCGATTGTTAGCGATCGGTGTCGTCGCGATGCAGAGTAAGTAATCATAGCATGTGACATAAACTGTCATTGTTTCATGCACGAAGCAATTCAATCCCCTGAGTGGACTCATTTAAGGGTGACTGATCTGGATCGTGTGTTGGAGGCGTACTTGTTTACACGACAGGCACTGAGGCTAGGTCACGACAGTGGCTTTAAATTCGTTTTCCACAAAGTGCACGGTTGAAAGAGCATTGATTCTCAGCTTTCGTTTCGCCGGATCGTCGTCGTGCATTGTTGACAATGTCGTTCCTCAGAAGTCTCTTTGTGGTTGGAGTCGTCGTTGTTACATGTTGGTCAGTGTCAGCACAGTATGTGGTGGAGATGGCAAAAGATTTTGAAGAAAACATGATATGTAAGTATCCTTGATATCGTTTCATAACATCAAACACCCGTTTATAATCCTTAGGTTTGATACCCATTCACCAGCCCTCCTTCCAGGACAGCTGACGATAAAATATTGACTACTTTTGTCTGTGTTATTTCAGATACATTCGGAAATATAAGTTAGGTGTATACAAACTTGAGTGCACTTATTCCAGTTCCTGGAGAGTAGATTTATCTCGTATGCAGAAGGGAGGGAATCAATACACTGGCTGCCGAACAGGTATAGCCATATTTTAGCGGTATTTCCAATATTACTCTGCTGTTTGTTAAATTAATGAAACAGAATAAATATACTTAGTTTTCTCACAACTAACTGTAACAGTTATCGCCGTTTCAGAATTTCTCAAGCCATTTGTGAAATAATATCCCAGTTTCACCTGTTTTCGGCGACGTAACAGCGATTCGCGGTACATATGTAACCATGCTATCGTAATAAAAATATTTTACATTCAAGACAAAGTACGTTAGCCAAGGTGTTTCCTCTTACTTTTTTTTGATTCTCTCGGCTTCGTCGGTTGAGCAAGGCCGCCATGACCGTAACGTTCTATATTTGGCAACTTGATCATTACGTCACCAGTTTTCGGCGATAACGTTATACACAGAATATCTATGGTGTTCCAATGTGGATATAATTCATCAAGGCAAATTCGTGTCTTCTAGTCACTTGTCAATCTTTAAGAGTTAAAATAAAATGTCAGTTCAACAATTTCAAGCACAGATAACGATGAAATCCAAACAGGTTATATACACTGTTGATGACAGTTTATGAATGCAGTTCACTCTTCCACTGGGCTGTGATCACAGTGGGGACAGAAAAATGCTGCATGTGTGCGTAAAGCGGTGACACTTGTACAAAGACAAGGTGAACCCAGTGACCACATTTGTCACACTGTGCCCATTTCACAAACGTGATTGAGTCACAACGATGCAATGCATCGGTGTAAATTTTCGCACACACAGCAAACCGTGCGTCATTAGTTGCACTGTCGGAAAACTGTCTGAGAAGGTTGTTGATGGGGGGAGCGTTGCGTTTCTTGCGTGCAGGTCCTTTCCCTTTTGACTTATTCTGGGCAGAATTCCCTTTAGACAACAGGGACGATGTGGACAACGATGTAGTGCCGCTTGACTTCTTCTTCCCCTTGCCGACTTCCTTATCAGCCTTCCGTTTCTCTGGATGCTGTTTCTTGTGCTCGGCTATCCTGTCAACAACTGCCTGATCTGTGATGACTTTCCCATAGCGATTTTACTGATGGTGTTCCTTGGCTTGTATGTTTGAACATTTCTCAAAACTTCTCCACCCCGACATTCCAAGAATGTCCTTGCAGTATCCAGTCTGTCGTCGGTGTCCTGTACGAGCGTACCTGTTGAACTTGAAACCGCGGGTGTTGGTCTAGAGAAAGATCGGGCCGGCATTACAGCCAAGTGATCAATCACTTCGGGGTTGAGGGGGAAGATTCCTGATTTTGTGAAAGATGACAAAATGTTAACAGGAGTTAATGTTGAGTTGAAAACACGACATGCTATGCTGCATATATCATGCTTTCCGATAGCTTTTCCAGAGTTCACTCTTAAGAATGAATGACATGATCGTATCCATGTCGTCTCAAAAGGCCCGTAACATCCTATGTCCAGTGGCTGTAGGAGGTGGCTTGTATGAAGGGGAAGAACAAATAGGACGATGTGATTTTCCCGTGCCCATTCTATCGATCCAAGGGAAACTTGACTCTTGTGTCCGTCATAGAGGATGAGAACGGGAGAGTCGGCGCTGCGTGATGGCAAGTGTCGGACCAGGTGCGTTTTCATATACGTGCTGAATCCTTCCGTATTAGACCACCCTGTCTCTGAAACTGTGCCTCCAGTACCGGGTGTAGCTCCTGATAACAGCTCATCTCTCATACGATGTCCAGGAAATACAAAGTAAGGGGGAACGCTGCCACCAGCTGCGTTAACAGCGGCAATCATTGTTACCGTTTGTGATTTCCCAGATGTCACGGCCTGTGGTTTGCAATGTATCCGGCGGCGATTTTGGGTGGTGTTACATCAGTTGATAGTCCCTTTTCATCGATATTAAAAATTGCCTGGGGTGAACTTTGAAAGTTGTACTTTTGCATGACGTTGGAGAGTTCTGTGAAATACCGACTGATGTTTTCTTTGGTGGCTGATCTCGCCCTCGCTGCTTCAAGTTTCCTCTGTTTCTGTACTTTAAGTTCTGGCCATCTATCTAAGAAACTGTACAGCCATCGGAGACTTAAAGGATGATCTCTGTCTCTGTGTCCTTGATTGACAGCGTAATCGCTTGCAAGATAAATGGTCTCCTGACGCGTATAACCATAGCCAATCTCCCCCATAACTCTAATATGGCTCGCTAAAAAGGATTCTTCTTGTGAGAACAGAGGCATGGGACCCGACTTTACAGTATCTACGCTGATATTGCCCAACAAACGATCCTTAAGGGTAGAAACCGGAACCCCCCACCTGGCTGCTGCTCTCTGTGCGGACACATTTTCTTCTACCACTAGTCTGTAAGCATTATCTAGATCATCTCTGGTGTAATTGGACCTATACGGACCGACAGTCAGTGATATTTGTCTGAAAGGATACAAGAAAACCTATCAGAAATTGTTTAACGTTATGGAGAAATTGGATAAGGATGGCCCGAAAATGTTTCCGTAGTTTTTTAATCGAGCGGCATCTTACGTCACAAGTCACGTGATATAATGTTGACAAATATCATCGGCTAGCAGACGATGCAAACAAAGATTGATAGTTGGCTCATTTACCTTATTTACACAGCTTTATAATGAGGTAAAATAAAGTATTAAGAAAATTCATGTTATTATTTAGGTACTGCTATTTTTTTGTTATTCTTACCTTCCTGATTTCCATTATTGAAAACTTTTTTCACGGAGCAAGTTGACGTGACCTCCTTTCAGGAAATTTGCATACTGACCCCTGACCTCGCGCGCGTTCGGGCGAAATCACGCGAGAAGTACGATCGCCGAAAACAGGAGAACGCCGAATTCATGTTACGGTGGGATATCTATATCATACAGTAACCTCGAATAATTGATTGTGTGACTGTTTGAGTGTTTCTTTTACAGTAGATTGATAGAGAATGGAACAATTAATGACTTGTGAACTTGAACTTGATATTATATAGATCGTTGACATCCCCCCAACTAGGTTAACCAAAAATAATTACAGGGTTCATAACTTTATTTTTAGTTTTTCTTGTACGTTACTTTTACTGTGAAGAATTTTCTTTTGCTGTCCTTTATTGTTGTCAAATACCGAGGAAAAAATACCGGAATTGTAATTGACCGGAACTGTGCACGTGTGTTACTGATGTCTTGGCGATAACTGTTACGCAGCGATAACTGTTCGCTAGCGGAGTAGAGTTACTCCCCTTCATATCTGATCAGGAGGTCATCGATATCTTGCATACCCATTACACTGCATGTAACAGACTAAGGGTTTAGAATAGTGACTGAAGTCACAAACTGTGATACTGAAATACTAATCATGAAAAGTATCATCAAACCTCCATCATGTCCATAACAAAGATCAGGGCCTTCTCCTGACCTATCACAGAAAGGTACCCAAAACATTATTCCAAAGGTTTAAGACTGAAGACATGAGGGCCCTAATACAAGTGACCCAAGCTAACCGTAAGATTTGAAGAGAGATTTGATAGCAAACATATTAAAGAAATAGTAAGATTTGTAAATAAAGGTTTTGACAGCCATGGCACAGGGCATCAGAGAAACATTGTCTGGTCAGTGATACGTTACAATCAATCTCCACCATACCCTGGATGCATCGTCTTGGCCACATCTATCGTACTAACATGTCAGTGAATGAGTGAGTGAGTAGGGTTTTTGTCACTTTCAGAAATATTCCAGCAATATTATGGCAGGGATATCAATTTATTTTTTAGCATCCCAAGAGCAGCAGAGAGCAGCGTCCCGACTTCCAGGCCTTACCAAGTCCTTTGCCTTCGCCTCCTACTACTCCAGCCACATGGTTCTTCAGAAAGCGCCAAAGAGAGCGACTATCTGGGGTTACGCCCCCAACATCGGTGAGAAAATCATCATCAAAGTCAGCGAGAGAGGGACATACACAACCAAGGTGTACCTGGACCAACTCTACAACTATGGGGTGTGGAAACTAAAACTCCCTGCAGAGTCAAGTGCTGGACCCTTCACGATCACTGCCATATCCAGCGAGAAGACGATCACACTGACTGACGTGATGTTTGGAGATGTTTGGGTGTGCTCAGGGCAGTCCAACATGCAGTTTACTATGATCCAGGTATGTGTGTGGCAGTGAGGAAAATAACCGTGGTAACTGTACATCAGTCCTCATCTACATGTCTGAAATCACAACAATGAAATTTTTGCAACATAATTCAACATGAGGTCAGCATTTCTTAGATAAAATGAACTACGTTATGGATGATGATTGGAACTTTTTTCCTTTCAAAGGCAAAATGATAAATATAAAACCTTGAATGCATATTACCAGTATTTTTCTCAAATTGGGTTTTTGATTATCAGAAGAGAGTAAGATGTGGAGAAGTTGGTCGAAGATCCGTTAAATTATTCCAACACTGAGTTATTAAATTTGAACTTACCTTACCATAGGTCTAATGCATATTACCCCAAGCTCCTCTTAAAAGAGATCAGACTGTCGTTGATTCGCTATTCTCTAGAATGGCTGCCTCAAGTATCAACGAGTGTACAGGAACGGAAGTGACGTGATCTCCCCTCCCACGCAAGCACGGTCTATCACTGTTACTTCAAGCTTACTGCGTGACAGACGTTTTTTGATTTTGCTAGTTTGCGACTCTCTGATACTTTCAGATATTAAAGTTCTTGTGTGTTTTCGGTATGTATGATTTCTATATCCCATATTCTTCTCTGTGTGGGTGAAGAACATAATTAAAGTAAACTTCACTTACCTGGCTGCCTCGTGTTTCTCACTTCCGTGTGGGTTGTGTTCCCACGTTGTGAGTGTCGCTCCACTGGGCATGTTTGGTGTTTTGTATTCTTCTATGTCTTTTTCACCATAATGTTCATGCTTGGTTTTGTTTATCTTGATATTATTGCCTAAGTGAATTTGTGCTTGTTTTTCACGCTCTTTTTCGGCTCAGGGGAGGCAGCCATCTTGGTTGTTTACTCTACTGTTCCGCCTGCTTGGGCGTGCCCTTTCTTGCTGCAGGGGTGTCTCCATTTTCTCTGCAGGTTTTTTTTTCTGTGTGTTTACGTAGTATTTACGTTTTCACTTTTTTTTTCATGTGTTACAGCCTTTGTGAGCATGACCCTGCAGTTTTGGTGCCCTGACTGCGCTACTGTGGCCTGTTCACTTGCTGAGCGCTGTCTTTTTTGTACTCCGTTGTCCGTCGCCGATTTTAAGGCTTATACTGCCGCCAAGAAGAAACGGTTGTCGCAGCGTAAGAGGAAGATGTCTTCACCTGCTTCTCCATTGGGGTCCAGATCTTCTCTTCCACGGACGCCGGACGGACGCTCCTCTCCCTTAGCAGAACAGACGTCTACACTTGCGCTGCGTATGCTGATGCCCAGCGCCCGTCTGGCGCCTTAGTGGACTTATAACAGCCGGATGCCTTATCTCATCCAGAGGTACAGAAGCTTCTAAGGACGCTCCTTTTGCCTGCAGCAGTTGAAACCCAAGCTAGCGCCGACACCCTCATTACCTAGCGCTGTCCCAGCGCCGACTTCTGCGTTGCCTAGTGCAGTTCCAGCGCCGACAACCGTGGCACCTAGCTCTGACGTTGCTGGATTGTTGGATCAACCGACGCCGACGCCAACGCCGTTGTCAGACTACCGTATCCCCAAGAAGACACCTCTGTCTACGTTGTCCTGAGAGGAAGATTTACAGCGTCAGTTATTGGAAGAGCATTCCTGACACCAGTTGCTGAGCGCTGCCGTCGTTCTAAGCGGTCTCACTCTAGGTCTCCTCGACAGCACCATCGTTCTAGAAGTCCTCGTCATAGTTCTGATACTAGTCGTCGCCATTGTCGGTCTGATTCCAGGTCTCGTTCTCCCAGACATCCCAATGATAGGGAGAGGCGTTCAAGGTCACCGACTCGTGGGAGGCGCTGCCATCGGTCCTGTTCAAGGTCGCCTAATTTTCGCCGCGATGACCACGTTCCCCTACAGTTTCCTTTAGTGCTGTTTCTCAGCTGGCATCTGAGCGCCCCACGCCTGCTGCTTCTGGCCAACGGTCTAATGCTCCTACCGTGTCCTGGGAGGAAGCTGAGGAGCACTATTTTTCTCCCGATTATAACGAAGAGATGTAACAAGAGGAAGATGACGGGGGTACTTACCTCCCCCTATCTGCTGTGTTTGACTGGATTGCCGACAGACTGCCAGATTGTCCTTCTCCCTCTTCAGGCTCTGACGACCCGAGCGCTATTAGGTCTTTTCCCGAGTTACTCTTCCCGCCTCACTCGATGGTAGCCGATGCTGTGGCCTCTTTGGATGCCGACTTTGCTAAACTGTCTCTCAATACTACTATTAAGGCTCCTAAGTCGCGCACTACTCGGGGACTACAAGATACATACCCTGGATTTCGCTGATGGAGGCACGGCTCATGATGAATCGCTCAAACGTTTATCGGGTTCTCCACAGTCTTCTTACTGAGTGCAGGACTCTAAGATGTTGGCTATTGACGCAGAGCTCAAGAGGATGTTGAAACCTGTTTCGGTGTTGGCCTCTGCAACTCCGGCTGCAGCTTGGGACTTGACTGAAGACAATGCGTCGAGGACAGAACTCCTTACCACCTCCTTACCGTCCCTGTTCCAATGGCAGGGTAAGGTGTTACATGATTTACTGGCACACCTTCGGACGGCGTTGGCCATGACCATTGTTGTTCGGCGGATGGGGTTCCTTGAGCTTTGCTCTTGGCAGGAGGAGTTCAAAAGAAAGCTGTTGAGAGCCCCTTTCGCGTCTCGCTTCCTCTTTGATGACCGGATTCCGGAGGTCCATAAGGAACACACGGAGCTTACTAATACTGAGGTGTCCCTGTCTACTTTCGAAGCTCTGAGTTCGGCCTTTCGTGGCAAGTCGTCTACGGCAGAGGACGAGGATGTGGCCGTGGCAGGTCCGACGGCGCTGAAAGGAGCCCCCTTCGACACCAGGCAGGGGTAGGGGGAAGTGCCCTTAATCAGGTCGCTGAAGCTAGGAACCAACACGACTGGGACCTCCCGCCCCCAGCCGTGCCAGTTCATCCTACTCCAGTAGGCAGGAGATTGGGGATCTTCTGGCCCAATTGGACAGTCCTAGAAGATCTGTTTGTGACCAACATTCTCAAGACCGGTTACAGGCTGCCAATCGCCGTGTCGCCGCTTCTGACTACAACGCCCCAGTCACGCGTGTATGCTCCAGACCAACAGTTACTGCTAGCAGACTACATTCAGACCCTGTTAGACAAAGAAGCTATAGAGACAGTGCTGGACCCCCAACAGTCCCCAGGGTTCTACTCACCCATCTTCCTGGTTCCCAAGAAAGACTCAGTGAAAATGATTCACAATGGCAGTTTTCAACCACCTTTTCCTTTCGGAGCCGCCTCACTTCCGGATGGTGTCCCTGGAACAGCTTCGTGCCAAGCTTGAGCCCAGGGTCTGGCCGGCCAGCCTCGACCTCCAGGATGCCTACCTGCATGTGCCCATTTACCATCGTCACAGGAAGTACATGAGGTTTATTTTCAACGGGTCCCACTACCACTATATAGTACCAGTGGAAAGTGCTTCCGTGTCTGATGCTCCGGCCGTTACAGCGCTTACTCTTGCCTTACATCCAGGCAGACGACCTCCAGTCTAGGTTCCTTCTGCCTCTGCATCTCCACACTTACCTCCGCTGGTGGACAGTAGAGTCGAACATCTGCGTAGGAGTCTCCTTGACAGAGTTTGTTCACGATCACAAACTTTTCGTAGATGCGTCTCTTCAGGGTTGGGGTGCACACCTCAAAGACCAGACCACCTTGGGGCTGTGGTCCGACGCCGAGCTAGGCTGGCATATCAACAACTTGGAGCTCCAAGCAGTCATTCTAGCGGTTTGACACTGGACGCCTCTGCTGCGGAACACCAGACTCCTTTTAGCGTCGGACAATTCTACGGTGGTGTGGTTGATTCGTAACCAGGGAACGACCAGGTCCAAGCAGTTGTTGGAGCAGACCTTCTTGGCCAGTCTCCTGGACAACAGTGGCATCAGAGCCAGAGCCCGGTACATCCCAGGGTGCAAGAACGTCCTAGCAGTCACTCTCTCAAGGCCAGGCAAGCCGTCGGCAACAGAGTCGATGCTACATCCAAAAGCATTCAACCTTCTATGTGCCAGTCACGGCCGCCCTCTGATCGACCTGTTTGCAACTCGGTTCAACAAACAGCTTCCGTTGTACGTGTCTCCGGTTCCAGATCTGGTGGCATGGGCAGTCAACGCCATGTCCTTGTCGTGGGAGGGTCTGGACGCATACGTCTTTCCACCAGCAGTGATAGCAAAGGTCAAGCAGACAGAGACGATTCATCTGCTTTTGGTTGCGCCTTGGTGGCCAACCAGAACCTGGTTCCCAGATCTGCGCCGTCTCGCCGAAAGAAGTCCGCAACAGTTACCAGAGTGGCCTCACCTGCTCAGGCATCCGCACAGTCGACAGCTGTATCCCGATCCGACTCGATTTCATCTGTACGGTTGGATCATCTGCAAAAGGCGCTGAAGGCCAAGGGCTTCTCCACGGGTGTAGCCAAGGTTATTGCTTGTGCTCATTGAGTCTCCACAAGATCACTCTATGATAAGTTGACTTCCTTTGAGAAGTTTTGTGCACAAAAGTCCAAGGACCCGTTGAAAGTCTCGGCATTTCAAGGGCAACACTATAGGAACTTATTTATCGGCTCTTAACTCTGTTTTGGCGGTCAAGTGAGACAAAAAGATTTTCAAGGTGCCGGAGCTCATCGCCGTACTCAAAGCTTTCAAGCTGGAGGACCAGAAGGCAAAGTTTTGTCCTCCTGCTTGGGACCTTAACATTGTTCTCCGGCATCTGAGAGGTCCGCCTTACGAGCACTTGGACACTGCTTCATTCGAGAACCTCTCCAGAAAGACAGCTTTTCTCTTGGCCCTGGCCACGGCGGCTAGGGTCAGTGAGATCCACACATTGGATGTCACCAGGGTGCGTTTTGAGCAGTCGCGGCATGGTCTTGTTCATCTGGGACTGCTTTGGGATTTCGTGGCTAAGAACCAGCTGCCAGGAGAACCAGACAGAATGTTCTCTATTCCTCCATTGTCTTCCATTTTAGCACGCCACGATGCTGAGGAACAGCTGCTTTGTCCTGTGAGGGCTCTTAAGATGTATATTGCCAAATCATCATCCAGGAGGCAGTCTCGCAAGAGGCTGTTCATCCCGTCTTCCTCTGCGGCAAAAGGTGAAGTTAATAGAATTACTATTGCGCTCTGGCTACGTACAACCATCCTGGCCGCCTACGATGCACTAGATCTGCCTCATCCTACAGCCAATAACCTGCATGAGATTAGGGCCCTGGCGTCCACCATGGCTGTCCATAGGAACTGCACCGTTCCAGCCATCATGGAGGGATGCTTCTGGAAGTGCTCTACTGTCTTCGCTAGCCACTACCTGCGGGCTTTGGCCGTCGAGGATTTTGAAGGTCTTCAATCCTTTGGTCCACTGGTGGTTGCCCATTAGGTAACTACTTCTCCTTACCTTCTGGTCTTAAGGATAACTTACGCCCTGGGTGTATTGTTTTCCTTAGGGTTTCCTTGGGTTACTATCTGTTTCTTGTTCCAGGTGCTTCCTGCGACAGTTTGCCGATTCAGTTAGTTTTCCTTGGTTTCCCTTGGCATGTGGTCTTGTTTTTTCTTCGTGGGACGGTCCTCTGGAGCCCGTCACCGTCGTCCTACTGTCGAATCCATATGCATAAGACCTATGGTAAGGTAAGTTAAAAATGTATTAAAATCTAAATATTTTAGATATATAAATACTTACTTTACCATAGGGCGGTAACTCCCTCCCAATGCTGGATGCTCCTCCCCTCTCTGGGCTCTTCGGACCTGGTAAAAGTGATTTTTGGATACACCGGGCTTGCGCGGGAGGGGAGATCACGTCACTTCCGTTCCTGTACACTTGTCAATACTTGAGGCAGCCATTCTAGAGAATAGCAAATCAACGACTGTCTGATCTCTTTTAAGCGAAGCTTGAGGTAATATGCATAAGACCTATGGTAAGGTAAGTATTTAAATATCTAAAATATTTAGATTTTAATAAAATTAACTCCTTTAAAATCTGCATAAGCAAGAGGTTACCCTTACAAACATGTCCCTGCAGAGCATGAAAATGTGGAAATGTGAAAAGTTCTGTCAAGTTAAACATGTGTCAAAGGTGGACGATGCCTTTAGATTTGTGCCTAGTTCTAGAAACTTAGACATTAGTGTTTCTGTGTAGTTTAGTTGATCTTTATACCACGGATTGACATGCACCGCATTAAGCAAACAATTGAGAAATTTAAATCAAAGCTGTTGTAATTTGCCTGTGAAAAGTCCCACTTTGTTGTAGCTGTTGCTAAATTAGTAAATATGTATCTGTTTCTGCAATGTTTATGTTAATTTCAATGTCAATACTCAGCCAGTTCTGCGAGTTTCTCATTCACTGCTTTATTCTGTGACAAGCAAGTACATGTAAACAGTCAAGTTTCGAGGTGTGATACATACTATCTGTATGCCATATGAAGCAGGATGAAGCTGATTACTTACATCCTGTCATGTATGGACAACCCCATGTCACGAAACAAATTCACTTTGCGAAATAATCTAAAAAACGGTAATAACATGTACACCCCACAACAACATAGTTGTTTCTAACTGCTTTGGTTTTATGTAACATGTGTTATATTTGGGATTACACTTTCTTAGTAAAGTACAAATTCTAGTACTTTTTGAGTTGAGCCCCATCAGGGATTTGAACTCACACCCTCAGAGTCAGGCACCTAATGGCCTGCACACAAAGTCAGATGCCTAGACCGCTCAGCACCTTTGGTTTTAAATGAACATTTTATACATTACACTTTCATAAAGACATATACAATGTATCATACATGCAGATGCAATGTGTTGCTTTACAAATTTAGAATCACAGCGTGAAACACAACAATCATACATCAGTTTCCAGACATGGCGATGCGTACTTTCAGTTTTTTTCAGAAGAGGTAGGAAATAACTCTGGGTGGTTGGAGGCTGTGTAACAAATAAAGAATAAAGAGTATTTTTTATTCTACAATATTTGTATTAAAACATTGTTTCAACTTTCACAGTACATTTTCAACAGCATAAAAAACATATATGTCCCCCAAGGAAAACTCTTCAAAGAACTGAAAACCCCTTTGGGTTGGCTGAAGCAGCTGCTTATTTGCCTCATACCATCTGTCCGCAGTTACCACCCTTGTGCAAGCCAAACCACTGAACAACATAAACCTAAATAGACAAGTGACTTTCTGTCATCTCCAGTTTGTGAAACATTTCTCTTTTGTACTCAGTTTCATTTTTTGATTGCACTGAATCTTTGGTTTAGTGGTTTATACACCTAATGTTATTCATGGTTTAATGGTTTATACACCTGTTATTCATGGTTTAATGGTTTATACACCTACTGTTATTCATGGTTTAATGGTTTATACACCTACTGTTATTCATGGTTTAAACACCTCCTGTTATTCATGGTTTAATGGTTTATACACCTGTTATTCATGGTTTAAACACCTACTGTTATGCATGGTTTAAATACCTACTGTTATTCATGGTTTAAACACCTACTGTTATTCATGGTTTAATGGTTTATACACCAACTGTTATTCATGGTTTAATGGTTTATACACCTGTTATTCATGGGTTAAACACCTACTGTTATTCATGGTTTAATGGTTTATACACCTACTGTTATTCATGGTTTAATGGTTTATACACCTGTTATTCATGGGTTAAACACCTAATGTTATTCATGGTTTAATGGTTTATACACCTGTTATTCATGGTTTAATGGTTTTTAAATACCTCCTGTTATTCATGGTTTAATGGTTTATACACCTGTTATTCATGGTTTAAACACCTACTGTTATTCATGGTTTAATGGTTTATACACCCACTGTTACTGATTGATGTCAGCTACTAGTTATGATGCTGGCAAACTTCTGTGTGTGCAGAATATTTGCAGAAGTGTTTAAGTACTATACCATGCTGTAATTAAGCCATCTTCAAACAAGTATGTTCAGTGTATTATCACTCTAATAGGACTTCACATGTACTGCTGTCTTGATTCAGGGCTTCAATGCTAGTGAGGAACTGGCCGATGCTGGCAACTACCCCAACATCCGGCTGTTCACTGTCGCCGATGTCCCAGCTTCCTTCCCCATTCCAGACCTCCATGGCATCTGGGAACAGTGGGCGGTCGCTAGCAAAAGTTTGTATAGATGATCGTTATTTTATTTTTTTTAACTGAGACATGTTGTGTTATTTATGTGTCCAGGAAACCTGTGACTGTAGGTTCTCCTCCTGAAATGCCCTCATCATGTTTCGCGGTTTGTCAGCGCCCTACGTGCGCCCATGGGTTTCACCAGATTGGTAAACTTCAACATGTTCAAAGAGCTTCATCAGTAAGTTCTTTTTTGCCATGGTCCATCTCACACAGCTTGATGTACAACCTTCCACCAAAGTCATTTGGTCCATCTTCTTTGTGACACTGATCTCAGTTGGCAGACCGTATTATTTTTGTATTTAGAGTCTGCACGGAAGGGATTTTCCATGTTTGTTTAATTCAAGTCTGATTTTTGGAGGGTTGAAACCTTTTTCATGGGTATTACCAACCCATATCTGTTCAAAATATATTGGAATTCGATACACATAGTTAGCAGTAGGGCTGAAAATAAATGTTAAGGTTCAATTAGATAAAAACATTGATGTTGATTTGTCCCTAGAACTTTGTACATAAATTGGTCAAATTATCCACACTTTCTCACACTTAAAATCATCACCCGAGAAACCATTTGACCAGTGATGATGAATCGGTGATAATGCCAGTATTTGCTTATGAGGTTCAAATCAGAATTTTCAAAATGTTACCTGTGGAACTATTTATGGTCATTAGTCAGTCAGTCAATAGATTTAGCTACAGGTGTAGTGAGTGAGTTTAGTTTTACGCCACTTTTAGCGATATTCTAGCAATATCACGGCAGGGGACATGAGAAATGGGGTTCACACATTGTACCCATGTGGGGAATCGAACCCAGGCCTTCAGCATGACGAGCGAATGCTTTGACCACTAGGCTACCCCACCGCCTGCTACTGGTATAGTTGATAGGAGGGTACATGAGATACATGTTCAAATGTTTTAGAACTTGTTTCCTATATAACCAGGTGTCAAATAGTGCACTATTTTCAGATAGGTATTGTATAGTGATGCCAGAAGAAGTAATGCCATAACTTCCTGTGACAGTATTAAGTCAAATCCTCACTGCAGTGCTGTAATATCTAAACTATTCTATAACCCATGTCCTTCTATTTGAAAACAGCATCAGTTGGTGGGAAGCCTTGGAAGTACTTCTCTGCTGTGTGCTGGCTGTTTGGTAAAACCCTGTACAAGAAGCTGGGCTACCCCATCGGCCTGATCGACACCACTTGGGGAGGGACACCGGTGGAGGCGTGGTCATCTACCGATGCTTTGGCCAAGTGTGGACTGGACGAAGAAACATACGAGTTAGTCTTATCAATTCTTTCCTTCTCTCATTCACTCCAGCATATCCGTTTACTGGTTTGGACCCAACATGTATGTGTTTCAGCTGTGATTCTTGATTCCACATGTCCGTTTACTGGTTTGGATCCGATGTATGTGTCTCAGTTGTGGTTCAGCACTTCCACTTGCTATATATATCATTAGGGTTTTCCCCCACACAGTGTGGATTAGTACATGCTCTTGAATATATAACATTGCAGTATGTGTCTCAGTTGTGGTTCAGCTCTTCAACTTGCTATATACAGTCAGGCAGCGGTAATCCGGTCCTCGTTAATCCGAATCCACCGACTTCCGAACGCTACTCACCGAGCACCAAATCATCTCCCTATATATTGTATATAATTGACAACTCGTTAGTCCGATGATTCAGTTTCCGCCTCCGAACGCTGGTCAGTCGGAACGGATTGGACTAATTAAGTTGTAAACAGCTGCGTTAATCCGAACGATTGAAGTTGACCGCGCTGCTGACTTGTCCACCCAAAGTGACACGTTGTTTGTTTAGCGACTAAGCGACTCATCCCTTTGATCCCTTTATCATAAGTGATAGGGAAATTTCGACGAACAAGCTGTTTTGGGAAAGACTTCAATCCAGAAATATATGCTTCGGTACCAAATTAAAATTATAAACTATTTTTCGCAATGTTATTGAAAACAACGATTCTCGGACACATGCTTCGCAGCGGGTCCACAGTAACATTGTCAAAGAGCAAAGTAACGATGTAAATTGAATAAACTAATAGGTAGCAATTTCTTGCTTAATATGTTCAAAATAGCATTATTTTACCCAAAACTTTCGCCTAGATCTAAAAGTTTTCGGTTTTACGAGGACGATATCCATTGCCCGTGATATGATTGGCTGCCTTAGGTCAACGGTCTGATTTTGACCAATCACGCACCCTTATAGCAGACTGTAGCGAAAAGCGCCTTTAGAAACCAATTTTTATCCAATAAAATCGCTTCTTACAACTGTGAAAAATACTCGGCAAGGGTTCAGTGATGTTGTTGATGTTCAGAGCTTTCGAACGATACCTCGACATCAAACGATTCGCCTCCCATGTTATTCATAACGACGCTCGAAAACGGAGGTGTTTTCCGTTGTTATGTCATGTTACCGAGCGGAAAGCCACTGATATCGGGAAATAGGCAACCATACATATTATTTAAGAAATCTTTTTATAATAATTTTCTGATGACGTAACAATGAAAATATAAAAGAAAAAGGCACTGGCATGTTATGACATGTCACAAATGGAAAAAAATCGCCATAGTTTTTGAATAACATTATAAAAATAAACTTCATATTTATCAACAGTAGGATTATAATTTCCTTCATAAAAATAGGCTTCATCTATGACCTCAGAGTCTCGATAGTTAGGAAAGATATCAAGGGGAAGTAACTCGGTGCATATACTGTGGTTTCAGCAGTACGAACGTTTCTTTTTCCGAACGTTTTTTTTTATAAAACCAAAGTGTTCGTATTAACGAGGTCTGACTGTATATCATTTTGTGTTTTCCCCACACACAGTGTGGATTAGTACATGCTCTTGAATATATAACATTGCAGTATGTGTCTCAGTTGTGGTTCAGCTCTTCAACTTGCTATATATATCATTTTGGGTTTTCCCCCCACACAGTGTGGATTAGTACATGCTCTTGAATATATAACATTGCAGTATGTGTCTCATTTGTGGTTCAGCTCTTCCACTTGCTATATATATCATGTTAGGTTTTCTCCCCACACAGTGTGGATTAGTACATGCTCTTGAATATATAACATTGCAGTATGTGTCTCAGTTGTGGTTCAGCTCTTCAACTTGCTATATAAATCATGTTAGGTTTTCCCACACACAGTGTGGATTAGTACATGCTCTTTGAATATATAACATTGCAGTATGTGTCTCAGTTGTGGTTCAGCTCTTCAACTTGCTATATATATCATTTTGGGTTTTCCCACACACAGTGTGGATTAGTACATGCTCTTGAATATATAACATTGCAGTATGTGTCCCAGTTGAGGTTCAGCTCTTCAACTTGCTATATATATCATTTTGGGTTTTCCCCACACACAGTGTGGATTAGTACATGCTCTTGAATATAAACATTGCAGTATGTGTCTCATTTGTGGTTCAGCTCTTCCACTTGCTATATATATCATTTTGGGTTTTCCCCCCACACAGTGTGGATTAGTACATGCTCTTGAATATATAACATTGCAGTATGTGTCTCAGTTGTGGTTCAGCTCTTCAACTTGCTATATATATCATTTTGGGTTTTCCCCCCACACAGTGTGGATTAGTACATGCTCTTGAATATATAACATTGCAGTATGTGTCTCAGTTGTGGTTCAGCTCTTCAACTTGCTATATATATCATTTTGGGTTTTCCCCCCACACAGTGTGGATTAGTACATGCTCTTGAATATAAAACATTGCAGTATGTGTCTCATTTGTGGTTCAGCTCTTCAACTTGCTATATATATCATTTTGGGTTTTCCCCCCACACAGTGTGGATTAGTACATGCTCTTGAATATACAACACTGCAGACTTACATCACACTTGTTTATATTATGATGAGATGGTGATGGTTATGCTGATGGTGATAGTTATGATGATTTTAACCCATGAACATCTGAATTAGATTCTGTCTTCAGCAACCCATGTTTGTCGTAATAGGCGACTAACAGGATCAGGTGGTTGGGCTCGCTGACTTGGTTGACACAGGTCATTGTATCCCAATTGGATAGGTCGATGCCTGTAATGTCAGTCACAAGAAATAAACAAATCTGATGGTTTGAAGATGATGAGGTCATTTAAAGCATACTTAAATGCATTGCTAATATTACATGTGAAATGTTGCTGAAGGTTTTTGTATCTAATGTAAGACCTTCGTTTGGCTTGTGATTCTTGAAAGTTTCCACAGCAAATCATGTATACTTCTTATAAATAAATTCAGGGAAGTTGTATAGTGATCAAACCATATACAACTGTTGATGTTTTGAAAGATGGCTGAGATAATTACTGACTGATCTTATCATTAACAGAACTGAGGACCTTCCTTGGCTGAATATGGAAGTTGATCCTGAAAATCCTTTGGATGGACCAGACTCAGCCTCCAATCTCTGGAATGGAATGGTCTTCCCTCTCCTCAATATGACCATATATGGAGCTATCTGGTATCAAGGTAACTATGATCATGTGTATAATGTGATTCCATAGACTGTCGAATGTGATTCGAGCATCCTGAACATGCCAAGTGTTTTGTATGTTGCTGAATCCTGGCACATGACATTTTCCATATGCATCTGCGTTCCTGTGAAGTGATTTTGCACATTTTGCCTTATCTAACATTTTGTAAAACTTCAAGATTTTGAGACCATCAGTTTAAGTCTGTTTGAACGTGCAGAGTTTCTCATAATGTTCAGATCATCCATAAATGTAGATGTAAGTCTTCTTCAGTATAATCTTAAACTTTCTATTCCGTCTGTTGAGGCTTCTTCTTAATCTGCCCCTGCACCTGTGTTTTAGCTTATGAACATCAACTGGGAGAATACTGGGATGTTTTGGATATATTCTCTACTAATGCTTACTGAAAATGTTTGTTTTTAAAAAAAAATTCTGAAGTGCAATAAATTTGGAAGAACAAACACACACTAAACTCCCACTACACCCCCAGCTATTCAATGTTTTTAGTGACCCTGCTTCATTTCAGATCTTTTTTAATCCATAGGAAATTCTATTCTCCAGGTGAGGCCAACACGGTTACCAATGTCCACAAGTACAACTGTACGTTCCCCAGCATGATAGATGACTGGAGACAGAAGTTCCACAACGCATCCGATGGAGAAACTGATCCTGTGTTTCCTTTTGGCTTTGTTCAGGTACACTTGCACTCTTATACTTGAACTTACATCAGTCTGTTTGAAATGTGTCCGTATTGAAATAGTTCATTTGAAAACAAATGTTGAAAGAAGAATATTTTATTCCAATACCATGTCTCACAGTAATGTTTTCTGGGAGACTTTGATCTCTACGTCGCTTGTAGGTCATCTAAACCTGCAGTCACCGCCCAGCCTCACAACTAGACCAACAGGAGAACTCTAGGAGACTTTGATCTCTACGTCGCTTGTGGGTCATTTGAACTGCAATCACTGCCCAACTTCACAACCAGATGACCAACAGGAGAACTCTAGGAGACCTGTGCTCAACAATGTGTGTGCCTTTTTGCAACACTACTTGCTCAAGTGTATTTATGTATACTATGAGGTACATGTAATTACCATTGCTTGGTTCCAGTTGGCTGCCTACAGACCTGACAGTGTGGACCCGGGGTTCTCTGAGATCCGGTGGCACCAGACAGCTGACTACGGCTATGTGCCCAACCCCAGGATGAAGAATGTCTTCATGTCTGTTGCCATGGATCTCCCAGACTTTGCCTCTCCCTATGGCAGGTGAGCTCAATGAATGCATGGGATTGGGGGGGTTTACCCTCAGCTAGCTCAAAAATGGTTCACTGGATCTCAGAATCAATCGTGTGTAACGATGCGTTAAAATGACATTTCTATAGCCAATTAAGCTATAGAATGTATCACGTACATTTGATTGCTTTCATTGAAAAAGCCAGAAATGCCGATAATTGTCTATGTCGTTCTCCGTGATTTTGCGTCTGGCATGGTGTCACGCTGCAGAGAATTTCATATGAATATATCAAATTACTGTATTGTATCCGTATTTAATGTTCTAGTTCTTGCTATGATACTCTTTCCGTGCATATTCTTAAACTATTGAGCTCATGCATGCTACGAGTAGACAAACTGATGTCTATAACATTGAGAAAATGCTGCACAGCGTAAAATCTGATTTTTGATTTGTTTACATTTCTAGCAAGCGCTGTGTTATGAGCACAACGTTCCGTTTTCACACCCAATATGTTTAGTTTTTGTCTAGACACTTGGTTTTAGTGACACAGACCATTTGTAAGTTGATTCTACAATGTATGAGGAATTCACCGATGCATTTGTCACAACTGAATATGAAATATATACTTGTCCTATCAACGGCCTTGGTGAAACTTGATTTTGTAAACACTATCCAATATGGCAGAAAGCTCACTTCGGCAATCGTGTTCATGTATTTTCCAAAACATCCCAACCGATTCTAGGTTTATCGGCGCCATTTCAGAATTATTGAGATGTGTTTCTTCACTGCACTTGAAATTATTGATTTTGTTCCGAGGGTTTAGCCGTAAAGATGCCATTTTGACAGACGACCAAGAGTAACACTTACATGTTTATGTCGCGGAATTGTGGGAAATATTTAGGGGAATCCACGCATTTAATGAAAATATTTACATTATGACGTCATTAGATAATGATACGCTAATAAGTGTTTGATACAACCGTTTTTAATGATGCCATTAACTAATGATGCATTAAGGATTTAATGTATCATTAGGATTTAATGTTGACATTAGTTAATGAAGCAATGATACAACCGGATCCTGGTGAACTCAGTTCGGTTATTTGAGCTAGCCTACACTAAGTGAACACAGTTCAGATACTTGAATTTCAGTTTTGAGCTTGTTGAGAACACCCTGATTGTGGAGGTGAAGTCGGATTAAGTTACGTTTGTTTTAGTTCCCCAGGATGGAAGATCACAATGAACTAAAGGCATGGCACATAGTCTGTCTGTCTTCTTCTGAAAATGAAGGATGAAACTGAAATTGTAGAAGTAAATCTTGCACTGGAATCGCGATTGTTTGGTACAGCCTGTCATGACTGTATGTCTTTTGCATATTCTGATCATATTGGTAGAGGTCTTCTCAGAAACCATACTCAGTCAGTCAGTTTTAATGTAGAACCCCTTGTATTGATATGATGTGTTTTTAAGGTGTTTGAGGCAAGATATGTTCAAGCAGTTCATTGGCTGAGGATGATGGTTATAAACATTGAATGTATACTGCATTCCAGATGTGTTTTCAGCAGTCACGTGCCAGAATTATAATTTAGGGACATATGACTTTCAGGTTCCTGGTTGAAGTGCAGTTAATGTTTTCATGGAATATCTCAGACATATATGTCAATGCGGGTCATCTTTGTTCCAGCATCCACCCCCGAGACAAACAGGATGTTGTTGCCAGGCTGGCCATCAGTGGGATGAGTATCGCCTACAACCAGCAAGAGGAGGTAACTCAGGGGCCGCTACCAGCACATATACAAGAAGGCACGACAAACCTCACCCTGATGTACACAGAGAAGATCAAGTACAACAACCTGGTTGGGTTTGAAGTAAGTGCCTAGATCAAGCTAAACACACAGCGGGGAATATAGTCTTAGGCTCCATCCGTTGGTATGTCTGGCTGTCTGTCTGTCTGTCTGTATGAATTGGAATATCCTAAGAACCGTTGACTAGATTCTTTTCATATTTGGTACCTAGGTTCATCACAGTATGTGAAAGATCCCAGTCAGGTTTGGTGACCTTGACCTTCATTTCAAGGTCACAAGGGAACTTAAATATTTTACCCGTGTCAGCAAAATATCTCAAGAACCGTTCACTGGATTTTCTTCATATTAAACACCATGCTTCATCTAGGGAAGGCGCAGGGCCCAGTTGATTTTGGTGACCTCCACGGGATTTTCAAGGTCATGGAGACACTTTGAAGATTTCAGCATGTTAACCTGCCTGTTAAGCTTGTCAGCGAGATATCTCAAAAAACGGTTCACTGGATTTTGCTTCATAGACTTTCAATACTTCTCTTGAATGTTTTTTGATAAAAAATTCTTTATTACTATTTTTACATATTTCATGCACCTTGACATTTATGTCAAGGTTAAAATGAGTCTTGAAAATATTTATGTGTTTGAACAACTACAGAGCAAGATATCTGTTTTTGTTGACATTTAACTTCATCTTTAACTACGACCTTCACTTTCATTACTTTTTAATTTGATAATTTGCGACAGGGGATTATGTCACCTTAGTGACAATGCTTGTTTTATCTGAGGATCGGCCTCAAAACAATCTCACTACAACTGTTAAAATATGTGAGCTTCGGCAGTTGTAGCACTATCATAACATTGTGAAACAGGACCAAAGATATTTTTAATGTTGTCTCATTTTTAAATAATCACTTAATGATAGATCAATTGTCTATGAATCAGTTTAATTCTGAGTGAAGTGCTCTGCCATGAAAGCCAGAGATAAAACACTTTCCTGATGTGATTGTTTCTTTGATGAAGTTGTTTTGATAGTAAGTGAAACCATCTTGTTATCATTACCTTTGACATCTTTATGCTGTCAATCCTCAGTTGGTATCTGAATCACAATAAGTAAGAAAAATTATATGACAGCTGCAAAAGGTAAAGTTTGTTCTCGGATATGTCAGATGACTGCTGGTGTTCAAGTGTTCTGATTGTGCTGTGTATATTTTGCTTGATGTTATATTCTATTCTTATTAATTTCAGGTTCTCTGCACTGTAAACAACTCCAGCATTACATTCTGGACCCCCACCCCCATCTTGTCTGGCCTCTCTACTAGCATCACACTGTTCTCCCTGGTGTGTGGGGAGGGGCAGAATATCCTGGGGCTCAGATACAGCTGGAGTGAGTCCCCCTGTGCCTTCAAGACCTGTACGGTGTACTCGGCTGAAAACCCTCTCCTCCCTGGACCTCCCTTCCTGGTGTACCGGGAGATGACCGGAGTGGCCGGGACAGTTCATGTCATAGACTGGAACACACCGACTGTCATTCACTAAACAGTCTCCCTTCCTGGTGTACCGGGAGATGACCGGAGTGGCCGGGACAGTTCATGTCATAGACTGGAACACACCATCTGTCATTCACTAAACAGTCTCCCTTCCTGGTGTACCGGGAGATGACCGGAGTGGCCGGGACAGTTCATGTCATAGACTGGAACACACCGACTGCCATTCACAATTAAAGAATTATGAAGACAGACATATACAAACAAACAGATCGACACACAGACACACAAATTTTGTATAATGCACAGTGCACATTTGGTGATGTACAGTATAATGTACACCGTATCATGGTGTACAGTGTGCCAAGGGTATCTTGTATAATGTATCTTGTACCATGGGTATCTTGTATAATGTATCCTGTACCATGGGTATCTTGTATAATGTATCCTGTGCCATGGGTATCTTGTATAATGTATCCTGTACCATGGGTATCTTGTATAATGTATCCTGTACCATGCATAATGTATCTTGTATAATGTATCCTGTATCATGGGTATCTTGTATAATGTATCCTGTATCATGGGTATCTTGTATACTGTAACCTGGGTATCTTGTATAATATATCCTGTATCATGAACAAAGAAGGCATATACATATGTGGTGAATCTTCACAAGTGAGATGTACATAATTGGAGGATAAGATGTGTATGTTGAAAAAAGCTGAATATCTTTGTTATATTTCTCATTGTAGTTTGTGCACTGGTATTCACATATCACTTGAACTTATAGTGCATAATGGTTCAAGCTGAAGAATAGGGCTTGTGCATGACAGTAAGAAACCCTGTTTCCAGTTATCAATTTTATAATGTTAGCTCCTCTCTACAAGATATCCGAATGTGTAGATTGGTTGGTGGTTGGTTGTTTAACACTGCACTCAGCAATATTACAGCTATATGGCGGCGGTCTGTAAACAATTAAGTGTGGACCAGACAATCCAGTGATCAACAGTATGAGCAACGATCTACAAAATTAGGATACAATGACATTTGTCGACCAAGTCAGCAAGCCTGACCACCTGATTCCGTTAGTCGCCTCTTACGACAAGCATGGGTTTCTGAAGACCAATTCTAACCTGGATCTTCACGGGTCCCAAATATGTAGAGGGCAGTTGGGTAGTTCAGTGGTTGAAACCTTCATTCGTCTCACAGAATTCCTAGGTTTGATTCCCAGTATTGGTATTGGGTGTCAAGCCCATTTTTTGATGTGATACTGCTTGAATGTTGCTCCAAGTAATATATAATCTCAGGTTTTTGCAATGATTTTTACATCATATATATATATATAGATGGGACAGATTTTCATGAACATTCCAGATAGTTATTTTCTTATTGATGTTTACATATTACATATTGTTTATCAATGTGTGTGTGTTCCTGCTTTTCCCTTTTAAACGGTACTGACAGCTGGATGTATTTTGTCTTATTGTGTACTATTGTGTATAACTTTGTCTCATTTGTCTCAAATTCCTGTGATCACAACAAACAAAACATTTTAGTCATGATGCCCACCACATTTTGATTCTCTTTCAATTTCATCAGAGATGCAGGATTATATCCTACCTCATGACTAGGCATAAAAACAGCTTGTTTGCAGGCTTGCATTTAAATGGAGGTTTCATGAACTTGACCTAATCACACCATTGACAGATTTTTGTACTTCAGCAGAATTGAAAGGTAAATATTTTCCCATGCCATTTCACATTTGGATGAGTTGTTTTCATTTACTTGGGTAGTATTTTGTTTTCATTTTTAAATAGTTTTTTTAGGGTTAACTTGCTCTTTTTGGGGCAGAAATTTGATATGTATTTATATAAATTAACAAAAGTTTGAGCACAAATTGAAATTGTTTTGACATTACACCTTGCGTGTACTACCCGTCAACATTGTGCATGTCAGTGTGTTTTGTATTGGGTGTAGATGTGTGAACAAAGGTGATCTAATCTGATAATAGACAGTAGTGCCTGCAGTTGTATGTGGTTTTCATGTGATCACTCATCTATATAGTGCCTTACATGTTACAGACATCTGTGGAGGGTGTTTTAATGATGTGTACCTGAAGCAAAATGCTTATACTTATACAAAATGCTTATACTTATACAAAATACTTATACTTATACAAAATGCTTATACACCTTGTGCCCATCAAAGGAAACTATTACACTGTTATGAAATTACATATTTGAGTCGTATTCTGTTCTCTTACCATAGTTTTTATTTAAAATGTGAACTTATTAACAGACCCACACAATAAAAGATGTAAGATTAATGTCTCAAAAGTTATATGTGTAGCCTGAAGATTGTGAAATCATCAGCTGAATCTCAACGCCACTTACACGACATTGATGATGAAACTAGTGACTGTCAGGATGACAAAGAGTTTCATAAATATACTGTGTTTATAATTTATTGATTACCTCAAGAGCAAGAACCCAGTATACATTACATCCTTCTTTCTCTATACTTTCCCCCACTGTGATATTGCTTGAATAATGCTAAAAGCCGCGTAAAACCAAACTCACTCACTCTATAATTTCAATTTGGTGGACAGGTTGTGATTTGGTTCATTGTACATGGTTGTACCTAGATGGCATGGATCTTTGCTCATGTGTCCAGCCTCTGGTTTACAAACAAGGGCCCCGTTTCCCAAAGCTAACTTTTCTTGTAGCATTCATACTTTTTATACTGCAACATTGACTTGTGGCGTTATGAGAGCTTTCTGAAACAGGGCCCTGACTTGTACAGGCTGCCATTATAAAACTGGTACACTGCTAACTGCAGCATATTGAAAAACATTCTCACTCACTTCTTGTACATTTATGAGTTGTGTATGCATAGTCGTAAATGGAATATTTATCCCTGCAGTGGTTAATACATATGTGGTGCCAGTTCCCCAAAGTGGTCTGAGCAGGCTATGACAATATGTTCAAATGAAAATAATGTGCTGATGAAATCATGGCAATGTGGGTCCCCAGCACCCATAACTGACAGACTGACACAATCAACTGATCCAGGCTTCAGATCATGGCAATGTGGGTCCCCAGCACCCATAACTGACAGACTGACACTATCAACTGGTCCAGGCTTCAGATCATGGCAATGCGTGTCTCCAGCACCCATAACTGACAGACTGACACTATCAACTGGTCCAGGCTTCAGATCATGGCAATGTGGGTCCCCAGCACCCATAACTGACAGACTGACACTATCAACTGGTCCAGGCTTCAGATCTTACTGACTGTACGTCAAACCTCCATCTGGATTACACTTCACAGTCTGGTACAGTGTTATGGAACTTACTGATCATGTAGTCATACCTCCTGGCTCCATGTAGATAACACTTCACACTATGGATGTTGTACAGACCTCAGAACTGTAATAGTGGGAAACCTCAACAAGCCTTTCTCACTTAGATCAGACACACTGCGGCATGACTGAAACACTGGTTAAAGCAGAGTTAAACTCAAGTCACTCTCTCACTCGCTCACTCACTGACTATTGGAATAAACACATAAGACAAATCGGCACCTAAAATTTATTTTATTTTATAAGCTGATAAAAATGTTTTCCAAAACATAGATGCATTTTGAATGTTAATATTATGGAACAAAATGTCATTAATTTAAAGACAAAACAATTATTATCATTAAAAACTAAAAGTGGCCTCCACCTCCCCATACAGCCACGCCTTCTCCACCAAAACATATCAATAGAAATAAGAATAACCAGGGTTATTACTAGCAGTTCAAACAGACAACAGGCAGTCTGAACATTGTTGTCATACTTACCATGTAGATCACACGTGTTCTGTTTACCTCTAGAAGGTCATGTTTCAAACAAACTAACACATTAACAATAAGAAAGAGAGGGTTGCAGTGAACATGACAGGCCGTATCTGCACACTTTTAAACTTATTTTATTTTTACCATTTACTTTCTAACTGAACACCAGAGGTTCATTATGGCTGTTAAGGTTAAGGCATTAAGAGCCAATTCAATCACAGATCATTATTTATTACCAACTAGAAAATATATTTTTAACAAAAGGTGGCCTTCCCCTCTGCTAAAAGGTGAAACGAACATATTGTGGCATGCTAGTATGATGCTACCACTACCTGGCCAAAATTGCAACTATCGTTGCAAAAGCATTGTGGCATCTACCTCTGCCTCCCCAAAGATGCAAATACTGTTACAAAAGCATTGTGGCAACTTCCACTGTCTGGCCAAAATTGCAACTATCGTTGCAAAAGCATTGTGGCAACTACTGCTGATGGGGGATATGGTATCTACCACTTTCAGGCAAATAAAT
Source organism: Haliotis rubra (assembly GCF_003918875.1). Classification (NCBI taxonomy): domain Eukaryota; kingdom Metazoa; phylum Mollusca; class Gastropoda; order Lepetellida; family Haliotidae; genus Haliotis; species Haliotis rubra. Next base: position 870,184 of record NW_025766970.1, read on the forward strand.
AGGTGGCAGATGCTTGCCCAAGGTGAACTGTATTTGTATTATGTGATTCCATGATTGAAAAGCAATGAATGAGGGCACCTGGTAACCATGATTAGGTTTTAGTCGAAAAGGAACTAGCACAGACAGCTCTAAAGTGATAACGAACAAGCACACCCATGCAAAATGCAGAAACAGCATAACCGTCCAGCTTGCCTAAAGCACGGAAAATAACTTGCCTTTGCCACCTGCATATTGTATGACATCAAATTGTCTGAAAAATAGTAATTTTTTTCTGAGGTGGACATACTCCCAGGTTATCACGTCCTGTCCTGTACCAAGATCTATGCTGTTGTCTAGCCTATTGTTAATGTTCTGCTAATGTTATATCTGTTCCTTCGTGCTTGGCATCATGGCAGTAGCAATTAGGCAGCATTATGGAAATGATAATTCTTACATCAGATGAGATGAAGTGATTGGGATTGTGTTCTGGTCCATCCACTTCATTCCACTTTGTACCAAGAATAACATCTTGGATTCATCCAGACTGGTTCCCTTCAGCAACAAGTATGTGACCATGTCCTGGCCATGTAGCTGGCACCTGCCAACTGGGACTGTGTCGAGATCCATCCACTTCGTTCCACTTTGCACTAACAATAGCTTCTTGGGTACATCCAGACTGGAGCCCTTCAGCAAAACAAGTACTGTCATGTCCTGGCCATGTGGTTCGAGCCCACCATCTATTATTGTGTGTGTGTCCTTCCACTTCATTCCACTTTGAACCAACAACAGCTTCTTGGGTCCATCCAGACTGGTGCCCTTCAGCAACAGGTACTGCCATGTCCTGGCCATGTAGCTGGCACCCACCATCTATTACTGTGTCCCGTGTCCTTCCATGTCTTTCCACCTTGCACCAACAACAGCTTCTTGGGTCATCAAGACTGGTGCCCTTCAGCAACAGGTACTGCCATGTCCTGGCCATGTGGTTCGAGCCCACCATCCAATTTGTAAAATAGGCAAATAGTAACTGCCCTGGATAGAATATTTAAATTCTAGTTGCATGTCATGAAATTTGAGGGAAGTAGGATGTAGAATTGTCACAATCTGACTTCTACACAAAGAATGTAGAAAGAGAAGAATAGCCAGGAGTATTCATGTTTTTGTATGCCTAAGCCTTTTAAAGGAGAGGTAATTGTGGACAGTAGAAAATGTGATGACATTGGCATATCGTCTTTTGAAAGTGATGTCAAGTTATCCTGTACATTGCAACTGATGCCATCAACTTGATTAAGAAACATGCTCTTGAGAATACACAGAAGGTGAAGGTATTCGACTGCCTACTGATGAAAATTAGGGAGAAAAAGTGCACAAAACCTCACTTTGGCCTGGGCAGTGGTTTTGCAATCCTTTGCATAATTCTTTGCCAGACACAAACATAAAAATGCAAAGAAACAATGCTCAAATACATTTTATACTATTACATGAAATGCATAAATGGTAAATAAAACTAAGCAAGTCAGTTCTGAACAGGTGTGGTGCCAGTCTTGATCAAAAGTGAAATGAGTTGAGAAGTCACAGTAGTGAAGAGAGGATTTTAACAGGAGTTAATAAATTGACACAGCTGGAAAACCTGAAATATTTGTTATATTTTGATTGGTGAATGGATTGTATTTGGAAGAGCAGATGACTGTTTGGGAGTTTCTGAAAAGAATAGAGCAGTAAAAGAGTCAGTAAAAGAGGTAAAGTTTTGGCTACAGCCAGATCACTGTTGGAGGACAGCCACATGGAGCTCACATGGAGTTCGTGAAACATCCATTGAGGGGTCACCAAAGAACATGGGTTTAGGCTGGAGCTTGATGTTGGATTATTGTTGCTGGAGCTAAGACACCTGAATTATATTTTGGTCTAATGTGAAAATATTATCTCAGTTGAAACCAAGGTTCATGGCAGGAAAGTTCCTGCAAAGTTCAATGTTACCCTGGAAGTAAGTAATGCACGAAATCTGGGTGTAGAAGTCCAAAAGTACCCTGAAGTGTGGAAACCGGCCCATATTATAGAAATGTCAGAACAGCATTTAGAAATGTTGAAAGGGTTGGTCAGTGGTCTTCATTCCAAACATGCCAATACAAATAATTCACAAACAAAATTCCCAATTTTGTAGTCTTGTTTATTTATATAAATACATAGCAATGTGTTTTTCTGCTGTTATAATTTGTTAAGACATAAAATTCTCTATAAACAAAGATATTTAAAAACATTTTATTCATTCTGGCTGATGTCTGGAAACAAGATTTACAGCTGAAAGGAATAAGCTATGAGGATAGATTCACAGAAATCTTCATCAACAGATGTCTCGCTGATGACTTCAGACAGGCTGTATTTACTGCTCATAGAAATAGGTCTGAAGATGGTAGAATCTAAATCTCTGCCTAATGACGTCTGGCTGAGTGTTGGTTGATTAGCAAGACTGCATTCTGAAAGATCCCCAGAGGTGGATTCATCAAGATGTGTATCCAGGGAGGTCTGGCTGAGTGTTTCTTGATCTAGGCTGCATTCACTGGAAATGGAAACAGGCATGTTGCTGGATTCATCAAGTCTTCTCTTCAGTGAGGTCTCGCTGATTGATGCTTGATCTAGGCTGCAATCACTACAAATCTGCAGAGGCCTGAAAACACATCCATCAAGATCGCTATCTAATGAGGTTTGGCTGAGTGTTCCTTCGTCTAGGCTGCAATCACTACAAATTTGCAGAGGCCTGAAAACACATCCATCAAGATCGCTATCCAATGTGGTCTGGCTGAGTGTTCCTTCGTCTAGGCTGCAATCACTACAAATTGGCAGAGGCCTGAAAACACATCCATCAAGATCGCTATCTAATGAGGTCTGGCTGAGTGTTCCTTCCTCTAGGCTGCAATCACTGTAAATGGAAACAGGCATGTTCACAGATTCATCAAGTCTTCTCTTCAGTGAGGTCTGGCTGATGGTTCCTTGATCTAGGCTGCAGTCACTACAAATTGGTAGAGGCCTGAAAACACATCCATCAAGATCTCTATCCAGTGATGTCTCGCCGAGTGTTCCTTGATCTAGGCTGCATTCACTGCTGTAGGGAAAAAGTCTGCAAGCGGAATCAGAGAAATGTCTGCCAACTGAGGTGTGGCAGAGACTTGACTCACTGTAGACAGTAACAGACATTAAATAAGGTGGTGAGAGTGAAGATACAAGCTCCCTGCTGACTGAGGTTTGGCATAAACCTGCACTGGTGCTTGGAGGGAGACACATATCACTTGGGCCAGTAAACGTACTTGCACTGGTACCTGCTGGGTGGGACATACCACTTGGGCTGAGGAACATGCCTACACGGGTGCTACCGGGGAGGGACATATCACTTGGGTCTGCAAATGTACTGGTACCTGGTGGGTGGGACATACCACTTGGGCTGGGGAATACGCCTGCACTGGTGCTACTGGGGAAGGACATGTCACTTAGGTTGAGGAACGTGCCTGCACTTGAGCCACCTGGGAGGGACATATCACTTGGGTCGGGCAATATAGGTCTGCTCACTACAAAACCCAAAGAAGTATAATCATTAGTGTCAGTAGAGTAAGACTCAAATTTAGGATATTCTGAATAAAAGACACCAACAGTTGGACTGATAATACCATCATCCTGATAATACAGATCCTCGCTTGAGATAGAAGATGGGAATGGCATAGGTTGTTCGCACTGTTCAAGGAAGCTAGTGCGGAAGACTGAGGATCTAGGGGTTGGACATGGGCTTGTGGTGCGAGGACTGGAGGGGAGGACAGCATAAGTGTCAGGGCAGGTGGGGTCAACCAGATTCACCCAACTCTCATTGGGACGCAGCATCTTGTGCTTCTGAAGTATCAATTATGGATATATTTAAATTCCTTTCATAAAATAGAAGATATACTGGCATTGGTAGACTTGTTTATATGAATGCATTACATTGCGTCCTTATACTGGGACATTGCTAGTGACAAATGGCATTAGGCAACTTCATGATTTCAGCAACTTTTGATCAAACATATTCTTCTATATGTCTAATTTGAAAACCATCTGTTGGACAGAGTAAACAACAATCAGTCAGTATCCTGTAAATGAACCAATCTGAAATGAATGTAACAGCTAGTGTACTTGTATTTGACATGGGGAATGTTCATATTCAGGGTCGGAACTGAAAACACTAGACCACTAGCCCAGTGCCAGCACAGATTCCTGTGGACTATTACAATTTTCCACAATTTCCCCATTGTGTTAACCTTACAGGGGCATTTTATCTGGACTCGGGCTAGTAATGGTTTGGAGTTCTAACCCAGTCATAATGTATGTTGTTAAGATCAGAATACATGTACCTCTTCAGTTGATCTTTACACCAGATCAAAGTGAAACACAGGATATACTGTAGAATCTAGGTAATACTCCAAACTGGTCAGAAACCTGTCAACAATATATACATGAAGTTACTTTTCATAACATCTTCATTTTATATCAGTATTAATAGTAGGGTTTAATTAATAAAGAGGGATGATTTTTTCTAGTCTGCAATAAATAGGTTAAGGGGTTGCTATCTACCTAATGTTAACAGTGGTAGGCCACAAAGATATGCCTTGAGTCCAGAAGAGAGCATAACCTTATCTTGAACACTTGTGATATATATTCAATACATTCTTTGGCTGTTTGTAATATATAATACCAATATAATAACATATAGAGGATCACAATAAAATCAATGAACCCAATATTTCCAGTCTTCTGTCTACAATTATTCCCAGAAATCATTTAGTGTAGTTTCGTGTTATGGTATGGAATTATTAGTTGAGATTAGCAGAGCAAATTTGCAGAAATTATTCCTGCCTGATCTTACTTTCAGTTATTAATGTTTGGTGAGACTGTCTCAGACATCATTCTCAATTCCTTAAAACACACAAATATATAGGGGCTGGGAAATATCGTAATGTGGTTTACAGTCTGCACCAAAATATTTGCCTGTTTGTCCGAAAATGTCACTTAAAATTTCTATGGATTTCCAGTAGACGTTTTCACTAGCAGAAATCACGGCCGTTTTAGCCTTCACGCCACCATTTTCAGTAGATCGTTGTGTTAATGTATAGATCTACCTTGCTTAGCAAAGCTTACGGGTACAATACAGAGAGTTATTTGATTCGTCTTGAGCTACGAATGTTGGATAGCTTTTGTCGTATTAGAGTTGGGACGTTCATAACATGATCAAATTTAGGTCAGTTTGGGGCGTCAAAACCGACTTGGTGGCTCCAATATGAACTGAAATACTTATATTTTTGTGGAACAATCGGGAGCGTTAAAGAAACACTAATCTAAAGAGTAAAACAATTCTCAATAGGCCTCAGATTGTAAGGTTTTTGCTGGTTGTCAAGGATTCAGCACTGATCTAAGGAGAATAGACTTCAATATAGGCCTCAAATTGTTAAATATTTGCTGGTTGTCAAGGGTGGCCCATTTTGTTTACTGTGCCAAGAAAGACAAATCTGAAAGCATTTCGGGGGAAAACAAACTGTTTTCATACAAAATACCATCTACAAACCTGTCTGCAGTAGCAAGAAGGCACTTGAACTCAAAATGGTCGATGAAATCTGTTGAAAAAACAACTTTGATAGCAACGATACGCTTCTGTGAACGAAGAATCGTAAGAGCCGGGTGTTGAACTCAGCAACTGTTGCCCTAGCAACACCGGAAATAGATTTTAAGTGAACGATTTTTAGTATTTACAATATGGAAATGTGATTTTACCTTCCCTCAGTATATTATAAAATCGCCACAATAAAACTAAAACCGTACACTGAAAATAAAATATATTTGCCCGATCCCGACGCTGCGTCAACTTTATGACATGTAGAGACGGAGCCTAGTTTAATGACCTCTTTGTTATTAAAAATTAATGGCGATCAGAAATACGTGGTCCGACATGAATGTTTCTAATTAATTATCAAAAAGAAAAAATAAGAAGAAATAAATATTATGAAAGACATGTGATGTAATTATATATACCACAAATTATTTGTTCTGGGGATGTGCCAATACAACTACAAAGAATGTAAACATGGACATTCTTCTGATCATAATCATTCTGATATTTTCGTTATTTTATGTTATGTGGGACAACCACGAATAGTTTGAGTGAATTTAGAAAATAATTGAGACGGCCACATGAAGTTCAAGGACTTAAGACACACGTGTTAATGTATTTGTCTACCGCTTAGAATTCGTATGTATTGACCAAAATGATTACGACTTGACCTCAAAGTTAATGACTTGATCAATTCTATTATTCCGGACAGGCTAATGCTTCCGGTGGATTAACGAAAAGACGTACCCGTTTAAACCCTTGAATTCATTTGGATTGATTATCACCCAAATTTGGGACAATTTTTACTGAAATTAGTCTCGATTTTCTTTACAGTATCTGGTCTGGGGACAATATTCAAAGATGGAATGTTTTCTATAACAGAAACTTTAACAGGGAACAGTAAACTGCGTTATACAACTGACCTGGTGTGAAGACCTGAATTAGAAGCTGAAAGGACAAATTTCTCTTCCCTTTTTTTCAGAAAAAATAATGATAATATATATATACATACATAATTTATCTGAATACGACGCACCAGCGCATGGGTGTAAGTCATGGAACTCTGCAGCTCAGGTTACAAAATACAATACAACTAAGCATTACCTGATGTACATGATGTATATACTTCAACTCTAATATAACATGAAGTACAAACATTGTGAAATGTCTAACAATTTCAGCGTTATCAACAGCAATTAGTCTTTTGTTTCTGTTGAGTGTGATGTACACAGTATTTCTTGTGAAGAAAAAGAAAAAAATTGACCCAAATATGCATAAGATTCACAACTATTTAAATAATACTCATTTTCAACACATCCATAGTAAAATACTGTAAAAAATGTTTCTTAATTATAATGATCTGTTTCTATGTTTCATGTATGGGAAAACATCGAAACTGGAATAACGCTCGACGAATCCTTTTCATCATACCTTATGTCCAGTTCAAAGGGGAAAATATTCATACAGTGACGATGTTTTATTACCACATGTTGATGTGACATGCCTGTTTTGTTCATAAACACATTTTGTTACATAATCGTGACGCAATATGATATGATATTAAAGTAAGGCCAGAAATGCTTGGAAAATGCTTTTTGGCTTCAATATCAATATGATGAATTTGACACAAGATAAAAGCACATATATGATACTTGTACGAATCTACCTCGTTGGATATTAAAGCTCAGATGAAAAAAATGCACTTGAGGGGTGACTTCACAAGAGGAAATATTGACGTTTTAACAACAATCGTAAATATTCTAAGTATAAACTGTAGTTTTGAAATACAGACTATAATTATTCATATAGCCTCAACTAATTGAATTACATAAATGATTGTATAAAGTTGTGTTTTTTTTAACATCTATATGTGAAAAAGATGGAACTCTTGTAGTAGTCTTAATTCAAATCGCATAGATAATTTTGTTCACCCATAGAAGTTTCACTTCGTGTATGAGCATTGAACTGACAACATGCAACTTAATAATTAATAAGAACAATTAATTCCAAATTTATACCAGTATTTCATACTGGAGAAACAAAGGGAGAAACCTCTCGTCAGCTATGACAGGTTTTACTATAGAATGTGTAAAGCCCTTCATTTGACATATGGTCAGGTTTACAAAGTTGTAAACAAATCAGTTACCTCAGGGGTCGTGTCAAAATCAAAACCAGATAGGAAACACAAACTGGATAGCTTTGATAAGGGTGTCATACGCCGTGCAGTTTATAAACTGTATGAACGCAAAATCCCACCGACGTGTGCTAAGATACAAGATAAGATCAAAGATACAATAAATGTCTCGAAAACAGCACTTATTGTAGCTCTGGTAGAAATGGGGTTCAGGTACACCAAAAGGGGAGATAACAGAGCTGTGTTTAGAGAAATGTACTCAATCCTGTCCAGGCGATCAGCTTATCTCAGAACAGTTGAAGAATACCGCAATTTGGGGGTTTCAAATTATATACCTTGATGAAACCTGGTGTAATAAAAATCACTCAACCGATCGGATGTGGCTTCCTTCAGATTGTTCTAATTGTCACCATCAGGCAAAGGTAGACGCCTGATCATCTTGCATGCTGGTACCCGTAGCAAGGGACTGATTGGGGGTTGTGACTTTGTTTTAGAGGCCAAGAAATCTGATGGTGATTACCATAGCGGAATGAATGGGCAGGTATTTTTGGATTTGTTCGAACATCAGCTTTTACCGCAGCTGGACGAACCAAGCGTTATCATTTTGGATAACGCCAGTTACCATAACCTGCGTGTCCCTGGTACCATCACACCCACCATGAGCAATCTCAAGGCTCAGTTGCAGGATTTTCTCATTTCCTGTAACGTGCCTTACAGGCAATCAGAAACAAAGCCCCAGCTCATGGAATAAATCCGGCAGCACAAAAAGCCAATCCAGTACATCACTCACGAACTAGCTGCAAAACAAGGCCACATACAGTTCTGCGTACACCAGTGCGGCACTGTGAGCTCAATCCCATCAAGCTGATATGGGGTAACTGTAAGAATTTTATTGCTCGCAAAATTCCACATTCACGCTTTCAGACGTGAAAGAGTTTGTACTTCTTTTTGCGAGAATTACCCCAGAAGTGTGGCAAACGGTTGAAGACAGTGTTGTCAAAATCGAGGACGAATACCGTCTGCGGGACGGCGTTACCGTCAGCCGAGTTGCCCCTGTTGTAATTCCGCTCGAGTCCTCGACCAGCAGTGATACTTGATATTTTGAGACGGTCTCTGACATGTACTGCCCGTGCGTTACATGACGGTCACCCTGTCTGCCTGCCAGGTGGGTCACAGTATAGTTTGTTTCTTTGAAGTGTTTCTACCATGGAATTTTTTCTAAGTTTTTCGATATTTTACGAGTAATCATTATGATTAGGGAACGGTACATCGTGATTACTCATATGCCATATTATAGGTCGCCAGTTGCTTTGACATCGATAGCGATGAAGTGTTTAGCACGGGTTATCAAAATATTGTTACTTGATAATGTAAGTCCTTTGCTAGATCCTCTAGCATGAAACGTAGGACGCAACATTAACCTTCTTGCAAAAATATTTACTCTCATCTGGAGACTTGTAACAATTATGTAAAGATTTTAAAAATATTTTTCTTCCGCCTTCAGTACCATCCAACCACACCTTTGATGAGTAAACTGTCAATAGCAACATTATCAAATGGGTTAACTCTTTCCATACGACGAAAAATTTTCACAGCTGCATATATATCTTAAGGACGTGATATTACGTCCTGTCATCCACAACCCTTGCATACGAGCAGATTCTTTTTTCAGCTGTAGCCTCTGAATTCGATGGACGAGATATTACGTCGATTTTTTACATTGTTTCCATACGAGGGACGTGGATAACTCGTCTACTTATAAACATATTTCACAGTTTTCTAGCCGTGTATCCTCGTTCTTGAGTATAGACCCTACCCTAGTAGTACTAGGGTAGGGTCTATATACCTATATGTCTTTCTAACGCTGTTTCTAAGCGTGACAAGCAGTACTAGGGTAGGGTCTATATACCTATATGTCTTTCTAACGCTGTTTCTAAGCGTGACAAGCCCCTGTGGGTGTGAATACATTGAATGCACTGAATTTGCTTATTAATGTCTATGTGTTGAAGATGAGGCATTTTTAAAATGGCGCGAGGATGTCGGTAACTTAAAGTCTGGATGTCGGTAACGTGCAATGAATGATGCTGGTAACACATACTGTCCTGCTTTAGTCGGTAAACAGAAATTGTCGGTAAACAAAAATTGTCGGTAAATAGACATACACAGGTGATACTAATATCAGTTCTTATGTTTTACATCCTCTTATAAGTGATAAAGCAGAAGTTGAAAGAGTGAACCATTACACATATCTCGCGATCGGTGTTATTTTTAATTAGATTCAAAACTTTCGTTTTCAAAACACATCGATCACATTTTCAAAAAAAAGGCCAACAGCGACTTGATTTTCTTCGCCGCTTAAGAAACCTTTCTATTGACAAAACCATAATGACCGTTTTTTGTCAAACCTTTATTCAAAGTGTGGTAACCTAAACTATTTATGTTGGTATGGGGTACGTCTGTTTGCTCACAACAGAAACAAACTTTTCAAAATTGTTAATACTGCCAGCAAAATTACTGGAGAGTCTTTCGAGTATATTCTCTTTATCTATGAGCGCCAGATTGTCAAACAGGCAACTAGAATTAGAATTGATAGTTCACATATTTTGTGTCACCATTTGGAAGCCGCTTTCGATTACCTTCGCTTAAAACAAACAGAGCTCGACAGTCCTTCATACCATCCAGTATTCGTGTTATTAATGCATCAAGTGTTTTTTGAATAGTCGTCAGTCATGGGACAACTACTAACTCAGCCTCTCTACCTATGTGGTTAATTGTATGGAATCATCAACATTCATTTTGCGCATGTAATCGTGTATATTTTTTGTGAATTTTGTACATATATTCATTTTGAGGCCGTTTTTGATGCCAAAAAAAATTTCCTCCGGGATGATAGAGTTATATATATATCAAATGTTCTCTCTTCTGCAGGGGCGGTGGGGTAGCGTAGTGGTTAAAGCGTTGGCTCGTCACGCCGAAGACCCGGGTTCGAATCCCCACATGAGTACAATAATTGAAGCCCATTTCTGGTGTCCCCCGCCGTGATATTGCTGGAATATTGCTAAAAGCGGCGTAAAACCAAACTCAGTCAGTCAGTCCAAAGACGTATATACGTGTATATACGTCTTTGGTCAGTCAGTCTCACTTTTGCATAGGTTAGGCAATGGTCTAAGGGAGAAAACTCAGGATTTTTTGTTATGCGCACCCTTGGGCGAAGGGGAATAACTCCTGATTTTCCAACATGGCGTCTCTGCAGCTATGTGCTCACTTTCATTAGCAAAATGTTAAGATTTCCCCTATTCTTCATCCCATTCGACACGCTGGCGACGAAGATGAGCGGTATTCCAACTCCATCTTCATATCTGCCCACTCCAGGCAAGCCACGTATCCCATGGAAACAGTAAATAACGTTTTTGACATATACGTGGTGGCAAATATTCTCTTCAGTAGCTAGGATACATACAGTAGCGTTGACTAACATGAACTACAGACAAAAAGGCCAAGTTCGTGGGTCTAATTTTCGACTCCCATTTAACTTTTCTACCGCATATTAAATCCCTTAAAGATACATGCCTGACGACACTCGATTTATTAAAAGTCGTTTCCAATTCTAAGTGAGGAGGGGATCAATCTACCCTCCTGCATCTATATAGATCACTGGTCCGTTCGAAGCTTGATTATGGCTCCATTGTATATGGTGGAGCCTGCAAAAGCAACTTAAAACTTCTTGATTCTGTCCACCACCAAGGCCTAAGACTTTGTCTTGGGTCTTTTCGAACTTCTCCTGTTGACAGTCTCTACGTTGAGGCAGATGAACCATCTCTTGCACAACGCCGTATATAACTCTTTACAGTATATTACTAAACTGTACTCTAACAAATCTAACCCTGCATATAACTGTGTCTTTAATCCCCTCTATGAGGATTTATACAACAAAAAGCTTCTCTTGTTCCGCCTCTTGGGCACAGAATTAAACCATTCATTTCTGCTGCCGGCATGGAGCTGGAAAATATAGCTCCTTCCCGTCTTCTTTCTTCTCCTCATTGGCAATTGGTTAGGCCCCAAGTTGACCTAAAATTAACCACATTTAAAAAATCAGAAACAAATGAATTACAGTATAAACAAGAATTTATTCAATTAAGAAATAAATATAATACATATAAATCCTTATTTACAGATGGATCCAAGGATGGTGTCGCTGTAGCTTGTGCCACTGTCATTGGGTCCAGAACAATATCTTCTCGCATGCCTGATAACAGTTCTATTTTCACAGCGGAAGCTAATGCCATATTGACAGCCTTAAAATATATTAATACACACCCTAAATATAAACAATATATAATCTTTTCTGACTCCTTTTCTTGCCTTCAGGCGATTAAAAATCTTTCTTGTAAACATCCACTTTTAATAGAAATTATTGAATGATCATGCTACTGGCCAATACATCGTCTTCTGTTGGTTACCCAGCCACGTTGGCATTTCCGGGAACACAATGGCCGATCTTGCTGCCAAGGCAGCATTCAACAGATCTGTGACACCACTTCTTATTCCATACTCTGATTATAAATCTAACATCAGATCTTATATCCGTGACCTGATGCAGAAGAAGTGGGACACTCAAGTAGGTATTAATAAATTTCATGCAATAAAACCTTATATTGGTTATACTTACTTGGGTTGTCAGTCCAGATTTGAAGAGGTCATCACACGACGATGTCGTTTTGGCCACACAAGATATACTCATGAATACCTATTGAAAGGTGAGGATCCTCCGTTTTGCATCCCTTGTGATGAACGAATCACGGTCAAGCATGTCTTGTTTGACTGTGTTGAGTACTCCATCACAAGGGATAACAATTTCAAATCACGAACCATGAAGAATGTTTTTAACAATATCAGTTCTGATTTAATTGCATTTTTAAAAGAATTAGATTTGTAAATGATTTGTAAATATAGTATGACAAGAAATTATTGAGAATTTTAGGAATATGTTTAATTGGATTTCTAGTATAAACAACCTTGACCAGCTATCAAGTGCTTGGTTTCATTCAAGAGAGACAACTCCGTTAATCCCGGAAGTTGTGAAGTGTTATCCCCCTTTGTTTACTTGCTAGCAGACGACATTTTCAGTGATCCTCAGTATGGATGATTTAGAGAAGAGGAAGTTGATTTTAGAGTATTATAACAGGGACATCAGATCAGCTAAAGTGATTTCAAGTAGAACAGGCATCCCTTTGTCCACTGTTTATCGTGTTTTGAAAAATATTGCAAATGGATATGGCATTGAGCACCAGGGAGGCGCAGGTAGGCCCAGAAAATTGACTGTCGGTGACAGGAGGCGGCTTGGTATTCTTGTTTCTAAAATCAAAAGAAGGAGTTTAGAAAACAAGGCTGGATATGATTGATAGAGGAACTGTCTGTAAGGAGACAATTAGAACTGGGCTGCATGCAATGGGTTGGCAGAAAAGTTGAGGAATTCCATCACCGATCATGAAACCTGAACAAAAGGAGCGAAGGTTGAACTGGTGCTTACAGCATAGACATTTTAACTCGGACAATGTGATTTTCTCAGATGAAAGTTCTGTGTGGCTGTTTCCTAATACAATGAAATTCTGGACCAAACAAACTGAAAAACCTTTGTATCAGTGCCCAAAGTACAGTCCGAAACTTAACGTGTGGGGTGGCATATCTGTGTTAGGGGCAACGCCCCTCTGTGTATTTGAAGGGAATATGAACAGTGAGCGGTACACAGATATTCTCGAGGGGCATTTACTTCCATCTTCTCACGTGTTCTATGGAAATGTTTGGATTTTCCAGCAGGACGACCCAAAACATCGTTCAAAGCATTCACAGGCCTGGTTTCGGACCCAAAATATGACATTATTAGATTGGCAAAACTATAGCCCTCACCTAAATCCCATAGAAAATGTTTGGGGACTTATGAAGGAAAGTGACAAATATTGCTGAAATGAAAGAAGAGGTGGTCCGATATTGGGACTACATGGACCACGACTTTCTAACTTCTTTGATCAGTAGTATGCCCCCCGGCATTGAAGCCTGCATTGCTGCCCATGGTAACTTGACAAAATACTAACTGTTCACCTGTCTTTGAATCTGGAGTTATGTTCTGCTAATATTCACATTTTATACGTGAGTAATGAGTGAAAAAAATAAAACAAATCACAATCTTTAAATTCTCAATAATTTCTGGTTGTACTGTAGATACATATTTTAATATTGGTAGTTTAGATTAGTAACTGAGATTGTTAGTGGCTGTACCCTCAAGGGGTGGGGGTGGGGTGGGGGTGTTGGTTGAAGTAGCGTAAAATTATTGTCCTCCTGAGAGGGTACGTAAGTCCCGAAACATTCAAAGGAAATTTAAATTTGCCAGGTGTTTTAAATGTAGTAATTTTGTCATTTTAATTTAGGCTAAATTTGACTTCACACGCCAGCGGCTGCAGGGATGGTATATATATCCAGCTAGGGTCCATGCAGGTAGCAAAAGTACTGTAAGTCCCCATGGTCCCTGGTATGGTGATCTACCTTCAGTTGTTGGCGATCTATAGCCAGTTTTTATATTGTATTGTCCAAATGGTGCTATTAGTTTTAGATTTCCACACTAGTTTAAGTTGTAATTGTGATATTCTAGTTGTTTTACTGTCCTTTGCAGACAGGTTTTTATAATATACACATATTACATTTCAATGTCAAATATGTTCTTGTCGCCATATGGCTGAAATATTGCTGATGTGACATTAAATATTAACCCACTCACTCACTCATGAACTATAGAAGTCAACCAAAATGTCCTTTATTTCATTTCAAATGAGACACTGATATCTACTCTATTTCTTTAAGCAAGACTTCTTTCTACAGATGATTTTAGATAGTAAATGGGATTTTTTTTTCTAAACTAAAAAAGAGATTAAACACAGTGGACACTTCACAAGAACTGCAAGATCATCTACAGCACACTGCAGGCATCTATGCAAATCTGTATTCAGTCACTCTAACATTTTCTGGTACTTAATGCCATTGTGTAATGTAGGTTGTAAATGTTTTTCAACTTCAAGCATATTTCACAATCAAGACAGAATTTGAAGGAAGGATAAAATCGTAAATTATGCAAATCTTGTGAAAAATTATCCTTCATCACTTGTTTGAATACATTGAAGAATAATGTTGCATCTGCCGCCTCTTGTGACATCCATACTAATCCAGCTATACCATATAAAAAGAGTGACATCCATACTAATCCAGCTATACCATATAAAAAGAGTGACATCCATACTAATCCAGCTATACCATATAAAAAGAGTGACATCCATACTAATCCAGCTATACCATATAAAAAGAGTGACATCCATACTAATCCAGCTATACCATATAAAAAGAGTGACATCCATACTAATCCAGCTATACCATATAAAAAGAGTGACATCCATACTAATCCAGCTATACCATATAAAAAGAGTAATTCATTAACATTTGTTGCCAAAGTAGGGTTGTGGCTTCAACATTACATGACACTGATGTGAATATCTTGTTAATGTTAGCTGCAGTTATGTTATGTTTAGTTCTAAATGCACCTTTTAAACAGATAACATAAGAGGGTGTTCAGCACATTCACAATATGTGCCACCATTCAATAGTTTTTAAATATTTAACTAACATTCATACAACTATTTATCAACTACTTCAAGTGATATGTTGATGTTTGATAATGATTTATGATCCTCGAATTCTTTTTCAGGTTGTGTTCCAATGTAATATGCATGGATGACCGATTAGTTTCAGGTTCAAACCAAGAATTCATTATGAAGTCTGTTATTGATGATGTTCAAATTATATCAGTTCATTTTTGTGCGTTTCCTATAATAGACACAAAATGATAGATTGAGTCTGTTTTGGTTCTCTAACTAAGAGGTTCCTAAATAATACAATGACCCTGTCGTCTGATCATGATGTATATTGAGATACATCATAAAATTGAAGTAGGAGATAAGTGGTGTTTGAGTAATTTGAATTTTAGTTGCTTGAATTAGTCTCCCTTTATGGGTGGGCTGGTTATGTTGCAGGTAGAATCCTGTGAGTACAGAACATTTGCTCAGTTACTGGTACAACAATGTGACATTCCTTTCTTTGAGTATAGATATGGTATCATGTTGTAATTAAGCCATCTTCAAACAGATATATTCCGTATATTATGAGTTGAATCCCTTTACCAGGACTTCACATGTACCCCTGTCTTGATTCAGGGCTTCAATGCTAGTGAGGAACTGGCCACGCTGGCAACTACCCCAACATCCGGTTGTTCACCGTCGCTGATGTCCCAGCTTCCTTCCCCATCCCTGATCTCAATGGTATCTTGGAGCAGTGGACCATCGCTGGCAAAAGTTGGTACAGATGACCATTATTGTCCTCTATTTAACATGTTGTGTTATAAATGTGTTCAAGAAACCTGTCTGTTCTCCTCCTGTGTTGCCCTGAGTATGTTTCGAGGTTTGCCAGCGCCATGCCAGTGCTTCCCAAGGGTTTCACCAACATGACCCACATCTAAGAACAACATCACTTTGAACTTTTCTCCCACATCGAGATGTCACAATGTGATATAATTGGAATACTCTTCAAATTGACATTTTACCAAATTCACTAAGTCTTCCAAACTGCACTTTGGTGGCAGTTCACAGTATTAAATGCGAAAATACCAACTGTCCATGTATATGGAAATAAGAGTTTTTATTTAGGAACTGGGAGGTAGGTACTTTTTATGTGAGTGTTTAAACAATTGTTACCTCATGTTCACATTTTTCATTTGCCCCATGAACTGTCTTCCTTTAGCTCACCTGACTGAAAGCCTTGGCAGGTGTCTGCCACCTATGAAATGTCTTGATAAATGAAGCTGATAGTTTACCAATGGTGACACCTCAATTTGTTGAAGAGGTTCACATCTAATTTCAAGATGGTTGAAAACTCATAAAGGCCATTACTCAGACACATTTGTTCAAAATGTAATTGAATTTGGTGTACATGTACTTAGCAGTGAGGTTCCAAATAAATGTTGTTTTTTTGTTTGTTATAATTTAAAATCTTAGTGCTCAGACCTTTGCACTTTGCCCATACTCATAGATTCTGGGGCTGTTACAATTCACTCATGACAAATGTGACATTGTTTGCTATTTCACCTTAAATAGCAAGACTGAGAAACTTGTTGTTTCATATCCAGGTGAGCTTTATTGCATTATTTTTAGAAACATATTGCTAAATTATTGTGGCAGAAATAACATTATTTTCATATGACAGTATTTATGGAGTTTAGTTCAGTGTTGTAATGTATATGCCACACAATATATCTTGTCCTTCTATTTGAGAATAGCATCAGTCAGTGGAAGGCCTTGGAAGTACTTCTCTACTGTTTGGTAAAACCCTGTACAAGAAGCTGGGATAATCCATTGGCCTAATGGACATGAGCTGGCAAGTGACACTGGTGGAGGCTTGGTCATCTACAGATAGTTTGGTCATGCGTGGACTGGAGAAACAAACATATAAGTAAGTCTTATTGATATTTTCCTTCTCGGTCACTCCCGCTTCAGGAAAAACATTCATATGTGTAGTGTTGCATCCATAATATGATGCCGGGTACACTTGTCATCGGTTTGAAGCCGACATTTTTATGTCTCGATTATGATTCTTCGTTGAGCACCTCTGTTTATTAAATTTCATCAGATATGTATTTGCCAGCACCACCTCCAGTTGGTTTATATCAGTGTCTCGATTTTGATTCTTGGTTCAGCACTTCTGTCTGTTGTTACGAATTTGGTTTGGAACCCTACTTCTTGCATGGTATGGTTGGTGAAAACTGTTGGATTTCCTGAACTACAGCGCCATGATAGCTTGAACAGAAGAGTTGCTGGGAAGAATCCTCACGGAAAGAACTTCTCTAATCTTATGTGGATTGTTGGCTTGGGGTGGATCAACCTGGCTGTCCAGCAGTCTTGCATGCAATCATAGAGATATGGTATTATGACTAACTTTTGATATAGACATCTGTGAAAGCGGAATAGAATGTCGTTTCTGGTTTTCATGGAGATTCTTGGAAAAGCAGGAAAAATATCATGAGGACACAAAGAAATGTCTTCACCGTCAGCATCTACAGTACAACCAAAGACAAAGGTGAAAAGGAGAAAGTTCTATCAGGCTGTCGTAAGCATTATTTTTAGTCTTGAAAATCCATCACAGCTCCTGATGAATGGATCCCTATGCACCATGCTCAAAGTGAACCCTTGGGATGCCAACAGCATGGAGTTGACTGACAGGCAGCCTTCCCAAAGTCAATAAGAAGATTGTCTTCTTGGTACAGTTTTTAGAAAAATGAAGCTTTGAAAGAGCTTCTATTCATTAATTTCATATAAACCTCAGGTTGGGGGTTGGTGAGTTAAGGCCTTTGCAGCTTTGAAAAATAACCCTTGGTGCTTAGGACTCCTCTAAGAAGGACCTAGAATGAAGATGTAACCAGCTTGGTAGCAAGTGAAGCAGTTGACTGCAGGCCGATGAGGAGGTTCTGCCAGTCTGGCAATTTGAGTGTCTGCCAGACTTCTGAGTTCCACAAGCCAAAGTCAGAGTTAACTTGTTGTGGCTCTAATTTTCTGCAATATCTTGGAAAACAGCACAGAGGGTTTTTGAGAGCTGTACACTCCTAACACTTCAGAAGTTATGCTGAGTATGTTGACCTGGATGTTCACGGATTTACAATAATGATCAGCCTGGTACAGTCTTCAGGCCTTACAGAGTGTGTGTTATCACACTTCCATGTGGATAACACTTCAACCTCATGATCAGCCTGGTACAGTCTTCAGGCCTTACAGAGTGTGTGTTATCACACTTCCATGTGGATAACACTTCAAACTCATGATCAGCCTGGTACAGTCTTCAGGCCTTACAGAGTGTGTGTTATCACACTTCCATGTGGATAACACTTCAACCTCATGATCAGCCTGGTACAGTCTTCAGGCCTTACAGAGTGTGTGTTATCACACTTCCATGTGGATAACACTTCAACCTCATGATCAGCCTGGTACAGTCTTCAGGCCTTACAGAGTGTGTGTTATCACACTTCCATGTGGATAACACTTCAAACTCATGCTCAGCCTGGTACAGTCTTCAGGCCTTACAGAGTGTGTGTTATCACACTTCCATGTGGATAACACTTCAACCTCATGATCAGCCTGGTACAGTCTTCAGGCCTTACAGAGTGTGTGTTATCACACTTCCATGTGGATAACACTTCAACCTCATGATCAGCCTGGTACAGTCTTCAGGCCTTACAGAGTGTGTGTGTTATCACACTTCCATGTGGATAACACTTCAAACTCATGCTCAGCCTGGTACAGTCTTCAGGCCTTACAGAGTGTGTGTTATCACACTTCCATGTGGATAACACTTCAAACTCATGCTCAGCCTGGTACA
This sequence comes from Haliotis rubra, assembly GCF_003918875.1. NCBI lineage: Eukaryota > Metazoa > Mollusca > Gastropoda > Lepetellida > Haliotidae > Haliotis > Haliotis rubra. Next base: position 889,380 of record NW_025766970.1, read on the forward strand.
GTCTTCAGGCCTTACTGAGTGAGTGTTATCACACTTCCATGTGGATAACACTTCAAACTCATGATCAGCCTGGTACAGTCTTCAGGCCTTACTGAGTGTGTGTGTTATCACACTTCCATGTGGATAACACTTCAACCTCATGATCAGCCTGGTACAGTCTTCAGGCCTTATCATGCAAGTATTATCACACTTCCATGTGGATAACACTTCAAACTCATGATCAGCCTGGTACAGTCTTTAGGCTTACTGAGGTGTGTGTTATCATACTTCCATGTGAATAACACTTCAAACTCATGATCAGCCTGGTACAGTCTTCAGGCTCTTACTGAGTGTGTGTTATCACACTTCCATGTGGATAACACTTCAAACTCATGATCAGCCTGGTACAGTCTTCAGGCCTTACTGAGTGTGTGTTATCATACTTCCATGTGGATAACACTTCAAACTCATGATCAGCCTGGTACAGTCTTCAGGCCTTACTGAGTGTGTGTTATCATACTTCCATGTGGATAACACTTCAAACTCATGATCAGCCTGGTACAGTCTTCAGGCCTTACTGAGTGTGTGTTATCATACTTCCATGTGGGATAACACTTCAAACTCATGATCAGCCTGGTACAGTCTTCAGGCCTTACTGAGTGTGTGTTATCATACTTCCATGTGGATAACACTTCAACCTCATGCTCAGCCTGGTACAGTCTTCAGGCCTCCATTGAGTGAGTGTTATCACACTTCCATGTGGATAACACTTCAATCCCTCATGATCAGCCTGGTACAGTCTTCAGGCCTTACTGAGTGTGTGTTATCACACTTCCATGTGGATAACACTTCAAAGTCATGATCAGCCTGGTACAGTCTTCAGGCCTTACTGAGTGTGTGTTATCACACTTCCATGGATAACACTTCAAACTCATGATCAGCCTGGTACAGTCTTCAGGCCTTACTGAGTGTGTGTCATCACACTTCCATGTGGATAACACTTCAAAGTCATGATCAGCCTGGTACAGTCTTCAGGCCTTACTGAGTGTGTGTCATCACACTTCCATGTGGATAACACTTCAACCTCATGCTCAGCCTGGTACAGTCTTCAGGCCTTACTGAGTGTGTGTCATCACACTTCCATGTGGATAACACTTCAAAGTCATGATCAGCCTGGTACAGTCTTCAGGCCTTACTGAGTGTGTGTTATCATACTTCCATGTGGATAACACTTCAACCTCATGATCAGCCTGGTACAGTCTTCAGGCCTTACTGAGTGTGTGTTATCATACTTCCATGTGAATAACACTTCAAACTCATGATCAGCCTGGTACAGTCTTCAGGCCTTACTGAGTGTGTGTTATCACACTTCCATGTGGATAACACTTCAAACTCATGATCAGCCTGGTACAGTCTTCAGGCCTTACTGAGTGTGTGTTATCATACTTCCATGTGGATAACACTTCAAACTCATGATCAGCCTGGTACAGTCTTCAGGCCTTACTGAGTGTGTGTTATCATACTTCCATGTGGATAACACTTCAAACTCATGATCAGCCTGGTACAGTCTTCAGGCCTTACTGAGTGTGTGTTATCACACTTCCATGTGGATAACACTTCAAACTCATGATCAGCCTGGTACAGTCTTCAGGCCTTACTGAGTGTGTGTTATCATACTTCCATGTGGATAACACTTCAACCTCATGCTCAGCCTGGTACAGTCTTCAGGCCTTACTGAGTGAGTGTTATCACACTTCCATGTGGATAACACTTCAACCTCATGATCAGCCTGGTACAGTCTTCAGGCCTTACTGAGTGTGTGTTATCACACTTCCATGTGGATAACACTTCAAAGTCATGATCAGCCTGGTACAGTCTTCAGGCCTTACTGAGTGTGTGTTATCACACTTCCATGTGGATAACACTTCAAACTCATGATCAGCCTGGTACAGTCTTCAGGCCTTACTGAGTGTGTGTCATCACACTTCCATGTGGATAACACTTCAAAGTCATGATCAGCCTGGTACAGTCTTCAGGCCTTACTGAGTGTGTGTCATCACACTTCCATGTGGATAACACTTCAAACTCATGATCAGCCTGGTACAGTCTTCAGGCCTTACTGAGTGTGTGTTATCACACTTCCATGTGGATAACACTTCAACCTCATGCTCAGCCTGGTACAGTCTTCAGGCCTTACTGAGTGTGTGTTATCACACTTCCATGTGGATAACACTTCAAACTCATGATCAGCCTGGTACAGTCTTCAGGCCTTACTGAGTGTGTGTTATCATACTTCCATGTGGATAACACTTCAAACTCATGATCAGCCTGGTACAGTCTTCAGGCCTTACTGAGTGTGTGTCACCTTACCTCCATCAATGTGTATCACACCTGAAACAATCGATCTGTCGTGTATCCACAACAAAACATCTTACAGCAGTCCTACCTATTTTCAGCATGAAATGGTTCTGCGACTTTGAAATTTGATGAACTGCTGAATGAGAATCGACAAATTATTATGACAATGGTGATTTTGTACTTCGCCTCTAGCCAACTGAATGACATGATAAGGTTGTTAGGTTCTCAGTGTGCTGTTAGTGTGTCATCATTCTCTGATAGATCATTTCACAGGTTTCTGTCATCTGGACACTGTACTTTTAATTCACTGCTAATGGAAATTATAACCAGTTGTGTTATTGGCTAATTATATCTAATTATTCTGCCTGATTCTCTGTCCAGAGACAAACTTGTGTATAGCCCAGTGGTGTTAGTCATGCCAGTCTCCGCCTACCATAGGTTCAAATTTCACTTTTGTTACTGTTCAACTATAACAGGTCATGCATTTGAATTGAAGGAAACCTCAACAATAGTCTCAGACTTAGAGCAGACACATTGCGGCATGACTGAAACACTGGTTAAAGCAGAGTTAAACTCAGGTCACTCTCTCACTCGCTCACTGACTGACTATTGGAATAAACACAGAAGACAAATCGGTGCCTAAAATTAAATTTATTTTATAAGCTCATAAAAATGTTTTCAGAAACATAGATGCATTTTGAATGTTAATATTATAGAACAAAATGTCATTAATTTAAAGACAAAACAATTATTATCATTAAAATCTAAAATTGGCCTCCACCTCCCCATACAGCCACGCCTTCTCCACCAAAACATATCAATAGAAATAAGAACAGACAACATGCAGTCTAAACATTGTTGTGATACCATATACAGTGAAACCTGCCAACACCGGCACCTGTCTAATCCGGCACACTGTGAAAACCGGGATAAAATTTTGGTCCCGCCATTTTACAACGATATTATGATAATTAAAACATTGTCTAATCTGGCACCTGTCTATTCCGTATTCCGGCATGACTTTCCGGTCCCAACAAGCAATTTTAACTGTAATTAACACTGTCTAAACCGACATGGGTATGAGCAGTCCAATCAAGGACCAATAATCCAATACACTAATTAATCCTCTTGGCAGCTAGGTAATCAGGAAGTAGTGATTGCACGGTGAATCAAACGCTTAAAGCTGGCATGGGTATGAGCAGTCCAATCAAGGTCGCTTAATCCAATACACTCCTCTCGGGACGCTAGATTGAGAGACTGACAAGTGTAAATGGCAGCACTATTATGTTGGAAAATGATCGTCACTGTCTAATCCGGCACCCTGTCTAAACCGCCTTTCTATTTCGGTCCCATGGGGTGCCGGTTTAGACAGGTTTCACTGTAGATTACACATGTTCTGTTTACCTCTAGAAGGTCACTATGACATTAACACCAAGAGAGCGATTAGTGTAGAAAACATGACAGGCCATATCTGCAGACTTGAAAAACTTATTTCTTTTTTTATCAGTTACTTTCTAAATAAACGTGAAGGTGTGCAGTAAAACCAATTTAATGACATCATTAATTATTACTAACCAGAAAGAAGAATTTTACAAAAGTTGGCCTTCACCTCTGCTAAAAGCTACAAAAAATATCCGCCGAAATAAGGGTGTGTAGTTACTAGTTGTCTCCTAAGCCACTAGTTAAAAAGCAACCAACTGCTTCTGCAAAAGTTCATTACCGTATATTACCGTAGATAAGCCAACCCCATAAGTCGACCCCCTAACTTGACCCTTAAAATCAGTGTCAAAATGGTATGTTTCTTACACATGCTGACCCTTAACTCAGACCACAAGACATCTGGCAGTTACTGTCTTGGATGTAAAATGTAAGTATGTTTGGTGAGAATAGTATTTAATATAGATTATACTGACCATTATTCTATTCTGTGTTTATTTTCCTTTTTATATCCCAACGATCACTGTATGTATGTATCAACAACGAGACACCATTTTGTGAAATTGGTGCATATAGAAATATGAACCCATGAGAAGATGTACCCACAGTAAATAAAACTGAAGTCAATTTTGATTCAAAACATTATATTATTTTGTCTGTGTTGACAATAATGCATAATAATAATATAAATAAAAATAATACAGCTTCAGAAGAATTCCAGCCAACGAACCTGATCTTTATCTTTTTGATAAAGCCAATGAATTCATTTATTTCATTATATCAACTTTATGTCCCTTTTGACAGCAACGTGATTGGTAAGATTCAGGAAAAGCATTCTAAATAAGCGGACCTTGCCTTTGAAATGTCTCGCTTGCATCCCAAGTACACTGTCGTCAGACTCCCCATTGTTCTCAGTGCCCTTGATTTGGTACCTCCTGATCTCAAAGAGAGATCAGGAGAGTGCCCGGGTTCTCCACCGGGAGCACAGCCCTTCTGACACTCTGGGTAATGCAGAAGACTGCAGTGTTGGGGAGTCTACATATTCTCCAGAAAGTTCTTGGTGGGTTCGACTAGGCAGCGTTTCCTGGGAGAAGTCCCATTCTCTGTCTGGGCTGTGTGTAGAAGGGGCAAGGCCCTGAGCTGATGATGAGCCTTACCAGCCTGACTGCCAGGATCACCCGAACCTTAATCTGTAAAACATAATAACATGTACATTCCATGAAGATTCCATGTACATCTATACATGAGGGCAGAGCATGTTTGATTGTGGTCAAGCGATGTAATTTATAAGTCCTCAGCAGTAATCCCTTCAAATTCTGTGTCATGTCTTCGCCAGCCAGTGTTTGCCATGCCAATTAATTGGTCTCATCATCGTAGTAGTCCTGAAGATTCTCACAGGCAAGGACATCTTCTTCTACATTTCTTGATTCATATGTTATGAATTCCTCGAACAACTTCTTGTCCTGCGAGCCGTCCATTGTATTCGAACTGCCACACTTGAGAAATGAGTTCACGACCATGTCCGATGGGATTTCACCCCATGATTCTTTGACCCATCTTGCCACCTCATGAAGTGGAGCTCTCCTCATAGCGTCGATTTAGTGAAGGTGTGTCCGCCATCCACCATCCATTCTGACCACTTTTTCTGAACGTTCAATTTGAAAGGCTTGTTCAATGACACATGTAGTGGTTGTAGAAGCAATGTGCATCCACCTGGTATAACGGCCTGGTGCGTCTTCTTTTCCACCAAGTTTTTACACTGACAGGCACAAATGCCCTGAACATATCACATACAAGAAGCGACTTGCATCCTTGGATACCACCTGGTCTCACAGACCACACATCCTCAATCCATCTATATACTGATGTCTCACCTGTCCATCCCTTGGGATGTACTGACACAATAGTGAGTGAGTGAGTTTAGTTTTACGCCACACTCAGCAATATTCCAGCTATATGGCGGCGGTCTGTAAGTAATAGAGTCTGGACCAGACAATCCAGTGATCAACAGCATGAGCATCGATCTGCGCAACTGGGAACCAATGACATGTGTCAACCAAGTAAGGGACCCTGACCACCCGATCCCGTTAGTCACCTCTTACAACAAGCACGGGTTACTGAAGATCAGTTCTAACCGGCATCTTCACGGGTCACTGACACAATAACCCCTGTCGGAAATTTCTCCTTCGGTATTGTTTTCCATTTGAAAACAATCATGGAATTCAGTTTTGTCTCGTCTGCCATACATGCAAGCACTACGGCGAAATGTTGTTTTTCATTTCCCGTTGTTTTCATCGATATCATCTTAGCTCCCTTTACATCCACGGTCTATGAACCAGGCATATCAAATTTGCGATAGATCATAGCTGATTGCCTTTCGTTCCTTGATCACAAATGCGTGGAATAAATACACTTTAGTGTTCACTTGATCTGGAAGTTTCTGAGCAATATGTTCTCTCTGACCCTTAGGGCCAGATTTCTCCTGTCTATGAAACCTGAGCACCAAGTTGACGATGCCTTAAATGGTGAGGACAAGCTTAATTCTTCCTTCTTTGCCTTGTACACGGTCAGTGCTCGGTGACGAATCATATTCCTTGTGACAATTAAGCCAAGTTGTCTCTTTTCCAATATCCACTCAGCAAGGATGTCTTCAAGCTTAACAAACGGTTATCTACGGTAATATACGGTAGCAGATACTAATGGTCAACTGAGGCAACTACTGCTTACCAGCAAAGGCAGCATAGGTAGAAACTACCACTGCCTGGCCAAATGCTGTTGCAAGAGCATTAATTGTCTCAGTGGACACTACCTTGCTATAACTAGAGACCGCAACTACCATTGCAAATACCACCGCCTGGCTAAAATTGCAAATACTATTGCAAAAACATTGTGGCATGCTACCACTGAATGGCCAAAATTGCATCTACTGTTGCAATTTTTTGCAGCTACCACTGATGGGGACATGGTGCTTTTAGGCCAATATATATACATGGCAGTTGGTTGCATCTTGCCTCCATCCAGACTGGTGCCCTTCAGCAACAATTATGTGGCCATGTTCTGGCCATGTGGTTGGAGCCCAACATCTTGGATTGTGAGTGCGTCTTTCCAATTCAATCCACTTTGCACCAACAATAAAATCTTGGCTCCATCCACACTGGTGCCCTTCAGCAACAAGTTATGTGGCCATGTCCTGGCCATGTGGTTGGAGCCCACCATCTATGATTGTTTGTGCGTCCTTCCACTTCATTCCACTTTGCACCAACAATAACATGTTGTTACTGATTAGTGATTACAGAATCAGATCAGCCAAGCAGGAGTGCAAGTTAGGGAGACAGATGCACAAACCCTCACTTGTGGCTGGGCAGTGGTTATGCAATCCTTTGCCAGATGCAGAGAAACCGTTCCGCCAGTCTTGACCCTTGTCCAACAGTTCCTTGCCAACCCTCCCTTCAAGTCCCGTTGAATACAATAGGTTTCTTCAGTACTGAAGGAAGTAAAGCCAGTTTCAAAATCACCTTATTGTGATACTTAGCCAGTCAGCACATAATCAGTGCTTCAAACAAAGCAAGTCAGTTTGAGTCAATTCTCGAAAATATCTTTTTGTGTAGGTGGTAGGTTCCAGGTCCCCTGAATGTGGCTGACAACTAAATACAAGCCAATATAGACAAGATCATCAGGCATGGTTTGGTCTAATGGCTTGTCACATCTCATGACATAGATAGTCACACTGAAAGATTATCACGTCTCATGACAGAGATCATCACACTGAGAGATTGTCACATCTCATGACAGAGATCATCACACTGAGAGATTGTCACATCTCATGACAGAGATCATCACACTGAAAGATTGTCACATCTCATGACAGAGATCATTACACTGAGAGATTGTCACATCTCATGACAGATATCATTCACACTGAAAGATTGTCACATCTCATGACAGAGATCATCACACTGAGAGATTGTCACATCTCATGACAGAGGTCATCACACTGAGAGATTGTCACATCTCATGACAGATATCATTCACACTGAAAGATTGTCACATCTCATGACAGAGATCATCACACTGAGAGATTGTCACATCTCATGACAGAGATCATCACACTGAGAGATTGTCACATCTCATGACAGAGATCATTACACTGAGAGATTGTCACATCTCATGACAGAGATCATTCACACTGAAAGATTGTCACATCTCATGACAGAGATCATTACACTGAGAGATTGTCACATCTCATGACAGAGATCATCACACTGAGAGATTGTCACATCTCATGACAGAGATCATTACACTGAGAGATTGTCACATCTCATGACAGAGATCATCACACTGAGAGATTGTCACATCTCATGACAGAGATCATCACACTGAGAGATTGTCACATATCATGACGGAGGTCATCACACTGAGAGATTGTCACATCTCATGACAGATATAATTCACACTGAAAGATTGTCACATCTTATGACAGAGATCATCACACTGAGAGATTGTCACATCTCATGACAGAGGTCATCACACTGAGATTGTCACATCTCATGACAGAGATCATTACACTGAGAGATTGTCACATCTCATGACAGAGATCATTCACACTGAAAGATTGTCACATCTCATGACAGAGATCATTCACACTGAGAGATTGTCACATCTCATGACAGAGATCATCACACTGAGAGATTGTCACATCTCATGACAGAGATCATTACACTGAGAGATTGTCACATCTCATGACAGAGATCATTCACACTGAAAGATTGTCACATCTCATGACAGATTGATCATCATCACACTGAGATTGTCACATCTCATGACAGAGATCATCACACTGAGAGATTGTCACATCTCATGACAGAGATCATTACACTGAGAGATTGTCACATCTCATGACAGAGATCATTACACTGAGAGATTGTCACATCTCATGACAGAGATCATTACACTGAGAGATTGTCACATCTCATGACAGAGATCATTACACTGAGAGATTGTCACATCTCATGACAGATATCATTCACACTGAAAGATTGTCACATAAGTTTGACAAGATGGACCAGGCAGTGGAAAGCTGCTCACTGGGGAGGAGGAAGAGGTGTGTCGCCAGTCTTGAGCAACACTGAAATGTGTTGAGGAGGTACAGTATGTGAAGAGAGAAGAAACATGAGTTGATTAGTTGACACAGCTGGAAAACCTGAAATATTTGTTTGTATAACTGGTGCATGGTAAATATAAAGAGATATGGTGCTCACATTGATTCTTGAGTGGGGAAGGGGTCACCAGAGCAGATGGAGTTTAGGCTGGAACTTGATGATGGATTATTGTTGCTGGACAGAGTTATGACACCTGAATTATATTTTGGTATGATGTGCAAAAGGATTTGAGTTGAAGCAAAAATGTTCCTGCATTAAGTTCACTATTACTCCAGGAAAAAGTAATGCAAGAAATCAGGATGTAGAAGTCTGAAAGAACCCTGAAATGTGGAAACCGGCCATATTATAGAAATGTCAGAAGAGCATTTAGATGAAAGGGCTGGTCAGTGGACTTTATTCCCAACATGCCAATACAAATACATATAAAGCCCCACAAAAAAATCCCCACTACATTTTGTAGTTTTGTTTATTGTGGTAAATACATGTATAGTAATGTGTTTTTCTGCTGTTATAAACATGTTGAGTCATAAAACTCTCTACAAATTGAGGTATTTCAAAAACGTTCATTCATGCTGGCTGATGTCTGTTGACAGGATTTACAGCTGAAAGGAATAGGCTATGAGGATGGATTCACAGAAATCTTCATCAATTGATGTCTCGCTGATGACTTCGGACAGGCTGTATTTACTGCTCATAGAAATAGGTCTGAAGATGGTAGAATCTAAATCTCCGCCTAGTGACGTCTGGCTGAGTGTTGGTTGATCAGCAAGACTGCATTCTGAAAGATCCCCAGAGGTGGATTCATCAAGATGTGTATCCAGGGAGGTCTGGCTGAGTGTTTCTTGATCTAGGCTGCATTCACTGGAAATGGAAGCAGGCATGTTGCTGGATTCATCAAGTCTTCTCTTCAGTGAAGTCTGGTTGATTGTTCCTTGATCGAGGCTGCATTCACAGGAAGTGGAAACAGGCATGTTGCTGGATTCATCAAGTCTTCTCTTCAGTGATGTCTCGCTGATTGATGATTGATCGAGGCTGCATTCACAGGAAATGGAAACAGGCATGTTCATGGATTCATCAAGATGTGTATCCAGGGAGGTCTGGCTGAGTGTTTCTTGATCTAGGCTGCATTCACAGGAAATGGAAACAGGCATGTTGCTGGATTCATCAAGTCTTCTCTTCAGTGATGTCTGGCTGAGTGTTCCTTGATCTAGGCTGCAATCACTACAAATTGGCAGAGGCCTGAAAACACATCCATCAAGATCGCTATCCAATGAGGTCTCGATGAGTGTTCCTTGATCTAGGCTGCAATCACTACAAATTGGCAGAGGCCTGAAAACATTCTTTCTATCAGTGATGTCCAGCTGAGTGTTCCTTGATCAGGCTGCATGTCAAAGCAGAGGCCTGTTCCTTGATCTCAAGGCTGCAGTGATGTCCAGCTGATTGTTCCTTGAGAGGCTGCAATCACTACAAAAAACAGGCCTGAAAACACATTCTTCAAGATCTCTATCCAGTGATGTATGAGTGTTCCTTGATGAGGCTGTCTACAAATTGGCAGAGGCCTGAAAAACACATTCTTCAAGATCTCTATCCAGTGATGTCTCGCTGAGTGGCTTGATCAGGCTGCAGTCACTACAAATTGGCAGAGGCCTGAAAACACATTCTTCAAGATCTCTATCCAGTGATGTCCAGCTGAGTGTTCCTTGATCTAGGCTGCAATCACTACAAATTGGCTTGAGAGGGCCTGAAAACACATTCTTCAAGATCTCTATCCAGTGATGTCTCGCTGAGTGTTCCTTGATCTAGGCTGCAATCACTACAAATTGGCAGAGGCCTGAAAACACATTCTTCAAGATCTCTATCCAGTGATGTCTCGCCGAGTGTTCTTTGATCTAGGTTGCAATCACTACAAATTGGCAGAGGCCTGAAAACACATTCTTCAAGATCTCTATCCAGTGATTCAAGATCTCATCGAGTGTCCGGCAGTGTTTTGATCTAGGCTGTCACTACAAATTGGCAGAGGCCTGAAAACACATTCTTCAAGATCTCTATCCAGTGATGTCTTGATCTAGGCTGCAATCACTACAAATTGGCAGAGGCCTGAAAACACATTCTTCAAGATCTCTATCCAGTGATGTCTCGCTGAGTGTTCCTTGATCTAGGCTGCAATCACTACAAATTGGCAGAGGCCTGAAAACACATTCTTCAAGATCTCTATCCAGTGATGTCTCGCTGAGTGTTCCTTGATCTAGGCTGCAATCACTACAAATTGGCAGAGGCCTGAAAACACATTCTTCAAGATCTCTATCCAGTGATGTCTCGCCGAGTGTTCTTTGATCTAGGCTGCAATCACTACAAATTGGCAGAGGCCTGAAAACACATTCTTCAAGATCTCTATCCAGTGATGTCTCGCTGAGTGTTCCTTGATCTAGGCTGCAATCACTACAAATTGGCAGAGGCCTGAAAACACATTCTTCAAGATCTCTATCCAGTGATGTCTCGCTGAGTGTTCCTTGATCTAGGCTGCAATCACTACAAATTGGCAGAGGCCTGAAAACACATTCTTCAAGATCTCTATCCAGTGATGTCTCGCTGAGTGTTCCTTGATCTAGGCTGCATTCACTGCTGTGGGAAAAAAATCTGCAAGTGGAAACATAGAAATGTCCGCCAACTGAGATGTGACTGAAACTTGATTCATTGCAGACAGTAACAGACATGAAATGAGGTGGTGAGAGTGAAGATATAAATTCCCTGCTGACTGAGGTTATACCTGCACTGGTGCTGGGAGGGAGACACATATCACTTGGGCCAGCAAATGTACTTGCACTGGAACCTGCTGGGTGGGACATACCACTTGGGCTAAGGAACATGCCTACACTGGTGCTACCTGGGATGGTCATATCACTTAGGTTGAGGAACGTCCCTGCACTTGTGTTACCTGGGATGGACATATCACTTGGGTCTGCAAATGTACTGGTACCTGCTGGGTGTGACATACCACTTGGGCTGGGGAATATGCCTGCACTGGTGCTACTGGGGAAGGACATGTCACTTAGGTTGAGGAATGTGCCTGCACTTGAGCCACCTGGGAGGGACATGTCACTTGGGTCGGGCAATATAGGTCTGCTCACTACAAAACCCAAAGAAGTATAATTATTAGTGTCAGTGGAGCAAGACTGAAATTTAGGATATTCTGAATAAAAGACACCAACAGTTGGACTGATAATACCATCATCCTGAAAATACATATCCTCGCTTGAGGATCTAGGGGTTGGACGTGATGGGCTTGTGGTGCGAGGACTGGAGGGGAGGACAGCATAAGTGTCAGGGCAGGTGGGGTCAACCAGATTCACCCAACTCTCATTGGGACGCAGCATCTTGTGCTTCTGAAGTATCAATTATGGACATAGTTAGATTCCTTTCACAAAATGGAAGATATACTGGTATTGCTAGTCTTGTTTATATGAATGCTTTGCATTGGGTCTTTATACAGGGACATTACTAGATACAAATGGTGTTTGGCAATTTTCATGATTTTTTATCAAACATATTCTACTATATGTCTAATTTGAAAAGCATCTGTAGGACAGAGTGAAAGACAGTCAGTAACCCTGCCTTGATGAATGTAAAAGCTGGTGTACTTATATTTGACATGGGAAATGTTCATATTCAGGGTTGGAACTTAAACACTAGCCCAATGCCAGTACAGATTCCTGTGAACTCATTCTAATTTCCCCATTGTGTTAACTTTACAGGGGCATTTTTTCTGGATTCGGGCTAGTAATGGTTTGGAATTCTAACCCAGTCGTAATGTCTGTTGTTAAGATCAGAATACCTCTTCAGTTGATCTTTACACCAGATCAAAGTGAAACACAGGATATACTGTAGAATCTAGATAATACTCCAAACTGGTCAGAAACCTGTCAACAATATATACATGAAGTTACTTTTCATATAGGATTTATTATATATACATAGTTGATTTTATGTTTTGAGCATATTTTCAGATTTTTTTGGTCTCGTCTTAAATATAGTCATGCCAATAATGGTTGTCACCCCCTTCAATTTTTTTAATTGGAGACAGGGTGTGGGGTGGGGTTGGGGTGGGGAGGGTGGTGACAACCATTATTGGCATGAGTATATTTATGTTAAGAAGTAGCTATCTGTTGTGTTCACAGTGGTAGTCCACAAAGAAAATATCTCTAGTCCTTTATATAATTTTACTTGAATTATTGATTACTTGAATAGAACACTTCTATTTTATATTCAATACATTCTTTGTCAAATAATGTGCAAATAATAATGATAATGGAGAGAAGATCACACTAAAATCAATGAACCCAATACTTCCTGCCTTCCCCGAAATCATGTTTGTGGAGTTTTGTGTTTTGATATGGAATTACTAGCTGAGATTTGCAGACTAAAATTGCACAAATTATTCAATTTGGTCTTTTGTTCAATGATTAGTGCGTGAAAAAACATCATTCTCAATTCCTCAAAACACACAAATCAATAGGGACTGGTAAATATCGCAGTGTGGTTTACAGTCTGCACAAAAACCATTTGCCTGCCTGTCAAAAAATGTCACTTGAAAACATTTTCATGGATCTACAGTAGACTTTTCACTTGCAGAAATCACGGGCGTTTTACCCTACCCTTCGCCATTTTCAGTAGATATTTGTGTTAATGTTAACCTTAATTAGCAAATCTTACAGTACATGAAGTAATTTAAATTGGTCTTGAGCTACGGACTTAGGTTAGCCATACTACAGTAGTCGTAATACTATAGAGTGGGGGACGTTCATCTAACATGATCAGAATTTAGGTGAGTTTGGGGCGTCAGAACAGCCGTGGTTTCTCTTGTATGAACTGAATTGATCATAACCTTCGTGGAAACAAACAGGAAAGTTAAAGAATGTACAATTCAGCACTAATCTAAAGAGAATTGACTTCAATATAGGCCTCAAATTGTTAAATATTTGCTGGTTGTCAAGGGGGGCCCATTTTGTTTACTGTGCCAAGAATGGCAAATCTGAAAGCATTTCGGGAGAAAACAAACTGCTTATGTACAAAATACCATCTACAAACCTATCTGCAGTAGCAAGTAGGTACTCAAACTCAAAATAGTCGATGGAATCTGTTGAAAAAACAACTTTGATGGCAACGATACGCTTCTGTACACAAGAATCGTAAGAGCCGGGTGTTGAACTCAGCAACTGTTGCCCTAGCAACACCGGAAATAGCTTTTTACTGAAAGATTTTCTACACTATGGAAATGTTCGCATTTACTTTCAGTAGAATATTATGAAAATAAAAATAAAAAATAAAACCCAACATTGTAAATAAAATGTACTTGCCGGATTCCAACGGTGCGTCTAATTTGTAACGTGTAGAGACGGAGCCTAGTTGAAGGGCCTCATTCGACAGGCAGAGTTTGTAGAATACCATCTTTACGGATAATGACAAACTGTAATTTTTAAGAGGATCGGAAAAAAGCGGTCCGATAGGAATTGTTTCTCATTGAATAACAGACTTAAGAAACAGGTGAAAGATATATGTAATAACATTCACCATACAATATTTGTTCTTGGTATGTTTGAACATGCCCATAATATATTCTGCTGAGGGAATAAAGTTGTTAAAAATTGAGGGAAATTGTTCTGACTATAATCATTCTGATATTCTGGGGTGTTTTCTATTAAAAAAGAAAATGATATATTATAAGATTGACGCCTGTCCAAATCAAAATGGTCTTCCGACAAATCCTGACATAGTATATCATGAGTTAAGCTGGATTCTTCGAATACTTAATATTCTTCTCCCGTATCGAATAAAGCTCGTGCATAATACCGGGCCTGAATTCATTCAATGTGTATCAGTTACGTGGGACAACCATGAATATTTTGAGAACGTAACTGACACGGACACGTAAGATACACGGGTCTTAATACATACATGTTAATTTGGTCCCGTTAATGTACTTGAGAATCTTAGAATCCGTATGCATAGTGATTACCCATGGAACTCTTTAATGACTTGATCAATTCTGTTATTCCGGAGAAGGTTCACAAGGACCAACGAGCCCAGTTAAACCATTGAATTTATTTGGGCTGATTTTCTCGCAAATGTGGGACCATTTTCTTTGAAATTAGTGGCCATTTTCATTATAGTACCTGGGGGCCAATTTTGCAATGTGGGGTTGTCTCTATAACCCATCTAAATTAACCAGACAGACAGACAATAGTTTATTAACGTCTCACTTCTGTACAAAGCTAAATATACACACAACTGTACATACAATTCATTTATAAACGGGTACAGAATCATTCAAAATAGAATTATGAGAGACATAAAAAAAATTTTGACCATATAATAATTCTTTTCTACCGGGAACAGTGAACCATGTTATACAACTGTCTTAAAACAACGAAAGTGTTTGTTGGTGCAATCGTTTACGTTTGATTAATGGGACAGTAGTGATTGGACTAGGAATAAGAAGTGGGTGAACTGTGTTGAGAACTGAATTATGAGGTAAAATTTTTCAGTTATTATTCCTTTAAAAAAAATATTAAACCGAAAATTTAACTGAATAAGACGCACCTCGATTTAATGGTAGTTGAAACAAACTGGCGGGCTAAGAAAGTTTGTTGATGGCTGCATTCAAACAGACTTAAGAAACAGGTGAAAGAAATATTAACAAGAAAAAGGTATTCGATGGTGATACAAATAGGTCAGGCCCAGTAGATATGTCTTAGTTTGAGGTGTTTCAGTGAAGTAACGTTTTGATACGTTTTCTACGTATTTGGTCAATAGAATTTCAAGTGTAAATTCTTGTGTTGCTCGGCAGTTCATGTCCTTGCACCGATTAAGAGGCACGCTGCAGGTATTCCTTAATCTAGTTCTTGCTATTGTGTCTGCCTGTTAGGAAAAAAACCTTAAGTTACAAATGCACAACAGTTTCAAAGTTACCAGCGGAAATAACTGCGTTATAGTTCTGTTGTGTGTACTTTTGATCTACAAAGTATTTCTTGTTAAGTTAAATCTGACGCAAATCTGCTTAAGTTTCACAAATATACAAAACGTGATAGTAGCTTTCTACATATCCACAGTTACATACTTCACAAATCCTGTCTTCTGAACTTTTATAACTATCTGTTTTTATGTAGCATTTGTGTAGACAACATCGAAACTTGGGTAACTCGACGAAACGTATTAACCGTAATAAATCCTTCTTTCCTTCTACAATATGCTCTTGGAACAATTTACCAACTATCATTCGTAATTCAAAAAGTGTTTCAACTTTTAAATCATGTATAACTGATAACCATGCATGTGCACCTCAGTATTATTCGTGTGGTAAAAGAAAATTAAATAATAATCATACCTAGTTGCGTTATTTTGTTAGTTGTTTGAACTTTGATTTGTACAGAGTTGGAATGAAAGCTGATCCTATTTGTATATGTGGTGATTTATTGAGAACTCGTATCATTATCTGTTTGAATGTCCATTGTACAAACAACAAAGAGTTAACTTCATGTTATCAGTTAAGCGCATTTGTTCATCAGCAGGTATTTCAGTCGACCTTAAACTTGTGTTAGAAGGAAGTGCAGACCTATCATCATGTGAAAATGCAAAAGTATTCAAGTTAAGGCAATCGTTCATTTGTGAGACAAAACGATTTGCATAGCATTTTGATATTATTTTGTATAAGCTCTATCTCTTTTTACTTATTCTACTTTCTTGTCCACTATCTGTCATCTTTATTTGCGGAAATTTAAATTACCTATGTACATACCAAGGAGAGGGTATTCTAAGTTGGAGAACTTGTTCCTAATTCTTTTCTCAGTGAATAAAATATGTTTAAAACAATATATTTTATGTCACTTTCAAAATGGAAAGTATTTTGTTCAGTGATAAAGGACAATGTTCAAGAAAGTCATGCCAGTCTTGTTCATACGTACATTTTGGTCGTATGAAAAACTATGTAATAACACAACCAATATTCTGTACACAACACAAGGTTTGAAGCCCAGGGGCGGATACAGCTTTCTGAGAAGGGGAGGATGCACACTATTGAGAAAAGGAGGGTTGCACATTTAATTTTCACCCGGGTTTGAATGGTCATTTAACAAACTTTCGGCACAAAGTTTTTCACCCCTGAACCCCCATCCCCCCTGGATCCGCCTATGAAGCCGAATCAGTTTTAACATGAAACATTCGTCAGATTAATATACAGTTTTCCGGATCTAGTCAAATGGGCCGAAGGACAAGAGGGCCGATAAGTGCCAAGTCAAATGGGCCGTGGTGAAAGTCAAATGGACCGTGGAAAAATGTCAAAAGGGCCTTATTATTAGTCATATGGGCCGAACATAAAAACAGTTTACAAATGTGTTTCATTTTTTGAAAACATATATAGCATTAAAACATAATATCATAACAATATCAATAACATCCTCAGCTATGGACCTGGCAGACTTGAACAGGTCTTGTGTGGCAGCCTTCTTCACCTATTTGACTTTTTTTTCGGCCCTTTTGTCCTTCGGCCCATTCGACTACAACCCCAGTTTTTCTGGTAAACGTAAATCTGTCATACATATATAAGCTCCTATACAACTTTATAAGTTTTTGAACAGCGTATATATATTAATAAATGTGATGTTGATACCGTTTATTACAAGAACATGTACTATGATTTGAAGAAGACATCCTTACATGAACAAGTGATTTGCAGGTTAACAATGTGTTGATTCCATACTAACTTTTGAGGACACGCTCGAAAACGAAGAACATGTGTTTTCAAACAAGAGCAGTCGTCGAAATACACCAGACCAACAGGGGAGGCAACATTCGGTGTCACGAGATGACAATTATCTGTGTTAATGGTGATACTCATACTTGAAGAGAACATGTGACTTTGTACCAAGCACAAAGGAACTGATCTGCTACGTCAGCTGCCTTAATAGTGAAACAATCTGTTCGTGTTATGCAAAGTAAACCCAAGTATTGTGGTGTGGTTGCCGAAGCCTTGATTGACAGCTGGGTAGCTGCTTCAGTGTAACTAGGCTCTGTCTGGAGTATAACAACACGGTTCGAAGCTCACAATGTCGTACGTTAAAAACCTGTTTCTTGGATGTGTTTTTATTTTGTCATCATGGTCAGCTTCAGGACAGTATATAGAACAGATGTCAAAAGAATTGGGAGAAATCGTGTGTAAGTTATTTTATTATTATTATTATCTGTGCATATAAATATTTACGTACAGAATAAGTTCTCTTTATGTATTCTCAGAATGTAATGGTACGTAGATCGATTTTGCCAACTGACAGACAGACAGGCAATACTTTAGTACCTTAAAAGGAATTCGTTTTGGATCACAGAGCTTGACAATAATAGAAATGAATGTCAACATAAAACATGAAATTTCTTAAAACATGGAAAGAGATAAATATATGTGCTTAAAAATAATTGAATGAATAAGATGATAACTGGACATTCAAAATTTGTTTAAAATTGCAATACTTTGAGGTATAAAAGACGTTGGAGCTTGTTTAGTTTCGAACAAATCCGCCAAAGGGATCCGCCAATGCACTGTGTGGTGGTGGCCAGAAGGTATTGCATGCATTCATGAATGTTTATCCAGTTACCAGAATGATGGTACTAGGGCAGATAAAGGAAATTTGCTGGTGTTATTGAATACTCATCTCTATCAGCTGTTCTGGTTCATAAATCAGGATTTGAAACCTCACACTATGCTTTCAGTTTTAAGTCAAATTTAAGAGCTATCTTAATTTCGTTATATACCTCTGATTTTCCAACAGAGTATGTTTATCTCCTAATTTTACCATGACTTCAGTAAATACTGGATTGTTATTGGTTAATAAAAGTCATTCAGAGGTGCGTTATAGTGAAAACGGACCCCAGCGAAAATGGCAAATCGCTCACCACCCTGGAGAAAACGGCCACCACTACTAGAGAAATTGGCCTCTGGGCCAAGAGATATAACAGAAAACTACATGTATTTTATTTTGCTTTTGATCATCTCTAAATCAATATCATAATAAGAAGGCAACCACAATGATAACATAGTCATGGCAAAGTTTTGGTTGTGCATCTACAAGTTGTATTTTTATATTATACTGTTTGCCGTAGAATGCTCGTCAAACCACTCTTCATTTGTTTGGCTATGAAAAATGCAATATATATATTATAATACTATAATTTTTTTACATAGTTTGTTGTTATTGATAATAAATATGATGATACGTGTACTGAAGAGATAAACAGAATAAATAAGAACATTATCTATCAAATAATAGTATTTCATGTATTTCTTAAAGAGATATAAGTGGTCGCTGGCTGGCTGATCATGACCAAGCATGTCTATCATCACCTCTTTAAACAGTAGCGGCAGGCGACCAGAAAGGATTAGTTCGGGCTTGCGCCTTCACCCGTCAACAGTTGATTATTGAATAAACACGAGAAGATGTTATCATTGCTCAGTGGTTGTCGGTGAAAATATTAGATAAGATGATCTATTAATTCTTTTGTCAACCTGTTTTCTCACTCTCACGTCAGAATTAGTTAAAACAGACTTTTTTATTCATATTTGATGTAATTAAATATTCTACAAATCCGTTCGTAAATATAAACACTGCCTTGTTATCTTTTTACTCTCTATCATCAACTAATCTTGCCTGTAAAATCTACAATCAATCAACTGGTTTGTTCATCGTAACTCTCGAAACAACCCATCAATCTTCAAAGGTTAAACCGCTGTGGATATCGAAACAAAAACAATCAATTTTTAAAAGTTTATCCGCAATGAAGTAAAATCTCTATTATTTAGGATATATTTAATCACATAATCTCGTTTGATCTGCAACTGTGTTGGCCGTTTTCTATAGGCACAGATGCCATTTTCTCTAGGTTTGGTGGCTGTTCTCTCCAGTGCGGTGGACGTTTTCTCAATTTTTTGGGGGTCTGTTTTCGCTGGTGTCCATTTTCTCCGTATCCCTTGAGAGGTATATAATCACATTGTATACCTCTGATTTTCGAACTCAGTATGTTTATCTCCATTCTACCATAACCGCGTTATTAAGATTTTTAATCAGTATGTTTATCTCCTAATTAACAAAGCATACCACAGTGAGATGTTTTGTTGACCCACATTGTACAATGTGAAAAATAGTTCTTCAGTTGTCACCAATCCAACCTTTTTCAGTCTGTACCTGAAAGGTTTTAGCTGTGCTTAATAACAAAAGTTAAAGAACGTATTCTTTTATGAAAGGACAATATTTGCCTCAAGACATACTATTTTATTCTTTCAGAAACAGATATTTGTGTGTGTGAAATACCAAGCTAGATAAGTTAATTCTCTGAAGGGAGCCAAGCAGTTGTTTTTTGGTGCCTCTCATTGCATCTTTGCATTCATTATGTTCAAACTTTAGTTCAAGTTTGTTTTAGTGAGATTTTTGCTCTGTGCTAAAGAAGAATGAGTTTATTTTGGTCCTGTAATTTAGAGGTTCTTGAATGAATGACCCTGTTGTCTGATCATGATGATATACAGGGTCTAGAAATAGTCTTCAACACAAACGCACAAATATTTACAGATTACATTCTTAGAACTAAGAGATGGTGATGTGAAAATTTGATTTTGTAAAAACAGAATATGATCAGTTTATTCCTTACTAAACGGTAAACCACATACTCTGCAGTCCACCCCTGTCATCCTTCATTGTCTGTCTGTCTGTTAGCACTGATCTGAAAAACAATTGTTTGTAATGTGTATATCAGTATCAATATGTTTAATACAGGATTCAGCAATAATTACTCAATTACAAAAAGTTCAAAATGGCCACCATAGCAGGAGAATAAACTAACCTCAGAAACCATAAAATCTTTTATTTTCAAAGAATGTTCGAAGATCTTTGTTAATACTGAAATGCAATTTCCCTTTTCAATTTTTAGTTTAAAGTGGTGATTAGTTGTCTTTTGATGTCCAGGGCTCCAGATAATTTTTCAACATCTGGAGTACGTACTCCTTATTTTTTCAATATAGGAGTACTGGAAAAACTTAAGTGTACATTTAGAGTACTGAATGGTATTTAATGGAGTATCAGTAATCTTGTGTTTCGTTTCATATATGCACCACAACATTGCTATTCTTGTGTAAACAGGTCAATAAACAACAATACAATACTTTTTCAGATAAATACGTCTATAAATGATTCTAAGACCGTACACCATTGCTGTGGTGCGTATCTGCTGCGTTTTCTAAATTATTTCCTACCGTATCGTGCATGTGTTTTATCCATACATACGCCGATACGGCCCTTATCTGGAGCCCTGGATCTCTATATGCTGTCAGCTTGTTGGGAGTATATAGTAGGGTTAAGGGGACTTTTTGCATAGACAGAGAAGGAAATGGCAAGTAAAACCATAGAATATTTATGAGTTACAAATTTCAGCATCCCAAGAACAGCAGAGAGCAGCGTCCCGACTTCCAGGCCTTACCAAGTCCTTTGCCTTCGCCTCCTACTTCTCCAGCCACATGGTTCTACAGAAGGCACCGAAGAGAGCAACCATCTGGGGTTACGCCGCCAACATTGGTGAGAGAATCATCATCAAAGTCAGCGAGAGAGGGATTTACACAACCAAGGTGTACCTGGACCCACTCTACAACTATGGGGTGTGGAAACTAAAACTCCCTGCAGAGTCAAGTGCTGGGCCCTTCACGATCACTGCCATATCCAGCGAGAAGACGATCACACTGACTGACGTGATGTTTGGAGATGTTTGGGTGTGCTCAGGGCAGTCCAACATGCAGTTTACTATGATCCAAGTATGTGTGGGAGAAAGATGACATTCAAATATTATACTCAGATTTATTACTGCTATGATAATCTGTCAAATCTCCATAGCTGGTTATCTAAGTCGAATCCTGAGTGAATGTGACTGTTGAATCAAAATCAAAGATACATGGAGTATTGTGCCCGATGTCAGCTTTCCAAAACGATTTGCCTTCATTATATTCATATATTTCACCACCATCTATCGTCAAATTTAGTTTCTGTCCCTGATTCAGGTTTAAACAGAAAAATTGACACCCAATACAAACATATATCACTGCTCAATGGTGCTTCCTTTTGCTTGTAGTTGCCACAGTTCCTAACCTTGAGATTTGAAGCTCAGAACTGTACTTGGAATTTAACTACCTCCCTACTGATTTTATATAATTCACATTAACCAAGCTTTGGGCAAGTTTAACACAAACCCATATAGTTTGAAAATAATTTCCTCTCATATATTTGAATCCACTCTTAAGTTTACACAACACTGCTGTCTTGATTCAGGGATTCAATGCAAGTGAGGAAATCGCTGACGCCGGCAACTACCCCAACATCCGTTTGTTTACCGTTGGCGATGTTATTTCATCACTCCCCATCCCTGACCTCCACGGCATCTGGGAACAGTGGGCTGTTGCTGACAAATGTTCGTATAAATATTAATCTATCCCTTTTTATCAGTGCTTGTATAAGCACTACTGCTTCATATGTGTAAATGTGACATATGCCTTCAGGGTTATAGACCCGAGAATATCCGGGTTAGAATTGGTCTTCAGCAACCTATGCTTGTCGTATGATGTTGACTTACGGGACCAGGTGGTCAGGCTTGCTGAGTTGGTTGACACATGTCATCATATCCCAGTTGCGTAGATCAAAGCTCATGCTGTTGATCTGTGGATTCTCTGGTCCAGACTCGATTATTTACAGATTGCTGCCATATAGCAGGAATATTGCATTAAACAACAAACCAACCAACCAATCAGGTATATAGCTCCCTACAGCTACAGAGAACTATTACGTATTGGAATGATGTGTGGAGCTTGAGGAAAGAGGGCAGCTAGCAGCTGCAGCTGAGAACTCAGCTTGTATTGGTACACAATGAACTGGACCAATTACAAGATTTCCTGGTGCCCATTGCTTGAAAAATATTGTATTCAGAGACTAAGCGTTAGTCTATTTGATGTGTTTCAGTGAGGTATTTTTAGCTGACTTTTACTAAATGGCCCACTCTTATCCTAATTATACAGGCTGTCAAGTGTAATTATGCTTTGACTCAGTTTGGTTTTACGCCGCTTTTAGCAATATTCCAGCAACATCACGGCGGGGAACACCAGAAATGGGCTTCACACATTGTACCCATGTGGGGATTCGAACCCGGGTCCTCGGCGTGACGAACCAACGCTTTAACCACTAGGCTACCCCACCGCCCCAATTATGCTTTGAAGTGCTACATGTGATTGAGTGAGTGACACCAGACATGGGCTTCACACATAGTAGCCATGTTGGGAATCGAACCTTGGTCTTTGGCATGATGAGTGAACGCTTTAACCACAAGGCCGCCAACATGAGAGTGAGTGAGTGAGTTGAGTTTTATGCCGCATTTAGCAATATTTCATATTCTGTAAATAATTGAGTCTGGACCAGACAATCCAGGGATCAACAGCATGAGCATCGATCTACGCAATTGGGATACGATGACAAGTATCAACCCAGTCAGCGAGCCTGACCATTCGATCCCGTTAGTCGCCTCGTACGACAAGCATGGGTTACTGAAGACCAATTCTAACCCGGATCTTCACGGGTTCCAACATGAGTTGTGATATGATGATATATAGTTACAATGCCCTTCCCTGCTGACTCTTTAGTAAATACTTTTATTATCCCCCGCCGCGCGTTTAGCGCGAAGCGAGGGATATAGTATTAGGCTCCGTCCCTCCGTCCGTCCGTCCGTCCGTACGAATTGGAATATCTTAAGAACCGTTCACTAGATTCTTTTCATTATTGGAACCTAATTACATCACAGTATCAGAAAGGTTTAAGTCAGGTTTGGTGAGCTTGACCTTAATTTCAAGGTCATAAGGGGTATTAAACGTTTTACCTGCATGTTAAGCTATCTCAAGAACCGTTCACTGGATTTTCTTCATATTCAATACAAAGCTTTATCTAGGGAAGGCGCAGGGCCCAGTCGATTTTGATGACCTTCACATAATTTTCAAGGTCATGGCGACACTTTGATGATTTCAGCATGTAAACCTGCATGTTAAGCTATCTCAAGAACCACTCTCTGGATTTTCTTCATATTCAATTCAAAGCTTTATCTAGGTAAGGCGCAGGGCCCAATCGATTTTGAGGACCTTCGCATAGTTTTAAGCTTTGATGATCTCATGTGAACCTGCATGTTAAGCTATCTGGATTTTCTTCATATTCAATACAAAGCTTTATCTAGGTAAGGCGCAGGGCCCAGTCGATTTTGGTGACCTTCACTTAATTTTCAAGGTCACAGAAACACTTTGAAGATTTGAGCATGTCAACCTGAATTGTCAGCAAGATATTTCAAAAACAGTTCACTGGATCTTCTTCAAAGACTTTCAAGACTTCCCTTAAATGTTTTTCAAAAAGCAATTTCTTAAGTACTATTTTTGCATATTTCATACACTATGACATTCATGTCAAAGTCAGTCTTGAAAATATGTGTGTGTTTGAACACCTAAAGAGCAAGACTTTAAAGGGAGGTTGACTGGTCATGTTTTTGTTGACATTTAACTTAAACTTTCATTACTTTATAAGTTTGATTTGATAATTTGCGGCGTGGGATTATGTCACCTTAGTGACAATGCTTGTTTGTAATTGAATAACCTTTTCATACATCTACACTTAATGAACAGATAAGGTCTGATGTATTAATTATTTTTTATCAGTTTTTGCCTGCAGGAGTCAAGAGGACAAATAATGAAATAAGAATAATTGATAACTGTGTTCACGGCTACCTTTTGTGGTACTTGTGTTTCGTGGGAAATGGCTATGCATTTGGTTAAGGTGATTCTTGGTAGTTTGTTGACTGGAGAGAACAAAGTAAAATTGTCAGTGCAACTGTAAATTAGTGAATTATAAGATTGCTTTCACTGGTTCACAGCTCTGTTCTCAGGAGAGGACATGTCTAAGCAGTAACAATAGAACCTGTACAGAAGTTATTAGTGCCTTTTCAAGCTGAATGTTAGCACATTAGAGATGCACTCTAATGGGGTTGTGGTGGGCGAGCTGCCTTAGGGCGCCAGGCTAGTTATCCAGGATCGAGCCCACCTGTGACCGGGTGTAAAAACCTTGGAGTCAACTTTGTGTGCAGGCTCTTTCAGTGTTGTCACAACCCCTAGTGTACAGTACACAACCCTGTGCACTTAAAAGAACTCACAAATCCATTGGTAGATGACCAGGCTATCTATTCTAGAAGCGTTCGTATCCCTACAAACTTCTTAAGCCCAATTGTAATACATTGGCTACAATCAAAGTTAAGAATTCTTTGGGCTACGAACGTATCACCCAGCTGTGAATGGGTACCTTGTAAGGATGGTAAAGCCACTCTAACGTGGTGCACATAGTGGCTGCAAGAGTTGTATGATCCTCACAGAGTTGACATTGATAATAACGATGTGCCGTTGAGATTGACATCCAATGATCGAGGGATGTACTAGATGCGTGGGTGTGTGCGCTATATAAATATCCTATACTATAAGTTGGTTTGAACAGCATCAGTTGGTGGGAAACCTTGGAAGTACTTCTCTGCTGTGTGCTGGCTGTTTGGTAAAACCCTGTACAAGAAGCTGGGCTACCCCATCGGCCTGATCGACACCTCTTGGGGAGGGACACCGGTGGAGGCGTGGTCATCTACAGATGCTTTGGCGAAGTGTGGATTGCACGAAGAAACAGATGAGTACGTAATACTGAGCGTGTCCTGTATATTTTGTATCAAAGAAACTGGCAGCAGAGGAAAATGCCAGATGTTGGATAATGTTGCCTGTGAACATAGCCATGAAAATCTGGTTGTGTAGTTAATGCGTTCGCTCATCATAGTCAAAGACCTGGGTTCGATTCCCAACATGGGTACAATGTGTGAAGCTCATTTCTGGTGTCCCCTGCCGTGATATTGCTGGAATATTGCTAAAAGCGGGGTAAAACTAAACTCACTCACTCAGAGGTGTAGATCTCTTTATTGTCTGGTCAAGACTTAATGTTTTACAGACCACTGTCGTATACTATAGCTGGAATATTACTTTGTGTGGTGTTAGACAACAAAGTTTGAATGTTTTATCCTTTCACATCCTCATCACATAGAGATATTTTGACAGCTCTGTCAGCTATTTGATCACATTCACGTTGGTTTTGGTCACCTTGTGTTTGACCCATTAGATCAGTGAATTACACCCCAGTCATATCTGTTTGACTTTGGTTATTCATTAGATGGAAGTGTCTGTCCATTTTGTTAGTGTGTTTATTCCTAAGAACTAACTTATATTTGTCAAACTGGCACACATTTTTGAGTGTTTTCAACATCAGCCATTTTGGCCTGATCAGTTGTCTGGACATGGGAGTTACAACAGCAACGTTGTAGAGCTGCAAACACGATGACTGGTGCTGTTCACAGCGTGAGCTGTCATTTTCTGTGCAATTTATCTTTCATTTATCATTCATGCGTCAAACATCATGCAGAAGGTTATTTAAGTTTTCATAGTTTATTAACTTAGGACATTGGAGCTATGATATTGGAGCTGTGTTAAATCCACTTCTTTGTCCATTTTTGTATGTTTTCTATGTATTTTTTACCAGTGTACAGGATTTCAGTGACCATCAACTAGGATTTGATCCAGCAACAGGCTTTGGAGGACCCAGCGCCTCCTCTGTTCTGTGGAATGGAATGGTCTTCCCTCTCCTCAATATGACCATATATGGAGCTATCTGGTATCAAGGTAAATGACCCTATGCTATAATTTAGGTCTTAAAAGATTTCTGCGAAAGCAAGTTAAAATGCCAACTACAATAATCTCAGATACGGTAGTCACATGTATTTCTAGAGTCAGTACTGGTGAAGGTTATATCACAGTACATTCCCGCTCAGAACAAAGAAATGGTTTATCAGGGTATTTGATTATTATGAACAAGATTAAGATCAGGGTTATCTGTATTTTGCAGAATTTTCAGGATTGGAACCGTTAAGCCATACTTCACATTCTTAGTCACAAATACAGGCATCCCTTGCAATAACTCTCTTCGCGATACTGCGGATTTGTTTAAACCGCAGGGTAAAGCATGGTTCCCCAAAAGTTCATGTAATTACATGTTGTGTAATGAGTGTACAGTGATGACCTAATGATCCATCTATTACAATGCGTGTTCTCCACATCTAATTGGGATCATCAATTGATCCTTAATTGTTAAACAAACATCTACCTTATATATTGCTGCATTCTCTGTTGATCAGCTTTTTCTGAGATCAGCTTTTTGAACTTTCAAAACTAATTTGAACATCAAACATGCCAGGTGTTGTCATTGGCGTAACAACGTGGTGCATGCATGCTCTGTGTCAGCCGGAGTGGATTCCAGACAATAAGTGGAAACAAATCAGAATCACCTGAAGAATTAAAAAAACACATTCTCAGCTCAGACAGCCTGAAACAAAGCACTTTGTAACAGTTTAAATTAAACTGTAATTACTTTCAAAGTAGGAGAAGTGAGTGCTGGAATAATTGTCGTTATAAAAGTTTGTGTGTCTTAGCTTGAAGAAGGCTCAGATGGCATATGATACGACGCTGGACAAAGCTCTGTTTTTGTGGTTTACACACCTGTATTTGGACAGATTATGGAGATTCAAACACTGAAGTTTTTAGGACATATTCATGGATCTAAAGACTCGTTCAAGATCAGCTCTGGATGGCTATGGCTCTTCCAACACCGTCATGGCAAAAGTCATTTTCGATCTGCCGACCAGGAAGCAGCAAGCAATTATCCGGCTGAACTGCGGAGTTTGATAGAGTCAGAAGGCCTGGGCCCGGAACAAATTTATAACTGTGACGAGACTGGGCAGTATTATAAGATAGAACCTTGGCCATGCCAGAAGATAAACGTCCAGCTGGTTCAAGATGGCCAAACAACGTGTGACCTTTTGCTGACAAGTAATAAAACAGGAAAGCGCAAGCTGAAGCCCCTTATTATTGTCTCCACGATGTTAACCGATTCACCTCATTTGCTGTCTACACGGCCTCAATGAATGCCTGGATGACTGCAGTTATCTTCCAGGAATGGTTTCATCCTTGCAGTCAGAGTACTTACAATCATTGCGACTAGATAAAAAGGCTATACTCCTGATGGACGACTGCCCCACCCACCCACCTATGACCATGCTAATATCTCATGATGGAAAAATTTGAGCAGTCCTCCCAAAGAATACTCCCTCTCTCCTTCAACCAGTGGATCATAGACATCATACAGGAGAGGGCTAGTGAATAGTGCTATTACATCTGGACTCACTCCCGTGGATTTCCTTAGGACCGCGTCGGTGAAAGATGCTATCATGACCTCCCACATGGCATGGCAAAGTGTTTCGCAGCGATCGATCGAAAAGTGCTGGAGCAAGGTGCTCTTTGAAGCTTTCACTGATGACGACTTCCTTGGATTTCACCCAGAAGACGTAACTGATGCACTAATGAAGTACGGGGAATATGCAGCAAAGAATGCCCCTATCAACAATCTCGAAACTGGAATTGTATAATGCAATCGACGACGATCTTCCTGTTTTGGGAAGCAGGGGGACAAAGAACTAATTGAGGAATCAATGACATCCCAAAATACAGATGTGGAACATGTGGAAGATGATAGTGATGGCATCGAACCAGGAAACGAATGCTGTATGCCAGTCTCTGCTGAGACTCTGAGGTTTTAGTATGCACTAAAACACATGGAACAAGCAGCTGACATTTCCGAAGTCTCTGTAATTCAAATGCAGAACAATCGTAGAAAAGTTAATGTGACAGGCGCAAAATGTGAAAACGCAGTAAACCCTATGTGACTTTTTCAAGGATGCTTGATGTATAGACAATGTGCGGTACACACATTATTTAAAAGCATTCATAGATCATAACTTAGGAATTGTTTATTATCTGTCTATCTGTCTTCATCATGTTCCTGTGAATGGACTATCACCCGACCTACATTCCACGTTAGCCATAATGCTTGTGTCTGATAACACGTCATCATATGCTGATGATGCTGTTGATTGCATCAGTCACTGGATTTTGTGATCCAGAGTTGATTATTCTCAGACCACCTTCGGTAACTGGAATATTGTCTCCCTGTGGCACTTCTTTTCTTTCAAATATGTTCCTTGTAATCTCTGTGTAGGTGAATCAAACGAAGTCAAGAACCTCCACAAGTACAACTGTACATTCCCCAGCATGATAGATGACTGGAGACAGAAGTTCCACAACGCATCCGATGGAGAAACTGATCCTGTGTTTCCTTTTGGCTTTGTTCAGGTACACTTGCACTCTTATACTTGAACTTACATCAGTCTGTTTGAAATGTGTCCATATTGAAATAGTTCATTAAAAAACAAATCTTGAAAGAAGAAGAATATTTTATTTTAATACCATTTCTCAGAGTAATGTTTTCTTGGAGACTTTGATCTCTAAGTCACTAGTGGATCATCTAAACCTGCAGTCACCGCCCAGCGTCACAACTAGACCAACAGGAGAACTCTAGGAGACCTTAGCTCAACAATGTGGGAGCCTTTTTCAACAATACTTGTCTAAGTGTATTTACATATACTATGACGTAATTACCATTGCTTGGTTCCAGTTGGCTGCCTACAGACCTGACAGTGTGGACCCGGCGTTCCCGGAGATCCGGTGGCACCAGACAGCTGACTACGGCTATGTGCCCAATCCCAGGATGCAGAATGTCTTTATGTCTGTTGCCATGGATCTCCCAGACTTTGCCTCTCCCTATGGAAGGTAAGGACAATCAGGCATTTCATATTTTGCTAGTTGGTTTACAAAATTGTTGGCCTAAAATTCAATGTTGTCGATAAAAGTATATGCTTACAAATCTGACAGTGTTGTTTTGTTGTTCTCTCAGTAAGGTCTCACTGCAAATTACTGCAAAACTGTCTAGTGCTGAGTTCCGAGTGAAGCAATATTCACTCACTCACTCTATCTGTAAGGCATCATTTGATGGTTGAATATTTTTCATGAAACATGGATGGAGTGCCATCTTGTAATGATAGTTTCCACTATAAGAGCTGTTAGTGTTTGGTGCTAATGTGTTTTGTGTGTTTTTCTAGCATCCACCCCCGAGACAAACAGGATGTTGTTGCCAGGCTGGCCGTCAGTGGGATGAGTGTCGCCTACAACCAGCAAGGGGAGGGAACTCAGGGACCTCTACCAGCACAGATACAAGAAGGCACGACAAACCTCACCCTGATGTACACAGAGAAGATCAAGTACAACAATATGGTCGGATTTGAAGTAGGTGTCTAGATCAGTGGGTCATTTCCATAATAGTTACTAGTCCATATAAAGCATGGAATGTTTTTTTAGAAAAAACAAATGCTGCTCTTTGATCTGAGGCTTGTCCTGTGTCAACACTTTAAGAACTAAGGTTGTTTCTGGAAAGACCTGGTAAATTGGCAAATAGATAGGTGTATACCTGATGTTAACAAGATGTTCAACCATCATCAGAAGGTGAAAGTGCAGGCTAAAACTTGTTTCACATGATTATATTTCAGGTTCTCTGCACTGTAAACAAATCCAGCATTACATTCTGGACCCCCACCCCCATCCTGTCTGCCCTCCCTACTAGCATCACACTGTTCTCCCTAGTGTGTGGGGAGGGGCAGACTATCCTGGGACTCAGATACAGTTGGAGGGAGTCCCCCTGTGCCTTCAAGACCTGCACGGTGTACTCGGCTGAAAACCCTCTCCTCCCTGGACCTCCCTTCCTGGTGTACCGGGAGATGAGCGGAGTGGCCGGGACAGTTCATGTCATAGACTGGAACACACCGACTGTCATTCACAATTAAAGAATTTACACAGTCAGATAGGCTTTAAACACTATTTTGTAGACTGACTCCATGTCTAGTTGGAAGTGTGCAGTGTTTGAAATATCCTTTGCCAGCCTAACTTAAGGACCTACAGACTTGAGAGGGCTGCAAGCCCAGACGGTATTTTATGACACCCTGCAGCTCACAGAGACAAATACTTCAAGAAAATTTACTGCAGTCCATAAGGACCCATACAAATTTCAAACTACAGGCCCAACATTAAATCTACATACCACAGGCCTATGGGCAAGTGTTTATTTCAAACACTGGCATCAAGTTCATGGATAAGGTCTGAGTTGTTATCTTGTTGATAAATACTATCTTATCCTCCAGAATATCTACAGGTATGTCTACATTCTTTATTACTGTTTATATTATCTCTTTGCCAGCTATTCCTTGAGCACTCAATCACATCACATTCCAGCAACATGTTTTCATATTCATGTGGTAGGTGTTTAGTGCTATCGATTGCGATAGACTGTTATTTGTATGCTACTGCTAATTATCGATTTTCCTTTTGACACATGTTACGGTTATCAAATGCATGTTATGTTACTCCTGGCAATACATCATGTAGTCCAAGTGGCACGCTATTCACTCCCAGTAGCACATCTTGTCTGACTATTTCAGTGTCCTTCATCTGTGAAGATCCGGGTTAGAATTGATCTTCAGTAAACCATGCTTGTTGTATGAGGCGACTAACAGGATAGGGTGGTCAGGCTCACTTACTTGGTTGACACATGTCATCGGTTCCCAATTGCATAGATCGATGCTCATGCTGTTGATCACTGGATTGTCTGGTCCAGGCTCGATTATTTACAGCTTTCATACAGCTGGAATGTTGCTGAGTGCTGCGTAAAACTTAACTCACTCACTCACTTCAGTGTCCTTCTTTGTGACACATTACTGTGTTACCAGTCTAAAGGCTGACCAGCTACAGGAACAGAGCAGACCTTACTATTTTCACGCTGTATAAACGTATTAACTAGCCCCACTACACCTCATCAGAATACTGTAGGGACTTGTTAAAGTTCATAATAGAGCAACATTTGACTGATATTTTCACAGGCGAGCAATTTGAGCTTTTTAAACTCTGTAAGAGGTACTTTTGACTCAAGTAACCATTTTTTCCTATCAAAACAATGTTGTTCCATTCCTCAAGTTCCAGGAAGTTATTTGTGGTGAAATATTAATGTTGGATAATAGACCTATCTTGCAACCACAAGCAGATCTGATGGAAGGTAATTGGAAGTTAATTGTGGCAAGTAAGGCTGAATCAAACTCCATACCAGCCAGCCAACTGTGTGAGTTTGTAGCAAGCAAATTAATACCTAGATTGTACGAGGAATGAAGAAACAATGAGTTACCTCGATACACTGTACATCATTGTTTGTGATGTCAAATCTAGTTGTGATACCTTGGTGGTAAAAGCAGTCAGGAAATATCACATGATTTTTGTGTTATGCGTCGACAATCTGGCATATACTTTCTTAATGCAACATTCCACCCTTGTGATATTTGATACCTGTAGAATAAACTTGGTATACTGCTGAAGTTACATGTCTGTATGTCCCCCATCCCAAGTGATGGGGGTGAAGCTATTGAATGTACTTGATATGCTTAACATGCTGAAGTTAGATGTCTGTATGTCCCCCATCCCAAGTGATGGGGGTGAAGCTATTGAATGTATTTGATATGCTTAACATGCTGAAGTTAGATGTCTGTATGTCCCCCATCCCAAGTGATGGGGTGAAGCTATTGAATGTATTTGATATGCTTAACATGCTGAAGTTAG
This sequence comes from Haliotis rubra, assembly GCF_003918875.1. NCBI lineage: Eukaryota > Metazoa > Mollusca > Gastropoda > Lepetellida > Haliotidae > Haliotis > Haliotis rubra. Next base: position 922,038 of record NW_025766970.1, read on the forward strand.
ATGTCTGTATGTCCCCCATCCCAAGTGATGGGGGTGAAGCTATTGAATGTATTTGATATGCTTAACATGCTGAAGTTAGATGTCTGTATGTCCCCATCCCATGTGATGGGGGTGAAGCTATTGAATGTATTTGATATGCTTAACATGCTGAAGTTAGATGTCTGTATGTCCCCCATCCCAAGTGATGGGGTGAAGCTATTGAATGTATTTGATATGCTTAACATGCTGAAGTTAGATGTCTGTATGTCCCCCATCCCAAGTGATGGGGGTGAAGCTATTGAATGTATTTGATATGCTTAACATGCTGAAGTTAGATGTCTGTATGTCCCCCATCCCATGTGATGGGGATGGAGCTATTGAATGTATTTGATATGCTTAACATGCTGAAGTTAGATGTCTGTATGTCCCCCATCCCATGTGATAGTGATGGGGATGGAGCTATTGAATGTATTTGATATGCTTAACATGCTGAAGTTAGATGTCTGTACGTCCCTAATCCCATGTGTTGGGGATGGAGCAATTGGATCTGAATTACAACAGCATTTTTGAGGTGCAGTTCTGTTATCTTTACACTGTGTTGAATCAGATGTTAATTGATTTATCATCATTTTACTGATGAGGCTTATATTTTCGATTCTGATCACAGAATTTCTTATAACTGACTATATTAATTTTTATGTGACTTTACTGAACCATAGTATCTTCACTGAGTAGTTGGGTGTCCATATTAATCTAGAGGCCAGGGCCTAGATTTTCGAAGCTCTCTTAGAGCTAAGATAGTCGTAAGCGCCATACATTTACATTAAGTTACGACAATCGTAGCGAAATCTAGGCCCTGGTAACATTATCAATCATGTCACAGTGCATATAATCAGAAGAAATTCCCATACGTATCCTACTTAGCAAGTAGTCTCTTTATAGCTCTCTGCTGATTTTGTCCTATCAGTTCTTGCTTTTACTCACTACTCACTTTATGCCATCCTTGATAATCTCCAGGGTATAAGTTTTCATAAAACTGCATTAGTACCCAGGATGCATCCAAGACTCATATTACCTCTGTTTGCTGTATTTTTATCCAATCAGGTGTCTACGCTGGGAAGCTGAGAGATGCTGGGAAGTTGAGAGGACCAATCACAAGTCTTCTATCATAACTCACTCCCGCTTCTTTATCTAACCGATTAAACTTGGCAACACAATTGTTGCAGAGGTACCCTGAAAGAGGTAGAAGAGTTCTTGCATACACATGTATATTTTTGAAGGTTTCAGACCTGTCAATTTGTCTGTATGATTTTTTCTCTAAATCTGAGGAGCACAGCAAGCTAACCTTCCCGGCTGCGGCCACCATCTTTGTTGGCACTGGCAAGCTCGGCTGATAAGGCTTACCTGATTGGCTGCTGTGAGAAGGCGGACCCAGCAAAGGGAGGTAATGCAATTATCGGGTCGAGCAGTAGGTGCATCCAGGTTGCTAGTGGAGATTTATCAGAGATAGCGAGTATGATTGTATGAGTGTTATTGTAAATTTGACATGCAGCAGGTTTGTGGTGTGAGGACTTACATATGTTTCTTTACATGGTTTAATGTTTCACTATTTTGAAATAACCCTGTTATTGTACATTTTTTGCATTTTCAACAGCTTTTTTATGAAGTGCATTTCTGAACCTCCTAATTTGGGTGCATGTATTTTTAAGAAGGTGAAATGATTTTAATATGATCGATGGAGGTTCTACAACCTACTAGTAACTGCTGTTCCCATCCCATTTTGATGCATCAGGGCAGCCATATTGAATTTGTTATTACCAGGTTATTGAAATAATCCTGTTGTGTTGAAGCTCCTTTCATTCTTATTGCTATATGCTTTATGTATTTTTACATTCCTACAGAAAATGTAATCCATTGTTTCCTACAAACCCCAGGAATATCTGTTTCCAATGTCCTGTTTCATAAGGTACATACATGAAGTATATTATTGTTACTATTGATGTGGTAAACAGCAATGTGTGGTTGTTGCTGCTTGGGTTATCTCCTGTATATATCCAGGTTGGATGTTTACAATTACATGAAGTATTTTGGTATAACATTGGTGTTTGTAATGTTTATGGGTAATCTCGTTGTATTCATCCATTTTGGGTGTTTACAATTTAATAAAGTATATTGGTATAATTTTTGGGTTTCTTATGTTTCTGTGTGATCTTGTTGTCACTTCATCCAGGTTGGATGTTTACAATGTTATAAAGTATTTTTGTATAATATTGGTGTTTGTAATGTTTCTGTATCTGCAGCTTGGATATCTGGATTTGTAACATTACAGTTTTTGTTATAACGTGTGTTGGGTTGTTGGGTAGCCTAGCGGCTACTCACTCACTCACTGTTGCTAAAAGCAGCGTAAAACCATACTCACTTACTATAAGTTGTGTGATGTTGCTGTCATCATGACTTCTCCCCACATCTTATCATCCATGCTTGCAATACTCTTTGCAGCTTTCAGCTTGATATTGTGCACCTATGTTGGGAGTCAAACCTGGTCTTTGGCATTATGAATCCATGCTTTGACCACTGAGCTACCTCCTTACATACATGGGTGGTCTGAATGACTGGCTTCTATTTGTGACTGTCCACTACACAGTGAAGAAAACCGACATCTTGCTTTGGTAGCCTTGGAGTCAAAGCACTACAACTATGTTGCAACTTTCTTCTATTCCATGGTCTGCTTGTTTGGGGTTTTAGTTCTAGATTGAAACGTTTGTATTTTGTGGGTTTTCCACGTTTCAATATAACTGAAATACTGTTCAAAGTGGAATTCACCAACTATCACTGTAGGCAAGGGAATTAACTTACTATTGAAGTTCATTGGAAAATGAGACTTCTTTACTCAGTTAACTCCCCTGCTGTGGAAAGTTCAACCAATAGCTTAATTGTGAGCTGGAATGACACAATTCTCTCCTACGTATGACACCATTGTTTTGCATTTGTTTGTTGGTGGACGCCACATTCAGCATTATTTCAGCAAAAGGACCACGACCTGTAAGTAATCCAGGGTGGACCAGGCATACAGGTACAGACAAAGCTGTTGGATTATCAACTATGTCACTAAGTCAGACCTCGCCACCCATGAAGTTGTGTTGTAGGATGGGCACAGATAGATTGGGACCAGTTGTGACCAGGAATACCCACAGGGTTCCTTGATCACTGGTTTTGTCAGGGTGATTATAGATGTGATATTACAGCCACACCACCTCCCACTCTCACAGTGCCCCCCACACCTGATTGTATACCACGGAGTGGAATCATACTCACGCGAATGTGAGGTAATACACCAGGTAATGTTGTTGATTGACTGATTAATCTCAAGCGAATATTTCAATGTTTGTAAACAAGATAAAAAAGCACACATTGGAAGAAATGGTTGGTAATTTATTATAAAATCAACAATATCCAAGACGTTACAAACATAAAAAACTCGTTGATATGACATTTGTAGAGCATGCAGAAATGTAAACATTAATTATTTCACATTCAAACGCAACCTTTACTGTAATCACACTCTTATATTTCTTTAGCCGTGTGTTAAGGCACAGCTGAAGTTTCGTGTCGGCATCTGATCACTCGCTGTGCACCCATACATTGGCATGTATCCCCATAAATGATTTGCAGACGATAACTTCACAGACGTGTGTATTGTGTGTACCCCACGTTCGTTAAATGCAATAGGTAATCACTGGATGTTCTTTCATTTACAACAGAGCGATGTGTATGTTGTCGATGTATACTGCGTGGAGGGACGTCACTGACCCGCTTCCAACAGAAGTACCACCATGGAGCAGTTGAACAGTTTGATGGCTGATTAAATACCCTTAAGTCTATCCCTCATAGACATTTTGCCCAGATAATATCCCATCATTCGTCCTTAGGGAGAGAACACTGTTCCATATGCAGAGGGCACGTTACGCTTATAGATGACAAAGGTTCATCCTGGACGTATGAACTTATACAGATCCAAGGTCAACAAAATATACTGTCCCTACTATCCCACCACATATATAAATTGATATACGCCGGTGCGTGTGTCGAGTATACTAATATATACAAATGTACATCGATAGACGCAAATGATTTCCAGTTTTCTTTATGAAATCAATTTGTTAATAAATTTTGGATAAATTGATATTCAAGCCTTTGAATTAAAATAGGTTTTGTACAACGTTGGGTGGCTAATCATTGGACTTGTCTGGTATTTCCGTTAGAGACCAAAACAGGGCATAACTTTTTGGAAACACCACCACCAGGATGATCTATTAGTCGGCACGTAAGCAGGGAAATATTGCATTTTGTGTCTATTCTCACCAGGACCACGCAGCTATATATAACATTTGAAAATAAGGGCGACGGCTATTTTGGATATAGAGTGTACAACTATAACATATTCAAGAATACGACAGAATAACAAAATAACACAGATATTTATACCCCATGCTTAGGCAGAAGAAAAATTGATAGAATATTCTATTGTTTTTGTAGTGATTTTAAGCACCCTTCATTCAATCTCTTAGGGATCAGTTTGTCGAGAGCACCCGTCTTTTGGCTGAAGGCAACAATGAAAGTTTAGATGACCATGTTCAGACAAAATATTCATGTTACATATATGGCCATTTGACATGTTCGGTGGTATAGACAACCACGGGGGCTTGTAACGCTAAAAACTGCGACCAATGTATCTACTGTTACTAACGGGGTAGTTACTATATAAAAGGATTCTTTTATATAACAGTGTATACCTTGATGGCAGTTTCTAGCGTTACAAGCCCCTGTGTAGACAACAATACTTTGACCGTCATTTGTTACGAAGTAAAGTGTGTTTCCGAAGTTAAAAAAAGATAACAACCGAATTTTAATGACAGGCGTAAAAGTGATATGATTTTGGTTGAATTATTTACAACAGGGAAATGATGTTCAAACAAAAAAGTGAACCAAAGATGCAACTTTTACATTGCCGTTGTAGAATGATATCACCGTGCTTTAACGGAGGAAATGTCCCTTGTGCATGACGACCTGATGCACCGATGTTATATGACGTTTATCGCATCTTTAATCTGTGACGATCAGCACACTCTCTTGCTCTTCTGTGCGGGACACTTCCAGGCACCACTGTCGTAGCAGATGCACATGTAGCGGACACAGTTCTCTGTATACGCGAACAGTCGGCTGAAGAACGTCCGGTTGCCGACAGTACAACCTAAAAGAATACGAGTGAGTGAGTTTGGTTCAGCTGACTCAACCTAACCTTCCATCATAGTTTCAGTTACATGATAGCGGGTCAGCTCTATGTGGGAGGGAACCTAAGAGTGATGGATATCTTTGACATTTATCATTTTGGTAAAACCAACCATCATGGGTATGGTGCTGAACAAGCTCGACACATATAGGAAAACCCTGGTACCAAACACAAGTTCTTGGCACGCCTGAGGTACGCAACTCTGCATTGCCAGGGAGACCAGGCACATGCTCCAAGGACAGGAAGAGTGCGTGAGTTGGGTTTGACGCCGCCTGTTAGCAATATTCCAGCAATATCACGGCGGGTCACACCAGAAATGGGCTTTACACGTTGTGCCCATGTAGTGAATCGAACACGAACAGAAAGAACCACACATATATGAAACATAACCTTTATAAATATGACAGACGCTTAGACTCTGCAGCCTTATGAAAATGGTTCCGATATGTACGGTGTTGTTCTTACAAACATTATTTGTAATTCGTTATTCCCGACACAGCTATTAAAAAGACAGGTCCAAGAGGCCTTGACATTATCGGAATCATCACGGCCCTTTCCTCTACAAAATTCTTTCTTTTTTTCAGTAGGACCTATTTCATGTGCCCATGTCGGTTGCAAATGAATCTCTGCCTTACCTTTCAGTTTGTAATGTGGACTTGGTGTTTTTCCTTCTCCTTCACAGATGTTGAGAGACCGGTCCTTGGGGCAGGTCCAGCTCCCATCACAGTTGCACTCGCAGAGGAACTCGGAACAGCCTCGTCTCATGTTGAAGTTGCTCTTAGACCTGATCACTTTGCCGTCTATCATGCAAGGTTTACATTTGGAGGACACTGACCCTGAGCGCTTGCACATGTCAGTAGTACGGTTAGCTGGGCAGCTCCATTCCCCATTGCAGCCACAGAAGCAGTTGAACTCCCAGCACCCCTCCCTATAGCGGAATGGACTGCCCCCAGGATACGTTTCATTCTTTACTTCACATTGTTTGCATCCGTCGATTCTGTAATCAGGGGAGCGACAGAGGTTGATGGTGTCCTGTGCTGGGCAGTCCCATGTACCATTGCAGAAGCACTGACACTTGTACTGGGTGCACCCTTCACGGAATTTGAACTCGTTTTCAGGGATGTAAGACTTGCCCTTGACAACACAGCTCTGGCAGGAGGTCTGTTTGTAAGAAATGCCGTTCCTTGTGTTAGAGTATCTGGTCTTGGGTCCCTGGCCCACTGGAACGTTAGTGGTGAATACGTTTCCCCAGCTTTGGGAAGCCTGGTTGTGTATCTCTGTTTTCTGGCTGCCTCTTCACGTTCTCTTCTTTCCTCCTCTCTGTCCTCTTGACATACGTTCACGGAATTTGCAGGTGGACAAACCCAGGTACCGTCACAGTTGCATGTGCATTTGTACTGCACACAGCCTTCCTTCAACAAGAACTCAGAGTGAGGTGGATAGTCCGTCCCTCTGACGTCACAAAGCTGACAAGAAGCTGTCCTCTGTCGCAGTTCGCCTCGGGGCCTGTCACATATGTTTCTTGGCTTCTGTACTGGACAGTACCACTTTCCCGAGCATGTGCATGTACAGGTGTATTCTGAGCAGTCTTGAACCAGCTGGAAGGTACTGTCACCAGGATATGTACTGCCCTTTAGGGAGCACCTCTTGCAAGTCCCGGCATCGTCTCCTTGGGGTTTTCTGCTCGGCTCGGTTGAATTGCAGCCAGTGGAGAATTCCCCTGAACATGTCCAGGATCCACTGCACTCGCAGCTACAATTGAACTGAACGCAGTCCTTAGTGATTTGAAATGTGGAGCCCCCTCTGTGATTCTGCCTCTCAACCGAACAGTTATTGCAACCTGGTCTAGGGTTCACAGCTACCTGCCCTACATGTCTTGTACGTTTACCAGGGGCGTATGGAGCCTTGACTTGGAACACTGCCGATCCATATGCCATTCTGCCAGCACCCCTTGGTTGCCATGGGTTCTAGCAGTGTGTACAGTCCTGGAACCGCCCGTGGCATCAGATGTTCTTACATTGTATGTGGGTACACCACCATGAAGACTCCCAGCAGCGTCTGGACGTGGCCCTGTTAAACCGTATTGGGCTTGTGAATACTGACCAGTGGCACCTCCCAGGGAAGCACCCATTCCTGGGTTCCCTTGACCCCGTAATGCAGGATTTATAATCTGTTGATAAAAGTTTCTTTGTGCTGGATTTGGTATAGCTCCCATGGGTGTAAACTGACCTCTACCTGGTACCAAAAACTGTCTCATACCCCTGAGGACATACTGCTGACCTCCACGAGTGACGATCTGACCGGGAGAAATAGGTCCACCCAGTGGGATGCTTCCTCTCAAAACGTAGGGCCTTCCTCCTTGTGGGAACATTGGTCCGCCAGGAATCTGAAACTGGGTTCCATGAGTCCGGATATGTTTTCCAGATCGGTCAACTTGGCCGACTTGTCCAACCTTGCCAGTTTGACCACCCCTAAACTGATTTCTTCTTGTTACAGTGTACTGCTGGCCGCCTTGATTAAACACTTGAGTTCCACTTCCAAACGTTTCACCCAGATTTCCAGTGCTTGTGAATGTGCCATCCCTCAGAAGCCGTGAAGCCTGTTTATTCCGACAAATGTCTACTCTGTTTTCATCAGGACAAATGTATGACCCATTGCAGTAACAGTTGCACTCCTTCTGCATACAGCCATCTCTGATAACGAAGCCCATGTTGCCTGGGTAGACGAATCCACCGATTTCACAGTTACCACAGGTAGCAGGGCGTTCTCCAATAGTACAAGCGCTATCTTGCGTGACGTGACAGCCATAGGAGCCATCACATCTACACTTGCACTTGTACCGGACACAGCCTCGTCTCATATCAAAGTTACTGTCTACAGAGTAGCTTTGCCCATCCACTTCACACCGCTTACACCCAACAGTTGGTTCCCTTGATCCTGGGCAGAAGTTTGATGCTTTGCCAGCAGGACATTCCCAGCGCCCATCACAGGCACATTTACACTTATACGAGATGCAGCCTCTCCGGAGACGGAAGTCAGTTTCACCTGGATATGTTCTGCCCTGCACAATACATCTCTGACAGCTGCTTTGCCCTATGCGTGACCCTCCTTGGGCTGCTGATTTACCAGCGCATACATCAGTAGCACCATCTCTGTTACAGCCCCATCTACCATTACAATTGCACTGACATGGGTAGACGTAACAACCCCTCTTCAGTTTGAAATTGGAGTTGGCCTCATAGTCAGTACCCTCCACAATACACTTCTGACAGTTGTCTATGTTTTGTCTGGGTCGGACAGTCCTCTGTCGTGGCCTTGTTGGAGCTGGAGTTGTACAGACGTTAGCAGCAGTTTCTTCATCACATTCAACCGTTCCATTACATGAACATCTGCAGTCCTTAACAACACAACCACTTGTTTGACGGAAGTTGGTTTTCCCTCGATATACTTTCCCATCCGATAATTGGCAACTTCTGCATCCACCGGGAATCTCACCACGGCAGACATTTCTCGCAGCTGCTCCGGGACAGTTCCAGCTTCCGTCACAGTTGCAGTGGCAGCTGTAGTGAATACAGTCCCTCCTCATCTGAAAGTCAGATTCACCCCTGTAGAATTCTGTTTCTGACAGTTTGCAGCTTTTGCACCCACCGGGAACTTCTCCTTTACAAACATCCCTAGCTTTCTCCCCTGGGCAGCTCCAACTTCCGTCACAATTGCAATTGCATTTGTAGTGAATGCACCCCTTTCTCATATCAAAGTCTGAATCTCCTGGGTAGAATTCTTCATCAGACACCTGGCAGCTCTTGCACCCTCCTGGTCTTTCCCCCCTGCAGATGTTCCTTGCTAGCACTCCAGGGCAATCCCAGCTTCCATCACACTTACATGAACACTCGTAGCTGATGCACTTCTTCCTTAACTGGAAAGTGGAATTGCCAGGATAAGAATTTGTCTCTGATACTTGGCACTGACTACATTTGTCAGGCTGTTCAGTCGGCTTACAGATATTCTTTATTCTATCTCCAGAGCAGTTCCATGATCCGTTACAATGACAGAAGCAGGTGTACTCAAGGCATCCTTTTTCGTGGTTGAAGTAGGTGTTGCCTTCGAAGAATTCGCCTCGTATTTCACACTCTCCACATCCCTTCTGACAGATGTCTCTTGTTCTGTCAGGTGGACAGGACCAAGACCCATTGCAGCTGCAGTCACAGTTATACTCAAAACACCCTTCCTCATACTTAAACCTGGAGTTGCCTGGATGGAAGCTACCATAAACCTCACACTCTCCGCAACTGCCTTCTCCGACTTTCTTGACGCAGGTGTTCTCAGTCCTGTTGGCGGAACACTCCCACCTCCCATCGCAGAAGCACTTACAGTTTTTATGGAGGATGCAGCCATCTTGAAGATCAAAGTAGTTGTTGCCCTTGACGATCTTTCCCTTGGCGTCACAAGTCTTGCAGGTTGATTCACGCCGCCGCTCCTTGTCTTCACCCTGGTCACAGACGTTGACGGTGTAGTGAGCCGGACAGTCGTGGGAGCCGTCGCAGTGGCAGATACATCGGTACTTCTGGCAGTTCTCCGTGTATTCAAACCTGGAGTGACCTCGGAACGTCTCGTTCCCAACCTGACAATCAGTGCAACCTGAAAACCCAAAGGAAGCAGTTTCAATGTATGGGATGAAATGCCAGATGGGTGCGCCAAGCAGCCAAGTAACTGGTATCCGACCACCCCATACCCACTTTTCGGCGCTCCTACCACGACGCTCTTATCATTCCTCAGAGTACAAAACTGGACTTAAAGGATCTATTTTGGATTAGTCCTTAAATGTTAAAATGATATCAGTGACTTGGAAAGAAATTCCACATCCACATTAGCAACATGTAAATGAAGTGCGACACTAAAGTATATTCTATCATCAAAATTAACAGACTCTGAAATGCACAGTCTATAACTCGCTGAAAATGTTTTAAGAAGAATCTAGTGTGTGTTACGCACTGGAACCTGGTCTTATCGTCATTGTCTACTAACATCAAAATCTCCCTATTCTTGAACACTTGGGTAAAGTCACGAGAAACAGTAATGGCTCATGAACCGGTGTCATCTCAATGCCGATGTCTTTGTTGACAGGGCCTTCGTGCGGGCAGTGTTATTTCCCCACAATGCTGAACAACAAACATGATAGCAACACGAACAGATGTATGTGATAACTGTGATCTTTCTTCCTATAGCTGAAGAGTGAATCATCCCTCAGCGAATTTCAAACAAAAGATTGAAAGGTGAAGGATGCAATTGAATCTTTTTCCAGTATTTATTTGGGGGAATCAAATAAACAAATAGGAATTCCAAAGAAACCAAAAGAAATTTGTAATGTTTACTTTTGAAGTAATACTGAAACGCACCTGTGCGTTGAGAACCATATGTTCCCTCTGTGAGGCGCACTTCACTACAGAGGCTGTTACGACTTTAATCTGCAACCTACTGACATCCTGTTGTATGTGCGTATTACACACCCTCTGAACAAATTCATTGCCCCAAAACCAGTAATATATACTAACGGAAAAAAGTAACTGTGCACAAGATAAAATTGCTTAAAATAAATTATTTGAAAAATTATCAAAATAGTCCTAAATATACATGTAGCAAAGCACTTTGCATGAAATTTGATGTCACGTATCGCGCGGCACTCACTCACTCACTCACTTTGTGCATGCTTATTGACACCTGAAATTCATGTACATATATTGAAAATTGAAGAAAGGTTGATTATTCTCTAGCCTCTATATGTTGTGGAAAACATGTTATTTTCAGCACAAACTGCGCGTCATGCCACGATTATCAGAAAATCAGTGTCCATTGGAACACGATCTCATCTCTATGGAGACGTTTTCAACATAATGGGAGCAGGAGAGATTTGCCTCGGACCGGCCGTCCACGCGTGACGTCACATCAGCAAAACAACCACATTCGACTGACCCATCTAAGGAATCGATTCCAGACTGCCAGTTTGACTGCTCGGACCATTCCTGGCTCACGTCCAATCAGTTCCAGGACAGTACGGAACCGACTGATGGAGCACAAAATTCGGACTCAACGGACTGCAATACGTCCAATTTTGCTCCAACGTCACCTACAGGCACGTCTTGCCTGGTGTAGACAACATCTACAGTGTGGGGTGTGTCTGATGGTGATGATTTTAAGAGGTGACCTCGGAACGTCTTGCAAATACAGTCATAAACCAGTGGTTGATATAACTGACAACGTCTCACACGGTGGCAATCAACCAGTCAACCAACGGACCTGTCTAGTTCTTTAGTTCGACCTGCATGGGTTACTGGGGGTATACTCTTAAGCTGAACCATCAGTGATTCCAGTGATTGAAAAAAATTAAAACAAGGTGGTCATATTTTGTTACGTAACAATATGCTGCCGACGAAAGAGGGAACTAATTATAACAATGAAGCTGTGGTTGAGGCGTACATTTACAATACTGTGGCACACCATCTTTAAACACAACATCACATCAATTTCTGATCTTGCATGGGCACCACGTGATGCACGTGCACACAAATTGCGAAGCGCGTTCGTCCACAAGAGAACTCGCACTGATGCTAGCGCTGTCCTAAGCTCATGCTAAAATATGCCTTCCAAACACCATCTCAATGAAGAGACAAAATGGCTTGTACGGCTGAATGAGGATACGTTAATGTCCCAAGTTGCCTGAATGTTTCACAAACCAAAGCGTGGCATGCCTAAAACACCACACCAAGGCAATATCGCTTCACTACCGAAATTGAAAACTCGCAATAGATTCAAATTTGTTCTTCTATAACGATAAGGCGAATTTTAACAACTTCCGGTACATGTCGGACCTGAGGAGCCCGACTGAAAGCAGGATGTCCTGTGAAGGGTCTGACCCTAACACTTACAAATAGAGGCAAAGGTTGGGTTGGGCAAGGATACGTAGAGGCGAGCCGCATGTCAGGACAACTCTTCTGGGCTATGACAGTATCTGGACAATAGTTTCATGATTTGAGGTGGCATCACACGTGATTGGTGATCTGATTTGTTTATTTCTAATTTAGTAAAGTTACCTTGGGTTAATTTGCTGATGGGGTTATCCTGTTTAGTCCAAGCACGTGACTCGGAAACTTTATGGCCGCTACACCCATGGCTGTAAGCTAATGTTTAAGCTAATTGGAACACTCATTGGAAGGAATTTCAATAACGCCCACTTCACCAGTCCTTTTTTTACGTTTGTGTGATGAAAAGAAATGATTACATCTTTGTATCGCACATTGCAGCATGTCAACATAGTTTGCCTATTTCCATAATTAGCTAACTGGTAACATTGATGTAAAGAAAACAGACTTTGACATACAGTGCGAACCAGTAAACTATTTGCACAGTGACAAGCCTGAGAAAGGTCCTTTGTGTTTTGAGTCTGCGTTGTAGGTCTTTTCTTTTTGGAACTTTCTGTACAACAGGGACGAACGGGTAACCTTGAACATGTCTAAAGGTATGCCATAGGTCGAGTACGCCTGTATGTGGGTTAGTGAGAAGATGTTTAACGCCGCCATTAGCAATAATCCAGCAATATCATTGCGGGGGACAACGCAAGTGCACATGTGGGGATTCGAACCCGGGTCTCCGGCGTGATGAGCGAAGGCTTTAACAAGGTCAATACCACTACTGTACCCCACCAACTATATGTAATCCCAAAATGCTGACGATACAGACGAATAAGTCGATCGATCCTGTTGCTTATTCCAAGAGCTAAAAACGAGAAACCTGTGAAGGTAAGATAGGATTCAGCAACCAAAGCTTGGCAGAAGAAGTGACTAACGGGGACGAGTGATAGGCATGCCTATTTAATTGATGCAATTCTATCCCAATCTGGTAGATCGATACTCAGGACATGAATCACTATATTGTGTGCTGAAGACTCAGTTAAAGACTCCTTTGAGAGGCATTCAGACATCTCCCTCTTATAGCGTGGATAAAGCTGAGTGCGGCTTTAAACAACAAACTAGCAAAAAAGGAAAGCTTTGCTATGCTGTACCAAACGTCAACCAGGTCCTCGTTGTCCTGGGCCCCGTTTCACAAAGCTCTCGTAAGCCTAAGATCTCGTAACTTTTCTCGTAGCATTCGTACCTCCTATACTGTAACATAGGGAGTACGAATGCTACGAGAAAAGTTACTAGATCTTAGGCTTACGAGAGCTTTGTGAAACAGGGCCCAGGACAACGAGGACCTGGTTGACGTTTGGTACAGCATAGCAAAGCTTTCTTTTTTTGCTAGTTTGTTGTTTAAAGCCGCACTCAGCTTTATCCACGCTATAAGAGGGAGATGTCTGAATGCCTCTCAAAGGTGTCTTTAACTGAGTCTTCAGCACGCAATATAGTGAATAGGGGCTGGATCAGACTCCAGCATATTTACTGGCCGCTGTGTTATAGCGAATCAGGCGTTGTAGGTATTCAGTGATTAAAGCGTTCGGTCGTCACGCCCCGTTTCGATTCCCTACAAGACATGGCAATCATAGAAACACATGGTACAAACAAAATAAGGAATTGCATCGGACATTAATTAGTTAGTGATGTGCAAAATTTAGAAACAGATAAAGCGATCTCACTGGCGTCCTTATGTCAAGTTCAGGTCGGTCCATATGTGGAAGGAATTGGCACATTAATAGTTATTGATCATAACCAGATCATAGATACCTGAAATTACATATCTTGGTCAAATTATCATACTACTTTCTCGCCTAGCTCAGTTATGAGCTTATTTAGTAATGTAATGTTCTTATTTAAGAATCTAGTCGCAGGTAGTTGATAAATAAACTGAAGAAGTAAAGAATTTACTCACGACTTCTGACTAAACTATCACGTCGTGCACCAGATGATCTCGCGACAGGCGTTGGCCTTGGCCTTGGCCTTCGAGTCACGTTGGTTTGACGGCCTGGTTCACCTGACACCCGTCGCATCTCGAGTTCTCTCTGCCTCTGAGCTCTTTCCTCCTCGATCCTCTCCTGTTCCTGACGGTCAGCAATCCTCCTCTGTTCCTCAGCTCTTTGTCTCTCTTGTATGAGACGTCTCTCTTCCGCCTCAGACTCGTCACCGTCTCGGCGGTCGACCTGTTGTCGCCTAGCTTGCACCTGTATGACATTACGTATGTTAGCATGAATGGCAAGAAACAATTAAGGAAGCTACATTTATCATAAACTATTGCCAAAACTCATCCCCACATACACCCTGTTTCACTACAATTAGTAACAATCTTACTTTCATGAGGGCGCGAGTACGCGTACTAGACTGTGTGGCCTATTAACCCAAGAACATCTGTGGAGTACGTGGGTCGATCAAAAGGTACTAACTGTATTCTCGATGTCCAATGTTTGAAAAGCTTCCATTTTATTTTGAAGGAATCTTTAGCAAAGTCATATCCAAAATTTCACATATGTGGGTAATTTGGTTAACGAGATATTAGTCATCACAACATATTGGGGTATAATATTTCTAACAAAAACTGCAGAAAATGCAAAACGACCTGTCATGTGGTACCTCTTGGATAATGGGATGCCCTCAGAGTATATCATATCAAATATGTTCAGTATAGAATTGGATGACTTCCCGTCATAATCAACAGTCAAAGATTTGGATTGCTTAAATTACATTTAGTCGAGGGCTGTTTTTTTAAGGACACCCCCATTTCAATCTTCCTAAAACATTGTGTCCAGATATTCAAGCTGGTACTGTTTACAATATATTGTGAGCTGACACTTGTGTGACCATTCAGTGTTTAGTTTAAACCCTTGGCATCATGTATGAATAAGTGAAAACATTAGAATAAGTTATGTCCTTATCATAACGTCATCTGAAAGGGGATGGATAGTGTCTACAAAACAAGCTCTTTCAGTCAACATGAAGGCGGGAGTCGCTTTAACAAGCGATTGTAATTTCAAATTGGTTTTTTATGAACTTTAATATCTAGGTGTGATTCTAGGGGACTTCTATCAATCTCAAACACACAAAATATTTCTTGCATATTTTGTTTCCTGAAGTTTTTTATGCATTTATTGTAGGTTTGCGTTTTTTGAGGGTACCAAGCTAAAAGGTCAAACAAAACGGGGATCGTGAGACTGGAACAAACCAAATGGATTGAGCTTGACAGATAATATGTTGAAAAATATTACATAATAATAACTGCATTTGTATCGTTTTCTTGGGGACTCTACATACTTTTTGATCGCCCTTCGTAAACACTCTAAGTTCACTAACATGGGTTTATTGCTCACGTTGTCAACCCTTACTTTGCTGGCCTAAGGTGTTAATATTTACATCCCGCCGCGGTATATCAGTATTGCTAATACAGCAACACTCACTAATGATGCTCGAAAAATGAAGTGTTTCATGAATTTAGAGCCGTTTTAGATCGTAAGCAAGTATCATCATTTACAGAAGCAGTCACTGGAGTTCACTGGAATATGGTGTTTATCTGTGTAATGCTGTACGTCATACGAATTTTGCTTAAAAGGGCAGCAGTGGATTACTGTACATTAACATTTAATGGACGGTGCATGCTATATTGGTGCATGACTATATTGCTGAGGGAATCTGAGATACATGCTCCTAACACGATATTTTATCACATCCTTACCCTAGCTTCCTCTCTCCTTCTCTCCTCTTCCACGCGCATTCTTTCTTCCTTCTCTCTTTCCATTCTCCGCTCTTCTACAAGCCTCCTCCTCTCTTCCTCAACCTGTCTACGCCTCTCTTCCTCAACCTGTCTTCGCCGCTCTTCCTCTACCTGTCTTCTTTCTTCTTCAACCTGTCTCCTCCTCTCTTCCTCAGTTTGTCTGTTCTCTTGCCCATCTTGTCTCCTCCTGTCCTCCTCAGCTTGTCTCCTCTCTTCCTCTGCCTTTCTTCTTCTCTCTTCCTCCACCTGCCGTCTAGCCTCTTCCAGTGTGCCCCCAGTCCCTACACTGTACCCTCCTCCAGTTCTCCTGGCTGCTTCACGCTGGCTGTTGAGATGCTGAATTCTCTGCTCGTCTGTATACTCCAACTTAAATAACAAAGACTGTCCATCGCTCTTTTTGACCAGTTGTGACCCAGCACGGGAACCTCCATGAACCTGACGCTCAACTGTGATCCCAGAGCCGTATGACTTCCCAGTGGAGCCCGATTGCCCATCGATGGATTTCTGGTACCGCCTTGAATTTGGCCGCCAGAGCGATATGATTTTCCCATGGTACCTCCTTCAACTTGATCTCCATAACTGTAGGATTTGCCCATAGAACCGGCTTGAGTTTGACCTCCATTGCTATACGATTGTCTTCTGGAACTACTCTGACCCCCTGAGCTTGAGGAGTTTCCCGTAGAACCGCCTTGAGTTTGACCACTATAACTATGCGACTGTCTGCTGGAACTCCCATGACCCCTTGAGCTGTATTGCCCGGCTCCAGAAGCGCTGGATAGACCTCTTAAACCCCCTTGACCTTCACCGCGGTCTGGCTGACCTTGGCCTTCCAAGGCGGAACTGGATTTCCTCATGGCATCACCATGTGTTTGCTTGCTAGATGAACTGTAGGATTGGCTGCTGGAACTTCTTCCGCTGCTGTATGAAGAACTGTAGGATTGACTGGACTGCTTCAGCCCCTGGGACCGGGACTCCATACCAGAGTGTGATTGTTGACTCTCACTGGCGTGTGACTTCTGACCCATACCGTGTGTTTCGCCAGCACCCTGAGCCTGGACATAACCAGCCTGACCCTCACTGGCGTCCTGAGTGCGGTAACTTGCACTACCTGAAACAACACCGGCGATACTTACAGTGACCTTCATATGTAGGGAATAACTTCACATAGCTCCCTTCAGGAACAGGCTTAAGATGAAGATTTAAATCAACCTTTTTTTGTAAAATAAAGAGTGTTTATTTAACATAATTTTTCATATTTATGCATATATACATGCGCAAAACCCCAGTGAATCTTCTTACATTTTTTCTTTCTTTCATATGTCACTAAAATAGTACACATGCCCTGGTACTATGACGTATTTAAGCGCCTGTGGGGTACCACGGATTCCCTCACAACGTGTTAACGGTGTCCCCTACCGTCGTATGATTTGAATGTTACTGAAAGAGGTCAAAACATTGTAGCCAATCCATGTTGCCTTTACTTGTCTGATTGTTTTGAACAATAACAATACTGAACCTACCTCCAGTGTGGTCGACGATACAAGCAACAGCCAGAGCAGCTAGAAGCTGGAAGATAATATAACAGTGAAAGACTGGAGATGTCGGATACTATTGTGACGTCATCAAATTGTTCTTTCATTGTACTTTTTCAGTAGCATTGATAACAAATGACGTGTGATGCTTTGGAATTAAAGAAAAACATCTCAGAAACAACAAAAAATATCACAAAATATATACAAGATATACCAAATTCCAACATTCATGAATAGAAGTGTGAGTTCTAAAAACTTCATTTTTACTACATTGTGTTCTTAGTGGTCATTGTGCGGAAGTAGCTACAGAATACACTAACACACAGTCGACAGAGTATGTGAGTGAGTGAGTAAGCTTTAAGCCGTTTTTAGCACTTTTCCAGAAATATCACGTTGGGGGGACACCAGAAATGGGCATCACACATTGTACCCATGTGAGGAATCGAACCCAGGGCCTCCTATCACAAAGCACTAATATCATCGTACGTCACTTAGGAGCCCCAGCTGCTCCTTTCACGAAGCAACCTTTACTAAGGTTAACCTTAACTCCCATCCTTTAACATTGCACTAAGGTTACCTAAGTGACTTACGATCACCTTAGTGCTTTGTGAAAGGAGGCCATTAGGCTACCTCACCGCCCCGACAGAGTAGGTAACTGGCTATCATAGAACCAAACGTATGTCCGCATCAGTGTTGAGACATTAGTTGCTCCTTGACCATTCAGTTATCCAGGTTTGTCATAGAAACTGGAAGAGTGACACTTCACGTATGAAGACCTGCCTGAACAGTACCCGTCAGTTATAGATATTATGGGATGAGAATATATGTTATAAGGTTACAAGAATGAATTACGACAGAGAAGATGAGCTTTCGAGTGTTCTGTTTCTCATTGTGGGTTAGTAAATTAACGAAATATATTCTTGAAACATATATTAAAAAAATGACTGGAGACGAATAACGATGCCTGGGACTGGACGTGCTAGATGGCCTTTCAGAGAAAGAACATTGACAGACGAATCATTCTGCGTCTTATAAAAATCTTTAGACGCCAGTATGATCAGTCTTCTGTCTTTTCACCCCACTTTACTATAACGTAAACATCAAAGTTTAAAGTAATGATTTATTCACTTCCATTAATCTTACATAGTTATTCATGATTAATTTTGAAGTTTGTACATCCTGAGATACAAGGTTCTCCACAAATACCATTGAATATTGGTGTCCTTTGTTTAGAGAGTAAATGTTTAAAAATAATTCAAAAGATAACATGCTGGTCACTCCGTCGGTATTCACGATTCAGAATAACAATGGGTTTAAGATAAACATCAATATATATCCAGTGTTCATGTAAACCTATGTTGTGACCCTGTACTGCAGTTGTATAACTTTGTTCATACTCAATGTTACACCCAGCTTATCACACAGGATATGTCCGCTGCCCATGGACGGAGCAGTCCCATCTGGCCCTCTCTCGGGTCTGAGTAGCATCCTTGCCATTGTTCACTTCAGGATAGGGGCACTTGCCGCGGAGAGAGGTCATTGAACTAACAAAACTGCCATACGAAGCCCAAATGTCTGTCCCATTGGAGTGAGTGAGTGAGTGAGTTTAGTTTTACGCCGCACTCAGCAATATTCCAGCTATATTGCAGCGGTCTGTAAATAATCGAATCTGGACCAGACAATCCAGTGATCAACAGCATGAGCATCGATCTGCGCAATTGGGAACCGATGACATGTGTCAACCAAGTCAGCGAGCCTGCTCTCCCTTTGGACAAACGCAAGGCGCGTGTGTAAGGGATGATATGATAGGGAACAATTCACGCGACTTCTTAGGAGCTTCCTTATATTATCTAATATTGAAGATACAACCAAGAAACGCATCTGTCACTGGAGGAACGGTGGGGTAGTCCAGAGGTTCAAGCGTTCGCTCGTCATGCCGAAGATACGGGTTCGATTTCCCAAATGGGTACAATGTGTGAAGCTTATTTCTGGTGTCACCCGCCGTGATATTGCTGGAATATTGCTAAAAGCAGCGTAAAACTAAACTCACTCACTCACTCTCATTAGATCAAGAAGTCCATGGGCTCTATTAAGACAAACTTAAATGTTTCGATCAAGCGAAATTACACGCCATGAAATATAGTCCTGCGATTCAATAAATAGAATTAGGAGTTTATTTTCCTTGAAACTTTGTCAGATACAACAAGAAAATTATGAATATTGACTGAATTCTCTTAATTTGATAAATGCATCACATAGATCCTAAGTTACTATATCTAAATATCATCTGTATACATTCTGTTTATCTGGACACTGATCAGTGTAATAAACATTTGCCTTCATTCTGTATGTCGTGCATTTAGATATTTCTGATTATTAAAACACATTTTAGTTGATCAGAAGCAGTTATTAAGAGTCTTGTATGTAAATCTGAACGTCAGATAGAACGACTAGGGAGACTTCACATCTCCATCACGACCGCCATGCCAGCCTCCCCGGCGGTTGTACTCGCCTGCAGCATATGGTCAACATACACAACACATAACAACCATATGCTCAACCTTTGCTCGGAAGTGGCAACATTGTATCTCGTTTTGCGCTTGTTTATTTTTGTTTGAGGTAGAATAAATAGTCTATTGCTGGAGATTAGCTAATGATTCAAAACATAAGTGTTTCAACGACACGCCTAAAATGAAAACCACCAAACACAATATCCAAGTAGTATAGAGCTTATAAGTGAAACTGTCGCGCTATGGTTCCCTTGAACAGTGTGTTTGTATATCTGGCAGGTTGTAGATTCTGAGGGTAAGGTATGTGTTAGATAGTTCTAAATGCTTACATACTGAGCTCATTCTAACTATGAAGATCTGCAGCTGTAATTCCTTAGGGTACGTATTCTGTGCTTGAAGTAACAGTAGGGTATTTGGGGATCGGTGTGACACGAAGCCGGACTTAAATAGTACTGAACAGACAGTACAATATAGTACTTATGGGGAAGATCCGTGTCATGTAGATGGATGTGTGTGTGGTCGTATCTCGATGTTGGGTCGTGGCTGACATTACCCGCTGTTTTGTTTTGTACTCGACTAGCTGCGTTTCCATTCCAGTGGGAAGACAAGGATTTTATGGATTTGAGTGTTTACGCCGCTTTTAGCAATATTTCAACAACATCACGGCGGGGGACACCAGAAATAGGCTTCACACACTGTACCCATGCGGGGAATCGAACCTGGGTCTTCGGCGTGACGAGCCAACGCTTTAACCACTAGGCTACCCCACAGCCCCTTATAGAGATGAGTAAGTATATGAGTGTGTAATGGAGGTCTGTCAAAGATGGACACTGGGTAGCATGGCACACATTGTCAAATAAGGTCACCACGTTCATTCCACTACACTCATGCTTAGTTTCTGAAAATATATATTAATATATAATATACAAACTGATACATTTAAACTGAAAAAGAGCCCCAGTCAGCTGGGAGATTCAAAAGCTGGGGAAACTCTAGACTTGCTTCTTTCAGGGTTTTCATCGTGAATGTGTTGAGCGGGAGGAAAGTAATATGGTTCAGGGGTTGTGAGATAGTTCTACTTGAGTCTACCCCTACGACAGACATACTAGGTCTGGGGGACTACGTTGATGCTACCCAGTCTGCTACCAAATCTCCATTAAACTAACGGGTCATTACACATGTCATCGTATCCCAATTGCGTAGATCGACGCTCATGATGTTGATCACTGGACTGTCTGGTCCAGACTCGCGACTATTTACAGACCGCCGCCAAAGATGGAATATTGCTGAGTGCGGCGTTAAACAAGAACCAAACCAATCCAAGCGTTAACGTCCAGCGATAACATGTGTCGCTTGATGCCAACCATAGTACAGCTTAAAGGCTTGTTGATCGATGCTCATGCAGACAACAACTGGAACCGTAGTACACAGAATGTAAGCTATGCGGATGTTGACAAGTTAGACTATTTTCAAGTGGCCCCGCGACCACACTTCAGGACGTCGCAGTTGGCTCTGAGTATTACCACACGCAGATGTACGGCACGTTAGGAATAGAAACCAATATTTGCATATCGTTAAGGTTCGCATGCGAGAACAATTATTTTGTAATTATAAAAAGTACGTATATTTTCCTCCTATTTCAAGCTTGAGCCTAAACTGTTAACATTGGAGCATACTTTCAGAGTAGAGTTTCTTGAAAGACTCACTATCGAATGGCGATGTTTGTTTGACTTTGTGATTAACTTCAAAGCGAATATTTTGTCACGAAGTCTGTTGGAGGTAATCACAAGCTTGACTTAACACGCAACGTGATAGCCCTCATGTCAGAAGCAAGATCTGACAGTTTCCTACACATCGTGCTGTGACAATTGCCTCTATCGTAGACATCGAGTGCAGACCTTTCTTTTTCTTTTTTCCATGAGAATCAAAGCATAGAGGACGACGTTAATGTCAATTTCTTTCATATAGGAACCACGCCATTATAAGGAGTACCCATACACACGGCAGACATATAGGTGAGTACAGACTGGCAGTTGCGCCCCTTGGCAAACACAGGATCTGGTTCCGAAACTCACATTTGCCTCGAAACTGAACCTTGTTGTGTTACCTAGAAACGTGATCTGGACAAATATAAGATTCCAACTCAATGTAACTGGCTTCGTGCACCGCCAAATGACCCAGCTCTGCACAGCCGCTTGTGGCGCTTGAGACTTCAGTCATCCTGGCGAATACGTGTATCGGGGGTCCTGAGAATAGCATCCCTTATCCCACCCTCATCCCTTCGGGACATATTCATGCTGCAGGTTTGGCAAGTTTTACTGATTCCCCATGTCTTCATCAAGGGATTATATGCAACCACAAAAGTGTTACAGCAGTGGAACTCAGATTCAGTACTTCAAAGATCTCCAGATATCTCCCTAATGTTGACCTACAGAGAGCTGACTAAAAAGATCTCTAGATATCTCCTTAATGTTGACCTACAGAGAGCTGACTAAAAAGATCTCCAGATATCTCCATAATGTTGACCTACAGAGAGCTGACTACAAAGATCTCCAGATATCTCCTTAATGATGACCAACAGAGAGCTAACTATAAAGATCTCCAGATATCTCCTTAATGTTGACCTACAGAGAGCTGACTACAAAGATCTCCAGATATCTCCTAAATGATGACCTACTGAGAACTAACTATAAAGATCTCCAGATATCTCCTTAATGTTGACCTACAGAGAGCTGACTACAAAGATCTCCAGATATCTCCTTAATGTTGACCTACAGAGAGCTGACTACAAAGATCTCCAGATATCTCCTTAATGTTGACCCATAGAGCTGACTACAAAGATCTCCAGATATCTCCATAATGTTGACCTACAGAGAGCTGTCTACAAAGATCTCCAGATATCTCCTTAATGTTGACCAACAGAGAGCTGAAAGTATACCCCTAATGTCGCCCATCGACTAGTTTCTTGCTAATATTAGTATAATACTAATATGTAAAAACTGACATGCGCCCTACCATGTAGCTGTTACAGTGTAATAACGCACGGACAGTCAGTTCTGAAGATTCATCGTCTATGCTGACAAACCAGTTGCAAGTAACTTATTCCATAATAATCTCCACCCAAGCATTACACTGTGTAGGATAATGGGGTCATGAGGTTTGAAACATAATTACTTCCACCTTTCAAACAGCTTCGCTGTAGGTTTCCCCACCACTGAAATGGTAACCATTCATTTATCCCCAATTAACGCATGTACCTTGCCGGTCTTCTGAACAGCCGTAACAGAAACTAATCGAAGTAATTCCAAAGTATGACTATTTCTTATTCCTTACTTAATAGAAAATTCCATACATTAAGTGAGATATCCTTTCAATAAATAACCTGGAATGTGCTGAAGTTCTCAACAATGCCCTTGATCGCTGATATCTGAGTACGTTCTAAAACTATGCAGCGTTGCAATTAAGCGATATTGTTGGTTTTCTCAGCAAGATATTTAGTGTTCATGAACTTTTGCAGAATTTTTCATTCGAAAGGTTCACTTGTTGGATCAATTTCACAGTTTCACAGCACAAACGAGTGTGTTGGGGAGGAGAGATACCCAGAACAACGAGACCTCGTTAAACACGACACTGAGTAACTCATCACACATATGGATGGGTTATCCGTAAATGTACGACTATAAAACTGGAAACATTTCCTTCACAGAGTTATGTGGATTGAAAATACAAAATTCCCAAATAGCAAACAGGTCTACGGTAGTGAATAGTGGCATCGGCTACAAAGTGATCGAGAGAGAACACTTTCGTGACGTATATTACATAAGGATTTTACGTTTCCACATTTTTAACCATTACTATTCGCACACTCAATGACAGACTACACGTAGTGTACATAAACAACGATTACGTGCAGACTGCGGAAACAAAGAATCTGAAACGTTGCTAAAACAAGACCCACGTCCCCTGCTGTCAAAATGACAAGAGAAATAAACGAAATAGTTGATATTTCAGCTTGTCAGCACTCATAACAACAATCGGTTGTTATGTTTCTGAGACCCGCATGGCAAGCGCTCTATTCTACTCAGCGAATGCCCCCGCTCACGCCCGACACCTGTAGCTACGATATATTAGCAGCTGGAAAAAAACACACCCTTTATTTCTGTCCTTGAACGTAATTTGTTCGGCTTGAGAACAGTGATGGTTGTACGCGAAGAAACCGATATGATAAATGAAGTTAGCATATTGTGGCTTTGTTGTAGATATTTTCTCTGTGTGTGTTGAACGTTCGTAGCCTCCCAGATCACAGGGTTATTGTAATAGATACATTCATGTCAGGTGTGTAACGTGACTCATGAGATGTTGATCAGGTTTTGGGTGTATCAGGCCCAATATATGACTACGTAAAAATACATCCAGAAGTCCTCGTGGCATTTTGATACACAGTCCATACTTCAATTTATCATTGTTGATTCTAAGTGAATAATTACAGATGAAATGTAAGCATACAAAGCTTCGAAAACAAACAAATAATTTAATGTATTTTGCCACATCATAAAATATGTATTTAAAGGTTTATTTAATTAAGAATGCTGGAAATAATTGTGTATAGTGTATGATTGCTGTTTTAAAATATTCATTTTATTGTATTGCGCCAAAATATTCCATTTTTAAATTTCGAAAAATAGGCATTTCGCTTTTATTCGCTTTTACTACAGAAAAGATTAACATTATATTTTTAAGATCATATTATGGATATATATGAGCAAAAATGTACAACCCACAACTGCAAATTATAAAAAATACCCCCGCATATGGTTTATCAATGCAAATAAACAAAAATAAATAAAAAGACTACTTTACCTGCTGGAGAACTTTCTTCTGTCCAGCCATGATTTGGACAGTCCAGTTCCAAGATGTCACCACTGTCCACTGCAGACACGGACTGTGGCCGACAGATGATGTCTAATGTAAGTTGGCTATCTCGCGGTTTCCGAACCACGATCCCGACTTATGTCTGAAGGTTTGGCGATAGCCCGCAGACTTCCGAAGATACTTCTGATAGTTCCGGAACCACTCGGAAACCGCGGCCCAAATGTCTCACGCACCGCTTGATGCGAACGGCTGGGGCTTGTCGAGCATGCTGCAGTAGTTACACGGGTCCAACTTGGTCTTTCTCCAGACTGACACGATGTATCACGGTATATAAAATGTAGGAGATGTTGCTTACTTGTGTCGGGGGAAATATCTATGCGGTCAGCTGTTTCTGTGTGGAATTGCACTGATTCCTGTAATGGAACACACACACAGACATGCGCTACACCCTCGTCCATTCACTGCACTGCACAATAATTGGTATTTGCCGCATAGTAAACGTGTGACTATTTCAGTCAGCAATGCAACAAACAATTATTTTGCAAAAGAATATTGGAAGATTAGGACACACATATTCATCTAATGATCAAATAATAAGCTTCAAGTTTTTGTCGACTGCGTTACTGAAGCTAAATATGTCTAAGATTCATCATGCGCCAACCTTAGTGTAATATATACAGATATTTCTTTGCTAAAATTCACAACAAAAAGTAGAATCTCTATCTCAGGTACCGTTAATAGAGCTAAAATTAACTACCTTTGTTTTTCTCCACAACCGACCAACCAAACAGAATGTGATAACCTGTCACAGGATGTTGGTAAGGATTCTGTTACAGCAGTCAAAACATTTATCGACGGTAATCAGCAATCAGTGGAGGCAAGTGGGCCAAAATAACCACTACGGGAGCTGCACTCAGTCCCCTGGAGTAGTACCACAGGTATACAGTCAGTCTGTTCGTAACCTCACAGCTTGCGCATCCTCGGCCTCGGGAGCTGTTTTATAGCTCTTCTGGACTTGGGCTTGTTCTTATATCATGACATTTAACACTGGAGCAAATACATACGCAGATCACTTAGAGGAGTATGAATGGGTTTAAAAACTTACGCCCCCTTGGTTATATACACAAGGCCACATTAAAATATTTTGAATACATTGATGTAAAAAAGGTCCTAAAAATCGCCAGAATGCTAAAATCCAGACGTTTATTGGATAAAGACAATGGATAATCTCTTCCGAAGGTTGAATCGGAACTGATTTGGCATGCTTAGGAATTGTCAAAAGCTGGGGTAGGTGATGAAAAGCACAATTTGTTCGAAAGGGCCTAGTGTTATGCATGACCTTTATGTAAAGGAAAACAGATTTAACCGTTACGTCAAACGGAAAGCATGGTAGAGCCGGAGACAGTTTGGAGTTTGTCTGCAGTTACAGTTTTATTGGGACAGTGTGAGTGGGACAGGTGATGTACGCGGGAGTTTACAGCATATGTGTTACATCACAGCGGCCACTAAATAACCAAGCCTGGATCAGACCAGCCAGTGACTGATATCAAGAGTAGTTCACATTAATCGTGGTTAATGAAAACCTCAACCTCGCCGTTGAGTCTGATCCATTTTGATCACTATTTGCGACAAGTGTAAGTAGAAAGGTTGGACAATTACTATACCGGACTCCAAATGGGACTTACTCTAATGTGAACAAGTAAACTATTTGTATTTCGCAAAATCTGCCCTCAAAATAATCGTACAGAGCCGTGTTTTGACTTTACGTTTTTTAGACTTGAGGACGAATGCATATGTTAATTTTGTCAGTTTTCCCCAGTAGAGGAAGGATAACAATATTTGGATGAACAACTTCTTTATTGCTGTGAGAGCGACGTGTCGGTGTAGGTTCTAACACCGTTATCAAGCAAGTGCCAGGTTGCTGAGTCTGTTGATGGTTGAAATGCCTCTCAAAGAGGTTCCCCAGTAGATCCTGCGATCAACCACTGGTTCCTATTCTTGACCTTACCACGAACGGGTCCATGTGTTTCGCAACAATCAGCACTATCATAACTATGCTGCGACTGAATATTCGAACCCGGACCAAACACAGTATAGTGGGTGATAGCCTGAGAAAAGATCACCTGGGCACCCTCGCAACATATCCTCCGATCCAAAATGTATTAAGATTTCTCGAAACAAACTTAATTTTTGTAACAAATTTCAAACTGACTTTGACAATTTGAAACAGCTGAAATTTTAACTCAGCTGCATTTATAAAATAAAAAGGCACAAACAAATTAACTATTCTGTTCACAAAACTGAAATTTTAGTTTAGTATCGATTTCAGTTCATCCAGGGACTCAAATTTGGGACTCAAATTTGAGTAAAAATTCTAACTTAAGTCGAAACTCATACTTAAGTTTGTTTCGAGAAATCGGGGCCTGGACCCTCCACACCAAGTCTAACATCTGAGGAGCGGTGGCGTAGCTTAGTGGTTAAACCATTCGTCACGAGTTCGATTCCCCACATGGGTAGAATGTGTGAAGCCCATTTCTGTTGTCCCCCGTCGTGATGTTGCTGGAATATTGCTTAAAGCGGCGTAAAACCATACTCACTCGTCACTAACATCTGAGAGAGTAAGGTTTTACACCACACCTAACAACGCCCTGTCAATAAGTGTGGGCGAAACAAAGGATTCATTTATACGTTAAGCCAGGGTACGGTGACATTCCGTCAGCACCAATGGTTAACATGGAATCAGTCTGACTCAGAATACCTACGTGGGCTCACAGAAGCAGGATATGGCTAACTTAACTGTAGCTCCTTGTCGTGGAGACAAAATTTATTGTTTATGTGTACGAAGAAAGGCGGATCTTAAAAGCGTTGTTTTGCAAGTTGTATCCGGAGTTGAGTGCGGGGAATGAAAATGTGTCTCAACGTAGGCGACAGTTGTGTCCGTATGTCATCACCGAATTACGACCAGCTGCACCAGGGCCCACTGTGCATTCCGACATTCCGTTCTGTTGACGTAGCGCGTCAACTGCTAGACGTGATCAGGACGTGATTTGTTCCGCTGTGTACCAATATTTGCATTCGGTGCATGCATTCTGCTATCAGCTATTCCCTGTGAGAATATACAGGTGAACTAACCTCACACGACACCTCGACCTGGCTCGCTCTCAGTGCATGGACCAAGCGAGCAGGATGAGTATGGCGATGCAAATACATAATTAGTATAAAGTGAGCATTGAGAAGAATAAAATCTATGTTGAGTTTTCGCTTGATCTAATTATAAAGCTGTCTGCCAGAGAATATTTTCTAGTTTTCTGAGATCATTTTGGAAGAGAAAACATATGCTTCGAAGTGTCAGTTCTTGAGGAACTGCTTTTGCTGTTGAACGTGATCGCTGTAAAACCGCCTCAGGTGTTCAAGGTGAGTGAGTGAGTTTAGTTTTACGCCGCACTCAGCAATATTCCAGCTATATGGCGGCGCTCTGTAAATAATCGAGTCTGGACCAGACAATCCAGTGATCAACAGCAGGAGCATAGATCTGCACAATTGGGAACCGATGACATGTGTCAACCAAGTCAGCGAGCCTGACCACCCGATCACAAAATAATTATTCAAACACAGATCGGAACAAGCCGGTCGCAGAAATGTAAAGTTCATTATCAAACTAGGATAACACGGAGGTTTACTACTCCGATATCCACCATAATTAATCTGGGTTACAATATGCCCTGGGTGTGTGTCTGAATGTTAAATTCTTCTTCTCCTATTAGCTGATTTGGTGGGTTGTTTTGGTGAGCGCAGACAAAATGCCATGTCACGAACGTTGGCAGATCTCCCTGAATATCTTCAGGCGCATACAGATCTAACACTAATTCAAGGTGAAGACCAAATGTTTTTTAAATGATGAGAAAGGAACACAGAGAACAAAGTTTCTGACTGAATCTGTGAGAAGAGCAGTGATTAGTTCCTGATTGTGGGATTGCGTTCGGCATTGTCTGACACAGTGGTAACACCATCCCTCATAACTGGAGAGAGCTGTGCCCCATCCTACAAACCAGCCGTAGGACGGTTGTGGCTCCCCCACTTTAACATGCCCCTACCACAGTCGTAGCCCTACGTTCGCTGTGTAGACTAGTCTGTCATACAGACCCTGAAGCAAGTATATCCAAGAAAGCGCAACTCTAGCAGGGCTCCTTTTCTCTATATTTTATTCTTTTACTATGAACTATTTTTTTCTGTAAAAGATGTTCATTTCAGAGAATAGATGTTAGTCTTATTGTGGACCGGAAGCCAAGGCTGAAGGTGTACAGATACCTGGGCCCCATTTCACAAAGCGCTTGTAGCGCTAAGGTGATCGTAACTCCCATACTTTAACATTGGTTTACGACATCGTAGCCCTACTATCGCTTCGTGAAACAGGCCCCAAGAATGTAATTTTTGTGAGCGAGAGAGCGAGCTGTGTGTGGAGCTGCTTTGAACATTATCACTTCTGCCAGTGTGTGTCAGCTCTTTGTTGGAGAAAATCTCTAGCTTAGCACGATCATGTTGCTTAAAAACTGAGAAACATCATAAACGCAAATCTGGAATTTGAACTCACGTGCACAGTTTCCTGTCACTATTTTCACCATGTATGCAAAATTGAGTGATTTTATTTTTACGCTGCTTTTAGAAATATTCCAGCAATATCACGGCTGGGGACACCAGAAATGGGCTTCACACATTGTACCCATATAGGGAATCGAACCCGGGTCTTCGGCGTGACGAGCGAACGCTTTAACCACTAGGCTGCCCCACCGCCCCGTCAGTGTTGTAACACTGGTGTGGTTGCATGTATCCCTTGATGCAGACATGGGGAATCAGTAAAAGTTGCCAAACCTGGAGCATGAATATGTCCTGAAGGGATGAGGGTGGGATAAGGCAGTGCTGGTATTCCCAGGACGCCGCTGAGTTGAATCATTTGGCGGGGCACGAAACCAGTTACATAGAGTTGGAATCTTATCTTTGTCCAGATCACGTTTCTAGGTAACACAACAAGGCTTCGAGGCAAATGCGAGTTTCGGAACCAGATCCTGTGTTTGCCAAGGGGCGCAACTGCGAGTCCGCACTGGCCTATCATGTATGTGTATGGGTACTGCTGATAATGGTCGTCATATGAGCGAAATATTCTCAAGCACGACGTTAAACCCACATTTCACCTCACCTCACCTGCTCATAATGACGTGGTTCTTGAATAACAGAAATAGACATTAACGTCGTCCTCTATGCTTTGATTCTCATGAAGCCGAAAAACCAACTGACGTGAAAGCTCGGACTGCACTCGATGTCTACGATAGAGGCAATTGTCACAGCACGATGTGTAGGAAACTGTCAGATCTTGCTTCTGACATGAGGGCTATCACGTTGCGTGTTAAGTCAAGCTTGTGATTACCTCCAACAGACTTCGTGACAAAACATTCGCTTTGAGGTTATCCACACGAGCAAAGTCAAACAAACATCGCCATTCGATAGAGTCTTTCAAGAAACTCTACCCTGAAAGTATGCTCCAATGTTAACAGTTTAGGCTCAAGCTTGAAATAGGAGGAAAAATATACGTACTTTTTATAATTACAAAAATAATTGTTCTCGCATGCGAACCTTAACGATATGCAAATGTTGGTTTCTATTCCTAACGTGCCGTACATCTGCGTGTGGTAATACTCAGAGCCAACTGCGACGTCCTGAAGTGTGGTCGCGCTTTCACAGGTTCCTGTCACTATATTCCCCATGTATGCAAGAGTGAGTGAGTTTAGTTTTACGCTGCTTTTAGCAATATTCCAGCAATATCACGGCGGGGGACACCAGAAATGAGCTTCACACATTGTACCCATATGTGTAATCGAACCCAGGTCTTCGGCGTGACGAGCGAACGCTTTAACCACTAGGCTACCCAATAGCTAAAAAATAACGTATACTCTAAGGTATACTTGGAGCAATCTCTAACACTAGTGATGTTGCTCTGTGAATTATGCTCTGTCGTACGCGAGGAGAAACATTACCTCAAAGAAAGAGAACCGTAAAAGAAAATGTGTACCAGCTGCCAACTATTTAGTTTGTGAAATGCCTTTACCACGGTGGCTTAGCATGAACGAGCCCCTGAAACCTGAATGAGACCTAGGTTTGAAACACACAAACTAAAGTAATTCATAAAGTGACTTATATCATGTCGGCCATCTGACAGATGTCATGGAGTTCTCTCCTCTTGGATTTTGGTCGATTTGTTTGAAGTGATACGCAGCCTATCAAATGTACGAGTTAATATATAAAATGTCAGTTCACTGGAAGGAATACTAACGTTCCAACGTGTTAGATATATTGTTCAGCGATATTACAGTGTAGGCATGTCGTCAATGCATTAGTTCGGGTCGCTAAAGGACGGGTTCGATTCTGTTACTTTATGGCAAATCCTCATAAATGTTGGATATCCATTTAAACGGAAGAGACTTTCCATAGCCCCTGGGAAGTACTAAAATACAATGATGGCCAACTGCTGGACATCCTAACATTTTCTTATGTCCAGTTCCTAAATTTTAAATCGAGAACTTAGCGTTCGTAAAGCATAGCCTGGCATGAAGTCACCAAAGCTCGGGAATGCTGCCTTCTCGTTGGCGACTTCCTATTAGGTAGTTTTCATTGTTGTTTAACGCCTGACTCAATATTCCAGCTGTATGACTGCAATATGTAAATAGTCGAGTCGGGAAAGACAGTCTAGTGAATGACGTCATGAGTATAGATCTACGCCGTTAGGATGCCAGGACATATATGAACCAACTCTGCAGCCTCACCACCCGATCACTGCAGCCTCACCACCCGATCACTGCAGCCTCACCACCCGATCACTGCAGCCTCACCACCCGATCCCCTTAATCGCCACTTACGACAAGCATAGTTGCCTCTTGTGAAACACATGGGTCGATGAAGACCCTTTCAAGCCGAATCCAGTTAGTCATTTCAATGGTTCTCAAAGTCCTCTAAACGTCGTTCTGACTTCCAATGGGATGTCCCCAGATGTTTGTGAAGCAGTAGCGAGCTCAAAGATTTGATTTCACGACTTTAATGAAATTGCAAGCGCGATAATTTGAGAATAATGATGGAAGCAGCAAAACCTTTCTCTTGTGCACGGTGCTTGTTGCACGGTGCTTGTTGCACGGTGCTTGTTGCAAACTGGTTAATTTACATTGTGTTGTCACACAGGTGGCTATCATCAAACATCATGGGTTTTTTCTTCCTTTTTTTGTTGCTGTTTAACGCCGCACTCTGCAATATTCCAGCTATGTGGAAGGTATTTGACTGATGTCTCAGGTCCTTTTTTCTTACATCTCCCCGTCTAGATTCCACTGCTCAAGCCGCGGCTAACTTTAGGATCGAATTTTGTGTTGTGTTACGAAAACCTGAGGGAGTGAACCCTTGCGTATGTTCCTTATAACAGGTTGTTGTAGTAGGTTTTAAAATGGTATCACCTGCGGCGTAACACAACATGTGTTAACAGGTTACTCTTCAAAGACTTCCTGACCAATCATAGGTGTCCGCTGTCGATATATTTATAACATTTTGGAAATTGTTGACGGAACCGAAATCGTATTCATTCCCGTGGGCTGGTTAATATGAACCTAATTAATGAATTAAACGAATTCCTTATTTACTGCCAACACATCCTTTCCCCCGATACATCAACTCATCTTGATATTATGTTATTAATGACAACTACGGTAAGACTCATTCGCTACCGCTATCCTGAGAAGAAACAATCTGGCAAGTCTACAGCTGACTCGTGTAAAACGTACTACACAGAGAACATGATATGCCTCCGTTTTTCTCCCTCCCTCATCCATGGGATGTTATGCGTTACTCTCACTCAAGTGTTTACGTATCTTCAGCACGTGTCAAGTTTGAAGCTACAGGTCTACACCGTGTGAATACACACAAGGGATGCATTGTGTTTCCCATCCAAGTCCGATTACAACTGCTATTACTGTTCTACAAATTAGCACGACTCGGTAGCTAGTTTCCATGCCAACACGCTTACTGGTATAGTATCAAAAGAAGCCTAAGTTTTTAGACAAGCGTGGCATTAATTTACGATCACTTTCTGTCTGCATTCGCACATGAACAAATATCACAAGGCGCTTGCAAACACTATCACACACTATCATAGCATGACACCCCTGCCACAAGAAAATTTGCATATCACGTGACCGAACCTTTCTCTTAGTTTGTTGAGTGTTACGAGTGAATATGGTTTTACACCGCTTTTAGCAATATTCCAGCAATATCACGGCTGGGGACACCAGAAATGGGCTTCACACATTGTACCCATGCCATGTGGGGACTCGAATCCGGGTCTTCGGCGTGACGAGCGAACGCTTTAACCACTATGCTACCCCACCGCCCCTAGTTAAGAAACGCAGTGTGTTCTGAAAACACACCAGTCCCGCCAAGTGGAAGCCTTTCAGGGTGCTTCACTGATCTTTTCTGATCTCAAAACCCTCAAGGAGGAAGCTTCCCACCTCAGCCCTATCGTTCGTTAAGATCGTAAGCGGTTATAACTTTTGCTGCCATACCTAATGTTTTCCCTAAACAACTTATAACAGAAACTAATATCTCTTACAAGTTTGGAAACATTAAGCTATTTCCGAGTATCTCTTTGTTTAAGACTATAGGATTTGATGTAACGTTGAGTAACACGTATTCGTAATACAGCAGCTGATGGCGTCTTGATTATCTGATACATTTTTTTTTGTTTTAAAATTTACATTACACACACGTAGAATTTTATGAACTGCACCACACCCTTTCAGAAAAGGGGCGGTGGGGTGGTCTGGTGGTTAAAGCGTTCTTTCGTCACGCCGAAGACCCGGGTTCGATTCTCCATATGGGTACAATGTGTGAAGCCCATTTCTGGTATCCCCCGCCGTGTTATTGCTGGAATATTTCTAAAAGCGGCGTAAAACTAAACTCACTCATTTACTTTCATAAAAGTGGTCTACCCATGTTACCTAAATATCGTGATTTATGTTCAGAGAATGTACATGTTTGCTTGTTGTTTAACGCCGCACTCAGCAATATTCAAGCGATATGGCGGCGGTCTGTAAATAATCGAATCTGGACCAGACAATCCAGTGATCAACAGCATGAAATACGATTGGGATACGATGACATTTGTCAACCAAGTCAGGAAGCCTGACCAACCGATCCCATTTTTCGCCTCTTACGATAAGCATGGGATGCTGAAGACACATCTAAGACGACACATCACGACCTCAAGCTGTGGAGTAGCCCAAGATGTGGAACCTAAATAATGTTTTTTGTGTTTAGCGACGGAGTCTGTATCCCTTCAACTTGTACTTCGTCAAATGGATCCAACACAAATTGCACCACCATGCAATGTACAAAGCTGTTAGCTTTTTCACTGTGTGCTGAGATCTCAAACAAGCAAATTATCCACTGACGAAATACACGGCATGTGTTGTTGAATCGTCCGCGTAGTTCTCTAACTCGGCATTTATCAACAACTCAAACAATTTGGCAGCTGATCAAAAGGTTTTTCTGTTTCCCAGGGAGTGTTTCTTTATTTACAACGAAGCGGGATCAGACGTGTACTGCACCAGTTACTTCCCCCAAGCCGAGTCCCAGGTTATTGTCTGACAGTCGGCATTTCTTCTCTCTTTGACATTTTCTTGTTAAGGTTGTGTCTTTCTCAGGATGTAGTGAATTAGAACCCCTGACTGGGTAAAGCCATGATTCGAGTGAAGTACTCTATCACCCATTACACCTTCTCCTTAGATTCCATTTATGAGTTTCACAACATCTGATAGACTGGATATCGTTAACCCCGAGGATGTAAAGAATAAAAAATAGTGAGTGAGTGAGTTAAGTTTTACGCCGCACTCAGCAATATTCCAGCTATATGGCGGCGGTCTGTAAATAATCAAGTCTGGACCAGAAAATCCACTGATCAACAGCATGAGCATTGAGTGGGAAACGATGACATCTGTCAACTAAGACAGCGAGCCTGACCGCGATCCTATAAGTCGCCTCTTACGACAAGCATGGATTACTGAAGACTAATTCTAACCCGGATCTTCACGGGTAAATATTTAACAGAAATAGTAGTAGTAAGTAATGCTTGATTTATAGAGCAAATACAGAGCAAAATCACTGTGCTTGATTAAGCTTTTATGACAACTTGTATTCATGATTAAAAATAAAAATGTGAATAATAATTGGCACAAATGAAACAAGGAAATATCCGAAGATTTCCGAGTGTTACGAAGTTTTCTGAATGCAAGTCAAAATACCGGTTTTCGATCAGCGTATTGCAATACGTATCGTTTTCATGTCTGAACCGGTAAATACCGGTAAACCGGTTATATTGCGCAGCCCTAGTAGTAGTGCTGCCACATGCTTTAATGTATATAATCAAGAATGACATTCTGGATATCATTGCGAGTGATATTCCTTGAGCACAACAGTCCATTCAATGAGATGTCAATATTGATAGATGTAAGAGATTCCACCATCGCCTTACGTTGTTTTACATATTTTTGGCAATGCAGTAAATAATGAGCCACGTTATCTAGCTGATTACACACTGTGCAATTTGCAGAAATATCTTTAATAATATTTAGCTATGCACCAAGACCACAATGCCCCAGACGAAGTCTGGTTTTCCAACGTACCTAAATTACCCCAGTGAACATTTTCACAAATGTATTCCTTATCGCAGACAGGGATCCTAGTCATGTTTTTTGTGCTTTGTACATGTGAAGTTTAACTATCATCGTGGTGATCTGATGTTCGGAGAAATGTCTTCTTTGAATCAGTTTTATTTCTTCCGTTGATAAAATAGTGAAAGTGTAGATTTTATGCATATATTTTCAGGCTGAAAACGGGATCTCTGGAATTAACATAATGATCGTGCATGCGTGCTTGTTTGTTGTAACACACCCAGGTATATTCTAGCTATATGATATTGGCCTGAAAGTATTTGAGTCTTGACCAGACAATCCAGTGGTCGATACTGTGAGCAGCGACCCACGCCATCGGGTTACAATGACACGCAGTGAAACAAGTCACTGAGCCACTGACTCCATCCATTCAGTCTCCTCCTACCACCAGCATGGATTGTTGTAGATCTTAACCCTACCCGGAATCACGCTAGGTTACTGACACAATGGTCAAAACTGGAGGATTGACTGGTCCATCGTTTGGTACAGTTTGTAACACCGTTATCAATTTAATGAAGCAAAAGGAAAGCCAATGAATTCACATGAAGGAAGTAAAATGAGTGAGTGAGTATGGTTTTATGCCGCTTTTAGAAATATTTCAACAATTTCACGGCGGGGACACCAGAAATGGGCTTCACACAGTGTACCAATGTAAGGAATCGAACCCCGGTCTTCGGCGTGACGAGCGAACGCTTTAACCACTAGGCTACTCCACCGCCCCTGAAGGTAGTATCAGCAATGTGATGACACTTTTCAAGTTTGTTTGTACAGAGAAATGCTTCTTTCTGAATGTGTTGGTAAACATACAAGCACAATATGCATGAGGCAAAAAATAAATCATATTGATAAGTGTTTAACCATGCCTTCGGTATATTTTCTTTTATGAGTTTTATTCAGCATTCTAAACAAAGTGTCCTGACACACACATTTAAAAAAACCGTCGTTTGTCCAAACTTAGGACTTGATTTATCATTTTGTAAATTCAGAAGGCCGATTCCAACATAATGGATGACATATAATTCCATGCTGATAATAGGTGGATCCCTGTTCTTGTACAAATAGTGCCCCACTGATAGAAACACCGCTGCTTGTACTAAACATGTACGTATATTGTAGACGAGTAGTTTATCATCGGCACAACTGTCCTTGGTTTGAAATATTGATTCATTCCTGAATAATAGAGTATGGTTTAACGCCACTTTTAGCAATATTCCAGCAATACCACGGCGAGGAACACCATCAATTGGCTTCACATATTGTACCTATGTGGGGAATGGAACCCGGTGTCCAGCGTGACGAGCAAGGCTTTCACCACAAGGCTACCCCACCGCCACTATCCCTCCAGAAAACAGGACTAAGATGAGTCAATACCAGCCTATAGTGATGACTGATGCCACCTAATGGATCGGGAGTGGAAGTTGATAATATCAAGCACTGGATTACCTGGTCCAGATGTATCAGTCACAGGCCGGCATGAAATGCTGAATGAAATAGCATTAGTCTTGTATCATGTTTATTCAAGATATCAAATATAATATATTCATGTATCTATATATACATGCACAATGTAAAATGTATACAAATCCTCTTGAATATATTCTATCAATCATATCATGGCGATATTGTTTACAAATATATTTTCTAATTTCCTACATCAATGCTAATTATTTTCTGAACATGTAAATACAGTGGCAAACAATAATCGTTACATATATCGGACTAATCACAGTTCATCTTTCTTATCCCGATCTTGATTAACCTCTATGACTATTTTCCCTGTATTCTTATTTTCCTCCATCATTTTGTGGGCATCTCCGATCTTCTCCAGTGGGAATGTTGTGAATACAATCGGCTTCACCTTGCCTGAGATGAAATGATGAAGCACGTCTTGCATGAAGCTTCCAACGAGCTTGGTCTTGTACTGAAAAACAACCCAAGAAATACAAGTAAATGAAACGGGTCTGGGCCAAACAGACCAGTTACAGTAAGCATTAACAACGGTTCACGCAAACAGGATCTGATGATCCATGGATTATCCATTCTGGCCGATTCTAACTAGCATAGCAAGTCATCAAAATCCCCACAGAGAGGACAGGTTTTGAAAGCAACCCTGAAATGACACAATATCAGCTAAGTGGGACATATTAAAAAGCAACATATTTGCTTAGGTCACTTTTAATAATTTGCAAATAAGATAGATTGTTAATGATACGACAGTAGCAAGGTTGGCGGTAACAGTCAGATAGGATTGTCAGTGTTTGACTGTCCGAGGAGATTACTGTCAGTAGAGAGGACTGTCAGTGAATACGACTCGTCCGTGTTTGACTGTCAACAGAGAGGACTTTCAGTGAATACGACTCGTCCGTGTTTGACTGTCAACAGAGAGGACTGTCAGTGAAGACCGCTGGCGGTGTCTGACTGTCAGTGTAGAGGACCGTCATTGAAGATGACTACAGTGTTTGACTGTCAGTGTAGAGGATTGTCATACAACATCGTCATACAACATGACTATAGTGTTTGACTGTCAGTGTAGAGGACTGTCATACAACATCGTCATACAACATGACTATAGTGTTTGACTGTCATTGAAGATGACTATAGCTTTTGACTGTCAGTGTAGAGGACTGTCATACAACATGACTATAGTGTTTGACTGTCATTGAAGATGACTATAGTGTTTGACTGTCAGTGTTGAGGACTGTCATAGAAGATGACTATAGCTTTTGAAGGTCGTGTAGAGGACTGTCATAGGAGATGACTATAGTGTTTGACTGTCGTGTAGAGGACTGTCATAGAAGATGACTTTTGTGTTGCCTGTATTAGATTTCCTACCTCAAGAGATCGAGCACGGAGGGTTGTCCCTGTAACAGACACTCGCTTACGCAGCAGTTTTGCGAACACGTCCCCGCTGATATTGCCTCCCCCTGACAACAGAAAATGCATTCTATAATTACTGCAACATATGCGTGGGAGTTTTAACAACCGTTTCTGTCACTTAGCATCTGTCCTGTTCTTTTTACCAAAATATCCCTGGACCAATTGAGCATATTGATAGAGACTGTATTCTTAGGTTTTTAATTTTGAAGGGACTACAAATGCAACAAGATAATATATAAACTTTAAAAAGCTCATAAGTTGTGGTTTAATTATTTTTATATTTTAGCTTTGTTTTTATTTGTTGCTTAACGCCGCACTCGGTAATGTCTGGATCGGACAATCCAATGATCGACATCATGAGTATCGATCCCTCTCCGCAGTTGAGTTACGAATTTGGACGGATTTGTTCAAAGGGACGTTACTCATGATATATGGCTGGCAGGAATGTTGGATCAATGTTAGTTAGTAGGTTAGTCGGTTTGTTGTTCAAGGCAGCACTCAGCAATATTCCAGCTATATGGTGTCGGTCTGTAAATAATCGAGCATGGACCAGATAATCCACTGATCAACAGATTGAGCATCGATCTACACAATTGTGATACGATGACGTGTGTCAACCAAGTCAGCGACCCTGTCAGTGACCACCCGATCCCGTTAGTCGCCACTGACGACAAGCATGGGTTGCTGAATACCAATTCTAACCCGGATCTTCAGATGATCTGCCCGTTATTTGATGTCATTAATACATTACGACTTCCCTTCATTCATGGAGCTGGATAGAATTGTTATGTGTTCAGATCCTGATGCAGTGTTGCCTCCTGCAGATGTGCATGCCCTGTATTATATATTTGTTGTTGAACCATGTTGCTGCCTCCCCATCTTCATGCCCTGGTGGTTACTCAGCATTCCTCCATCCTTACCCATCAACCCATACAGCACCCATCGTCCATCCACGGCGATGACGTTCATGTTCTGTTCGTAGTAGGACCCGCCCACACAGTCAAGGATGACGTCAACTCCCTTGCCTGTGGATGAAGAACATGTGCTAAAATGAAAAATGTAAATGCTACTACCATCTAAAATGTAATCCATTCATTATGTTTCGCATTGTACAGACGGATATGAGTCACTGAGTCGATGGTTAGAAATGAAAAAACAAATGAAATAGTGATTGAATGTTGACTGACGCCCCTGTTATCAACAGGTATAACTGAAGGGCCAGGTTAAACCGGAAACTGAAGGGCCAGGTTAAACCGGAAACTGAAGCACTTGACCACCAAATCCTCATGAAATCCGCTTCACACAAGAGTGAGGTACTTGGGACCTATTGTTTAGATTCCCTGCACGTGACAATCGAATGTAGAGATAGGCAACCAGTGACATTATTGTCCCGTGAAGATCCGGGTTAGAATTGATCTTCAGTAACCCATGCTTGTCGTAAGAGGCGACTAACGGGATCGGGGGATCAGGCTTGCTGACTTGGTTGACACATGTCATCGTACAATTGCGTAGATGGATGCTCATTCTGTTGATCCCTGGATTGTCTGGTCCAGACTCGAATATTTACAGACCACCGCCATATAGCTGGAATATTGCTGAGTGCGACGTAAAACTAAACTCACTCACTCATTAAATGTTTCACTCACTGGGATAAAAGGCCATTGCCATCCGGAAATCACGAGTTACTTTATGTTACTTAGAGAAGACTACATATTACATCTGACTGTCGGCTTTGCCGTCCCTCCCACTAACGGCAATAATTCAGAATTTGAAATGCCCTTCTGAACCATCCATTTTGTAAAGATCCTACTTAAACAGATCATCCCTTAAAGAATCCTAGATGCGCCCCTGTGGTAGAATCTGTGGACCGGTCTCAGGCGCAAAAGGAGCTGCTAGTTTTCTAAAACGTTACATGTAATGACCCATTCATTGACTTAAATTATCGATACGAAAACCGTAGAGCTAATAGTCCAAACCGTTTGTTGCATCTCGAACTTTCTGACTGAAGTCTCCCTCTTTGTAGTTGAACCCCTGTGAGGCCCCAAGGGATACGGCAGTCGCGATCTTGGCTTCTGACCCTGCTGTCACTATGGACTTGGCACCAGCCAGGGATACCAGCTGTACGGCAGCCGTTCCCACTCCACTGGCTCCCCCGTGAATCAACACTGTCTCCCCCGACTGGACCTTGCCTGTTGGAGAAGAAAGCGCCATAAGAAGTCATGCATTGACCAGGTACAATATTAAGAGGTCTCCCCTAAAAGCACTGCGTTATTATTGTGCAACTGCAACGATCCCAAGAAGGTGCAAAATTTGTCGGTTTATATTTATAGTAGGTTGTCTGGGATCTTTTATAGATTATTTAGGCCATGAATTTGATCAGAATCTCGTCTGTTGGAGACGGCATGTTTGCATAGACAGATGTGCTTCCAAATCAGCAAATGTGAAGGAACAGTTGTGTTGTCAAACACACTTGATTCTACATCAGAACGCATTACCAACGAAGTAGAAGAAGTGGTCGTCTGAGATATGTACTTATCAGAGTCTTACCCACAAAGTGCAGCAGCTGGTAAGCAGTCAGCCAAACCTCAGGGATCGCTGCGGCCTGAATGTAGTCCATCCCTTCCGGTATTGCCATGAGGAGCTGCTCGGGAGTGGCCACGTACTCAGAGTTACCTCCCCCTGAACACAGGATGTTTACAGATGATTGTTATAGTTTGTTTTCGTAGTGATTTAGTCGCATGGCGTTTCATATATATCGTATATTTAACAGTCACGATCTTGGTCCTTGGTTACCCAATACCACCTTCCTCTGTATTAGTAAGGAGTGCTCTGACAACCTTTAGACAAAACTGCGACGAAATAATTGATTAAGAAAGTATTCCACGATAATAATGCAGTTTCCTGTTATTAACGTTATATGTGTGATCATAATATAGAACGAATCACTATGACAAAATAATGGCTGGATCGTACCTGACAAAAGGGACATAACTCTATCGCCGATCTTCCATTTCTCAGAACATCCTGGTCCAAGAGAATCCACGACCCCTGCGGCCTCTAGACCCAAAATGTCACTCTCGCCCGGAGGGGGTGGGTACAGACCCTTTCTCTGAGGAATCATGTCAAAAGCATTCTTAAATTGAAACAATATCGAAAGCAAATATCAATTTAGTTTACTTCTTCTCCAAATGTATATTTCTGAATGGCCTTGGGAATGTACCCAAACAAGGATTGATTGATATGTTCAGAGCTTCACATGGGTACTGGTCACGTCTTGCCGCTATGGGCATTACGTGTTACTACCAATGACCACAAATCTGGCATACAACTCCTCTAACATTGCTCGCGAACGCTTATGGATGAAGATGGGTATGGTAAAAATAACCCATTCGTCTGAATGTCCAGTCTTTCAATGTGAATCTCTGAACTTCAGTCAAGTCGCGTGCATACAGGTATTCATTATACATCTGCATCTATTACCTTAAGGTTCGAGAATAAGGGTAGTACGTCACGGCACTTTGCGAGACTTTAGTACTTCCGTTTTACGGCAAAGGCGACAGCACTGTTACAAGGGGCATGTCCTGGCTAATCATACTCGACACAAGCTGTCTGACTTAGAAAACTGTGACATGCAACAGGCTACAAAAACACTTGGACTATGTTGCATGAATACCACGTGCATATCTGTCAACAGAACTGGTTCTTGAATGCATATCACCGGAAGTAGCGCCTCGCGAGACTTACGGGCCCTATAATGGGATTTTGACAATTTCAGAGACACAAAATATTAAGATTTGCTACATAGTGATTCCAGATACCTGTCATAACTGTCACTCACCTGCAATGTATCGGCTCTGTTGATGGCGGAGGCATGCACCTTGATAAGAACCTGTCTCTCACCGAGAGCAGGCCTGGCTACCTCTGCAACGTACAGATTTTCGGGACCACCCTTCTCAAACTGAGCTGCTCGCATCATCTGCAATACCAGGTAATTACATCGATTTGATGCCTTATAAAAGCTGTCTCCGGTTCTAGATATTCTCGATCCCTGGTTATGGCTACATTTGGTCCCCGGCTCTAACAGTCACTGGACCCTATCGTATGAACCTTTGGTCCCTGATACTAGCTACTGTTGGTCTCCCGTTCTCTGTTCTTAGTCTCAGTTGCATCATCGTTGGTTTCGGGTGAAAATGGAGACACACACTACATAAGTGATAAGAGCCGACTACATAGGACTCATTCATAAACAGTTAATGAGTTATTGAGGTTCAAAAGAACAAAATGTGGAACAGCGCGTCCTTTTGGGATGTGAACTTTCAGACATGTACCTTTATCATGGCAGTGTGTAAACGAACGCGTTTGAACACACACAAGACATAAGAGATGGATATTATGATCAATCAACCACAGCACCGGGACCGGCCATCCGACACATGTAGTCGCCTCATCAAAAAGAGTGTTGGGCACACGGGGATCCAATTCGTTGTAGAGACGCAAGAGGTAAGACACGAAATATTAAAGCGGCTCAGTGAAATTAAAAAGCCATCGAGGTCTTATTACAGGAAATACAGTAGACTACATTTATCATATATAGTATTGTGTAAGGTTGAACAGTAACATTTATAACAAACGCTGTATTTAACCAGTAAAACGAGAGTTCTGTACGCCAGTGTTTCAGAACAGTTGTGCAAGTAAGAAAATAAAATACACCCCGTGACGCCAGGGCAGTAAAGCGTACCTAGTTTAACACAGCAACCCGACAACATTGCCTGAGGGAGAATTCATTACGATTACGCATGCCGACAAAGATCACCATCAGAATAAACCACACTTCATACATATCGCCTTTACCTGTCACCATGGTGTATTCAGCACATCACCTTGTCTAACCACCCGTTCCACCTTGACGCCTTTCACGACAAGCATAGGTTCCTTGGGACCAATATTTAACTGCCGGAATCCGTGGCATAAAATACCTATTTTGGTTGTATAATGACGCTTGTGT
Source organism: Haliotis rubra (assembly GCF_003918875.1). NCBI lineage: Eukaryota > Metazoa > Mollusca > Gastropoda > Lepetellida > Haliotidae > Haliotis > Haliotis rubra. The sequence continues at coordinate 965,549 of NW_025766970.1, forward strand.
TTTACCGTAAACACTAAACAAGTATTGTCTTATCATCTACACACCTGTTTTACCTGTTTCGCCATGTGGGTGAATAGTGTCCTACACCGTATCATTGTGGTACGGACTGGTCAGTTACCTCTGTATACTGTACACATCAGCTAGCACGCGCATCCGTGTGTAACTGGGCTATACCGAGCATAACAAGGATGGGAATAAAGTGAAAATAGGAGCCTTTACATGGAAACTGCAACTTTTCAATAATGCATCGGATAGAGTTCTTATATATTTTCCGCATTACCTCTGATACAAGTTATGCGGAGAAACAGGAAGTAAATGATGAGTGACGTATTACTATGTAGCCAGACCGCCTCCGTGGTGTAGTGGTTAGAGCGTCCGCCCGGAGAGCGGAAGGTCGCGGGTTCGATCCCCGACCGAGTCATACCAAAAGACGTTAAAATATGGTACTTGTTGGTCCCTGCCTGACGCTCGGCATTAATGGGTACAACAAGGACTGGTCGGCTCGGAGTAAGTATAATGTGTCTGAGTGGGGTATTCATGCTTCACTGCGGCATGGTATCTCAGTGGGCTAGCACTATAAAACCAGCTGAGGTCTAGGCTAGTACAAGCAGCCGCACATACACATACACACGCATGCACGTCGTCATATGAGAGAAATATTCTCAAGTACGACGTAAAACCCAATTTCACCTCACCTCACTATGTAGCCAGAAATGTCCATACCACAATGAAGCACAAAGTTTATCTCCTGTCGAGCCACGATGTTCCAGCTCTATCGCGAAGGCCGGTAGATATTCAGGTCTAGAAAAACAGGTAGTGGTTGATAGCACGAGCACCGACCGACCAACAGGGGAATGCTGACAAGCATTCTCGTCTTTCCTGGCATCTCCAGGTGTAGATAAGCGATAACATCCAGGACGCCTACACATTTTATACTGGTTTCAGCGGTTTATGCCCTCTGTGGCTCTTGGCAAATCAATCGATTGATTCCCTGTGTGGCACCTGTGTGCAGCAAGCCGTAACTGATTGAGGGCTAGATCATTAACACATTTGATTAACCTTATTAGATAGCAATAACACCAATTGTTAAGAACCATTCAAGTAAGTATTTACAAAGACGAGAAATAGAACAATTTTCATGCATTTATAACAGAACAGTTCAGGTACAGATCCACTGGGCCCAAGTGCACGGATGATGTATAGCTAGTAGAATAGTATTGGACACACTTTGAAACGTTCCTTCCATGAACACAGTTAGCTGTTGTGTAAAAAACTTTTATATCTGAGAGTGAGTGAGTGAGTTTAGTTTTACGCCACTTTTAGCAATATTCCAGCAATATCACGGCGGGGGACACCAGGAATGGGCTTCACACATTGTACCCATGTGGGGAATCGAACCCGGGTCTTCGACGTGACGAGCGAACGCCTTAACCACTAGACTTTCCCATCGCCCCCTTTTATATCTGTGATATCTTGGTGATTGATATCCAGACTGACCTGCATATAGACGCTTAGCATAATCTGGATTTAGTAAGTAAGTGAGTTGCCCCTGAACCAGAGGCCAGGTCAGCGGCTTGTGTTAATAGAGGCCAGTACATCCAACAGAGGTAATACGGTAACACCAGATGACAGGACTGTATGATAACACTTACTGTTATCAAATTATATATAATCAAACATACATATGCACACTTGAAGTATATACGGGTATTTAACTGGCGACCTCAACCGTACCTGCGCCCGTTTACATATGCTCGTACAGAACACCTGTTCCCAGTTATACGTTCACATGCGATCGAATACGGCAAACTTTGACCCCGTGTTAACTCGGATAAATAGTGAATACTAACCCTGTCGGTTGCAGTGTTGATAGCGTGTGCATAGAGCAACACACATAGAACAAATCTGTGGACCACCACGTGAACTTCCACCATATGACTGTCCACTGTAGGAAGACGACCTATTTGTGTGTCAATCAATGTTATTCTGCAGAGTCATGCGAGTTGAAGCGCAACGTGGTGAGTTTGCTTTACGAAGGGAGGTAATTCTTCCTCGACTTAGCGCCGAGAACTCGCTCTCTTGCGACAGAAAATATTTCGAATCAAAACATTTAATTTCTACTTTTTTCATACTGTCAGATACGGAAGCGCTGAAGGGACCTCATAAAATAAAATTATCTTGAGCGCACAAGTTAATATCTTGAGCGCTCAAGTTAGTTATCTTGAGCGCACAAGTTAGTATCTTGAGCGCTCAAGTTAATATCTTGAGCGCACAAGTTAGTTATCTTGAGCTCACAAGTTAGTATCTTGAGCGCACAAGTTAATATCTTGAGCGCATAAGTTACTTATCTTGAGCGCACAAGTTAGTTATCTTGAGCGCACAAGTTAGTATCTTGAGCGCAGAAGTTCTTGAGCGCAAGCTAATATCTTGAGCGCACAAGTTTATCTTGAGCGCACAAGTTAGTTATCTTGAGCGCACAAGTTAGTATCTTGAGCGCAGAAGTTAATATCTTGAGCGCTCAAGTTAGTTATCTTGAGCGCAGTTAAGTTAGTATCTTGAGCGCACAAGTTAATATCTTGAGCGCACAAGTTAATATCTTGAGCGCACAAGTTAATATCTTGAGCGCACAAGTTAATATCTTGAGCGCACAAGTTAATTATCTTGAGCGCACAAGTTAGTATCTTGAGCGCACAAGTTAAGTTATCTTGAGCGCTCAAGTTAATATCTCTTGAGCTCACAAGTTAGTATCTTGTGCGCACAAGTTAATATCTTGAGCGCTCAACTCTGTGTTTAGCATCTAATGGCATTAATGGAACGCACATTTGCTTGACTGCTGGCTAAAATGTACAAACTTATATCCTTTTGGAAGATTTCAAACGATGCAAAGTCGGAGATAACAATAGGTGTTTATGATGAGACTATGTAAAAGTATGCAAATGTATCATGAACATTGATAATGTTTATCATGTAAACGTTCATCGTCTTTATGCTTGTCAATACTATTCTTTGTATCTGATTTTACCACTTTTTGCTTTATTACATAAAGCAGGCCTAGGTATGTGTAATGTCATAATAAGAATTAAAACATAAACATGAGTAGGAGTTTATTGCAGGGATGAATAGTGGTTTTACTTGCTTCTTATATTGGTACATAGAATTATGAACACTTGGATAACTTGTTTTTTGCTACGGCTTTATTATGTATATATAGCATTACATGACCATGAAAAATGTAAACATTGAGTGTTATACTTAATTATCTTAATTATAAAACTAATGTCGGATGTATTGGAAGTAAAGTCGACCACTTTCAGGGAACTATAGTCTGTAGTCTTGGTTTGCATGTATCAGTAATGTTTCCTAACGTGGGTACAATGGCAGTTTAACTCTGTACAATATCATTTAAAACCCGCCTGATTTATTTGATCCATTAGTATGTGCACGTATAGCATATATACCGACTTTATTTCTTACTAAAATACCGTGTTCCCCGTTTCACTTCTTCCGTATCAATCCCTTATGTATACGTATGTGTGTTGTAGTTTATTTAACATGTTTTAACAACACAGGAAGTTGAAGAATAAAGACGTCGATGAAGACAGTGTCCTGAGCGAAATTCAACACCATTCGGGTCCAACAACGACCGTACAGTATCCTGTTTCACGATTAAACCGCATTGAATACATTTTTGATGCATCAACGATAACCATGTCTTTGTTCAGATCGTCGAAGTCGTCCGCAATAAAGTATGTAACATCAGCGCGGCGGTTGGGTAGCCTCGTGGTTAAAGCGTCCGCTCGTCACGCCTGGGTTTGATTCCCCAAGCTGGGTACAATGTGTGCAGCCCATTTCTCGTGTTCCCCACCGTGATATTGCTGGAATATTGCTAAAAGCGGTGTAAACCGTATTCACTCATTCACTGTAACATCAGCAAATCTGGTATCTGGTACGAGAGGGACATACACCTCAGAATACGCTTTCAAGTGGCGTACTATACTATACCCTGAGTTTTGACAAGAAGATGTGTTATGTGTTTGTATTGGAACCCAAGACTGAAATAAGCATGAATCAGTTCGCGTTTCCGCTCCTCCTTGCTTCCACATGAACTGCTTATGAAGCAGTGTATCTCAATATATACTAAGTTGAGCGCTCAACATACTAACGTGTGCGCTCAAGATACTAACTTGTGCGCTCAAGATACTAACTTGTGCACTCAAGATAACTAACTTGTGTGCTCAAGATACTAACTTGAGCGCTCAATATATTAACCTGTGCACTCAAGATAACTAACTTGTGCGCTCAAGATATTAACTTGTGCGCTCAAGATACTAACTTGTGCGCTCAAGATACTAACTTGTGCGCTCAAGATACTAACTTGTGCGCTCAATATACTAACTTGTGCGCTCAAGATAAATTATATTTCATGAGGTCCCCCTTCCGTAGTCAGAGGATGTTTGAAAGCTGAAAATACTTAATAATTTATTTGTATCACGAGAAAAGAAAAGAAACGTTTCTTTTTGTGCGCATTTATCGAAGGGAATATTTTATCGTGTTAAATTGTTATACCAGAGACCCGTGAAGATCCGGGTTAGAATATTGATCTTCAGTAAACCATGCTTGTCATAAGAGGCGACTAACGGGATCTGGTGGTCAGGCTCGCAGACTTGGTTGACACATGTCATCGGTTCCCAACTGAGTAAATTGATGCTCATGATGTTGATCACTGGATTATCTGGTCCAGACTCGATTAATTACCGCCGCCATATAGATGGAATATTGCTGAGTGCGGCGTAAAACAACAAACCAACCAACCAATGTTAAACCAGACTGCATACTTCATATACATATACAATATATGATGAAATACTGGACAAACATGACATGGATTTCCCAAATGGAAGTCCATTTCTAGTGTCCCCGCAGTGATATTGCTGGAATATTGCTAAAAGCGGCGTAAAACCAGACTCACTCACTCATACTATACTGCTTTTGTCAGTTTTCTTTGCAGTTATATGTATTTATTTGTAAACCTACATAACAACATGATTAAATAAAACTACGCTTAATTGCATAACCTTTCTTTGTTAGTTTTTTATTCCCACTGAATTGTTTCGAGTAGATTTAGTTCAACTTCGATCTTGTTTCAACTTGGAAATCGACATGTGACAATATATACTACCCATCAAAAGTTTAGACTCACTAGTGTAAACATAGCCACTAACTTCAGTCAACGGTTCCAAACTCGATTGTGCATGATATTTAACACTGTTTAACGGCACTGTTTACACATGAACTGCTTCACTGTAAACCATCTTCGCAACGTTGAAAAGATTTTTGTTATGAGTTGAATAAAGCACGAAAAAAAAGTAATAATTTTCGAATTCTTAACAAAACTTTACATCAAAACGCAGCTCTTCACATGCACGAGATTGCGCATGCTTTTCAGCAATGTGATGCATGATCCTCATGCAAATCATCTTCAAAAAGGTTTGCAGTTGCTTCCCCGATGTTAATGGAGAAATTCATCTTCGTTGTAAGCATGGGTAGAGGCAAAAGTCACAGTAATGATCAACGGCATCAAGCCATGGCACTGCTACAAAATGGACGATCACAGCGGTATGTTGCTAGACGTCTTGGGGTATCCCAAAAGGCAATATCCTACCTCTGGTTACGCTTCCAACTGACTGACTCTGTCCCAGATCGCCCCAGATCGGGTAGGCCCAGGGTGACATCACAACACAATGACTGATACATCCGTTTGATTGTTCTCAGGAGGAGACACATCACAGCTACAGCAGTCAACGGTGAATTCCAACAAACTACAGGAAGGCGTGTATCTGTATCAACGATACGCCGCCGATTACGTCACTACGAATTGCGTGCACGTCGTCCGACTGTAAGACCCCCTCTTACACCACACCACCGCCAGGCCAGACTGATTTGGGCAAATGAACATTTGCGCTGGGGTCCGCACAGATTGGCTTGGGTACCCTTTTCGGATGATTCGAGGTTTAACCAGCATTTCAATGATGGCCGATTCCCTGTGTACAGACGTCAGGGAGAGCGTTACGCTGATGTTGCAGTTGTGGAGCACGATCGGTTTGGAGGTGGATCCGTTATGGTTTGGGGAGGTATCACCATGAATGGCAGCACAGATTTGTTGGTAGTGGAGGGAAATCTGACCGGACAGAGATATCGGGACGAAATCATCACTCCCATTCCTCCGTTCCTAAGGGCTATGCCTGGTCGCGTGATTTTTCAAGACGATAATGCCCGGCCTAACAGAGCTCACATCGTGACGGCTTGTTTGCAACAGAATGGAATTCATCGAATGGATTGGCCAGCATTGTCGCCCGATATGAACCCGATTGAGCACGTATGGGATGTGCTTGGACGTCGTGTTTACGCATTGTTAGAGGAGTGGCAAAACATCTCCCAGAGACAGATTGGGTTATTGATTCGTGGCATGCGACGTCGATGCAATGCCTGCGTGAGAGCCAGGGGTGGACATACCCGATATTGACTTTTGAGATTACACTTTTCATGGTATCGGCCAATATGCCATCCTGCTTTAATAATGGTCGACCCTGACTTTCTTTTGAACATGGATTAAAACGGATAAAAGATTGATTTTGTGATTTGTTATGATTATCTTACACAATTACGATTTTGCTTTGAGATATATTGAGTGGTCTGAGTGAGTCTAAACTTCTGGTGGGGAGTATACATTATGGTTCCACATTTCCCCTTCATCCACGTAACCTTGGTATATTTTTATTGTTATTGCTACTTTAACAGACTGCACACCATTTTGTAGACCAGGATGAGTCATGTCACAGTTATAACTTCTGTGTTGTTAATATACCTCGGCCTAACAGAGATCCGGCAAAGTCGGTACAAAGTCCCGTACCGAAGTAGGATATCCATGTTGTAACGCTGCATGGTTCACAGATTAACTTGATTTTACCCCCACATAATGGGCAGCATCGTATAACAGCACTAGGTGCTATATTTCACACTTTGTACCGTGTTGATTAACATTTCATGAAGGATAGCTAGACTGGTGTCCCTATGTACTGTCCGCGTATCAAGATTTGCCTCTTTAAAGGATAGAATTACTATATACCCATTGGCTCAGCACTCAGTACAGCCTTAGAGTAAGACTGGCTCGGTTATCCCTTGGGCCGTGCTTGTAATCACACGTCGCATGTTCAAGGAAAATACGATTGTCTTCGGTCTGTCTAGTGTTGTTCATCGTATATGTTTGGGGGAAGACTGACATGCAAGGGTTACGGAGTAGATGGGGTCAGTGTGTGTGTGTGTGTGTGTGTGTGTGTGTGTGTGTGTGTGCGTGTGCGTGCGTGCGTGCGTGCGTGCGTGCGTGCGTGCGTGCGTGCGTGCGCGCACACACACACATTTTAATACTATTATTTATGTATTTTATTTGTTAAGCAGTCTGACTGTTGAATGAATGGGGGGAGGTAAGTTGGTGTGGTGGCACTTGGATGCATGTGGATGACATTGAATGTGAAGGAATGTAAGAAGCTGTTCCTATGAGGGGTGTTATGAAGTATGGTATCATGTACAGATCAGTAACTGTGTATACATGGGGGTTGTTTGTGCCACTGTATGGTTGTTGTTACAGTATGTGTTTTGACTAGATGAGTGCCATTTTAATGCTATCATGAGTTTTATTCTTGTCTCTTTGTGTCTCATAGGCCTAAAGAGGCCGGACTCTATACCAGGGTATGACACACTGTAATAAACAAGTTTTCTTCTTTCTTTCTCTCTCTTTCGATACTGTCTGGTATTCCGAAGTGCATGTACAGGTATGACAGCGAGCAGGAAGGGCCGCTCGAAGGAAATGCCGTGCTGTTGAGCTGGACCTCCTTTCACTTCATGTGTTTCAATAAACACATCCAGACGAATAACCGGCTTGGTTGAAGGAACAAACTCATTCAGCACATTATAAGATTTATTTGCCAATGATTTGTCCAGGCCCAAACGTATTGGTGTGTAAGAATGGGGGAGCCGGAAGGGACGTATCCCTTCCATATATGGCGCACTTCTTGTAGTCACAGGGACTCTCTCTCCAGGCGTACCTCACACCCACGACCTTGTGGCTACAAGATCTTGTGGAGAGAATCACCTCGTTGTCTTGGTGGGACTGGATCGTTGCGGCCACCCATGTATCTTGAGGACCACATGTTGCATCAGTCGAACAACAGACCTACAGATTCAGAGTAATCAGACTTAGTCAGTTCAGATGCTCTTGAGATTTTGGTGGAGTAAAATGAAAAGTGCAAACATTTGGCAGGGATGGTCAATCTGTGATTCCATTAACATCTGCTGCATTCTAACGTTCTTTATAATATTATTATGTATGTGAAAAAGTAAATTGAACACATCTGTTTGCATAAGGCTTCATACATTTGAATACTAAATTTTTAATAAATTTGATGTCACTTGTAATTTTACAAGTACTCTCATATTGAGAGATTTTAGTCAGTTGTACATGGAACTTAATCTTCTAACATAGACGGGCTTTGTGTAATACTGAGGTCATTGAAATTTGAAATTTGAGGTTTTAGGGAATCGATTGTTAGTTCCAGAAAGACTATTGGCAGATTTGAATTACTATGGAGATTTTTGATGAAGTAAACCCACCTCAAATCCATTGTTCGAGTTGACTCTTATGGGACCATAGTTGTAGATGACGTTCATTGTGTGTTGTGCTCCATTTTCTGTTACAGTCTTGGGAAAAGGACCCTGGTAGTGCACCCATTGCTCGTTGTAGGCTACTGCTCGTGCAGCCTGAACCAGTCGCTTAGCAACATCTTGCTTGTACCGGGGATGAATGCTATCATAGTGTAAATAAATGCATACATTGATCAGAAACACTGCATATGAAGTAAATAAATAATGTGAACAGCAATATTAATATTTTGTGGGACTTTAAACAAGTCATTTCAGTTATCCTTTTGAATGATGAACACGTTTGTTGTTTTTTAAGAACAATGCTCTGGATTTAACTTTTCATCAGTGACGCATAATAGAAAGCTAAACCTGTGACGTACGATCCTTTTGGCGAACTGTAGTCAGGTAGATCCATAGCGACCGCCATGAAGACATTCTTCAGATCTTGATTAGGAACAGTGCCATGGTTTGCTGTTTGGGCCCATCTCAGTCCAGGAAACCCTCCGATCATTGTAGCGCTCTGACGATACCCTGCCAACTACAAAGCAGTAACTCTGAAATATAGCCTATTTATGGCTTAAAGCCACACTCGTAAGTAGTCCAGCTTAATGATGACGGCATATAAACGATCGAGTCTGGACAGGACAATCCTGTGACTGACAGCAGAAGCATCGATTTAACTAGGATACGATGACATAAATCAACCAAGTCAGCGAATCCGAACACCCGATCCCGTGAGTCATCTCTAACGACAAAACGTGAGTCTTAGCCTATCTACATTAATGTGTTCCAAGGTATGAAGTTAGTTCTGAAGCAAGTGATGAAGGAAAACCAAGTTCTATGCATATTCAACTTATTTACTGCAATGAGTGCGACGTCATCACTTGCTTGATAACGGTGTTAGCACCTACACCGAAACCTCGCACTCATTGCAATAAAGAAGTTTATATAGTTATAAAGTTCAACAATGTACATATGGGGAGATTGGCTTTCACTGTGGAGCATAAAAATTTTCTGGTTTGACTGAGGGTCGGTGGAGTAGCCTAGTGGTTAAAGCGTTCGCTCGTCATCCCGAAGACCCGGGTTCGATTCCCGCATGGGCACAATGTGTGAAGTCCATTACTAGTGTCCCCCGCCGTGATGTTGCTGGAATATTTCTAAAAGCGGCGTAAAACTAAACTCACTCACTCACTCACTGGTTTGACTGTAAATTTATTGAAGCAAACATACACAGTTTGTAATGACGCACCTGAACGAAACCAAATGGGAAGGTAGCGCTCGTTTCCCCCAAAGAAGACGTGTGAAACTTTTGTCGCCAGTCGTTGATCAGTGCCTGGAACTTACATGAATACGTTTCAGGCTGCCAAGCGTTATTTTCACCTGGAACAGAAATGTTACACCAAACATATTAATATATAATGTACCTGAAAGTAGATATCTGGGTTTACATGTCGCATAAAGCGAGGACATAAGTGAACATTGGTAGGAATTAGATGGTAAATGAACATTGATCCAGCATTAACATTAGCTTTGGGGCATTAAGGATAGCTGGATATCCTACAATAACATATAGAGACAGTTTTAAGATTTATACCTTGGTACCATATGACTCCATATATGGTAAGACCAAGTAGAGGCCTGATCATTGGGTTCCAAAGAACAGAGTGTGCGGTTGGACCCCTGGAAAACAACTTGGGGATTGGTATGTGTGGTCACGTACTATATCTGATACACCTATCGCATTCATAATAGCATAACAGATTGATATGAATGTTAGATAAATTATAAAATAGTCTACGGAACGCAATTATTACCGCTTTGTGTGATGGGAACATGCCGATAGGGCGTCGGGAGAGGACCAGGATTCGATGGGCGTACCTCCCCAGTTGGACTCGATCAAACCAATAGGATACTTTCTGTCAGGGTACAGGTACTCGCCGTAGAACCAGCACACAGCAGAGAAATACGTTATAGCACCTGTGTAGTGTAAGCGATGTTTTTGTCATTCAAATATTAGAGTATGCAGTTTCCATGTACACAATTCAGATGGAGCATTTAATTATCAGACATACGTACTGTAACGGTACGTTACCGGTAGGTTTATTGAAGCCAATTAGTTTTTAGGTTTCATGTGTTAGTATAAGAGTAGTAAAACGGCCAGATTTTAACCACTCTTATCTGCCTAGAATTTGAAATACACTATATTTATGGTGGCTGATTAGGGCCATCGCTTTCGTGCTATCGCTTTCTCGTCTCGTGTTATCGCTTTCTCGTCTCGTGATATTGCTTTCTCGCTTTCTCGCCTCCGAATTTTAAGACGAGAAAGCGATGGCCCTAATCAGCCACCATATATATTAGACAAGTGTATTTTCCCAGTGTCACCAGGATACTGATCGTTGTTGCCTATAATTGTACATTTCAATACTTAGAGAGTCCTATAGATACTGATGCGGACTGAAACACTTTTCCATTAATATATGCCTTCGTCAAATGGGGATGTTGCAGTCACAGGTGGTTACTGGAATTTGAAACCACGAGAATCAAGTATTTTCAAATTCATATTAGGCTTTAACCTTTACTGTATTGCTTATGTTAGAATACCTTTGGTTGGCTGCGTCCACTTTAGAGATATTCCATTGGGTACAACTTCTGAATGAGGTGTTGTCGACTGAGCGTTACCTATTCGCATGATCCGGATGTCAGTATACTTCAGTGCAGCTTGTATTTCGGCAGTGGAATTTAACACCTGAAGAACAAGAAGAACATTGAAGCGAAGAACGCAATGTCATGGAAGTACACATATATTTTTGAAAAGAAAAGTATTGTCAATTTCATTTAACTAGTACTGTATCTCTATACTCTGACAAACGACCGTGCCCTGACCATATACCTCTTCCCGAAGGCCCTGGGCACTTGGAGTGGCCTCCAGCAGGCTAGTTGCACCAAACTTGTGTCCTTTACCATTTCTTTAATGATATGGTAGTGTCATTGTAATATATTTGTACGTATTATATATCGGTGGCAAATCAGTGTGGTTTTCAAACTGTCAATAAAAGAAATAAACTACCGACACTGAAGATTGGTGAAAATATTACATTGTGAATTTACAATAGAATGTGTTTAGAGTAAAGCGATTATGAGCGTAACCATTATAAATATATTACTGACATATCTAAGTTGAAACTCCATGTTACTTTGACCACCACAGAGCCAAACATCACCGAAGAGGACATCCTTGATGGTCACTGACCCCTCACTCGAAGTAGCGGACACAGTGAAAGGACCTTTGGACGTCATAGCGGGGAGCTTGACCTTCCACGTCCCATGTCCTGCAGCATCTTTGGTGACAGTTCCTGTGACCGAGCCATGGCCAGCGATGGCAACTGTGACAGTGTCCCATATCTTGTTGGCATGTCCCCAGATGACGGCCCGCTGAGGACCTCTCTGTAGAACCATGTGGTCCTGGTAGTAGGAGGCAAATTGCAGGGCGCCATTGGACCCTACAAACATACGATTTTCTATCTGTAAACAGGAATAAATTTAAAGTATTGATGCCCTATAGATGCGTGAACTTAATTTAGACAAAGAATATTTCATCAGTCGATAAGGATTAATGCAGAATAACGTTAAAGGCACTATATTACACCACACTTCTCTAAACATAAATAATGCATTTCTCTCAATAATGCTAACTATCAGCCCTCAGGGAAGCTACAAAATAATTTATTCCCCCAAATTACGTATTTAGATTTCAATGTTACATTAAAATATTCGAATGAAGTAATGCAACGTTACAATACATCGACTCTCGCGCCCTCTACCGGTAGATCGTAATTTCATGCGAACCCCATAGAGTTATGTCCCTTATCGATTGCAGTCGTAAGGGACAATATGTCGTTTTTGCATCAATAGGAAGGCTAAAGTGAGTACATATGCCCCAATATGTAAAGTATAGGCCAAAATATTGTCGAAATTGTATGACATGTTTTTATGCTGAATGAGCAGCAAGATACTCACTGGCATTAACACCCCACACGCATGAAACAATATACGTTAGTATGGCATTAGTTAGTTAAATGTGTTATCTCACGAAGAAATGCCCATTACTAAACAACAAAGAGGTTTGGACGACATCTTGCATCCTATTAGCCGTGATGTTGAGACACAAGTTTACGCTCATATCATTTACACCTTTTATAAATAGATCACATGTGAAATGTCAGCTGTAAAACGTCATCTGGTGATTATAAGTCACTGAAGAGCAGAGCTCTTGACAAGGCAAAACATCGGACTTGATGCGAACATCATTTGAATAATGTTCATTCAGTCCTTATAACGTAAGCCGCGATAGGCCTGAAATACCAGAACTACATCAGTTGTTGTCATGAAATGTGACATAGCTGATTGTGAACGTCGTGGATAGCTGCCCATGCAACTAAACAATGAATTGACACATGTCCTATCAGATGGGATTTTGCTGAACCGAAAATAGGTATCCCTTTGCCTACTCAGATGAATCTGGCCATGTGTTCTTGAAGAGGGTTGTTCGAACATGGGGCGTTATGGGGTGGGATAACACCTGCCGCCAATTGTTGTGATTTGGGGGAACTTGAATGCTGTGGGGTACCGAGACGAGATTTTGCAGCAGATCAGCCATGAGTGGCTGTGCTCGAGTTGTACAACAGTGTCTTAGTCAGGACAATGTTCATGTATCACGGTATTCCTCAAGATCCTGCGATTTGTCACCCAATGAACGCGTCTGGGATGACGTTTACTACGTCATCGGAATACTCCAACAATGCTGCAATGCTCCGCCAAATCCTTCCTCGGATATGGAACGATTTCCCCCAGAACGACGTTTAGTATCCTCAGACCTGCATCGATGCACAAGGTGGCCACACTCGTTACTGTGTCTCACTGGCATATGTATTGAGAATTTAAGATGAAGTATTTTTTTTCTTTTTTCACTCATTACTCACGTATTAAATGTGAATATTAGCAGAAAATAACTCCAGATTCAAAGACAGGTGAACAGTTAGTACTTTGTCAAGTCACCATGGGCAGCAATGCAGGCTTCAATGCGGCGGGGCATACTTCTGATCAAAGAAGTTAGAAAGTCGTGGTCCATGCTGTCCCAATATCGGACCACCTCTTCTTTCATTTCAGCAATATTTGTCAGATTTGTCTTATTGACACTTTCCTTCATAAGTCCCAAAACATTTTCTATTGGATTTAGGTCAGGGCTATATCTTGGCCAATCTAATAATGTCATATTTTGGGTCCCGAAACCAGGCCTGTGAATGCTTTGAACGATGTCCTGCTAGAAAATCAAAACATTCCCATAGAACACGTGAGAAGATGGAAGTAAATGTCCCTCGAGAATATCTGTGTACCGCTCACTGTTCATATTCCCTTCAAATACACAGAGGGGCGTTTCCCCGAACACAGATATGCCCCCACCACCCACACACGTTAAATTTCGGACTGTACTTTGGGCGCTGATACAAAGGTTTTTCAGTTTGTTTGGTCCAGAATTTCAGTGTGTTAGGAAACAGCCACACAGAACTTTCATCTGAGAAAATCACATTGTCCCAGTTTAAATTTCTATGCTGTAAGCACCTTCGCTCCTTTTGTTCAGGTTTCATGATCGGTGATGGAATTGCTCAACTTTTCTGCCAACCCATTGCATGCAGCTCAGTTCTAATTGTCTCCTTACAAACAGCCACAGTTCCTCTATCAATCATATCCAGCCTTAAGTTTTCTAAACTCCTTCGTTTGTTTTTAGAAACAAGAATACCAAGCTGCCTCCTGTCACCGACAGTCAATTTTCTGTGCCTACCTGCGCCTCCCTGGTGCTCAATGCCATATCCATTTGCAATATATTTCAAAACACGATAAACAGTTGACAAAGGGATGCCTGTTCTACTTGAAATCACTTAAGCTGATCTGATGTCCTTGTTATAATACTCTAAAATCAACTTCCTCTTCTCTAAATCATCCATACTGAGGATCACTGAAAATGTCGTCTGCTAGCAAGTAAACAAAGGGGGATAACTCTTCACAAACTAATGAAAAAGGATTAACGGAGTTGTCTCTCTTGAATGAAGCTGGTCAAGGTTGTTTATACTAGAAATCCAATTAAACATATTCCTAAAATTCTCAATAATTTCTGGTCATACTATATCAGTTGCGCTGTACTTACAGACTGTTCATCGTTACCATAACTTGAAACATTTGTCTTTCAGTGGAATAGCATTCCATTTCCGGTAAAACTTAACACTGATGCTGCTTGTTTGTGAGTAACAAAACTCTGTCTTTGAGTATGTATCCTTTAACGCTGCTGCTCAATGTATATGGAGTCCACAAGACTACATGGACATTATTATCATTCATTTCCCACACAATCACACTATTTCTTCTCTTACCTGCTAAGAAGAGGGCTACGATCAGGACAGGCAACATGTCCAGTCTTGGATCCTCTCCCTTGTGGTTGACCCAAAATAACTTACGGTTGATTATGATGCTCTTTTATACCTGTATAATCATGTGAAAAAGACTTCTGTTTGATAAGAAACCATGGGATTGAGTGTGGTTGTTGTCCTTGATTATAATAGAACCGAGTGTCCTTGAATTTTATCTGTACTTTGGATTTCCATGTTTGTTAATGGACATGCACTTTGTAACAGAGGGATGTTTCTAAAATGTTGGCCCCTCTGATTCAATTTTATATTCATTTATTTCAAATCTGTTAAAATCCTGTGAAGTGTGCAATAAATATTCTTACAGTTACAATTTACATAATGGTCTATATTCATATTAAAATATTCATTATTTAATTTATGTATACACGCAGAAACAAGCCCCATATTTTCCATAGCATCAATATGTTGCGAGTAACTATAAAAAAAGAAATGATCCAAACCTCAATTTAACTTAATGTCTGGATAAATTGACCCCCAAGGAATAATCATATCAAGTCAAAACATTGCTTACACAACAGTCTCGTTTCCTGTTGACTGGGTTCCGTCCTATTGCGCAACTTAGTACAATAACCAGTCGAGAAGTTTTAGACTAATTCATTTAACTGGATACATAAATATTAATCAGTAGTATTTGATACATCTAACTAAGCACTTGTATATTGAAACACCACGCGCCATCTAATCCTTGCAAACACGTCGTACACCGAGCTCTGACAAACGGAAATCTGGAAATCATGGTAATCTCAAAACGAGGCTCTGCCGCAAGAAATGTTTGGCGGTCTGGTACGGAATTGATATTATATCAATCACATTGTGTGATACAGAACTACTCTGAATAAGCGCACAAAACACATAACAGGTGTAACCAGTGAGCCAGATGCATTGTGAATCATTTTACGACCTCATCAAACAGGGGCAGTCTGTGACGTCTTAGTTAAGGTCATGCTGCCTACACCTCGCCATAAAATATAGAAATACGATGTTAATAAATACCATTTTCTTATGAAACAAGGAATTGGAATTCAGTGTAACCATAGTTGTTTGTGATGTCTATTTTCTCTTTCACACGAGAAAATTCGGATCGGCTGAAAAGTAGGTCATTGTCTGAATAGGTTAATGAGACTCATATTTCGGTTTGAACGCACAAGACACTGAAGCTTATTCAGAGAACCGAAAATAGCAAAAGAAATGTAGTGCTGATAATTATTGTCGTGTGACGTTAACAAGTGCGATGCAATTTCAAGATTCCAGCATACAATATTCAAGAAATCACGTAAGTATCAACTCCCGAACCCAATGTCAATATCTGGTGTAACCGTCAACGTCAATACCATCTCTGACCCTCTTTAACATTCACTGTATCTGTCGTTGAATGTGACGTTGAGGTATTGCGTTCCATACTTGAAGGAGAAGTTCCTATACATCAATAGTTTCTACTGGAGGATCTCTCTGGCGTATTCTGTAACCCGTACTGTCCCAAACGTGCTCTATAGGGTTAAGATCTGGACATCTGGCGGGCTTCTATTTAAGAAATCGGCACGGCTCGTGCTCGATGTGACCTAGCATTGTCGTCCATGGAGTGTCCTTGTGTTCAGAGGATGGCCATTGAAATGTAGTACAGCAACCCTGTCTGTGATGTTAGTCATATACCGTTGTCCTTTCAGATTTTGTCCGATCGTCACAAGTTCATATTTACCGTCATGTGAAAGCTAGTCGTGCTGGTTTGTGCTCCATGGATAATAACGGACGTCTGAGATCTGGCCGAATTTAGGACAAACACCGACGTGTGTAGCGACCAGAACTAGGAAAACTACCACGGAGAATGATACGTGGACGTGCACGCCACTCCACTTGATATGAAATGATGAAGCCTTGTGATTGTACTAATCCACGGAGTTGCCACTCGTGACCGATCTGAACGATGACTTTATTTAATGTCATTAGTTTGCTGATGTTTTCTGACCAATCGGCTTATCAATACCGGACTAAATTGATTTACATACTTATGGAGATGTAAGTTGTCTAAATCTTGATAATGGCTTAATGACGGGTAGACTATTGCACGCGATGCTCGCCTTTGATCGTAGCACGTTCATAGCTTAAGTCGATTCACGGTGCGCCCGAATTGTCAAAATATCATACACACGAACATGATTTTTATATGAATATATATGGCTATATGGGGTTACAAATCACAGGTATTGCAATACTTTCTAGAAGGCTGGTTGAGTTAAATAACATGTACTTTAGAGGTCACATACCCGTCAATCGTTGTTTTGACATGATGGAACTAAGAGATTATCAGTGTTTTGTAACATTACAGTCAGTTGTATGTGTTTTAATAATACGCTGTTCAATAACTGTTCGTACCCTAAATATTGCAGTGACACCATGTGACAAAAGGAATTTACACTATCACTCGCTTAAAACAATGTTGTTTCGAATTCATGATATTGCACTTCTCTAAATACTAATTTACAGCTATGTCTATTGCGGGCTATATTCATTGAGATCCATGTGCTATTCACGCTCACTGTAAAAAAACAGTTGGTAATTGTTGACTGATAAAACGCATTGTTTGACAGTGAGATGATAGTTGTCGAGTGTTCAAGTAAACCCGATATGACAACATCTAAGAAATCGCATGTGATATCTCATTTTGTATGTACACAAAAACATTTAGGTAAAAGTGATCATCTTTTATGTGTTAAAAAGACCATTGACGTCTCCTTGAATTCTATATCACGAATTGATTTCCATATTGTACGATCGACAGATGAAACTTATGGAGGAGGTTTCATGTTTTTCGGGTTCAAGTTAAGGCTAATGTTTTCTGCATTGCTTCGCCAATTCTGTTTTCAAATCTTTTGGGTGGAACTGTCTTGAACTGTTTCATCCTATTTGCAGCTGTGAGAGGTTAGATCGAGGTGAGTGTACTGCCGATTCTCACTGTGATCGGAGGCCATCTTACAAAACGACATCTTACGGCAGCAGCACGTGGTGTTTGGCTCGTCAGCGAAACACAACAGCGAAACTGCAGATCAAAAATATCTGATTCACGGGTCTCCTCTGTGAATAAATTGCAGCTTCCTCCCGAAAGAAATTGTTACTCAACTGAACTGAACGAGGTTGTTTTCTTTGTGTTCCTGACAGAAGCTTTTAAGCTGTCCTATGATTGGCATCAAACAACACATGTTATGGCTGGACGTTAACGCTTGGATTGGTTTGGTCCTTGTTTAACGCCGCACTCAGCAATATTCCATCTTTGGCGGCGGTCTGTAAATAGTCGCGAGTCTGGACCATACAATCCAGTGATCAACATCATGAGCATCGATCGACGCAATTTGGATACTATGACATGTGTCAACCAAGTCAGAGAGCCTGACCGCACGATCCCGTTAGTCGCCTCAAACGGTAATCGCTTGGAAGGAAGATGACAATTAGGAAAATATTAAGGAAAATTGTAGGGAAATTGCTCTGATTATTATCCTTTTTGTAGAAATTGAGTTGACGTGAATTTCGGCTTATGTAATAATTAATTGAATTATAATATGAATCACTGTTAAACGACGACCGTGTTCAGCTTGCCTTGGTGGTCAAACACAGGCAACGTAAAATATCTGTCCCCAATCCTATCAGTTGTTAATGTGGGAAAAGAGTTGAAGGTGAAAGTAAATGCCATCTGGCCCATGGTGCGTCTAAAATAGGTCTCTACGCACAGCGTACAGATATGCCGCTGTTTTTAAGGTGAAGGACTTTCCGCCACCTCAACATTATTAAAATGTCATGTTAATGCTTGAAAATAGTCCCTTGTAATTACCTTGTTTTCAAAAAACATTTCGCTTTCACTCCCTTCATTGCCAATCTGTACATATTAAAACGAACAATTCGTGTGAAAAATGAACCCGTTAATTCAACACATTATAAGATTTATTAACCAATGATTTGTCCAGGCCCGAAATTGTCTGTGTGTAAGAATGGGGGAGCCGGAAGTGACGTTTCCCTCCCATATATGGCGCACTTCTTGTAGTCACAGGGACTCTCTCTCCAGGCGTACCTCACACCCACGACCTTGTGGCTACAAGATCGTGTGGACAGAATCACCTCGTTGTCTTGGTGGGACTGGATCGGTGCGGCCACCCATGTATCTTGAGGACCACACTTTGCAGCAGCTGAGCAGCACACCTGTCATTTCACGGGAGTTTGTAACTATAACGAACTTTGCATAACCTTAAAACGTGGATGCATACACGTAGATGGTGTGTTATTGTTTGTATTGCAGCCCTTGACAGTACATGGACTATTTTTTCAATAAGCTTGTTTTCAGTATCTGTTTGTTGTTTTACGCCGCACGCAATGCAGGTATTTGACTAGGTCTGGACCAGACATTCCAGTGATGATGTTGTGAGCACATTGTGAGTTGTGATTCATGATTCATCGATGAACCGGAACACATGTTATAAGTAGGGTGTAAAATGCTCTGATAAATGATACTTCATTCAATTTGTTATTCCGTGGCATTCATTGGCTAAAACATTAGCGCACAATTTGTGTAATTACCGCTACGCTACGCGGATGTAGGCCTACACCGTATGCAGATGCTATTTCCGTTTACACCCTCATAAACCCCAAACAATTTTCGAACCAATTCTTAAATACTGTGAGTTTGAGTGGAGCTGATTGTAGCTTCATGTGTTCATATGGCACTGAGTGTTTACTTGTTAGAGGAGACCATCCCGACTTCTAAGTAGATCAGGTACACATATTATATCTGATCCAAGCACCAAAGGACCAAAGGAGCTCGAGCTATTCTAAAATTACTGTATCCACATTTTAGAGGTCTATGCTGACGCTGTCAATCACTGGATTGTGTACATGAAGCTGGAATATTGTTAAGAGCGGCGTTAAACACAAAACAAACATAACATATAATAATTTAATGTCCCCATCTTATCATATTGCATCATTGTATCATGATGTACTCTCATTTGTGTTAAAGATTATGTTAAAGAGGAGATCTGTGTTGAAGCGCTCAGAACCTACCTCAAATCCACTGTTTGAGTTAACCGTTATGGGGCCGTAGTTGTAGATGATATTCATTGTGTGTTGTGGTCCATTTTCTGTTACAGTTTTGGGAAAAGGACCCTGGTACAACACCCCTTGTTCATTGTAAGCAACTCCTCGAGCAGATTGAACCAGTCGCCTAGCAACATCTTGCTTGTATCGGGGATGGATGCTGACAGAAATAAAACCCTTAAATGGCTGTACAGACAAAGGGAACCAAATGCACAGTATGGTACTTATAATTTTCTAAAACAGAGATGTATCAGTGAATTATATGACTGTGAACATTATACATATTCTACATGTCAAATAGCTGAATGATTTGACTCTATCGTTTTCAATTGTTTTAGCGATATGTTCAAAACAGTCAGGACTCTTGCTCCCTTGGGATTGCATCAACAATGAATAATGAATAATGAATAATACTGTTACATGCTATATGGCGACTTGTAGTCAGGTAGATCCATAGCGACCGCCATGAAGACATTCTTCAGATCCTGATTAGGAACAGTGCCATGGTTCGCTGTTTGGGCCCATCTCAGTCCAGGAAACCCCCCGATCATTGTAGCGCTCTGACGATAGCCTGCCAACTAGAACACAATAACTCATGTCATTCTTCCTTCACATTTGTTTCAATTCAGTCCGTTTTCGACCCAGTTGTAAAACCATATTGAAGTTGTGCAGCTGTGTATCATGAGTGAGTAAGTGAATTTAGTTTTACGCCGCACTCAGCAATATTCCAGCTGTATTGCGGCGGTCTGTAAATAATTGAGTCTGGATCCAGTGACCAACAGCACGAGCATCGTTCTACGCAATTGGGATACGATGACATGTGTCAACCAAGTCAGCGAGCCTGACTACCGTAAGTCGCCTCTTACGACAAGCATGGGTTACTGAAGATCAATTCTCACCCGGATCTGCACGGGTCCTGTGTAGCATGACATTGCTGATTACTGATAGTTCCCAAGCATTCCTCACCTGTGGTTCCTTTACTCAAAATGCACAGAATATCATTCAATTTATCTTACTGAAGGTAACGTGTTGTGGTCACGGAGAATAGATGTGGATTTGGTAGTACATAGATAATGCAGGAAATATAAAATATTCATTGAGATTGAGGGATGTTTTTACTCAAGATTGGTTTACTTCTATTTCTGCTTCATCTAATTTAACAACGTATTGTACATTTAAATCTCAACTGCAACCTGAAAAAAATATTTGATCTCTATTCAACCATCAAAATATAAGAAGGGCTTTAACGAAGTTTAGATGCTCAAATGATTTCAAAATCAGTAGAACTGGATTATCAAATGGGTCTGATTTTATTGACGCTTCTAGGAATTTTGAATGGAAGGTGAAGAAGATAAAAACCATGTACTGCTATGTCCATCTTATAAACAACCTTGTATAAGGTATTTATCTACATATTATTACAACTGCCCATCAATGTATAAGTTTATATTCGTAATTACTACACATAATGATGAATTGTTAATTAAGCTAGCCCTTTCTTGTGAAAAAATGTTTAAGTTTAGAAATGTGTAAACCACTAAGCACTCTGTTAATATACTCTGTTCTGTTCTGAAATTCGAAAGGAATAACATTACTCCTCAAAACAACACACCTGGACGAAACCAAATGGGAAGGTATCGCTCGTTTCTCCCAACGAAGCCTTGTGAAACTTCTGTCGCCAGTCGCTGATCATAGCAGGGAACTGACATGAATATAGATCAGCATAATCACGGTTTCCCTCACCTGGGACGAAAATGTCGACAAGCACACCATACAGTAAAAATAGATAGATCCTAAATTAGAAGAATACATTAGTCATATTATTGTGAAATATGGTTACGGTCTGTAAGATATAGACGGATCTTCAAAATATAATTAACTATTATGGTAGTCATCAAATCAGAAAGGATATATTCAATTGTGTATTGATGTCATGTAGGATAATCTACATGCATTTAGAATTTTTCGACGACTTTCCTTCCAAACTATTTAGACAGCTATTTGATGAATACCTTGGTACCATATAGCTCCATATATGGTAAGGTCTAGAAGAGGATTAATCATTGAGTTCCAGAGAACAGTGGCTGCACGTGGACCTCTGTGAAATATGTTCACACTATTTAGTTTGTCACGTGAATAAATTATAAATAATTTCGAGACACATAGGCATAATCATAACATTTAAAAATTTACGTACCCAGATAGGACTTAGTTATGAAAGGATGCTCACCGCTTTGTGTGATGGGAACATGCCGATAGGGCATCGGGAGAGGACCAGGCTTCGATGGGCGTACCTCCCCAGTCGGACGCGATCAAACCAATAGGATACTTTCTGTCAGGGTAGAGGTACTCGCCGTAGAACCAGCACACAGCAGAGAAAGTGCTGATACCAGCTAAAGAAAATATTTAATACCTTCTGTGGTCGTATATCTAGTAAAGTTGGGTAAATATAACAACTAAATATTCTTATTATATCATAAGATTATAGTAATTCAGAAGAAAACCGTCTAAATAAATGTCAATGGCATTTAGGTCGTATCACAGTCCAATCTTGACTTGATTTCTGGGTACCTTTTGTTGGTGCCTGCCACTTAGCGACGTCATATTGTGCCCCAAGTTCCGTGAGCGGTGTTGTCGACTGGGCGTGACTTACTCGCATGACACGTATGTCCACGTACTTCAGAGATGCTTCTAATTCAGCAGTGCTATTAAAAACCTGTACATAAGAAACACCTATATATACCAACTCCCAACCTCACTCGAACGTTCAGGACAACTGTGATGAGGGCACTATATGTTTTCCAATCAGTTAATTTTCTCAGTCTGTATATTTGAATGTGCATTGAAGAGAATCACATTCTTGACAATCCTTAAGGTATAGCGAGCTAAGTAATTGTCTTCTTATTCACTATCAAGTTTGGAGTACTCAATTATACAACTGATGAACTCTTTTAGGAATCGTCGTTAAGTGAACGAAGTTTGGAGATATTTCCCTTACATGTCCAGCTGGAAACGCCATGTTACTTTGACCACCACAGAGCCAAACATCACCGAAGAGGACATCCTTGATGGTCACCGACCCCTCACTCGAAGTAGCGGACACAGTGAAAGGACCTTTGGACGTCATAGCGGGCAGCTTGACCTTCCACGTCCCATGTCCTGCAGCATCTTTGGTGACAGTACCCGTGACCGAGCCATGGCCAGCGATGGCAACTGTGACAGTGTCCCCTATTTTTGTGGCATGTCCCCAGATGACGGCCCGCTGAGGACCTCTCTGTAGAACCATGTGGTCCTGGTAGTAGGAAGCAAACTGCAGGGCGCCATCGGAACCTACAAACATGAGGTACTGTATACCTTCCCATCATTTTGTAACGTGGGCGTGGTATTAATGTGTGAGGGAGTGGACGTTATTCAGAATGTAGAGCTGTTTCCGTGGGACCGCCAGAAACCTATGATTAATATGTTTTCGAATCCAGGTTGGCTCGGATTATATTTCTGGGTTGGTTAGCACCACATATGGGCAATGGGTTTCACGAAGGTGGTTAATACGGACGCGTTGAAGGGACATGAATAGGAGAATTTAATTTTTATATGTCGGGATACTAAATTGTGCGCACTTTATGTTACGAAATGATGAGACAGGATAAGCGTGCGCATGAAAGGAATATGCAGGATATCGTGCGTGCGGGATGAGTGAGTAAGTGAGTATTGTTTTACGCCGCTCTACGCAATATTCCAGCAATATCACGGCGGGGAACACCAGAAATGGGCTTCACACATTGTACCCACGTGGGGAATCGAACCCGGACGCTTTAACCATTGCACACGGGATGATTCATTCAAGGCATGATACAGGACACCAAAGTGCAACCTGCAAATACCACTGTATTCAAACCTGCAGACACGTATGCCTGATATTATACGTATGCCTGATATAATACGTATGCCTGTCATGCCTGATATAATACGTATGCCTGAACTTGATACGTATGCCTGATATAATACGTATGCCTGTCATGGCTGATATACTACGTATGCCTGTCATGCCTGATATAACATCTCATTTTCATCTCGGTTTTACCTACCCGGAGATTACATCTCTGTTGGCCAAAAGCCAAAAGGCACAAGATAATCATCTCTGAATGGCATTTGAAAAGGTTACTGACATCCTGGATGTATCTGACTTCATAGGGAACCAGTGACAGTTGTCTGGACAGATGCATGGCTATTGCTGATACAGAAGCCAAAAACTAGTAATTCAGGTCACAATGCTTTTCTCAGTACAACGGGACAATCCCGGCATGTAGTAATCTTTATGGATTTTGTCACGTTACAATCATTTCAATATTAGTCAGATGAAAGATACACATTTCCAAGGTGTTATCGTGAAGAGTTTGAATATCATATCACATGTGTTTTCAGGATATGGAGAGAGCAGAACTAGATGAAACGTTTGTCCAGCATGTCTCCTGTGAAATGCCAGTCAGCTTTCATCTCTTCAAACACATACATCCAAAACTGTATATTCTGTCTCCCCAGAATGCCCCACCAACACCATGATCAATTCTTTGATTATGCTGACTTGTTCCCAAAGAAGTAGCTCACGTGACAATCACCTGTAGTTCTACGCGGGAATTTCTGTAAAACGGCAACTGTTCGATTTTCACTCCCGATGTCACAGCACATTCATACAGGAGGTCCATTAGCATCTATGTTAGCCTTTATGTAATAAATGCAATGATCCTTGGGTCACTATTTGTTTTAGCAGCTTCCAGACAGATTATTTTGCGGAAAAATCCATCCATACAGGCATTAATGTACAAACCATAAGGTGTTAGTTTGTCATAGAATCCAAATGCCACATGAAGTTTGGGCAATTTGTTGAATATGTACGTCTCCTGAGTGTCCCTCTCCGACGTACCTCCTCACCTACTGGGTCCACCAGTATTTGCAAGGTTCGCTGTTGCCTGTTTGACAACTAGTCCTGACTGGATGCATTTTGAATGCATCCAGTGATAGCCATGCACCTCTCCAGACAACCGTAACTGGCTCCCAATAGCATCCAGGATGCCGAAATAATCTCAGTTTGTCAGTAACCTATTCAAATGCCGTTCAGAGATGATTATCCTGTGCCTTTTGGCCAAGAAATGTTGTTTGTTTTTTTTATTTTGTTTTGTTTTTTGTTGTTGTTTTTTTTCCTACGCAATAGACTTTTTTTTATTGTGATAACATGTGATGCAATATTCACACAGTTTGATAATACACACAACACATATTTTCAAGCTGCGGGATAAGTGAGAGACGACATGATTTATGGGTGTATGAATAAAGTACAAAGAAAGAGGTATAGGGATGTAGGAAAGTAAGAAAATAAAGGAGAGAAAGGATGGTATTATCAAGCATTGGTTTGCGTCCATCTATATTAGTATAGGGGCCCATTTTTCTGAAAATTTGGTCTTGTGATTTTATATTTTATTAGCGGTAATAATTGGGTAAATATGGGAATAGTCTTATTGTCATGACAATTTTGAATGTAACGTTATAATAAAAGGTGTTTTTCAAGGATACTCAACTTTGAATCGCCAAGAAGGAAATTATTCATATTTAAGTCTAATTTCGAACTGGTTCTACTTTCATACCAAAATTTGAACTCATTTATCATAGTTTGAACTTTTCGACAGGAAAAAAAATAGATGTTCTAGTGTTTCACTTTCTGATTGGCAAAATGTACAAAGGCTATCCTCTATCAGTCCTATTTTGTAAAGAAATTATTTTGATGGTATGATACATTGGATAAGTTTATATTGGAAGATACGTGTCTTGCTGTCCTCAACACAATTTTGTATTGTATTAAAACATTGGTACAGGTAAGTTTCTGATTCATGTGCATCCAACTTTAAGTTCCATTTAGAAGTAAGATCTTGAAGAGAACAAATACCCTCATCATTACGAATCAGTTTATAGATAAATCTACAATCTAGTGAAGAGATAATGTCCCTGAGAATCTGACAATTAATATTTAAATTTGTTCTATTAACCGGGTTATCTTTTGATAATTTAATCCATGTGTTGGGTATGAAACTTATCAGTCTGAAATAAGAAATGAAAATATCCTTTAGTCTGAAGTCGTGTTTAAATACATTGAATTCTTTTAAATGTCCTGAATCACTCATTAGGTCCCGAATATATCTAATTCCACACTGATACCATTTGATGTATAGTTTAAAATCTTTATAAGGAACAAAACTCATGAAGGGGAAGATTTCTGAATTCGTCAATATTCCTAATCTCTGAAATTTGCAACTTGTTATAAATAGTTAAAATATCTTTCCAAAAATCGTTCTTAATGTCTTTAATTAGCTTTTTAATTGATGCTTTGGGAAATTCAGGATATCGATATTTTCTAAGTTTACTATCGAACATCGTGCCAAGTGCTGCCATAAGCCATCTTTTTGTGTCAGGCGTTTTATCCACTTTTTATTATTTTTATTAGTAGTATTAATACGGTATTTATATAGCGCACATATCCACACACTAGTGCATGCTCAAGGCGCTGTTATTTTTCCCCTCGATCATTGGATGTAAATCTCAACGGCTTATCCTATTATCCATCTCAACTCCCTGGGGGAGTATACAACTCTTGCTGCCACCAGGCGCACCGAGTTATTGTGGCTTTCCCATCATAACGGGGTACCCATTCACAGCTGGGTGGACTGGGACACATAGTCACAGTACTTTGTCCAAGTTTACTGCACGTTGCTGTACCCGCAACTAGGTAATTGCACGTATTCATGTGGCCACCATCTGGTCATATACCAACGGATTCGTGGGTCTTTTAAGTGCACAGGGTTGTGTACTGTACACTAGGGGTTGTGACAACACGGAAAGAGTCTGGACACAAAGTTGACTCCAAGGTTTTTACACCCGGTCACAGGAGGGCTCGATCCCGGCACCTCAACCTTCAGTTTCAAGTATTTACAAAAAGCTTCAACATCAACCATGCCAAGACCTCCTTCTGAATGATCATTCGTCAACATTCTTCTTTTAACTTTGTCTCGTTTTCCGTTCCAAATAAACTTAAACAAGATTGAGTTTAGCGATTTAAAGAAGGTTTTATCCGGCAGTGGAAGGGCTGAAAATAGACGTGTAAATAAAGGGATTATTTGTGATTAAATAATCGTTATTTTGCCATTTAATGTTAGCAATCTTTTTGACCAGGAGAAACAGATCTGTCTTGCTTTATTAATTTGTTTATTAAAATTCAAGGAAACCATTAGTTTCAAGTCTGTCGAAAAATTTATCCCTAAAATTTTAAAACGTTCTTTTGACCATTGCAAAAGGCAAATGGGGACAAAGGAAACCATTAGTTTCAAGTCTGTCGAAAAATTTATCCCTAAAATTTTAAAACGTTCTTTTGACCATTGCAAAAGGCAAATGGGGACAAAGGGTTTCATTTGAATTCTTTTTTGAACCAATCCAAATAGCCTTGGTCTTGTCACAATTAATCTTAAACCGGACGCGTTAGCAAAATCTTGTAATGTTCCAATAAGTTCCGAGAGGCCCTCCTGTGATTCTTCTAAGGTGAAATTTGCATTATCAGCATATTGGAAGGTTAGATATTCAACACCAGTAACATCTATACCTTTTATCCAAGTATTATTCTTAATAGCTATAGATAATAATTCTGCACAAATGATGAATAGATAGGGGGAGATAGGATCGCCTTGTCTAAAGCCTCTTTCAAGATTGAAATAATTTGAAATGTGCCCTGTGCTTATTATTGCACTGTTACTATTATTTTGAAACAATTTAATCCAGAGAAGGTCCAAAATTGAATGCTTCCAGTGCTTTATCTAAAAATTGCCACTCTACAGTGTCAAAGGCTTTTTCAAAATCTACTGTTATAAGAAGCCCTGTTTTCTTTTTGTATTTCACAGTAATTCATGATATCATATAATATTCTAGTATTTTCCCCAATGAATCGGTCCTTAAGAAAGCCCGTTTGCGTTTCGCTAATGATATTTGGTAGAACATTCTTGATTGATTCTTGAAAATTTGACAAAGTTCCAATATAGAAAGCATGTGTTATAGATCTAAGGAGAATAATTCTGATATCTTTCCAGAAAAACTTGTAGAATTCTGCTGGAAAACCGTCTGATCCTGGACTCTTTCGATTTTTCATAGATTTTAAAACAGAGGCACATTCATTTAGTGTAATGGGACCCTCACAGCTGTTTCTCTCATTCTGATTTAATTTGACATCAATATTGGTAAACTGGCGAGCATAGTATTCCCAGTTGGTATCGTGCTGGCCACTATATAAGTTTTTGTAATATTTTGAAGTTTCAACAACTATATCACCAATGCTAGTTACACTCTTGTCATTAGTAGCAATTATTTCTTTCATATGCTTATTGATATAATTTCGTTTCTCTAGATTCAGGAGAGATTTTCACCATCTTCATACCATTTTGCCTTACTTCTAAATACAATTCCTTCTATTTTTTTCTGTTCGAATGGTTTCCAATGTTTCTTTATTTTTATTTAATTCATTTGAGGTATCATTTGAAAGGATGTCATAATTTGATTCTAGCTTATTAATCTCATTTTCAAGTGTTTTTTCTTCTTTGTCAAAGGACATTTTTTTGTTTTATTGTATATGCTATTGTTTCACTTCTTATTCTCATTTTTAACATTTCAAATACAAACTGGTCATTCATTTTGAAAGTCATATTGGCAATATCATCAGTAGTTCCCAATGCTTTGACTTCATTCAAAGTATTTTGTATAGTTTCCTTTACCAGTTTTACGTAATCTTTATCATGCAGCAAGTTAGAATTGAATTTCCAATATCCACGGCCTCTTTCAATTGGTTTAAGGTCTAAATCGAGCGTAATATATGAGTGATCAGATTTGTAACTTATTCCTATAGATACAGTTTTTACTAGAGAGAGAATATCCTCAGAAATTAAGAAGTAGTCAAGTCCACTCTGCTTTAAAAGAATGAGTTGACGCCATGTGTATTGCCTAGTGTCAGGATTAAGTATTCTCCAAGGATCGACCAACTCTAATTGCTCTTTGATATCAAGTATTTTGTCATGTGCCTTTTGGTTATTTTTGTGTTTATAATTATACGTATCATTGTAATAATCTTGCACCACGTTCCAGTCTCCACCCCAAACTATTGATCCTGAAAGTTTACTCAGTTCATTAGCAAGATCTTCAAAAAATTCTGGCGAATCGATACGTGGTCCATAAATATCTATAAGCGAAAAATAGTAATGTCAAGAATTATGAAACGGCCATTATCATCTACAATTATTTCATTCATATGATACTCGAAGTTATTATTTATTAGAAACCATAACTCTTGAGCATTTACTTGTACCGTGTGAATAGTGACCCCTATAACCCCATGCTGCCGCCCACATTAGTTCATCATCTACGGTGCTATGAGTTTCTTGAAGGAATATAATTGACACTTTTGTACTACGGACAAAGTTGAAGATATCTCTGCGTTTGGCTGAATCCGTTTTTATGCCCCTGACATTCATAGATATCAATCTCAAATTATTCATTGTTTATATACATCGGCATATATAATGATATGGTAAAAAAAACTAACCTGCTTGTGTGGCCGAAACCAATGTTTGACAAGGAGAGATGTAGAAGAGAACGAGTAGAATAGGGATAGGAAAAACAAAAAAAAGAGAATGGAAAAAATTTGAAATTGGCCAAGAAATGTGTAATCTCCCGGTAGGTAAAACCGAGATGAAAATACAGACGTGTTATATCAGACCTGACATCCTCCATGTCTCCCATACGTGTCCGCAGGTGTGAATACAGTAGTATTTGCAGTGCGCACGTTGGTGTCCTGTATCATGCCTTGAATGAAACATGTGTAAACCTTGGACAGATCAACTCATAAGCTGCATTCCAACTTGACATATTTCTGTGTTGTATTTCTGAAAGATGTTTGCATGCATACTTTGCGGATGTATGCCCATTTTATTAAAACTGCTGTGTAGAAGATTTGAGTCCCCATGTTGGTATTTAAGTAAGTGTCGTCCTACAATGTCCTACTCTGTTGCCCACTCGTTACAACTGTTTAGTTTACCTTCAGCTGTTTGAGGCGCAAAATAACATTCACCCATCCACATTAAATTGAAACTATTTTTGGGGAGGTGTTATTGGTATACAGAAAGAAAGAAACAACATGCAGTATCAACAAAACCTAAATAATAGTACCTTACCTGCCAAGAACAAGGTTAAAATAAATAACTGAAGCATCTCCAGATTTTACTCCAATCCTTTAAACTGGCTACGATGCGTAAAGCTTGAATGTAAACTTATATATATACGACGTCATCCGTGTGAAGAAGCAGCTGTGGAATTTACATTGATAAGCATATCTCAATGTGTGAACTCCACGCCTGTCCGCTATAATGTAATGTGTGTTGTCATTGTGGTCAAACAATCCTCCAGTAGGTCTTTGAATGGCATTTAGAGAATGCATGTAATGTGAGTATGGTTTTACGCCGCTTTTAGCAATATTCCAGCAATATCACGGCGGAAGACACCAGAAATGGGCTTCACACATTGTACCCATGTGGGGAATCGATCCCGAGTCTTCAGTATGACGAGCGAACGCATTAACCATTGGACTACCCCACCACCCCAATGGCATTTAGAAGTGATACACATAAGGATGAGAGTTTTATGTATGTCAACTTCTGTATTAGGAGGAACACAACGTTTCTGGGTATATTCTTACTCCTTTGTCACTCACCTGATGAAGGAGTAAGGATATACCCCGAAACGTTGTGTTCCTCGTGATAAAGAAGTTGACATCCATAAAAACTCTCTTCCTTAATCATCCAATAAGCTGCATGACTACAGTAAACTGTAATGTTGCAATGTTATCTTATGTATGTTGGATAAGGATAGGCTGCTGTGACGTATCAGCTACGTATCTGTCCAAACGTTGCACAGGGACATCTGTTCTTTGTGTCCCGTCATTATTCATCAGTGAAATGTGTCTAAATTGTTTTAGTATTTTAATGTCAAAATCAAAACAATTTGTATAAATTGTGGCCTTGTCTACTAATAGTTTTCACCGACGTTAATGATGATTGGCATTGGTTTGTATCGATGTGCAATGTCGCAGGTGATCCTCCACACAAACTGACTATCGAAACTAGTCTCATGGGGAATTCCAACTGGGTCTTCGCTACATTTCAGTCATCCAATGCCTCACTAAAGCTTTCAAAACGGTTTATGGCTGGCATGTGGAGGACATTTCAAACCTCGATGTATCAGTGACCAAATAATGTCCGATGCAATTCTCTATTTTGACTTGTACCATACGTTTAATTGTTTCAGGTGAACAGTTGACTCGCCTTTGCCTGTGTTTATGACGGGTGCGCTCACCTTTTCGCGAAGGCTTGATATCATCGTTATTTGATAGTGATTCATAAACACATGCCCTGTCGTCGTATCTCATTGTGTCAATCACTGGATTGTCTAGGCCAGACTCGATAGTTTACAGACCGTGTCCTACAGCTGTAACACTGCTGACTGCGGCGTCAAACACATACTCATGATATAGTCAGGATTGTAAATTGACACTGCTTTTAGCAGAGATTCTTACGGATGTGGAAAGGGTGTTGTCGTTTAGAGTGAAGTGGAGAATTTGAAGAAACATGCTTATCTCAGTACTATTGCCGGAGCATATATAGTATGACCAGAAATTATTGAGAATTTTAAGAACTATTTTTAATTGGATTTCTAGTATAAACAACTTTGACCAGCTATCAAGTGCTCGGTTTCATTCCAAAGAGATTTTCGAGGGACATTTACTTCCATCTACTCACGTGTTCTATGGAAATGTTTGGATTTTCCAGCAGGACAACGACCCAAAACATCGTTCAAAGCATTCACAGGCCTGGTTTCGGACCCAAAATATGACATTATTAGATTGGCCAAGCTATAGCCCTGACTTAAATTCAATAGAAATTGTTTGGGGACTTATGAAGGAAAGTGTCAATAAGAAAAATCTGACAAATATTGCTGAAATGAAAGAAGAGGTGGTCCGATATTGGGACAGCATGGACCACGACTTTCTAACTACTTTGATCAGTAGTATGCCCCGCCACATTGAAGCCTGCATTGTTGCCCATGGTGACTTGACAAAATGCTAACTGTTCACCTGTCTTTGAATCTGGAGTTATGTTCTGCTAATATTCACATTTAATACGTGAGTAATGAGTGAA
Organism: Haliotis rubra; assembly: GCF_003918875.1. Taxonomy (NCBI): domain Eukaryota; kingdom Metazoa; phylum Mollusca; class Gastropoda; order Lepetellida; family Haliotidae; genus Haliotis; species Haliotis rubra. The sequence goes on from NW_025766970.1 coordinate 998,076, forward strand.
AATTTAAAATAATTTTACAATCTTAAATTCTCAATAATTTCTTGTTGAACTGTATACTTCTGAGCTTTTGAAAGGAAGTTCTAAACGTCAATGCTAAAGGAAAACTAAAACTTTCAGATGAAACAGATTTCATTACAACCAGAAGACGAAATAGTGAAGGTATTGTAACGGACCACTGAACATTGGTGATGCGACCAGATAAGCATGTAAAAGGTAATGTTCCCCAACAAATTCTGTTTCCTAACACCGCACCCAGCATTACTTGATTATCATCCTGCTGATGCATACCTCGGTCTATTTGTATGTGGACCAGACAATCTGATGATCTGTTTCGAAATGAATGATACGTGGCATGGAGGTACGACGGTCAGCAGTCACGAAGCCGTACCACCCTTCCATCAATGTACCTGTCAGGGAGTGAGCGTGTACGAAAAAAGTTAATAAAATAGATTGATAGCATTGCGCATCATGTGTCATAATATTCAAAATTCTCTCAAACATTAAAATGTCTTAAATGACTTTACTTTACTGGTGAAACGCAGTCTTACGACCATTTGTTTGGTCTCCCGATAATCTCACTTTTCAATGCGTGATCGCAGCTCTTACAAATTTGCAAAAAATCGGAAAAGGTGCATGTGTCATCAATGCACTTTAGACAAGACAAGCATTATAAAATTTAACCATTTGTAGATATAGTTTATACTTCACACAAACAGATAGTAGTTTCATGTTGGCTTTGTTTTCGTGTAGATATTTACAGTCATATGGCAGGTATATTGCTGAAAGCGGCGTTAAACAACAAACAAAACCACAACTTGAAACCACCCCCACCCCCCAACCCCCAACAACACAACAGCAACAAAACAAACGCCAAAAACGAATGCTCATAATTTGTATGGAACGGGCTTTGTCGCTATTATTTCATGTGGTTCGTTTGCGTGGGCGATTTCTTTTCTTTCTTTACTTTTGAAAACTGAGTGCATGGGTGCATCCATACTACATGTATATGTTGACAAACATATCGGAGTGTGAATGATACATAGTACTATGATTCGTACGTTAAATGGGTTAAAATACAACAACACAACAATACTACCTCATATTAGGCAAGTTGTTCGCCTGTGTTTCTGGCATACTTTTTAAATGGTAACATTAGATGGGTATCAGTTTGATATTTGCCATGGAACGCTACAGACCTAACAAATATGAGAACAGGGATTCATATGACTGTGGTCCGATGACTTGTGACATGTTGAGAATGAGGCTAAGGGCCCGCTTTGAGCAAATTGATCGTTCAAGTTACTTCAATCTGAGACTTCATAAAGATGTTTTAGGTAGATATAACTAGATATATGTAAAATTCAGGACACATGTGTGATGTTTAAGTTGTTTTTGATGGCCCGGGATAAGTCAGAGACTTAACACTTTTGATAGAGGCTGGATATGTTGGTAATGTAGAGGGAAACGGGCTTCACTTTAACTGACCAGTTATCCATACATGTGGCATTGTGTAACATTGAAAATGATATTTAGGTAAACATAATACTAATCTATGGATCTCTAAACAAAATTCAAGAAACATGTGTGAGATCTATGCTGCTTTTGACGGCCCGGGCCAAACAGAACCGAACAATTGTCACAGTGTGGGGAAAAGATCGTATCATTTACCTGTGGGCATGCTTTAAATACGATGAACAGTGAACTTCTAAGGTAGAACTTGTAAAAACCTTTCCGGGCCGACAGAATTGACTGAAGTATATATACGTTTTGAATCCTGTTTCGTTTAACGACTTCTCTTTTAGACGTAACCTTGCTCAGTCACTTTCACAGGCCACTCGTCTTCCTAAGTTTTAAGCGATTTACTCGTAATAAGGTTATTATGACACACGTGTGTGGCTCCTTGCCAATATTGTCACGGGTGTAAGCTGGATTAATTAATTGTAGACGTGGTTTTCAATAATCAATGTAGTAGCCAATTATATACTTGGCCCTCCTTGACCCGGCTCGAGTTTGAGGACACCCCCTTCTCGTTGTTTCGAGTATTTATCTCGTTCCTTCAACTTTCTGTCAGAAACTTGAAGTAACGAGAAAATACTCGAAGCAACGAGTAAATACCTGAAATTTCAAGTTTTGGAAAGAAACTTGAAGTAACGAGAAAATATTTGAACTTTCAAGTTTTTGAAATATATTTGAAGCAACGAGAAATTAATCGAAGCAGCGAAAAAATAATTGAAATAACGAGAAAATGTTCGAAGCAACGAGTCTATATTCGAAATTTCAAGTTTTTGAGAGAAACTTGAAGCAACGAGAAAATATTCGAAGCAACGAGAAATGAATCGAAGCAGCTAAAAAATAATTGAAATAACGAGAAAATGTTCGAAGCAACGAGTCTATATTCGAAATTTCCAAGTTTTTGACAGAAACTTGAAGTAACGAGAAAATACTTGAAATTTCAAGTTTTTGATAGAAATTTGAAGTAACGAGAAAAGAACTCGAAGTAACGAGAAAATTATTGAAGTAACTAGTAAATATTCGCAGCAACGAGAATTGTAGCAGAAAAAATAATATTTATGCTACAAAAGTGGCAGCATTAGGCTTTCGTAATTTTTAGCCACAGTTAAATTACGATGGAAATATTTCTTGTCATTTATTAGTATTTCAAAATATGATATTGTACTTAGTACAAATGATACTCAGGCTGCAAATAATTACATGGAGCCTTGTCGTGTGTTTATTTATCGTGATATCACAGTTATATGGGACATCTTTGAAACATTTGCCGTTTGTCAAGGGGAATTATGTGCAATAGTATAATATGCGGATTAATGTTCTCTGGTCGTCGTCGTTACAGGACCCTGTAGGTATGAAGAATACCACCAACACCGTTGGAAATGTGTTGCCGAGCCTCCTTGCTTTCCAGCTTCCAGATCCCGCGACATTCCAGACTGGCTAGATTCACACGAAATATTTCACTTTGGAAATTGTAGTCATATGCGTTCATCATAACACGCCCACCTGGGAACATACACGTTGAAATGAGTTGTAATCAATAATTAGACAATTTGACTCTTTTTCCAATCATACAATTCTCACAAATACCACCCATTCAACAGTTTTCACTGCAGCTGGATCTTGTCGTACGTTACCTCACACAGTAGCGAAATACATATGCATACACACCGCACACCACACACGTCCACACACAAGTACACAAGAAAACATACACGTACAACTAACCATAAACGTATACATACACAACACACATATACACATCAACCTCATATACACATATCGAGCACCTCGCACACTGACTAGCCACACAGCACATACAGACTGAGGCACATCACACACTAACTAGCCACACAGCACATACAGACTGAGGCACATCACACACTAACTAGCCACACAACACATACAGACTGAGGCACATCACACACTAACTAGCCACACAACACATACAGACTATGGCACATCACACACTAACTAGCGGCACAACACATACAGACTGAGGCACATCATACACTAACTAGCCACACAGCACATACAGACTGAGGCACATCATACACACTAACTAGCCACACAGCACATACAGACTGAGGCACATCACACACTGACTAGCCACACAGCACATACAGACTGAGGCACATCACACACTAACTAGCAGCACAACACATACAGACTGAGGCACATCACACACTAACTAGCAGCACAACACATACAGACTGAGGCACATCACACAGTAACTAGCCACACATCACACACAGCTGTCATCCAGGCTTAATTGCTCCCCTTTCTACGTTTACCTAATGTGGCCTCACCATACTTTTCACATACACAAGACACTCATTGCTATAGAGAGACTATGGTCTGTAACCACTTTCTTTGTACCTGGTTGTGTCACTCTCGCCATCTCCTCCAGGGCCCTGACTGGCAGCTTCTTCATCACCTCCCGACTCAAACCTGACATCGTTACAACTGTGTAGGTGTCTGTGAAAATACATCAGCATATTTTAAATCAACTGGAGTAAGATATATCTGCATCTCACCGTCAGCATCAGTTATATCTCACCAGCTGCTTTATCTCAACATCAAATACACACACACACACACACACACACACACACACACACACACACACACACACACACACACACACACACACACACATACATCATCATCATCATCTATCTCTCCCAGTAACGGTTAGTTATATCTCACTATCAAGATTATCTTTACACATCAACAGCATCTATATCTCACCGTCAGCTCGATCTTTACACATAACCGTCACCTGTATCCTACCGTCATCTATATCTCACCATTAGTTCTATATCACAGTCAGCTCTGTCTCACCATCAGCTACATCTCACCATAAGGTATATCTGACTATCAGCTATATCTTACCGTCATCTATACCTCATCATTAATTTTATGTCACCGTCAGTTATATCTCATTGCCATCAGTCTCACCGTCAGCTATGTCCAGTGTGTTTTCCCCAAGCATGTCCAAGATGTATTGCTCATACAAGTTGTTTCTCTTGGCCTCGAGAAGCATTCCCTCGGACGGCTCTAAACCATCGATGTGCACGAAGCCATGCTTCCTCAACTTCAACACACAAACAAAATGTTCACAATGAATCACAGACATATTCAACTCTTCGCCGTAGGGTTTCCTGTACCCCGCTTGTAGTAAGGCTACTGACACCATCACCAGGTGATGAGGCTAGATATATATGGATGATCACCACATAACATCACAAGTAGTAACGGTATGCTACATGCATGTATAGCCACTGGATATGCTTCGTGGGTCTGTCAAGTAGCGTGGCAGTATGGTAGCCTAGTGGTTAAAGAGTTCGCTCGTTACGCCGAAGACCCGATTTTCCACAATGGAAGATTTGATTCCCTACATGGGTACAATGTGTCAAGGCTCATTTCTAGTTCCCTCGCAGTGACATGTAGCATACCTCAACAGATACCAACCCGGTACCGGCAGCGACATCCAGGATCCTGATATCCCCTCGGTTGCTAGGATACTGGGCTGCCACGCTCTCAGCCATCCATTCAGGGCCAGTCCAGTTGATAATAACTTGCACCTTAAATCATAACGACGTGTAAAATAACGAGGTCCCCTCCAACTCCTACAACATCGGAAAACTGCATCAATTTGAAATATCTGCCTTTCCATGAGAATATTGCTCATGCAATATCAAATAATCGTAGCATTGTTTCATATTGTAACATACAGATGAGCAAGAACTAAACACCACCAGAATCGAAGGTCAATTTTAAATGTTTTGGTCCAAACGGGCGATCATACCCTAGCATAGTGGAATGTCACAGTGGAATGTAAAGCACGTGCTTGACACAAAATCTCAAAAATCTATGGGTCGCATACTTGGGATATACATTTCATAATTGCAGTATGTGCACTCCTTTTTTCTTATCTGATCTAAAAGACGAGAGTGAACAAATGAATGATCAGACGTCCCTTCTTCACAGATAGGCACAGACAGGAACATCTGACGTGGTGGAGGCACTTGAGGACATGGCAAATGTGTTATGGAAGTCGCTATTGTCTTTACGTTACCGAAGACCGTTGCAGCGTTTGGAGACGTCGTAAGACATAATGCCGGGAGATGACTCATGCACCTGGACCCTTTTGTGGTGGATCAGTGATTGTGTGTGGCTGTGTGTCGTGTGACTGCAAGCTGGACCACCCCCCCCCAACCCCCCCCCATTACAGTACCTGTGACACTTCGTCAACGTTATCAGCAGTACTCGATGCCACAGCCGTGCCACATTTTGATAAGCATCCTCTTGCCAGTCTCCGAAATTCCCGGATGATAACGCTAGACCTCGCTAGACTTGTCGAGGCTAACCCGCATTTACAGAACAACATTATCGAAACATCACCCTGGCCCGGAATGAGCCCCGATATGAATCCCATCTAACATCTTTGGGACTATCTTGGATGCCACGTTGGAACTAGCAATCCTCTTCTTCAAAACAGGCAGTAATTGACGCAGACTCTCCGTGGTAGAGTGAGTGAGTGAGTTTAGTTTTACGCCGCACTCAGCAATATTCCAGATCTATGGCGGCGGTCTGTAAATAATCGAGTCTGGACCAGACAATCCAGTGATCAACAGCATGATCATCGATCTACGAAATTGGGAACCAATGACATGTGACAACCATGTCATCGAGCCTGATCACCCGATCCCGTTAGTCACCTCTTCCGACAAGCATGGGTTACTGAAGATCAATATTCTAACCCGGACCTTCACGGGACGATGAATGGTAGAGGATTCAGATGCAGATAATTCGACTCTTCATTGCCAGTATCAGGACCAGCAATCATCACTTGTGAGTGAGCGAGTTTAGTTTTACTGTAAATAATCGATTCTGGACCAGACAATCCAGGGATCAACATCATGAGCATCGATCTACTCAATTGCGAGTCAGCAAGCCTGACCATCCCATCCAGTTAGTCGCCTCTTACAATACGCATGTATTACTGAAGATCAATTCTAAGCCGGGATCTTCACGGGTCCATTACTTGAGAACAGTGTGACAATCACGATTGGTAGCGTCATTGTGATGACTGGTTTCGTTGATATTCACGTGTTTGAGTATTTCTCTCTGACTGCTTGGAGACTTTTACAAATTTCAATTCTAGTTAATTGCATGCAGTGTTTTCGTACTACAAATAGTTGCTGGCCCATGATTAATGCTAATGTACATATTGTAAAATGTAAACCGTAATATTATGAAATGAATGAATGATAGCACTGTTTCCTTAAGTTCCTAAATACCTCAAATATCTGCAAAACAACCCCGCAGAACGTATGTGGGTATGTGGTATGTGGTATGTATTTGAGAATTACCTCATTATATTCCTCACTTATTTTGTCGAATCTCTGGATAATAGTTTCGTTATCTAAGCCCCTCTCTAAACTGAAGGTCAAGACACGATCGATTGCTTCCTTTTTCTTCTTGCGTATAGCTGTTTTCCGCCATGTCCAAAAAAATGTATTGCTGCTTAGATTCTGGAAACAAATTGAACGAATTTGTTAGCAAATATTCTGTAGGCCTTCTGGCGCGGTGGGTCACTGTGGAAGTTAATGCGTTCACTCGTCACGTAGGATAGATCCTGTTTTCTACATCTAGTATTCCTTGTCTGTTACATATCGCTATTGGTGTTATTCATTTTATGGTGTTGTAATTGAGCTGCACATCATTGTTTTCGTGAAACTTCAGTAGAGGCTAATGGTATACCAGCTCCTAGACTGAGAAACAAGAGTAATCCTATTTGTATTTATTTGAAAACCTAGTTACTTTTAAGAATACAATTGTTAAGTGTTATTTTGTTGTTTTCACGCAGAGTTCATTTGTTGTTTCAGCTTTGAAATCGACGCAAAACTATGTTTGAAGTATACAAAAATAATTCTATGTGTTATACTATAGACACACAATAGTGTATAATATAGGTATCCTGCAAATACTTACGTAAAACGTAAGTATATGGTACTGACATACAAAATATGATCATTATATGCTTACCTCACAGCTCAGTGTAGGGGACAGATACCATGGTATGTAAACTACAGACACAAAGCAACATGATACATACAACGGACACAATAGGGCCCGTAAGTAGGTCACGGCACTTCGCGAGACCTAAGTACTTCCGGTGACAAACAACGTTTCATACCTTTTCGAATGGTCTCGTGGTTCTCCGATCAGTTGACAGTAAGGAACCGTACCCGATCAGACCATCCCCAAATTAGCCAGCTATTACGAGCAACATTACGACTGTCAACAGCTGTGACATGGCGGTCGCGCAAAGCATGGTTGAATACACTTGGAAATTTGCGGTGGGCCCCGTCTAGTAAAGTCATATATGGCGGTAGCGCCGCGCAATTAGGCTAAACCAGAACTGGATTCAATTGAATACGGACTGAGCGTTTGTCACTGGAAATTTGGTACCGGAAGTAAGCTGGGCCCCGTTCTCGCACGACAGGTGTCAAAGGAAGTCAGCGCTGATCAAAAGGGATCGATGAATTGCAATTCATTCGGAAACCAATAAACATTCGAACGTTGATCATAATTTGTCATGTTTCTGTGAGAGTTTTAGAATTTTGTCATTAAGTTATTTTACAGTTCACTATTTGAATATTGGACACGAGGGAGGAGTGCAGAGAAAGGGACAGCCAGGTGTCTGAGAAGCACGCTCACGGACAAAGTTATTTATTCATTAACCTGTGCTGTGCCGTCTCCATCCGTTCTCGAACACCTGGCTGCCCCTTTCTCTGCATTCCTCCCTCGTAACAAATAGTGAACTGTGTCAATATTTTAATGATAGTTTGTTAAACAACTTTTTTAATTTTTGGACAAATATTCTGCAAAAACCTCACAGAGTGGGTACGATGTTTTGATTATGATCAGCGTTTCATTGAGTATTTTATGTTTATTTATTTTTTTCGAGTTAGATTGCAATTCATCGGTCCGCTTTTGAGCCATACGGACTATAGACAGTTATACTGAGTGGTGAAAGTAGCTAAAACAGAAAGGGGAAGCCTAGGTGAAGCTGGGGGAATCAGAGGTATTCACGACTGAACTCAGTTAGAGCTTTCACCACCCTGCTACACAAACATAACAAGCGTCTTGCCGATACAAAGAGTGCAGACTTAAATTAGGAATGGAGGGCAAGAGTTCCAATACAATATGATGTGCCTGCCATAGGTATACACTATACATATGTAGGACCAATGCATACCTCCTACTTCACCACAGCAATATGATGTGCCTGCCATAGGTATACACTATACATATGTAGGACCAATGCATACCTCCTACTTCACCACAGCAATATGATGTGCCTGCCATAGGTATACACCATAGGGTATAGCAATATGATGTGCCTGCCATAGGTATACACTATATGTAGGACCAATGCATACCTCCTACTTCACCACAGCAATATGATGTGCCTGCCATAGGTATACACTATACATATGTAGGACCAATGCATACCTCCTACTTCACCACAGCAATATGATGTGCCTGCCATAGGTATACACTATACATATGTAGGACCAATGCATACCTCCTACTTCACCACAGCAATATGATGTGCCTGCCATAGGTATACACTATACATATGTAGGACCAATGCATACCTCCTACTTCACCACAGCACAATGCACAGAACAACCACTGACCTGGCACCGTACGCTTTGCTGCACGCTGTATTCAGATTTGTATACACCGACAGAGAAAGATTTGTCCTTGCATCTCCGGTTTGCGATGTTTGTCGTGTTGAATCACCCTACTCTTATCTTTATAAATAGTTCATGTGATGCAGATTTGTATACACCCTTTCCCCACTGGCTACATCTTTATAAATAGTTCATGTGATGCACTCCTTTCCCACTGGCTACATGGCATGAGCTAAATTCAGGGCGATGACTTCACCTCCTATATGGACGCTCACATGTGTACATAGTCATGCGAAACTATGTGTATGCACGTTGGTCGTAGAAGTTCCTATGGAGAGACACGACGTAACTACTTAAGACATTTGAAGGATGATGGAAGTATGATTTTGCATATCCACCGAGTAGACTACAGAACGTCCGTTAACAATCGCAATAGCTGAAACATGTATGTAAATTACACAAATGATAAACACAACGATCAGGGTATGCACAGTTAGTGCCACATTAAAGTAGTCTTTGAAATTAAACGAAACCGACTTCATTCTGTTTCTTCCAAGGATAGTTCATTCATTTTTTAATGTTCAGTTCAATATAAAGAATACGTCATGCAATGCCTGTATAACCGTATGTAATTGCAGCTATTTGCATGCAAAACCCGGTGACGAGTTATGTTTACAGACGAATAATGTCTGACTGCAACTATGCTCGTGCAATACTTAGATTTTGTTTTTCTTTGGCAAATGCAGATGTCTTAGGGATATTTTCATTCTTCAATGTACTTTTATATAGGCTCAGAAAATACCAAAATTTACTTACTTATCCCCAGAACAATGAAGCGCTGTGATTCAATATCATTGTGATATGCTGACAATGTGGTTTATATATTTCTTTATATTTCAGTTTGTTTGGACTGTGTCAGAATACTACAGACACAATATATACAACAGACATGTTACAGGAGATATATACTAAAGACAATGCAAAGGATATATACAACAGACATGTTACAGGAGATATATACTAAAGACAATGCAAAGGATATACTACATGTTACAGACACAATATATACAACAGATATACAGGAGATATATACTATATAGACAAAGGATATCTACTACAGACACATATATATACACACACACATGTTACAGGAGATATATACTAAAGACAAAGGATATCTCTACAGACACACATGTTACAGGAGATATATACTAAAGACAAAGGATATCTACTACAGACACAATATATACAACACACATGTTACAGGAGATATATACTAAAGACAAAGGATATCTACTACAGACACAATATATACAACACACATGTTACAGGAGATATATACTAAAGACAAAGGATATCTACTACAGACACAATATATACAACAGACATGTTACAGGAGATATATACTAAAGACAAAGGATATCTACTACAGACACAATATATACAACAGACATGTTACAGGAGATATATACTAAAGACAAAGGATATCTACTACAGACACAATACAAAACAAACATACAGGACTAATACATATCTCCAACTGCACCAGAGTAACTGAGCCGAGTGAACACCGACCTGGTAGTCAGAATTGTATACAACAACAGAACAAGCAAAAAGCGTGCTGTTGCTGGAACATTGCTCAGCAATAATAGAAAGATGACGATTGGAAAGATGAAGTCATCCCCTTTGTCATACATCATAGCGTTTCTGAAGGATAGCTTCAATACATATAACACTGATATGATCTGAAGAGCCTTTGAAAGGTACAATCTAAGGCTGGGATATATTCATATATTATGCCATTAAGATTACAGTTGATGACTGAATCATTATCTACCTGGCTTTGACAGGAAAGTTCAGCTTTACACGACACAGAAAGTGAAGTGAGAGGCATCAGTATATTCTTATTCAACTCTTCCGCCTCCCCCTTCACCTGTAGATAGTGATATGATTTCGGGATGCAGTTGGAGATACCACGGCCTTCTCTTATTCCTCTGATTGCAGGTTCATTGGTATGCGGCGTCGGGCAACAAGCACTTCGTTTTTAAGCCAGTTTTGTAAGTGGTGTGTACTAGCAGAAGGGCACGGACAGGCTAACGTTATTGGGGAACACACGAGGTCATTAATGATGTTCAGGGATCCGTTCATGAAACCTTCACTGCTATTTTGCCTTTACAATCATTCCGGTCTATAAGTTTTGATCGGCATTCTAGATGTTGGTGAGTCAATAATTATATAGGTATTTATATAGCGCTATAGTCCATCCCATCTACATGCATGCTCAAAGCGCCCCTCGATCATTGGATGTCAATCTCAACGGCATATCGTATTTTCAATCTCAACTCCCTGGTGGTTCATACAACTCGTGCACCCACTAGGCGCACCCAGTTCATGTGGCTTTCTCATCCTTACGAGGTACCCTTTCTGGGACCAGTACTTTGTCCAAGTTTTACTGCACGTTGCTGTACCCGCAACTAGGTGTTTGCACGCATTCATGTGGCCACCACCTGGTCATTTACCAACGGATTCGTTGGTTCTTTAAAGTGCACAGGGTTGTGTACTGTACACTAGGGGTTGTGACAACACTGAAAGAGTCTGCACACAAAGGTGACGACAAGGTTTTTACACCCGGTCACAGGAGGGCTCGATCCCGGCACCTCCAAGCTCGCTGGATCACTAGCCTGGCGCCTTAGACAGCTCGCCCACCACGCCCACCACGCCCACCACGCCCCTATATTAATAAAGCATACAACTTCATGGATAACAACTTCTTGTTTATTGCAAGGAGTGACGTGTCGGTGTAGATGCTTCAGGACCTATTTTATTTTTGTTCTTACTACCCAGCTAGCCTCATCCAGTTGTGTGCCACTTACTATTCAATTACACGTTGTTGTTAATGTTAATCTTGGCCCGGTTGTTCAAAACTCGGTTATCTTAACCGCCGGTTAACTCCTAACGGTCGGTTAAATCCTAGCTAACCGAACGTTAAATATGCGCTGTTCAAAACATGGTTAGCCATGCCGTTAGCTGACGTCACCGTCAAAGTTAACAGTGGGGTTAACGTCCCTGGTTAGCGTCCATATATCCCACAATTCCGTGTTCTGTTTACTTCCGGTTTGTCAAAAATGGAAACGCAAAATGTCGCCTGCAACCCAAGGAAAAAGAGAAGTCGAACTTTCTCTGCTGACGAGGAGAATGTAATCCAGTCAATGGTTGAGGCCAACTGGTCTTTGCTATCGGATAAACATTCCACCGAAGTTACAAAGAAACGTAAAACACCTTATGGTCAGATATTGTAAAAGAGGTGAATGTTAAGGGGGTAGCTCCGAGGTCTTTGATTGAGGTGAGGGAGAAATGGACAAACATGAATCGGAAGGCAAAGAAACAGTACACTGAACACAGAATTCAGTCAAGGAAGACCGGCGGAGGACCACCACCGCCTGAGCTGAGTCAGGCAACCAGCCGCATCATCGACATGATGCGTGACTCGGCAAGTTTTGACGGCGTCCCAGACGGCCTCGAGACAGAGTGTAGGTTTCAATAAATCACAAAACTATAAATGATCAATTAGTTTACGTCGACAACAATGAAGTTATATGCCCTGTTAAATAATTTTAGTAAATGAGTAAATACGTAAAATAAAGTGGAGCTGGTACATCATAATTGCACCTACGTACCGATGTTCATAATCTATTTAACAAAGGCCATTGGCAATTACGAAAAGTGACATGTAGGCCTATATACAAATGGGACATAAAAATCATTTTCACACTCAGGTATCTCAGGTAGAAATGGTACAACAAACTACGTGGTAATGTTTATAATCTAGATCTATTTTTACTGTCGACCTTAAACTTGACACCATATATGGCATAATCTGGATCTAGGTTTCGGTTTTGAAACAAAACATTTTCATCAAAGTTACGTGACGTACGACCTAGGTCTGCAGAAATCACTCAAAACAAAAATAGATATATACATGTACATTGATGTTTGGTTTATTTTCCTACACATCAGTTGCCAGAGCCATGTTTATGCTAATACGGTTTTCGTCAATTTATACAGTATATAGGCATTTCAAAAGATGCTTTTGTGTTTAATTTGCCTCAATAACAATCGAAGAATGATAAGGAAATTAAGATCTATTGCTGTCATGATTAGTAAGAATATAATTAAAATCCATCCATGGGAAGGGGAGCTCGAAGAATTCAAACGTCAATATTGCCGATAAATCGTCCCGTTTAGATCTTCAATACTGCTCTATCATAGTATTCTGTAGACAGCTCACGAAAATACATACACGTGTTGAAATAAATATTACTGACCTTGATCATGGGACGGCTCTCACCGAAAAATACTGTAAAGTATCCATTTACATAGTTTTACTGTACCATGTTCCTATGGCGTTGAGTAACGACCCCATAGAGAGTACATTACAAGCGGGATAACTCTTATACAGATTACTCTTTCACATATGCCATACGGAGTGCTGTCCCTTGTACACAAGATTTAACGCTTTTCAGGTATGTCTTATGTACCCGTTCAAAGTTAAAATTTAATTGGAAACAAAGTATATTTCAAGAGAATTACTTCGTATTTACATATAGGAATATGTATATCATACCAAGTTATATGTTGAACTAACATAGATATCAAGGTATATTATATACTACCCATCAAAAGTTTAGACTCACTTAAAGCACTCACTATATGTTATGTATATGTATGTGGTTACATCGAAGATGAATTTCTCCACCAACTTAGGGGAACCAACTGAAAACCTTATGCAGATGAATTGCACAAGGATGATGCTTCAAATTGCGAAAGGCATGAGCAAATGTCGTGCATGTGAACAGATGCGTTTTGGTGTAAAGTTTTGTTAAGAATTCGCCAATTTTCACAGATTTTAATCATTTACTGAACTCATGACAATAATCTTTTCAATGTTACGAATATGTTTTACAATACACCAGTTCATAACTAAACAGTACCTTTAAACAGTATGGAATATTTTGCAAAAAGCTAGTTTAGAACAGTGGACAAGTAAGTGGCTACATTTACACTAGTGAGTCTAAACTTTTGATGGGTAGTATATATTAATGTTATAATATACACTTAAATCAAGATCACTTTATGTTTAGATATTGATGAAAAATGTATCGTATTTTATAAACATCATCAGGTGATGACGAGTGTTAAGCGACCCTCCCTACTGACACAGCTGCTGAGACGGCCACGTCCGAGTCTGCCATCGTGATGACGCCTAACCAGACTCCAGATGTAGCCTCCACCAGCCAGACCTCAGCTGTAACCTCCACCAGCCAGACCCCAGATGTAGCCTCCACCAGCCAGACCTCAGCTGTAGCCTCCACCAGCAAGACTCCAGCTACATCATCCACTTCTCAGACCACAACAATATGGAAAGCCAGTCCACGATACATCCTATCCTTTCTTTACTGAACTGGCATCATGAGAGCAGCGTTAGCCATGAACGCCATTTTGCGAGTTAACCACACTGTTAAAAAGTTAGCGGCGGTCCTTAGGTATTAACTTAATGTCACGTTAACATCCTGTTAAAAGTTAACAGAGTTTTGAACAACAAGATAACCCTCTGTTATTAGTTAACAGTCGGTTAAATGTACTTTACGGCTGGTTAAAAGATAACCGAGTTTTGAACAACCGGCCCTGATGTTTATCACAACATACTATGTATATATACTTCTCAGTACTTGGTTGTAGTCACCGGGCCCTGATGTTTATCACAACATACTATGTATATATACTTCTCAATACTTGGTTGTAGTCACCGGGCCCTGATGTTTATCACAACATACTATGCATATATACTTCTCAGTACTTGGTTGTAGTCACCGGGCCCTGATGTTTATCACAACATACTATGCATATATACTTCTCAGTACTTGGTTGTAGTCACCATTAGCTGGAAAAAACGGTATAAGAATCTACACCGAAACGTCGTTCTATGTTTTAAACAAGAAGTTGTTATCCAGCTTTATTTCGGCCTGTAGCCGTGACTAGTTATTCTCTGACATTGCCGTTTCATATTTCCGAAACTCGTTAACTCAACGCTCATAAACTCTTTGTGATTGTCCTTTGCATCTCATTACACGTGAACATATCCTCATTACTTCTCTATATGTTTCTGTATGTACTCTGCAATGTCTGTAAATGTGTCACCCTTATCCAATAGAGGACGCCAATCTACAGAGACGCGCGAATAAGTACCAGTAATTTGTCTGTCTCGGGTCCTGGAACCACTTTTGTCCCTTCCACCTAAGGGACCGTTCATAATTTACGGTCAGGGTGTGTGTGTGGGGGGGTGATGATGATTTTTATGGAGAAGCATGCACAATGTGAATGCCCCCCCCCCCCTCAATTTATAAAAAATAATATATGTACAAATTAAGCGACCCCCTGCATGTCATGTACAAAATCAATGACCCCCCTCTCCCTTCCAATACTTTTTAAGCATAATTTTAAAATATTTTTAGGTACAAATTTGCTGACAAACCCCCACCCCCTTAGAATAATGTTTAGAAAATTGATGACCCTCCCAACCTCCCCAGAACAAAATGGGTGACCCCCCCTTAAAATCATCATCACACCCCTAGCCACAAATTATGAACGGTCTCTAAATCTTAACGCAATGCAATACACCTAAGTGAAGTCGAGATGTTCCCTAGGTTCAGGTCATCGCATCTCGCTTGGGCTCCTTTTCAATTTAAATGAAGTAAAATCATATATAATTGTGTTTTTACAAAATCGTCTATGTTCAGCTAGTTAGTGTTGGTATATGCCAGTATTATACAACACTGTATATTAGTATCGGAGAGTACAAGAGCAGTCAGCGAGGAAGGGTATGTCATCTCTTGCTACCACTCGATACCCATTTATGTCATTGTATCTTTGCACATCAGACTAACGACACTACATGGCAGCGTTGCGAGGCAGATTGCGAATAAAATTATCATTAGACGACCCTTCTTACGATGTCACTGAATGTACCGTTGCGTAGCAAGAGTGTGTTTGTGCTGTTTACTCCATCGTTGTCACCGTACCTATTGAAGTATGTAACTTTCAATAACATAATTTCTTATACCTTAATAATGTCTTGAAGTGGTTATATATATTCTGGTAAATATACATATTATAAATTTGAAACTACTTTACTAATATAATACAGTACATATCAACAAAGACAAACAACAAAAACCCACGCTACATTCAAGTGTAACGTTTATTCACCAACAATGTCACTGCCTATTTTTCCAGTATATTTAATTTACTTACATCTCTTACATCATGTAATTCAGGTTACGAATAGGTAATTACATTTCGACGGGTTTCCGTGAATAAATAGGAAATAAAAAATGGGAATTGTATGGTATTGTAAAGGTAAGCATTGCGGCACACGTAAATATATGCAAATGTTCTATACTTTATAAGCAAAATGTCCCCTAGGTTAACACATTAATTGGATGAGCGATACGATTCCTTATTGAAAGAAATATAAATCCGCGTCATGGGTATTATACTATATATACTGAACAAAGATGGCGGAATACAAGAAGCATGTGCACAAGTGAGTGAGTGAGCGATCAGCTGGTTTTACTCTAGTTATATCATGGCCTCTTATATTACGAAGCGATGCAAGTCTCAGACGTTTTACACCGGAGCTGACAAACCCGGAAACATAATCGTAACTAACCGGGATTCGACTCACGACCACATGTGTCTTGAATACTAAAGGGAGTAATCTCAAACACTATTTTAAGTTTATGAAATTACAAGGTATCAATGACCAACATGCAGATGAGGACCTTCACCAGCAGTTGCACGTGATACTACTGAATCCGATTTGTATATAAACGAAATTTCGCTTCATCCGTCTTTGTTATATCCGAAGCTCCATAGATACGAAGTATATTTATATTTATGTGCATACCTCAAGGCTCGAAATGAAAAACGAAAGAAGTTCGGAAGTATTATAGAAACGACTGTTGCGGATATACCAGTGTTTAGTTTGTGAAACAACAGAACTCTCCTCAGGGGGTAAAGTGTCAGGAAACCAATATATTACACAATTTACAAATATGTATACAACTAACAGAGTTAGCCCTTCATAGCTAATCATATACTCCACTCATTCCACTCATCACGTAGGTAACATTGATATACATTTCAACAAACCATCGCTTTCCATCAAGGAAATTGTCATTTAAGGCAACAATCAATAATTGTTCATATTTAAATACGATCCTGTAGCACAATCAACAATCCTTTAAATTAGCACGAAATATTATCTACATCGTATGGCTTTCTTCGGTAACAGAACATATATCTGAAAATAGAAATAAGTAAGATTTGACTTGGGATTTGTTGCATGTTTGAGATGCTGTGGGTGGGTTGGATGTGGGTTGCTGCGTGTGGTTTGGTGGATGTGGTGGGGTGTATGGTGATGTGTGCAGATTGTGGGATGTGGGGTTTTGGAAGTAGTGTGTTGATTTTTGGGTGTTGGGAATAGGGTGTAGAGTATATAGTGTAGGGCGTCGGGTGTGGCTTGTGGGGTGTAGGGTTTAGGTTGGTGGTCTTCGGGCTGTGGGGTGTATGGTTACAAGTGTGGGATGTAGGGTGTGTGTTGAGGGGTGGTCGGTGGGTTGGAATATTCTAGTGGAAGGAGGAAAGCTGTGGGTAGTGTTAGCTGCATAACTGTGTTTTCTAGTTGCAGGTTTTCAGAAAAAGAAACAAAGCGTTTTAAACCAACAAGAAAACAATAAATATGAAAAATACATTCACTTGTTTAATAAGGTCGTATCAAAACGTTTCCCATAAGTACTGATTATCATATCATCACTGTCAAGTGCACAATTTACGTGTTATATCCTTTGTGAGAAACCGCTATAGATGGTTATGAAAAGATGTTTATATTAATTTCAGTGATGATACAAAATGTTTAAATCATAAAACGAATTGACTGACTGGACATGAGAAGGTTCAGTTTGGAAAATATCAGATGTCAAGCGATTGTCTAACATGTTTTAGGAAAACTGCTTGGGTCAAAAGAATAAAACAAATGGTCACATGAAATTCTATACAATCATTTGTACAACTGTTAAACTGACCAGTGTAATAGGTGTCATATACATCATCTGATAGCTTGACTCTCATAACGATTTCTGAAGGTTTTGATGATTTTCCAAATATCATTAATGAATGAAGGAAGGAAGCAAGAAAGGAAGGAATTCCGACATCTAAATTCTTACAGAGCTCAAACATTTACGGATTCTTCATAAGTCAACACCATAACAAACCATAAGGTTGAGAAAATATTCCTCAGTATATATAACTCATGCCAATAATGGTTGTCACCCCTTCAATTGTTTTAATTGGAGAGGGGTGTGGGGTGGGTGTGTGAGGTGGGTGTGGGGTTGGGGTGGAGGGGGTGACAACCATTATTTGCATGAGTATACTACCCAAACAAAACATTCACAACAGTATTATGAAATAATCGGGTTTCTTATGCTATTTTGAGTAGTATAAAATCCAAAAAATGTTGTCACGTTATATACAACACCCTTTCTAAAATAATTACTGAGTGAAATAAATATATGTCAAAGTACATACACCTAGGAATAATATATCTGACTAACAATCTTCGGTACACTCTTGATAGTCTCGGTATTGCGAAAACAACGTTATGATAAACAAAAACAAGAAGCGGACGTAAAATGGTAGTTTCTTCAGCACAATGTGACTGGTACTCTGATTTCATGTAACATGTGCATGTGTCCGTTGGCTCCTCTATTGTGTGAAATCAATTGTAACAGCAGTGAATCAAATGAAGCGGGCATAAAATGTTAGGACGTAACGCTTTTAGAGCGGTCACTAATCTGACAGTAACACCGGGTGACGGAAAATGAAGAACGGGACATCTGCGACAATGAGTGAGTGAGTTGGTTTTTAGCAATATTCCAGCAATATCACGGCGGGGGACACCAGAAATGGACTTCACACATTGTACCCATGTGGGGAATCGAACCCGGGTCTTCAGCGTGACGAGCGGACGCTTTAACCACTAGGCTACCCCACCGCCCCTCTGCGACAATGATACCACAACATATTATTAAACTCAGGGTTATATGACTTTTACCTTATTCTTTATCCTTGAATCTACGGTATATAGTCACGGTATAATCTACGGTACGAATATATACCGTAGATTCCAGGAAAAAGACATGATGAATGACACTTATATTTTGCGAAATATGGAAGTATGTAAAATACTAGTATATACTAATTAATTAACACTTGGACATATATAGACAGCTGTGTTGTGTATAGTAGGTCCTCTTGTCTGGAATGTTTGCAGATATACTTGTCCGCACTAGTTCACATTTACAAAACACCAGTATGTTTGTTATGTTTCCCTTCACAATGATAGAAATGTCTTTTTCACATCTTGCATTAATTTATTAACGGAAATACGTTTAATGAGCAAAACGTAAGGCAACAAATGTGCTTAACCGAATATACCTGCACGAAGAAAGCAAAGTATCAAAACAAAACATATGTAAGGTGTACATATTTGTACACAAAATATGGCACATTAAGGCTAAAAAGTATTTCCTCAACTTTCGTGTTAAAATTGACATATATGTACATGTATGCATTGAACTAAAGCCCTGGTCCTCATTGGCCAATCCCTTTACTACTAGCACCAATCAGAAGCAGCGTGACATCTCAGCGTCTGGTGAACTTGAACCTGACTGGCCGAGTCGGGGAGACAAAGGTGAAGTATTCAACTTCCATGTCCTCGTGATCGGGCTCCAACTCAATTTTGAATTTCTGAATCAACTGTAACAAAGACAAAAAGATGGAACAAAATCTTTAAAAAACTTGTTTGATACACTTTCAGGCTCATACGAAAGCTCATCTACAAATCGACACACTATGATCCGCCATTAAAGATGGTTCGATTTGAATGGCGACCTCAAACTAAACTGCTGGGCAAACGAAGTGTTCGACAATGTTTGATAGTGGCAAACAAAATAATGAAAAGGACAAAAATCCATGACAAAAATAAACACAAAACAAAATAAACTAAAGAAAAAAGCACAACAAGATCAAAACAAAACGACAAATATTCCTTGGTGATATATTTGAGTTGGGTATCACAGTTGTGTAATGTCGACAGTTTTCAGGACAGACGTTTTTGCTTATATTCAGTTTCAATAGTATGCTTTCCTTTAACCGTGGTATTATAAAGGTTTTCAGGGGTTGCAAAGCTTGTTAGACGAAGCCCACTGTCTAGAAGTTGTAGGCATGCACTATTCCCCTTCACAGCCGCAACAGAGATACAGCGAAACAAACATCCCATATATACAGAGCCTTTCAGGTTTCGTTCATGTAGTCACGCGCACTGGATAAGGTCACACACGTTTATTTTCTGCTTACTGACATTTCGCAAACCATTCGGGTAGTGCACTATTGGTTGTTTTATCTGGAGTCAGGTTTTGGGGTCGATAGGTACAACGAGGGTATGTGTGTGCCAGTGTGAATGTGTGTGTTTGTATGTGTGATTGTGAGTTTGAGTGAGGGAGCGTGAGTATGTGCGGATACGTGAATGCGTGCGTGCGTACGCGTATGTGCGCCTTGTGTGCAGAGCGTGGTGATGTATATTACCTCCCTTCGTGGAAGGTCTGCGGCAGGATAGGACCCGTGTCACCCGTGTCACGTAAGGGCGGACTAAAGGGAGGACGTCATCATCATAGTGATGAAGATGTGTGACATGTCTGAACGAGACATGTACGAGAAGACGAAGTGCAACTCTTAAACTTTTAAACACACTTTTAAACAGTTGTTTATGTGTGAAGTTATTACTTTGCCAATCAATGGTTTGCTTAGGAACAAGTTTTGATGATATATATATCCATCCCCAAAATATAAGATTAAAATATACAGGTATGCGACCACACAGGACTTGAATTTCTTTATACGGGTCACAGCCATGCAGACATGTGCACGATATGGACGAGTGCTTGAAACACTTGCTTTGCTGGACAGTGACAGAAGCGTCACGCATCATTATCAGAGATAAAACTGAGCTTTTAACAGGGTCTGTTCAGCGTTGTAAATGTCTTTAATGTGATCAGCAGGGAATGGAATCAATGCACATTGTTTTGACCCGCTACCTAATAGCATGCAGGTGAACGGCAGCTTTTAACCACAAAGCGGAAAGACGGAAAGATTCCAGCAAGTTGCAAGCACTTCACTTTCAGAAATGACCTGTGACGTTGACATCTCTACTAGGGCCATGCATCCCAGTCTGGTATCCATCAAAGAAGGGCATGTATTCTCCCCACTGTCCAGACAGTACTTGCAGTCACGTTTGGATTGGGATCTGTCAGACAGACAGACCAGGACTAGGTTGTGACCAGCTCATCCCTTTCGAACATATATGGAACGACATGCAAATTGCCCCTCATGGTTCAATGTTCTTCCAGCAACTCTCCACGACCGTAGTGAGAGGTAGAACCTTGCCACCCGTCCGGACACATATCGGGAGGGTGAGGTGACGGTGCAGGCTATCACTATTAGGCAACACCAGGCTACTGACAGCTGGGTTTTTTTAGAAGAAAATGAACTTATTTTCATGACTTTTTGACGTTTCAGTTTTCGTCAGATACTCTCATTTTGACAAGTGATATGGCTGATTTTTGGTCACCTGTTGTTTTGGCATTGTTGAGAAATGACTTTTGTTAATTCTGTAATTACCGAAATAAAGTCCTTCTATATTTCAAACGATGGACCGATTTGGACATATTGCCTTTGAAGCCGTGATCCTTAACAAACTTTGAGTAGTATATATACTAGCAGGGGAAGGAATCTGAGGTGACAGACGAATTATTTTATTAGAAATAAATATGCTACGCACATATACCTAAGAGCAGATGCGATGAAGCGTAACATAAGGACTACCATGTTCAGCATTATCTCTTGATTTGCATCTAGAGTGAAATCTGTCAAATCCGGACTTTATCGGTATAAAATCCGGTAAATATATATTACACCTGGTATATCAAAATGTCAAGTTCGTGTATTCGTTTATGACCTTATGATCATATGATCCACTCCCATGCATAGTTATGTTGTGGTTGAGTTGTAACAAGGAAAAATGAGATTGCGAGACGATGACCTCTGGCAGTTACAGTACATGTGTACCCGTGCATCGGAAGGATCAATAGCCTGATTGACCTACATCGGGCAGTACGTCTCAATTTCAAGGACACATACACTGGCATTTGTGGTCACGCTATGTGTACTCCGAGAACAAAGTATGCATGGTATATATCTGGCTGGCTGGTGATGGTATTCCGACAACGTTGTATGCACATGAAATATGAGCTTACAATGCACTGGTTTGTGTCGGTATTATGCTGATAACGACGTACTCGTCAGACCTGAAGGGAGTGAGTGAATATTAATTAAGGCCGTATTAACTGTACTTCATTTATGTAGTTTGCATACCGAAATGACCAGCCGACTGGTAAACACGTAACCAGATTGTCGAATAATTAAAGGAGAGAGCTTTACCAGGCGAATTTCGTTGACTCAATACATGGAGTCTCTGAGCCCCCAAATCAGTAATAAAGACGTATAAACCGAGGCGCCTGTAAATAGAAATATCCTACAGCTTCCGTTCTCATTTTCACGTTTACTAAATTCGAAGCTTTTCAGAACTATTTTTTCTTTGTCCTTCATAAGACACATTCATTGCTTTCATCCAAAAGAAGTTAAACTGCTTTCAAGCTTCTGACTGTTGGGATAGGTTCTTCTGGTAAATCAAAGCACATATATCTAGAATGAAATCACGGAATAACATATGACTGATGCATATTAATTGCATCTGACATACTATTTCATCATAAAATGTGTCTTCAGCAACCCATTGGAACGGACGGGATCAGGTGGAAATGCTCGCTGTTTTGGTTGATACTTATCGACGTATCCCAGTTACAAAACATTGTGTAACATTCAAGGGTTCATGATGTGAACGATGACATTCTGCTGGATTCAACAGGTGATCAAACTTTGATCAAACGATGTAAAACATGTCTTGCCATAAACTGGTTCAGAAACCGTTCTTGTAAATGCATGTTGTCTTTGTACTGTAGTACTGGTTGTAGATTGGTAACGTCATGACACAACGTTGTCACAACGCTAGCTTTACGTAATTTTATAACGTCATTTAACAACGTAATAACAACGTTGCAAATTTAGGTTGAGGAAACGTTATGCTTTGGGCATCAAATAACTTAACCTTGTGGCGACGTAAAAATGACGTATCACATGTCGACGTCAGGCCACAACGTTGTGACCACGTAAATGAAAGTTCACAGAATAACGTTGTAACAACGTTTGGCAACGTGAAATTGTTAGCTGGGAAGCAACCTCTACTCATAACAGTTCCTAAACTTAGTCGT
Organism: Haliotis rubra; assembly: GCF_003918875.1. NCBI lineage: Eukaryota > Metazoa > Mollusca > Gastropoda > Lepetellida > Haliotidae > Haliotis > Haliotis rubra. The sequence goes on from NW_025766970.1 coordinate 1,021,801, forward strand.
TCGTATGTTTCTATAAGACCAAACTTTATTGTAACCTTGACCTTCATGAATGACGTTTGCGAATAGATGGTATGTTATTCAATATGGCGTTTCTATTCAGGCTAAACCGGATTTGTTCTTATTAACCTGGCATACTTACGAACACGACACGAGTACCCCAGTGCCAGCGACCTTTTTAACTGCATTTAAAACTAAATAGATGTACTGATTTAAACTCGTCAAAAAGAGTGAATGACCGCTACGCCAGAAAACATACTAACCTTAACGTTCGATAAAAGGTTAGACATAGATACGTGTATTTTGATCAGCTGGGTGAACTCTAGGTTTCGAGCTAACAACCTTTTGTTGTGTAGAATTTGTAATCCTATTTCCAACACGCTAGACAGAAATGGATAATGTCATATGTGAAAATATACGCGGCCTTGTAGCGAGGAGAGAAACCTAACACTCTAACCCTACCTATTCTAATCAGTTTGGGTTTCTCAAATCAATAGTCGTTAGTAAATGATTTAAAGTTTACTGTGCCAAGTAATATTGCTGACTCGTGAAATTTGTTTTAAATGTTTACCATAGCCTAAAGGATAAAGGGTGATTGTCTTTTGTAAGTCGATATTTACTCACACAACTAGCACATACCTTACTGACCTTACAGCAGATGCAGAGCTAGGTACAGAGTTTAACCTTGTAAGATCACAAGAATCAAACCACAGGGTCTGTGATCATGCAATGAGCGCAATACAATGAACTATCAGGTCATATCTCATGGCCGACTGGCTCTCTGCCACAACCATTTACAGTGAAGGATATAGGGCATAACGTGCTTTGGGGTTACCCTTGCTGTTACACTGCTGAACGAGTGTACATCATATCTCCACCTGGACACTTGCCAATAACGAAATAAAAATGTATATATTCTAGTATGCTGTTCTGAAAGTAGTAACATGAAAATTTATTGAAAGTACAGTCGAGCAACGTTGTCATGGGATATTCATGGGACAAAGAAAAAGTATCGAGTTATCCGAACGAGACATCCGACCAGGGCATATCATCACATATCACTATGAAAGAAAACAAAACGCTTCTCAGTATGTTTTGATTCGAAACTATAATCCGTTATCAGTAGTGTTTAGTCGTAGCAGTATATATATCATGTCATTTCGGATAAACCTTCCTACTTACTTTTTGATAGTTTTCGTGAGGCACAAATGTGACCCAGGTCTATGTTCTACTACTGAACGACTAACGGGATCGGGGGGTCAGGCTCGCTGACTTGGTTCACACATGTCATCGGTTCCCAATTGCGCAGATCGATGCTCATGTTGTTGATCACTGGACTGTCTGGTCCAGACTCGATTATTTACAGACCGCCGCCATATTGCTTGAATATTGCTGAGTGTGGCGTAATACTAAACTCACTCACTCACTCTTCTACTGAAATGCTACGTCCCTGATATGAGTTTAACCATGTCTATCCCGGCAATATCAGAGTGCCTGTAGGAATGTGTATAATAGACACAATATACAATAGGCAGACTGTTAAAATAAGATCAAATTGTTGAAATGAATATCAACGAATATGCAATCAGTATGTAACAAGATTATCACTGCACAACAACATGATGAAATAAATGAAGCAGAGATGTGTCTGTGTGATAGAAAATATAGTCAGTATACAAGAACACGGTGAAATGTATGAAGGAGTGATGTGTATATGTGGTAGAAGAAGATAGTCAGTATACAAGAACATGGTGAAATGTATGAAGGGAGTGTGATGTGTCTGTGTGGTAGAAGAAGATAGTCAGTATACAAGAACATGGTGAAATGTATGAAGGAGTGATGTGTCTGTGTGGTAGAAGAAGAAGATAGTCAGTATACAAGAACATGGTGAAATGTATGAAGGAGTGGTGTATGTGTGGTAGAAGAAGATAGTCAGTATACAAGAACATGGTGAAATGTATGAAGGAGAGTTGTGTCTGTGTGGTAGAAGAAGATAGTCAGTATACAAGAACATGGTGAACTGTATGAAGGTGTATGAAGGTAGAAGTGATGTCTGTGTGGTAGAAGAAGGAGTAGTCAGTCAGTATACAAGAACATGGTGAAATGTATGAAGGAGTGATGAAGATAGTGTATGGTAGAAGAAGATAGTCAGATATACAAGAACATGGTGAACTGTATGAAGGAGTGATGTGTCTGTGTGGTAGAAAGAAGATAGTCAGTATACAAGAACATGGTGAAATGTATGGAAGGTGTGGTGTCTGTGTGGTAGAAGAAGATAGTCAGTATACAAGAACATGGTGAAATGTATGAAGGAGTGATGTGTCTGTGTGGTAGAAGAAGAAGTCAGATAGTCAGTAACTGTAGAAACATGTGGTAGAAGAGATAGTCAGTATACATGAAGGAGTATGAAGGAGGTGTGTCTGTGTGGTAGAAGAAGATAGTCAGTATACAAGAACATGGTGAAATGTGTATGGAAGGAGTGGTGTCTGTGTGGTAGAAGAAGATAGTCAGTATACAAGAACATGGTGAACTGTATGAAGGAGTGATGTGTCTGTGTGGTAGAAGAAGAAGAGTCAGTCAGAACATACAAGAACATAGAAGGTGAACATGGTGTATGAAGGAGTGTGTGTGTCTGTGTGGTAGAAGAAGAGATAGTCAGTATACAAGAACATGGTGAAATGTATGAAGAAGAGTGGTGTCTGTGTGGTAGAAGAAGAGAGTCAGTATACAAGAACATGGTGAAATGTATGAAGGAGTGATGTGTCTGTGTGGTAGAAGAAGATAGTCAGTATACAAGAACATGGTGAACTGTATGAAGGAGTGATGTGTATATGTGGTAGAAGAAAATAGTCAGTATACAAGAACATGGTGAACTGTATGAAGGAGTGGTGTGTCTGTGTGGTAGAAGAAGATAGTCAGTATACAAGAACATGGTGAAATGTATAGAAGAGTGAGTATACAAGTGTGAATGTGTGTCTGTGTAGAAGAAGATAGTCAGTATACAAGAACATGGTGAAATGTATGAAGGAGTGGTGTGTCTGTGTGGTAGAAGAAGATAGTCAGTATACAAGAACATGGTGAAATGTATGAAGGAGTGATGTGTCTGTGTGGTAGAAGAAGATAGTCAGTATACAAGAACATGGTGAAATGTATGAAGGAGTGATGTGTCTGTGTGGTAGAAGAAGATAGTCAGTATACAAGAACATGGTGAAATGTATGAAGGAGTGATGTGTCTGTGTGATAGAAGAAGATAGTCAGTATACAAGAACATGGTGAAATGTATGAAGGAGTGATGTGTCTGTGTGGTAGAAGAAGATAGTCAGTATACAAGAACATGGTGAAATGTATGAAGGAGTGATGTGTCTGTGTGGTAGAAGAAGATAGTCAGTATACAAGAACATGGTGAAATGTATGAAGGAGTGGTGTCTGTGTGGTAGAAGAAGATAGTCAGTATACAAGAACATGGTGAAATGTATGAAGGAGTGGTGTGTCTGTGTGGTAGAAGAAGATAGTCAGTATACAAGAACATGGTGAAATGTATGAAGGAGTGATGTGTCTGTGTGGTAGAAGAAGATAGTCAGTATACAAGAACATGGTGAAATGTATGAAGGAGTGATGTGTCTGTGTGTGGTAGAAGAAGATAGTCAGTATACAAGAACATGGTGAAATGTATGAAGGAGTGATGTGTCTGTGTGGTAGAAGAAGATAGTCAGTATACAAGAACATGGTGAAATGTATGGAAGGAGTGTCTGTGTGTGTCAGTATGTGTGGTAGAAGAAGAGAGATAGTCAGTATACAAGAACATGGTGAAATGTATGAAGGGGTGATGTGTCTGTGTGGTAGAAGAAGATAGTCAGTATACAAGAACATGGTGAACTGTATGAAGGAGTGATGTGTGTGTGAAGAAGATAGTGGTAGAAGAAGATAGTCAGTATACAAGAACATGGTGAAATGTATGAAGAACAGTGTGATGTGTCTGTGTGGTAGAAGAAGATAGTCAGTATACAAGAAACATGGTGAAATGTATGAAGGAGTGATGTGTCTGTGTGATAGAAAGAAGAAGATAGTCAGTATACAAGAACATGAAATGTGAAGGAATGTGTAGAAGAAGATAGTCAGTATGAACATGGAGAAGGATGTGTCTGTGAAGGATAGGTGAAATGAAGGATAGTCAGTATAGAAGAACATGGTACAAGAACATGGTGAAATGTATGAAGGAGTGGTGTGTCTGTGTGGTAGAAGAGGAGTCAGTATACAAGAACATGGTGAAATGTATGAAGGAGTCAGTATACAAGAACACATGGTGTCTGTCTGTGTGGTAGAAGAAGAGAGTCAGTATACAAGAACATGGTGAAATGTATGAAGGAGGTGTGTGTCTGTGTGGTAGAAGAAGAAGATAGTCAGTATACAAGAACATGGTGAAATGTATGAAGGAGTGGTGTGTCTGTGTGGTAGAAGAAGATAGTCAGTATACAAGAACATGGTGAAATGTATGAAAGGGAAGTGGTGTGTCTGTGTGGTAGAAGAAGATAGTCAGTATACAAGAACATGGTGAAATGTATGAAGGAGTGATGTGTCTGTGTGGTAGAAGAAGATAGTCAGTATACAAGAACATGGTGAAATGTATGAAGGAGTTGTGTCTGTGTGGTAGAAGAAGATAGTCAGTATACAAGAACATGGTGAAATGTATGAAGGAGTGGTGTCTGTGTGGTAGAAGAAGATAGTCAGTATACAAGAACATGGTGAAATGTATGAAGGAGTGAGTGGTGTCTGTGCGATAGAAGATGATAGTCAGTATATACAGAAAATGTGAAAACAAAACATGTGAGAAACCGGATTAACTGATTCAGAAATGAGTATTCTAATGTGGCACATACTGACACAAGGACTCAGTTTGTTTCTGATTACGGCGAAGACACAGACGACTAAGAAAAACTACCGGGATAAATATATTCCCCGAAACCACAATTACATGTGAAGAAGATGGCATTACGTTACTAAGCAGGTGAAATATGTGAAGCAATACATTTTTCTATTCTGACTAATAAAGACATTAATGAAGCTGTAAAATGAGGGGAGAAATACAACGTAAACTTAATGGAGACGCATCGTGACATTTACGATAGCATATGATACATCACGTACAATACACACAGAGGCGTCATGTGGACTGTTCGTGCTGGTTGAGGCTGTCCTTTATTTTGGCGCTCTCAATGGCGACCACTTTCCACGTCCTTATAATCAGTGTTGGGACATCCGTGTTGATATCTTACCATGACCGTATACATCTACATGTTTTGTAGTTGAGTCTGACCAACCGGGTACAACGAAATTAGGTGAGGAATTTACATCTACATATACCTCCCGAAATGTTGTATATAAAAAGCCGGAAATTGAATGATTTCAATGACGAATCTAAAGGACATTTACACATTGTTATTTACAGTCACGATAGCTGGAAAACCAATCATGATATATTATCCCGTTATTAACGTGACCTAACGTTGCCTATTGATCTGTCTTATTTTCTGTATATGAACACCGGATAACGTCATTTCATATTGTCGTTATGACGTCATACTTTCATGTATGTACATGCAACTTCTGTGTTGATTTCGGGAAGGTTTCTAAATCTTTTCTTCTTTTCAGGAAGCACGTAGCTGTACAATTGCAATGACCTTGAGCGTGACGTCCATTTAACCTCACTTATACCACGTTTGGAAACTTTACCCCCAGAATCATCATGAGTGACATCGATGGGGAACTTCATGGTCACAAATCCTATAAGGATTAAATGAACGTTCAGACATCCGAAATCCTAGCCGGTAACGACTTGCTCAACCAGGCGGTTCCCTGTGCTATTTGGAGCCGTGAAGGTATCGAATTTTATAGGTTAATCGTTTCTTTTGTGCGTTGTGTAATGGATAGGGAATTCGGGACACAACGTAATTAATATTCCCAAGCCGTATGTTTTTACAAAAATCAGATTTCTATCTTGGCTAAGCGAATTTTTAGTGCTCGGATAGTATATCAGTTATGGCATGGGTGTGCTGTCACTCGTGGTTTGGTGATACTATTCAACCTATACGCACACATTCTGTGTGTGATTCCGATTTGTGGAACAATTATTTTAGGGTATATCACAGTGTGCATGCTGAATTAGACTGAATGAAATATGTATAAAAGATTTGTTGATATGTTTCGCTTCTCTATCAAACAAGAGTGTCATCTGTGTTCTATTCCCCGGCCGCGTCATACCACGTCAGCCACGGCTAATCCTTTTTACACGAATACTGTGCTTGAGTGGTGTATCCATATTAGCCTGGGGCATGGTAGCTCTAGGGTCTACCATTATAAACATTCCAAATTGGTAAATAACCCACATGCATTTGCATATTGTTCGCTTTATGATTAGAATCATGTTGAAAGCGATGCTTAACTCCATCTATCAAACTAAATGGGGTCTTGTCAATCGTATATTCTCCACTTGTTAGCGAACACCTGTTCAGCTGATTGGGGAAACTTTTTGACCCTAGTTTCTCTCACAGTCCCTGAACCACATTATTTTCTTAATGCCCAGTCCTCTCTGCAATGCTAAAGCCCAAAATGAAGCAAGTCTAGATTTCCTCAGGTTCCCAACTCACTGGGGCTCCTTTTCAATTTAAATGGGTTTATTTGTTACTATCAATATTCTATATATTCAGGGACTAAGCGTTAGTCTATTTCAACCCATACCTCGGTTAAAACCTGTGTTTCGGTTGCCACACAGAAAACCAACAAATCTCTACAGTCGGGAGACACATAATGCAGTGCTTTTACTGAACCCGAGCACAACTTGTCAACAATTTTACACAACGTATGTCACCACGACCGTGTGTGCAGGCTTAGCAAAGTTTCAGTTACATGACGGATAATGCTAATATGGAATGTACGCCAAGTTTATGGCAATGAACTTTTACTTTGGTGTAAACAGCGAAACACTTTCTGCAACATTAATTGGGAGGAATCTGAAATTCAGCCTGACAACTAAGCTCTTCATGGTTTGATGTAACCCTCCGTACTACTAGTATCTTAGGCAACATGTAAATAAATAAAACAAGAATGGGCAAAGCAAGTCTCACTAATTTTTTATACAGAAAATCATTTCACACACCTTTACAGCCGCCAGATATATCTCCTGCTCAGCAAACCGCCTCCCCAGACAGTTTCTGGGTCCGAATCCAAAGGGCAGCAGAGTCATGGGTGGGATCATGCGTTGTCTGTTGCCATGTTCATCTCGGAGCCAGCGTTCAGGGATAAACTCATCAGGACGATCAAAATATTTCTTGTTTCTCACTGTCCGCTGGTTACTCATCACAATCAGCGTCTGCAGCAGAGAAGGGGGTTCACTATACATGCATACTGCATACTGCAGACTGTTCCAGATGCTGCAGAATGCAGACTATTCCGGATACTGCAGAATGCAGACTGTTCCGGATACTGCAGAATGCAGACTATTCCGGATACTGCAGGATGCAGACTGTTCCGGGTACTGCAGAATGCTTGCTGTGGAAGCCTGTGCTGGAAAATCTATGAACTGGTAAGCCAGGTACTCACTAAAGTCTGTCGAATGGGTTTGGTACAGTATTTTAGTTTAATCATGGTGTGTCAGTTAAAGCCTGAAGTGATGCAGGTCTGGTTGAACGTTTACCATTTTGGTGAACACGAACAGGATATAACGTTGTCAATCCAAGCAACGCAATCAGGCAACAATCAGCAATGACCAAGCCCTAGTCCCAGTGGTGATGGATGACTTTGTTTGTGTTAAACAATTCCGGTTACAGACCTGGTGCTAGTGGTGTGTGTGCGTGCGTGTGTAGGTTTGCTTTACTTTGCGGTCACCAAGCAACATTTTTATTGTTTGTTGTTTAAACCTGCACTCTGCAATATTCCAGCTACATAGCGAAGTCAATTAAAACTTAGTTCCTGACCAGACAATCCAGTGATCGATACCATGAGCAACGTCCCACGTTGTTGGAGTACGACACCCCAAAAGCCAAGTAATCGAGCCCAACCTAATGACCTCTAGTGGCATGGCTATGTTGCTGCGACTATTCTAACCTGGCTAATTCCCGAAGATTTTACCAACTTACCCCGGCCGGGACATTGTAGCCACCCAACACCAAGTCTTTCGGGATGAATCGACCAGTGCCAGACGCGGTAGGATACACGAACCTGCAACAATCATGTACAAGCACACAGGTTTTAGTTTGACGATCACGTCTATCTCACAGGGATAGAGAGAGTGACACACACACACAGAGACATAGAGATATACAGATACATTACACACACACACACACACACACACACACACACACACACACACACACACACACACACACACACACACACACACACACACACACACATAAACAGAGAGAAACAGAGAGAGAGAGAGAGAGAGAGAGAGAGAGAAGAGAGAGAGAGAGAGAGAGTGAGAGAAGGTGGGGTGGTACGGACGAATATATTCTACTCAACTCTAAAACTTACTCTCAACTGATATAATCAAACAGTTTTATGGTGCTTTTGGGTCAAGTTGAGAACGTTTGAAGCACCAAGTACGATCCTTTCGTTCCTTTATGTTTCATTTTACATAGGTCATCTATTGAACTTATACCTACCTGAAGGACTCCTTGAGACAGGCCTTCAGGTAGCCAAGCTTCCCCAAATGGTCTTCTGTAAGAGGGCCTGAGTCTCCCATTACAGAGTGTATCTCTTCAAAGAGTTTTTGTTGTTCCTCGGGGTGCCGGGCAATGTTGTACAGAAACACCTGGAGGTTCTTTGCGGTCTGAGGAATCAATACATGAGTATTCACTTAGAGGAAGCCATATGACATGTTCAGTCTGTAAGGACATGGCCGATTAACGTCTGTAATGTGGCATTATGTGAGTGTGATGTTCTTTAACGTTTTTGTGTAGTATGTACAATAATTGACATTTGTAGTGTCAGAAGTTTTTCAAGTGGTGGAAGCTGAATTTGTTAATTAATTTGGTGGACCATTCGGGTGATGCTGAGAGACTCAAGCCCATCATCCGTTTTATCTATTTATTCATACCGAAAATATGTTGATACAGATCAATATGCTCAAGGTATTGTTAAGAGAATATGCTACCTTGAAAGTGCGAATTAACATCTGTTTTGCTGAAGTATTGTTACGAAATTACCCAACGATAAACTATAAATAGGTAATAAAAAAATGAATGTATTTTCTATTGAAGTGAGTTTTAGAGATATTGCAGAAATATCTCGGCACCAAAATGGGTTTCACACATTTTTACAACCCAGTGTGATCACAGGCTCTCGTGTCTTTGCGATTAAAGATTTAAAAAAATATTGTTTTTGTGATGACCCCCGACTCAAAATGTATCTCAGTACAATACATCATGATATATTGTACTGGGAAGCATTTTGAGTAAAAAAATATTTAATCCTCGCAAAGACACGAGGGCCTGTGGGTGTGATGAGTGAACGTTTTATCCACTAGGCTAAACCACAGTCTACTGAAGTTTTGAACAACTCACTGAATCTGTTCCGGCTATAAACAGGTCCAGGACGATCATCTCAATCTCCGCCATGCCGAATGTCCCATGGCCAAGCAGCGACAATAGGAAGTTGGGTTCTTCTTCATTCAGCAGACCCATCTTCTCCTTCTGTTTCAAATCCTCAATTGCCTCACAAAGTAAAACACCGACCCGTCTGAAAACGACAAATGATTTCAATATACCTAAATCGGCAACATACATACCAATATCTGTTACTGATCTCGCTATGTCTTCATTCCACCGACACAATCTTGTACACACATGTTACAGGTGATACTAAGTGAATTATACAAGTAAACCACGGTTATAACGAACTCAAAGGACCACTAATTTTAGTTCACTACAACCATAGTTCGTTATATATGCATTTCGACCAAAATATATTGCAAGTGTCAAGGAAAGAAGTAAGATTGTCCGCAAGTTGAATTTTTTGGTAAATCTATAAAAATAAACTAGGAAAAAAAATTTTGTAACTATTCAACGGTTACACTGGTCATGCTGACCATAATACAAATGTTCGACGCAACCATTGTCATGACAATACAACCTCGAAACCCTGTCAGACTTTCCAGGAATGCCATATACAATTTGGATTAAGGCGGTGCCTTCGTCGTGATAAAGTCAGAATGTACTAATTATAATGTTGTTTGTCTGTTTGCAACACAATCCAGTGATTGACAGCATATGGATACAAAGACCCAAGCATGGCCGCCCGATCCATGTAATCACTTAATACTACAAGCACACAAGCAGACTGCTAGGAACCAATATACCTACACGATTAATTGGATTTGAATAATATGTGGAGTATTGGCACTGTGTATATATGTGAACAAGTTCCAATGTCCTCAAAGAGTGAGTGAGTGAGTGAGTGAGTTTAGTTTTGCGCCTCTTTTAGCAATATTCCAGCAATATCACGGCGGGGGATACCAGAAATGGGCTTCACACATTGTACCCATGTGGGGAATCGAACTCGGGTCTTCGCCGTGACGAGCGAACGCTTTAACCACAAGTCTACCCCACCGCCCCTGTCCTCAAAGAAGGGCTTCCTAACTGATGCGGGTCATTGTACTGATGGAAATGGCGGACAACGGTGAAGTACCTACTCTCTGATGTAATCCACAACCTTTGAATACTGCTTGTACAGGGGGGTCTCGAACAGTCCAAAATACAAAGGAGGTGCATGGAAACCTTTCATAAACAAGTCGAAAAAAAGTCCAATGTTATTGAAGAATTCATCGACTTGTTTGTCCATGTCTGAATCCAAAAGGCCCTGTCGCTTGTTGAATGCAACAACGCAAATACCTGAAACGGTAATAAAACAATGGTTAGCGTATGTGAAAACACCACATCCTACTTTATATAGTCTGTCTCACAGTCCCTGAACACCATTACTTATTTCCCCTTCTACATAGCCCTTTCTGCAATGCCGAAGGCCGTAATGAAGCAAGTCTTGATTTCCGCTGAATCACCCTTCTCAATTTGAAAGGAACTGTTTGTTTACATCAGAATTAGAGCTATTCAGAGACTAAGCGTTAGGCTAATTTCGTTACTGGATTATGTTTAGCACGTTTGCTTAACAGAAAGTTAAGAACAAGGCATCTTCATCCAAGGAATATGTAATCCCTAAGCATCAGTCAGCACATGTGATACATGTGGTTAGGCAAGTGAGTTTGCCTCTATTAACCCATCAGAAAATGGGTACCCGGTGGGATCAGTCATGTGACTATAACCTCATAGGCAGCTTGGGTTATCCCGGGTGATAATGAACTATCTGCACTATGAGCATGCTGTCGGTGTGGAGTATAAATGTACTAATGTATTATTATCTGACAAATGGTCACTGTGCAAAAGAACTGCCATGTGTACATCGAAAATTCGACTTATACACTCCATGTATTACCTACTTTCGGACGCATACTTGGAGAAGACAGTTTGCAACTCGTCTGGAGTAAAGTTGTGATGAGTCAGTTTCCGTACAAGATCATCAGCGACTTCGTTCTGCGCATCCAGGTAACGAAGCGCAGAGTTTGGCTTCATTAACTTGGCATTCACAGCCTTTCTGAGGGTGTACCACTCTTCATTTTGCCTAAATTGTTTAGAAAGTGTGAGGTTAACATGTACTGGAATTACATCACAGTGAAACCTCATTACATCTAGGTCCTTGATATCATGTGTTATCCATATTTCCATCCCTCCATACGTTAACGTTACTATACCCTGGACGTTAATGGTTTCTACACCACAAACGTTACTATATCCTGAACGTTCAAACCTTACTATATCCTGAACGCTAATGGTTTGTACTCCACAAACCTTATTATACTCTGAACGTTAATGGTTTGTACACCACAAACCTTACTATACCCTGAACGTTAATGGTTTGTACACCACAAACCTTACTATACCTTGAACGTTAATGGTTTGTATACCACAAACCTTACTATACCCTGAACGTTAATGGTTTGTACACCACAAACCTTACTATACCCTGGACGTTAATGGTTTGTATACCACAAACCTTACTATACCCTGAACGTTAATGGTTTGTACACCACAAACTTTACTATACCCTGGACGTTAATGGTTTGTACACCACAAACGTTGCTATACCCTGGACGTTAATGGTTTGTACACCACAAACGTTACTATACCCTGGACGTTAATGGTTTGTACACCACAAACGTTGCTATACCCTGATAGTTAATGGTTTGAACACCACAAACCTTACTATACCCTGATAGTTAATGGTTTGTATACCACAAACCTTACTATATCCTGAACGCTATTGGTTTGTACACCACAAACGTTACTATACCCTGATAGTTAATGGTTTGTATACCACAAACGTTACTATACCCTGAACGCTAATTGTTTGTACACCACAAACCTTACTATACCCTGAACGCTAATTGTTTGTACACCACAAACGTTACTATACCCTGATAGTTAATGGTTTGTATACCACAAACGTTACTATACCCTGAACGCTAATTGTTTGTACACCACAAACCTATACCCTGAACGCTAATTGTTTGTACACCACAAACGTTACTATACTGATAGTTAATACCCTGAACGCTAATTGTTTGTACACCACAAACCTTACTATACCCTGGACGCTAATTGTTTGTACACCACAAACGTTACTATACCCTGGACGTTAATGGTTTGTATACCACAAACCTTACTATACCCTGGACGTTAATGGTTTGTACACCACAAACCTTACTATACCCTGGACGTTAATGGTTTGTACACCACAAACGTTACTATACCCTGGACGTTAATGGTTTGTATACCACAAACGTTACTATACCCTGGACGTTAATGGTTTGTATACCACAAACCTTACTATACCCTGGACGCTAATTGTTTGTACACCACAAACGTTACTATACCCTGATAGTTAATGGTTTGTACACTACAAACGTTACTATACCCTGGACGTTAATGGTTTGTATACCACAAACGTTACTATACCCTGGACGTTAATGGTTTGTACACCACAAACGTTACTATACCCTGATAGTTAATGGTTTGTATACCACAGACGTCACTATGCAAATGAAAAATGTAAGGTCCAAAACACCACTATGGTACTCGTATGAAACACATGGCCATTCCATCAGCATTTCTTTTTTCATTCCTTCGAGCTTCAGATATCAGTATATGCTTTCTTTCCCCGGATGTGTATTGTAGACTAGAGACCCGAAGAGGATTCTGGCGTTGAAGCATACATCGTTTTAATGATATTCGAGTTATCACGTGTCAGTTTATGAATGTCATGTCGGGTACTCAGTACCTTCTGGTTTATACCTAAGCATTTCGAACTTCGATTTTCAGTGCAACTCATGCAAAAGAGATTCGGAAACCCAAAACGTTTTACCATGTATCTACGTATTGGTTTAAACATTATAAATGTACAAACATGAGTTATGCTGAATATATTTATGTACAAAATACTACAACAGATTATTTGTAACTTACATTGACGCCAAGCCTGGTATTATCCCTCTGGTTTTGCTGTAGTGCACATGCAGATGCGGAAGTGGTCGTATGGGCATGCGTCCCTCGTTTCTAAAGACAGTTTCTATATCTGCGGGATCCTCTATATAAACTGTCCATTTACCCATTCGAGCTTTGACCACGGGACCGTACTTGTCGTGGAGGTGATCAAACAACAAGTGGATTGTAGAAGGCTCGAAATTTGCTGTAAGACACATCATTCTGATTTTAAATATGTACACCTTTAGGCAGCTTTACTTCAGCAAAGTGGGGCATTTCATGGCGTACATAAGACAAGATGTGGGGGCAATGCAAACACGGTGGATTTTGGAGGATTGGAATTTGGAAGTGGGTGGATGGAGATCGTGTGTGCTGTGCAGGAGGCAGAAGTAAGTAAGTAAGTGTGTGTGTGTGTGTGTGTGTGTGTGTGTGTGTGTGTGTGTGTGTGTGTGTGTGTGTGTGTGTGTGTGTGTGTGTGTGTGTTGTGTTGTGTTGTGCCTCGGGGGCATGTTGGGGGTGAACTTAAGTGTGTATACTGGGGGCATGACGGAAGGAGATGGCGGGGTGGGGTGGTCTCTGTTGACGTCGTGATCTGGTCACGCAATGTATTTTTGTAATATCGGAGACTTAAGTAACAAGCAGTACTTAGATGTTGGGGATCGACAACTGTCTTACTACTTCTGATTTGAAACACTACTCTGAATCTGTTACTGAGTCTTGCCTTGAGACCTGATATTAACCCTTACGAGACACTTACTGTTAGATTCCTGAGACACTATGCAAGCAAACAATAGTGTCTGACACATATTCGGTCAATTTATGCTTGTTTCCTTTTCTTCTGACTAAGGGGCGGTGGGGTAGCCTGGTGGTTAAAGCGTTCGCTCGTCACGCCTAAGACCGGGTTCAAATCCCCACCTGAGTACAATACATGAAGGCCATTTGTGGTGTCTCCCGCCGTGATATTGTTGGAATATTGCTAAAAGCCGCATTTAACTAAACTCAATCAATCAATCAATACGTCTGTCTAAACTTAGAAAATAGGTTTCGCTATAACCATGCACTCTGTTTGAATGTCGAAGGTGTGTATTAAATATTGGCTACCTACTGAATGGTTTGAAATACAGCATCGCGCCAAATCGGGTCCAGTTGCATATTCCTTTTGGCCCAGGTATGGTCTCGTAGGGCTTGACGTCTTTGGTAACGACATCGGTTGGCGCGACGGCTGCGGCTGCTGTGGCTTGTGTTTTGACCAGGATGTCATGGTATGAGTGGCGAAACTGGGCGACAAGGCGTCGTAGTGCCTTCATCAGGCTCAAAGGCGGTGGTCTGGCTACTGAATAGAATGGCTTCAACTGATGAATGACATTTAACAATATCAGTGTTTTAATTTGACTCAGAGGCCGAGGTCCAGGGTCCCGTTTCACAAAACGCTCGTAGCGCTAAGACTATCGTAAGTCAATGTTACAGTATAGGAGGTAGGAATGTTACGAGGAAAGTTACGAGATCTTAGTGAGCTTTGTGAAACGGGGCCCAAGTCCTGAGCAAGATAATTTGAACAGATGGATACATATAAATATGTTGGAATATACACACATATGTTATTCACGTTCAGCACATATTTAATATCGTCAATCATATCACTCCTGCTTAAGGTTACACTACACCAAATAAGAATCCGTATTTTAACAAGCACTTATCCTCCCGAACCTTCAGTGCAGACTGAATCATCTGACAGTTGTTATTGGCTGATAAATTGTACATCCAACCAGTAATCAAAACTGATATTATTTTATAATATTTAGTGCATTTCTACTGATGACTTTTACTGAATATGACCACAGGTATTTATTAAGTAGTTGACATTTTGTGCGGAACTGGGGTAGGTCTGTTGCTTCTTCTTTTCGGAAAAGGCACCGCCTGAGGTCTTCATGTTATATATTTGCATTGCTTTTCAAGGCCAGACTATGCACACATGTACATGTAATAGATGTTGATATCTTAGTTAATTTTTTGAAAATATATACTCATAGAAACGAATAAGGAAACACCTGAAAGTACAAGTGATCCTTTATTTATTTCCAGAATCTCACAGTGCAATGCATACCTTGTGAAGAAACCTGGAAAAGAATAAAGGAACACTTGTACTTTCATGTGTTCCCTTATTTGTTTCCATGAGTATATATAACGTTACTATAGAAGTCAATCGGGAAATATTTGGTTTCGTGCAACCTTAAAGGGTTCAGTGTGAGATCTCCACCCTCTTCCAGGATATTGCTCCCGGTTAGAATATTGGCCTTGGGTAATCCATGCTTGTCGTAAGAGGCGACTAACGGGATCGGGTGGTCAGGCTCGCTGACTTGGTTGACACATGTCATCGGTTCCAAATTGCGCAGATCGATGCTCATCGATGATCACTGGAGTGTCTGGTCCAAACTCGATTATTTACAGACCGCCGCCATATAGCTGGAATATTGCTGAGTGCGGCGTAAAACTAAACTCACTCACTCACTCACTCACAAAGTCTAGAGTAATGATTGCTATGATTTATGATCAGTGATCTAAGATACTTCACCAGTGTCATGGACCAACGTTAACTGACACTATAACAAGCAGTTAGGCAAGTGGAATTTTGGCAACATTTCAGTGAAAACTCACATTGTTCCAGTTTAACCCAAGGTCGTTGACGCTACGACATTAGAGAAACCAACGCACACGTGATGTTTGGGATTCGAACCAAGGACGTTTAAGTAATACATTATCTCCTTGTGACGCTGTATTTGCAGGTAGCTCGTATGAAACTAATCATCGTGATAAAATGTCGGTGATTGTTTATAGTTTTTAAGGTATAATTTATGTGCTATAAATTACCAGGAGGAGGTCTCTCAGGGTGATAAATTTGTAATTAATGTCGCATTTTATGTGATTTAGGAGTAGACTGAATCTTTTACAAGATATTTTATATGAGAGTGGCTCGAGGGCACTAGGGCACTGAGCCATAATGCATTCCATGCACACGTGCCTATCATCGCGAGATATATATCTGACTCATGTCATATATATCTGACTCATGTCATAAATATCTCAAAAAGCAATCCATCAGTGAATTTAAATGTTCATTTTATACACATCTCTAACAA
Source organism: Haliotis rubra (assembly GCF_003918875.1). NCBI lineage: Eukaryota > Metazoa > Mollusca > Gastropoda > Lepetellida > Haliotidae > Haliotis > Haliotis rubra. The sequence goes on from NW_025766970.1 coordinate 1,038,527, forward strand.
AACTATGAAATGTAATAAAATAAAAACTAGACCAGAAATGTAATAAAGGTATAAAAACTAGATATATAGATATATATATATATATATATATATATATATATATATATATATATATATATATATATATATATATAATATATATAATTAGTTGCCTAGCATCCAGTGACAAAGGTACATCGACTACAAGGAAAGAGAAAACTGTTAACCTTCCGATGTCTGATCAATAAAGCCAGCTGTCATCACTATCACCCTATCATCATCTACAGGCATGCTATCTTAATACGTTTATCGCAATACCACCGTACAGTCGAGAGAAACATCCCATTTCAAAACCCTTAAAACTTTCGTTTCGGATACGACTGAATCCTGATGGATAAATAATTATGCAACCCCATTGCTGATAAAATGTCAACATTTCGATGTGGAGGGAAGCCTGAATGACCTGGATGACCCGGTGCAGTGTGACCCAGCCTCTATTCATGTCAGCAGTCATCACTTCATGTCCCAGGTAATGATAAGCTATAAATAGCTGGAAATCGGTCTAGCCACATGCTACACATGCATTGCAGCCTCCAGCCGTTATCTAGCTAGACGGAGCCTCGTCGATAGATCGATACAAGCTGAGACTATAGCGGAACGAGGAAGTGATCAATACCTCACAAACTGGCAGGGCACTATCATTATTCTGTCTACAACATTATTTGTAACACATCCGCAGAAAGCAGGTTATCATTGCATATATACACACACTTATATCTATATATACACACATATACCTACTCATACATATGCATGTATAGACACACATATACACATGATGTAGACACATACATATATCACACACATATACATACATACATACATACATACATACATACATACATACATACATACATACATACATACATACATACATACATACATACATACATACATACATACATACACGCATATACGCACAACCATATATATTCTCACATACATATACACACACCATACATATACACATACATATGCACAAAATATACACACACATACATGTACAAACAATCATACATATACACACATACATGTACACACAACCATATATATATATGTATATACATGCATGTACACACAACCATATATATATACACACATGCATGCGCACACAACCATATATATGCACACATACATCTACACACAAACATATATATGCACACATATATGTACACACAACCATATATATATATATATATATATATATGTATATTTGTGTATTTCATCGAAACACTGAGTGACAAATTGCGTAAAGTTTGTTGACATCTTGGGATTTCCTGACTGCACCAAACTATGTAGTGACTATGTACTCGATTAGCTCTCAGTCAGACATTCACGGTTCCTCCTTAAGCCATTAACAAGCCGATCTCTGAACTCGGAGCTACTCAGGTGGGATGAGGTGAGGGGGCATTTAGTAAAATCGGGTTTAAGTAAGATGGTTTAACTCGTATGTCGACGTTCAAGTGCGTGCATAAACCACCCCTGCCTTACGTCCTTTACTGGTTTACATTTTACAAAATGTCGCAGTTTAACACATATTCCCCACTCCGATATAGCACTGTGACTCAGCCCCGACCATTCTGTATGTCCATCAATAGTCAGATTAACACAAAGTACTAGACTATAAAGCTATTCGGATTTGAACATTTGCTTGGAGTTTCAAATTATATGTATATTATTAGAATACATATTTGATAATTTCACTGGCATAAGGACATCTGGTCGCTTAGAAATACAAGGAGTGGGTTTTACTCTAGATGTTATTACAAGAATGCAAAGTTGAAAATATGTCATAACACTGAATTGTTACATATCACACCTGAATATACTGACACCTGTATAAACTGATGTTATGTGCCTGCATATACTCCACTATGATTCTGACGTCAAACAAGCGGTAAATCGAACCCTGTCTGTAACAGATGTATGTTTCAGAAGACATTTAGGTTTAAAGAGAATGTTTGACTACTGAGTGTTCAGTATAGCAGGTTGATACAGGGCAATTCGTACAGCAATAAACACTTTTTAAAGAAATATTGCTAAATTATAGCAAAAGTTACGATAGTCAAGAGCATAATCTACATATGGCGTCGACTATTCAAGTATTTATATGTGTGTGTTATTGTGAAAAATTAAAAATAACATATGCATGGAAATGCACTAGTTATCAACAAGTATGCATTACAGTGCAACATAATGCTACTGCAGATTATGCATATATAACTCCTACATTCATGAATATATTGAAATATGATACGGTCTGGAGGAAGCTGACAAGAATGCTTGTGTGTAAACACAGTGGACGGTATGATTGTACATTATGGGTCTATATGCTCCATTTTTAAAATAGCCGCGATAAGATTATATTTATCGGCATAGTTTTACGAAATAGGAGTGCTAATACTTGCATATCTAACGGTGTATACAACGAACACAGACTCATTCAACAAAAGTTTCTCGTTACATGCGTTTATGCTTAACTCATATACTTGAAAGAAGCTGTTGACATGCCTCTCAATGTCAGACCGGGACACGCGGCTGATAAAGGAGAATTAATTCGCACTTTAAAACCCATTTACTTGGGTTTTCTTTAAAATACATGTGTATGGTTGGAGGTGAACAATACGCTTAATCTATGCAGCAATACAAGAAACAATAGAGACACTGTTTACCTCACTGTGGTGTATCTTCATCGCGTAAACCCCGTCTCACAATGTGCGCTGTTTCCATAACACTTTCTTTGGTTAAGATGCGACACACAAAGTTCAGAAAATCTCCAAGGCTTTGTTACACGCAAATAATTTGTATCATCAACTGTATTAAAATATCACTCATTTGCAACACCGTCATTCTGCAATGAGATCCAGCAATGTGTATATAAATATAAAATACACCTACCATACGAGCTATCAGCTGATCCAACAAACAGTACAGTGTATATAAATATATATATCGCGGTTGACCCACATTCGGTCTCATTTCTGCTTCGCCGTTCGTCTATTGATTTTTGGGCTGCTCAAGATCGAACTGTCGTTCAATGACCTTTATGGGTTCTCCTTATCAGGTGTGAGGATTACATAATAATTATCGATAAGTGCTGTTCAAACATGTTATTTTAAAGAGCGATAATTCAATTCATGATCGATGTCTCGATGCTTTACGTGTACTATTTCATAATGTATGAGAGGTAAAGATGGAAAATAAAACTCAAAATGTGGGTTCTTACTTAAATATCAAAAGGCCATTAATCATCATGACTTCTGAACTTGGACGTAACACATGAAATATTTTGTATTACGTTCTTGAATGAATTTATTTTGTTTTGACTACAGTTGACATAATGAAATGAAAAACAAAGGTTGATTAATGAAGTAAACGCGGAAACAAATCTTGGTAATGGTAGCAGAATAGGGTTGACGCGTGTTACTCAATGAATGCTGCAATTTACATGGGAATTATAGTTTTGTATTATCACATGTCTCCTTTAAACCTGAGCTTATACCTTCCAGCAACAGCTGACATTAGTAGAATGATTTGATATATTCCAGCAACACCTGGCATTAATCTAGCTCGGAGTATGATTAATTTCAAGACTTTCCTGGTTGTACACAACACTAACACTGGTGTATATTAAATGGTCATACTTCTGGGGCATACATACAAATCATAACATTCTGAAACGGTTTCTATGCAATCATTTTAGAGTGACGTGTCTGGAATTCTGACAGTTAAAAGAGCATTCTTAGATGTCATTCATATCAATATCTAGATGGATCGTATCACTCTTTGAACAAACTGAAATCATGTTCTACATCTTAAAATAATTCATTTTGGGCCAAAACGTTATAACTGATCATGAGTAAGATATATATATCTATATCTGTATCTATCTATCTATATATATATATACGCACAAACTGTCCAAAATAGTACAGGTGTTCAGTCATAAATATCACATAGATAAATAAAAACAGAATGCCTTTTTCTTCAAAAACATTTTCTCCATTAAAAATTATTTTAAGATGTAGAACATGATTTCAGTTTGTTCAAAGAGTGATACGATAAATCTAGATATTGATATTGTTGAAGATTGAAGAACACATATTAAATATGAACGACATCTAAGAATGCTCTTTTAACTGTCAAAATTCTAGACACGTCACTCTAGAATGATTGCATAGAAACCGCTCCAGAATGTTATGATTTCTTTTTTATTACATATATATATATATATGTATGTATGTAAATTCTTTGGAGTTTGAAGCAAATCTGTTAAATTTGGAAATGGAATAGATATCTTTGTCCACGCGTACAATGCGTGAACGCACGTACTTTTGTTATGAGAAAGACCATAGCACGAGCGAAAACTCAACCCTATGCAGATAAACGTGACGAGCTGAGTAGGCACTATGATATAATATTCTCGACAAATAAACATAATACACAATGTTAAGGTAACCAGGTAACAGACTGACTCTTGTACTCACACGCTGTCTGAAAATGTACATGTCACTGCGTTTACATAGTGCCAACATGCATTTTACTGCAATGAACATAGCTGTACACGCACTTCAATGTTCCCGTGTAGAGCAGTATTAATCACAGGTGACACGAGGTAATTTGGCGTCGTTGTGTAAATGTATGCCTTTAGTCAAGACAGGGGTCAGCGTTTCCACGTTCATAGCGTGTGTCTCATTTGTTAATCTAAAACATTAGGCTAGAAAATAGATTACTATTATACCATCCTTGTATTGCAACAGAAATTTCGGAGATGGTCAGGGGGCAGTTAGGTTTTAGTATCCCAAGGTATTTCAAAGGAGAATAAGTTGCCAGTCTTGTCTTCATATAGGGATTTCAGAGAAGAACAATTTCAGTTTACCATACTTGTCTTCATATAGAGATTTCAAAGAAGAATAAGTTGCCAGTTTACCATAATTGTCTTCACATAGTGATTTCAAAGAAGAACAATTTCACAATTTGCCATACATGCCTTAATATAGGAATTCTGGAAAAGAATAGCGAAATCCTGAGAGGAATGATTACATTCTCTTGTACGTATCAGCGTGCTATTACATGTAAGTTATGTAGTGTATTGATTACATTTTGTGGGGTGTTCGAGGGCAGCATAACATAGGTCATACCGTAAAATATAGAACTGAACAATGTGAAGCACCATTATATTGTCAAATATTTCAAACTCTGCAATCTCTTTTGGTAATCTCTACACGTGACATGATTTTGGTTTTGATACATTTCTAAGATGCAAACTGTATCCTACAAACAATATTAGCACTACGTTACTCCAGAGTGTGTATGATATCATAAGATAAGAAATCATATTGGTTATCAAATATCAGTACATGACTTGTTTTGGTTAAAAATGCTAATCTAAATGAAATATATAATTATTAAGTATATTTTAGATGAATAATTAACCAGAAATGAATTGTCCATTATACAAATGATACGTTAACGTATATGAACATTTGATAATATATAAATAAAACATAGTTATATAATTTTATGGCTGCTTTTCTTTCATCATTATTTCACTATTTGAACATTTCCGGGCGTCTTACGTGTAATGAAGAACCTCCTCACACGAAGTCTCTGTTTCAAAGCAAGCCTTTGGCATAAAAGTGGTCTGGTTTAGTGTAGCATGCATTGGTCTTAACATGCCTGAACATTTGTTCATGGTTCATGTCAATGAAGAACTAATGGAATTATTGCATGATAATGAACCGAAATCTGTTTGATGCCAGGATGTATTTCATTTTGTTCATGTAAAACAACATGTATTAGGTATGTTAAAATGCCATTTTGGACTGCTTTGTTACGGGAAAGTTGTAAATGTGCTTGTGTTGTAAAGACAATAGGCTGGCAAAGGGTGTGCTCAACATTGTGCATGCAGAAAGGTAGCAAGATTTTTATTCAATACAAACTGCAAAACTAAACAATAGATTTTACAAATGTGTTATATTAGCAGCGAGGATGGAACGTTGATAACTATCAGTGCACTGTTAGATGAAGGTTATGCGACAGATCGCGTCAGCAAATATGTTCTCTTAAGTGTTCTTAGAAAACAGTATTTAATGAAAGAGAACAGGGAACATTGTTGATGCGATGATATCACGCTCTGAGGTAACCTAGCTTTTGTGTGACAAAACGTTTTTTTCATATTTTAAAATGTTTGGGAAACACGTACGACGGAGCGGTCTAAATGAATTCAATGTGTCCATGGCGGTCACAATCCGTTGCAATTCGTCCGAATTCGAAATTCTACCGGAATATTATCTTTGACTTATAATCACTAAAACATTGCTTATGGTAATATTCAAGAAACTATGCAAATTGTCTTCAGTGACGTCACATTTTTGTGTTTCAATGACATCCCATTGTGGTCCCAATGACGTGCTTTTGACAATATATAATGTTTTATGCACACAAAAAGCAAAATTTCACTTCTGTTTATCGCTGATAGTGTAATAAAATACGGCTGATAGCAAAGCTAACAATGAGTGAGTAAGTGACTTTAGTTTTACGCCGCACTCAGCAATATTCTCGCTACATAGCGGCGGTCTGTAAATAATCGAGTCTGGACCAGACAATTCAGTGATCAACAGCATGAGCATCGATCTACGCAAATGGGATGCGATGACATGCGTCAACCAAGTCAGAGGGCCTGACCACCCGATCCTGTTAGTTGCCTCTTACGACAAGCATCGGTTACTGAAGATCAGTTCTAACCCGGGTGTTCACGGGCCCTAACAATAACAGATAATGTAAGATAATAACAGTCGTTATGCATGAAACTGTGAGCTGGATGTGGATCATGCAGCTGAACGATACTGATGTGAGATTCCCACTCTTATTCTGTATTCACAGTAGAAACAAAGCAAATGCATCCTGTATCCCCAACATTTGTGTCGTGATTAGCATGCCGTCGAGTCAAAACGTGAACATGCATAATAATTACACATGTACATCTGTTTTGCAAGACCTATATACCCATTTTGCACTGACGGGCCCAGTTGTTGTTTCCTGTCCAATTTGAAAAACATGTCTGTTCTTTTTTACATGAAAAGGCATGAGAAGGTCCCATTTTCTATCACGAGATATGTACAATTCAAGAATTTAGCAAAACCTGTAAAAATAAAGCGTTACATCAGACGTGGTCATAATAAACAATATTTTAGACCTGTTCATTTCAAAACTTGCGATATTTAGACATCAGTTAAAATATGTTCGGTATAACAACTGCTCCTAATATTTACAGATTGGCAAATCTTTGACCAAACAGATTTTATTGAGTGACAAAGTCGCTCATCGCTCAAACGTAGACACGGATAACATATTTATTATAATGTATTTGTTCATTTCAACTCGTCATTTCAAGTGTCAGAAATAGCACTTCCGTCCGCATCCTCGACTTAAATAGTTCTGATCACTTCGCATGTTCATGACAATGTCCCAAAGTTATTCGTAACTCACAATTTGACATTTCTAGTCCGAACTTATACTATTCCGTCCTTTGTCAAACGTGTGTGACGCAATACTCGTAATAAGGTTCACAATGACAAAGGTTCCCCCTAACAATACCCGGTAAACAAAGGCGTTCCTTTAGTTGAAATGTATCACCTTACCTGGGGTATGGCATGTATACACCTGCATGTACATGCATGTGGGTCAATGTGATAATTACAAGCTGTACTATGCAACCCTTTCCATATTCATAAGAAAGCTCTGTTAACATCAGAATCGTGTGTACATCCTGGCTATATTGTGAGCATGTGTTTATGAATCACTACGAACCAGATGTCCAGGAAAAGGTGAGTGTACCTTGCCCCATTGGTGGAACCCGTCAAAATCACATGCAAAGACAAATATGCTCTAAATGAAATAGCATTATTTTCAGAGAGTCGCTGTTTGTACTGTGCGAAGTATAGTATAACTTCCGTGATATCGAGTTATCCGTTGATCGCGATAAGCGGGTTTACAATTATAAGACGTTATTGTAGGAGTCCTAAGGAACTGGAACGTAACATGGTTTCAAATGTATATCGAGTTATCCGTTGATCGAGATAAGCGTATATACAATATATGACGTTACTGTAGTAGGAGTTCTAATGGACGGTAAAGATGATATTACACCTGGTGAATGGTTTTCTTATTTTAAAGAACTGCAAAATCCTGCGTTGGAACGAGAAGAAACAGAATTTGATCATACGGTTAGACAGTTTATACAAAGCCATTCTTGTGACACTTGTACCTCTGCTTCCTGGACGAATGATCTGCTCAGTAAAAATATCACTGAGGAAGAAATAAAGGAAGAAATTAAAAATCTTAAGAAAGGAAAGTCCCCTGGAGAAGACGGCATACCTGCAGAATTATACAAGATTTCACCAGAAACCCTTTCTCCATATTTAACCCTACTTTTTAATAAAATATTTGATAGTGGTGTATTCCCCGAAGCATGGAATCAGGCTATTATTCTTCCCTTATATAAGAATGGATCAAGAAGCAACCCATCAAATTACAGAGGTATTTCACTACTGGACAGTATTGGGAAACCTTTTACATCGATTCTAGAACGGCGGTTAAGGACATGGATAGATATAAATAATTTACTATCAGAAGCACAAGCTGGATTCCGACCGAATTATGCTACAGTTGATAATATTTTTATTTTGCAGACTTTATGTACCAAATATTTGTCTAAACCGAAAAGTCGTTTTTACTGTGCTTTTGTAGATTTCAAGAAAGCATTTGATTATGTGGACAGGAAAAAGTTATTGTACTTGTTATTAAGTAAAGATTGCCATGGCAAAATGTTCCGGTTTTGGAAAATATGTATACATCTGTTAAAGCTTCTGTCAAGATTGTAACTTGCCAAACACAGTCATTTCCTACCTCCAGTGGTGTTCGTCAAGGCTGTATCCTCAGTCCCATTCTTTTCATTTTCTTTATAAATGAATTAGTACATGAACTGTATGCAAAATGGTAAATTTGCAAAGGCAATTAAATGTCCTGCATTCATTTTGTTTAAAATGGGGACTTCAATTAAATTTGGATAAGACAAATGTAGTCGTATTCAGAAACAAGGGAATAGTTGCCAAAAAATGAACAATGGACATTTGGTAGTGTAAAATTAAAAATTGTATCGTATTATAAATATTTAGGCATCATTTTCTCATCCAGGCTGATTTGGTCAACAGCGTGTCGTACTCTTGCATTGCAGGCTTCTAAAGCTCTTTTCCCTGTATACAGACTGTTCCATAACAACAAGTTCTTGTCTTTTTCGACAGCATGTAATATATTCGATGGTAAAATTGCAACTATTTTGTTGTATGCATCAGAAATATGGGGCCTTAAATATCATGACTGTATTGAAAAGGTGCAAACATCCTATTTCAAACGTTTCTTGTGTGTTGGGAAATTCGCATCGAATAAGGCAATATTAGGCGAAATTGGTCGTATCAATATGTTTGTTTTAAGTAGACACAGAGCTGTTAAATATTGGATTAAATTGTTTAGAATGGGTGTAAACAGATATCCACATCAATGTTATAACATTTTGAAGGAACTGGATGACAGAGGTAAAAGGAACTGGGTTTCAGATATCCGTCTCTTACTGTTTGCCTGTGGGTATTCACACGTATGGTTACACCAAAATGTCGGGGATGAAAAATTGTTCTTGTATGTGTTCAAGCAAAGATTAGTTGATATTTATGTCCAAAATTAGCAAGGAAATGTACAAGCTTCACATTTTTTGAGAAATTATAGTCTTGTAAAATTAGGATTTTACCCTGAAGCGTATATTACATACCTGTTTCATGATAAGACGTTACTGAAGGTATTTTGTAAATTCCGAATTTCTCTACATAATTTGAATGTAAATGCAACCAGACGAAATAAGGATGCTGAAAGACAGCACACTTTATGTAACCATTGTAACAGCGGACAAGTCCAGGATGAATTTCATATTTTACTACAATGTCCAGAATTTAATGATTTGAGAATAAACTATTTAAGATTTCTCGATGGCAAATATGTATGTAAATCCCAAATGATAAATTTATTTAATTCACAAAATAGACATACCGTTAAAGCAATAGCAACATTTCTGAAATGTGTATTCTCCAATAATGTTTGAAACAGTGTTTAAATATAGCTTTTCTATTTTCTTACGACGTGACAACAAAAGTGTTGTCAACAACAACAATTGTAACATGGGCCAGTTGGCCAATATTACTGAATGAAAATCTGTCTGTCTGTCTGTTATGTGTGTAGGTAGCTACACAGACAGATGTACAGACACACACAAAGACAGGCATGTTAAGTGTGTAATAGCTCCACAGATAGACAGACAGACAGACAGACAGATAGGTTATGTGTGCAGGTAGCTACACAGACAGATATATATATACACACACGCACATACACAGACAGGCAGACAGACACGCACACACGCAGACAGACAGATAGGTTATGTGTGAGGGTAGCTACACAGACATATATATATATTCACACACACACATACAATTACAATATGACTACATGTAGCCGGTAGCTGTATGTACATTGCGGTGGAAGGGTGTACTCACCTGTGTGTGTGACAACTATATCCTACTAGTGGCATCAGTGACATACACCCCAGAAGCATTCTACCTGGAACCACGTGAGAGACCCTATTGTCAGCTGTGTAGAATATCAGCTGAGCTTACAGCTACCACGTTGTCATATTCAACAGTACACTGTTCACAGTTCGCCGGGTACGTTAAGTTTCATAAGCAGTTTCAAAAGATGCCTTATGTACAAAAGCCCTGTGTCAGCGTATATTCAACACTGAAGTTAGAATAACGGACAGTGTAATAATGCAGATGTGCAAGACAGGAGATAAGCGCTCCACCCAGGTTTTATGATACACCCCAGTTGTTCTGATGCAAATTGTATCCTATCAGGGTTTCAAGGAGCTAAGTCCCGCGGTCATTCATCTCTCCTACATTACGCCCTCAACGGGCGAGAGGACATATACCCCGTTCTGCTATCTACACTAAACGTTGTTCGTCCCTTGACATTATAAACAGCTAAACTCCGTTAATCCGAACACTAGCGATTCCAGTGAAATCGTCCGGATAATCAAATGTCCGGACAAATGAGGTTTGTGTCAACGAACCGAAATTCTACACGTTTCCTCCGACATTCGGAACAACGTTAAACGTAATAAAGCAGAAATATCTTCGTGATATAGTTACATACACCGCACATGTAGAAAATCTCACCCGAGTGTCTTTTGATATAAAATATATCACCACAAGTTTAGCAAAGTGAAAAAAATGGTTTCACTTATATCAACGAGTGGAGATATCTTTCACATTTGAAGACACGAGAGTGAGATTCTATTTATTATCAAAAGTCACTCTTCATTAGTTTTCATTGAAAAATGTACATCTCTGCCCATAGACTGGTGGCGTCATCAAGTCTATGGCGTCATAGCATCGTGAAGTCATCAGTTTTTTTTACGTCACTGCATCTACAAAATCTACTGTCAAAACGATATCTCCTAGGAGATATCGTTTGATCTCACACAAGCAATATCCCAGTGGGAGACAGTTTTGGATGATAAATTCTAATGTACATGTAGGTACGCTATTTCACCCAGGTGATTGTTTTACCCAGCCTTAGTAATAATGAACGACATAATGTTCCCCCAAGATATGACTGTGGTTAAAACAAACGAGCGATGACCTATCACCCTAGAAGATCAATAACAATCATGGTATTTTCATCACTGTTATCTGAGGTCACATGTTCATCTGTAGTACACACATTCACTGCTCCAATATTATTGATGTTTCACTTTCTGGCAGGGTACGGTACAGACTAACTAACAGTCAAACTAAATAACTGTCATGATCCAGAAAAACACGTCACTAGCCTGATCCAGTCAAATACATTCCCACCCTGATCCAGTCAAATACATCCCGAGCCTGATCAAGTCAAACATATCACTAGCCTGATCTAGTCAAATATATCCCAAGCCTGATCTAGTCAAATATATCACCTGCCTGATCTAGTCAAATACATCCCGAGCCTGATCCAGTCAAAAACATCCCCAGCCTGATATAGTCAAATACATCCCCCGCCTGATCTAGTCAAATACATCCCCTGCCTGATCTAGTCAAATATATCACTAGCCTGATCTAGCCAAATACATCCCCAGCCTGATTCAGTTAAATACATCCCAAGCCTGATCCAGTCAAATACATTCCCAGCCAGATGTAGTCAAATATATCCCCAGCCTGATCTAATCAAATACATCCCCAGCCTAATCTAGTCAAAAATATCCCCAGCCTGATCTATTCAAATGCATCCCCATCCTGATCTAGTTAAATACATCCCCAGCCTGGTCCAGTGAAATACATCCCCAGCCTGATAAAGTCAAATACATCCCCAGCCTGATTTAGTCAAATACAATCCCAGCCTGATCTAGTCAAAATATATCCCCAGCCTGATTTAGTCAAATACATCCCAAGCCTGATCTAGTCAAATACATCCCGAGCCTGATCTAGTCAAATATATCACTAGCCTGATCTAGTCAAATATATCACTAGCCTTATCTAGTCAAATACATCCCGAGCCTGATCTAGTCAAATATATCAATAGCCTGAATTAGTCAAATACATCCCCAGCCTGATCTAAACAAATACACACCAAACCTGATATAGTCAAATACATCCCCAGCCTGATCGAGTCAAATACATCCCCAGCCTGATCTAATCAAATACATCCCCACCCTGAACTAGTCAAATACATCCCCAGAATGATCCAGTCAAAAATACACTCCCAGCATGATCCAGTCAAATACACCCCCAGCCTGATCTAGTCAAATACATCACCTGCCTGATATAGTCAAATACATCCCCATCCTGATCTAGTCAAATACATCCCCAGCCTGATCCAGTCAAATACATATATTCAGCCTGATCTAGTCAAATATATCCCCTGCCTGATCTAGTCAAATACATCCCCAGCCTGATCCAGTCAAATACACTCCCAGCCTGATCTAATCAAATACACCCCCAGCCTGATCTAGTCAAATACATCCCCTGCCTGAATTAGTCAAATACATCCCGAACCTGATCTAGTCAAATACATCCCCATCCTGATCTGGTCAAATACATCCCCAGCCTGATCCAGTCAAATACATATATCCAGCCTGATCTAGTCAAATATATCCCCAGCCTGATCCAATCAAATGCATTCCCAGTCTGATCTAGTCACATATATCCCCAGGTTGATCTAGTCAAATACATCCCCAGCTTGATCTAGTCAATAATATCCCCAGCCTGATATAGTCAAATACATCCTCATCCTGATCTAGTCAAATACATCCCCAGCCTGATATAGTCAAATACATTCCCAGACTGATCTAGTCAAATGTATCACTAGCCTGATCCAGTCAGATATATCACTAGCCTGATCTAGTCAAATACATCCCCTGCCTGATCCAGTTAAATACATCCCCAGCCTGATCCAGTCAAATACATTCCCAGCCTGATTCAGTCAAATACATCACTAGGTTGATCCTGACAAATACATCCCCATCCTGATCTAGTGAAATACATCCCCAGGAAGATCTAGTCAAATACATCACTAGGTTGATCCTGACAAATACATCCCCATCCTGATCTAGTGAAATACATCCCCAGGAAGATCTAGTCAAATACATCACTAGGTTGATCCTGACAAATACATCCCCATCCTGATCTAGTGAAATACATCCCCAGGAAGATCTAGTCAAATACATCACTAGGTTGATCCAGACAAATACATCCCCATCCTGATCTAGTGAAATACATCCCCAGGAAGATCTAGTCAAATGCATCACTAGGTTGATCCAGTCAGATATATGAGTAGCCTGATCCTGTACGGGTCATTTGTCCGCTGGGGTGCCATGCGTGAAACACGTGACATGGAAAGGAATATTGCTAAAAGTGGACACAACATCTTTCACTACGTCACACCCGATAGGGTACATTATGCACTCACACCCACACTCACACTACACCCACACCCACACACACACCCACCCACACCCACACCCACACCCACACCCACACCCACACCCACACCCACACCCACACCCATATGACATAACGCCATAAAGATGCTCAGAATTCCCTCTTTCAATAAATGGAAAGATTGAGATGAAAATACTGTTAAATATCCAAATCATTTGTTTCACCAGGTAGGTTCACTTGTACAGGTTCTTACATACAGTTATAGATAGTTTCCCACTACTCATTGCCATCATACAGCCACATTCTGTCAGAAGAGATCAACATGACATTGTGGATGATAAGCTAGCCATGAAACTTGATCACTATGTAACAGACAGAAAGAAAGCTTAATGCAAAAAGCGGGTATTAACCCTTGGAGTTGGCTCTCGACCTTGACCCGGACCTCCTTTCACGTATTGTGTTGTGGGTTTCATATACAACAGACACGTTTCGATACAGACAACTAGATCACTGAGGCTCCACCCATCTATCTGCTTCAGTGGATTGTTCTTAGTGTCAATAATTAGTTGATGACCATATCTCAGTAATATTGATGGCCAACTATCAGCAACAGTGGATTGTCCTTAGTGTCAATAATTAGTTGATGGCCATATCTCAGTAATATTGATGGCCAACTATCAGCAACAGTGGATTGTTCTTAGTGTCAATAATTAGTTGATGGCCATATCTCAGTAATACTGATGGCCAACTATCAGCTATAGTAGATTGTTCTTAGTGTCAATAATTAGTTGATGGCCATATCTCAGTAATACTGATGGCCAACTATCAGCTATAGTAGATTGTTCTTAGTGTCAATAATTAGTTGATGACCATATCTCAGTAATATTGATGGCCAACTATCAGCAACAGTAGATTGTTCTTAGCGTCAATAATTAGTTGATGACCATATCTCAGTAATACTGATGGCCAACTATCAGCTATAGTAGATTGTTCTTAGTGTCAATAATTAGTTGATGACCATATCTCAGTAATATTGATGGCCAACTATCAGCAACAGTAGATTGTTCTTAGTGTCAATAATTAGTTGATGACCATATCTCAGTAATACTGATGGCCAACTATCAGCTATAGTAGATTGTTCTTAGTGTCAATAATTAGTTGATGGCCATATCTCAGTAATACTGATGGCCAACTATCAGCTATAGTAGATTGTTCTTAGCGTCAATAATTAGTTGATGACCATATCTCAGTAATCAGTAATATTGTTCTTAGTGTCAATAATTAGTTGATGGCCAACTCATAATAGCTACATCAGCTATAGTAGATTGTTCTTAGCGTCAATAATTAGTTGATGACCACAGTAGATTGTTCTTAGTGTCAATAAGTAGTTGATGACCATATCTCAGTAGTACTGATGACCATCTATCAGCTATAGTAGATTGTTCTTAGTGTCAATAATTAGTTGATGACCATATCTCAGTAGTACTGATGGCCAAAATCTAAGATTGTTCTTAGTGTAGCAGAATCCTTCTATGATCGTTTCATGAAAACCGGAGACTTATGGAATTAAGACACATTTAAACCATGCCATTCTATGATTTCTTTCTTGCTGTACCCAGCTTCTTGATCGACTGAAAAAGTAAATCCATTTACTGACATCCATGAGCATCGATCTTCGCAAATGGGATACGATGACATACATCAACCACGTTAGGTGACCTGCCACCGAATCCTGTTAGTCGCCTCTTTCGACAAGCACCGGTTGCTGAAGATCAATTGTTACCCGGATCTTCACTGGTTGGAATCTATATGCTGTTTTGATTCTTCCATTGTTTAAAGCTCGACGGGCAATACCCGTTCCATGGTGGCCAACGAGGTAGATCGTAAAATGCAGATCATTATGTATTTAGCTCCGCGTACAAAGATACATACGGATGCACGCAGCGCTCATTCGTGTCACATTCTATGCCGGAGATGTCAATTTCTGTGTCACACGTAGTTGACTTAGATTACGTAAGTATTCCGGACCGTATTTCAGAGTGCACCGACAAGATTGTGACCTAACCTTTTCTCTGTATAGGATTACTACCTAGCTGATTCTGAGTAAACATTATATGTGTCATAAGATCTGTTTTACTCTAACGTTTTGTTATGTAGATTTTCAGGTAGTGTCGAAATGCAATGACACGTTCACGTCTGTGCGAGACATTGTCATCCAGATGCCTAGAACGACTGTGAAAGGGGAATTACATACTACTGTTGACTGAAAGGGGTTTTAGAACCTGTTAACACTTTTTAATCTTTTACTCAGTTACATATCAGAGATATATACCTAAATTGCAGAATGCATCAACATTTGATTTCGTGAGCGCCATTTAATGGAGCAACTGTATATCTTCAAGGGACTTACTTCATTCGGGATTACCCATTGCATGCTTGGAATTTTCGGGTGATGTTAACCTTAACTGTGAATTTTAAAAAATAAAGTGGAACCAAATCTAAAGTTTAGTCATTGAATATATACTACCCATCAAAAGTCTAGACTCACTTAAAGCACTCACTATATGTTATGTATACATATGGTTACATCGAAGATGAATTTCGCCACTAACCTGGGGGAACCAACTGCAACCGTATGCAGATGAATTGCACGAGGATCATGCATCAAATTCATGAAAAGCATGTATAAATATCGTGCATGTGAACAGCTGCGTTTTGGTGTCAAGTTTTGTTAAGAATACACCAATTTTCACTGAGTTTCATCATTTATTGAACTCATGGCAATAATCTTTTCAACGTTACCAATTTCTTTTACAATACATCAGTTCATGTGTAAACAATACCTTTAAACAGTATGGAATATTTTGCCAAATCTGGTTTAGAACAGTTGACTAAAGTAAGTGGCTACATTTACACTAGTGAGTCTAAACTTTTGATAGGTAGTATATATGACACGACTCTGTATAGCATTTTGCATATTCTCTTGACAAGGTGGACGTTCTCGTTACAATACATACAATACATTAAGTATATACTGGATGAAACAGTGAGCCGTTATAGCCTAGTGTCAAGTGCTTGGTCTTCATGCCGTTGACAATGTTTCAATTCCATATATGGTTTCTAAAGTCATTTTGTCACCTGTCGTGGTTTTGTCGACGTCGTAATATGTCTATAAATACTTTGATACCTGTTTACATGGTGATAATCACGTTGAACTATGACTCGAGACTCGATTTCACACTTGGTTGAATGTTGAAAAAGTTCACTTCAATGCAAATATATCGTTGGCAAGACTAACTGACTGACTGAGTTTGGTTTTACGCGGGGGGACACCATCGTTGGCAAGATTAAACCTCAAGATCATAAACTTTGTGGTAGGTCGCCATGGAATACATCAGGTCACCTGGAAGATAGTGTGTTCCCATTATTCAAATATTATACTGGTCAAATTATCCTCAGGTATGGCTTCAGTAACATGTAAACACGAAACGATGTACTTTACGCCGGTGGCCAATCAAGCATTATGGAGGAGATGTATTTCGGTATCTGTACATCCCATGTGTTCATGTTCACCCACAGCGATCGACCGGCGTACGTCTCGATCAATACGCAACATACTGACTTACATATCTATCAGCGTGAACTGCGGACAGATGTAACACAGCGTTCAGTCGATCGTTAAGTACAGGTTACATGCTTTGTGGGTCAACTTTGTAGCCATGGCAAGGTACACGCAATGTTGCATCACCTATTGATTAGATAAACCCTTAACACCACACTTTCGTATTGAGCGACCCAGTGGTCTGTTAGTAAAATTAACGAGGGTCTGCAGAATACGATCGACAGCGACAGTGATTTTAGATCGGTCCGGTCAACGGTAGCAATGTTCATTGCAGGAAGTTAAATATTTCAGTGTAAACTTCCGAAATACTGTAAATGGATTAATATAAACATATCTAATTGTTGGGAATATTTGATAATGAATCTAGCTCCCTTTTGAAAATCTAGAATGTTGTCTATTTTTCGTTCCTCACCTTATCAACCAACCATTCACTCACTCACCTAATGTACCAATCATACACACATTCACCTAATCTACCAGTCATGCACACATTCACCTAATTTACCAGTCATGCACACATTCACCTAATCTACCAGTCATGCACACATTCACCTAATTTACCAGTCATGCACACATTCACCTAATCTACCAGTCATGCACACATTCACCTAATTTACCAGTCATACACACATTCACCTAATCTACCAGTCATGCACACATTCACCTAATCTACCAGCCATACACACATTCACCTAATCTACCAACCATACACACATTCACCTAATCTACCAGTCATGCACACATTCACCTAATCTACCAACCATACATTCATTCACCTAATCTACAACTCATACACACATTCACCTAATCTACCACTCATACACACATTCACCTAATCTACCACTCATACACACATTCACCTAATCTACCAGTCATGCACTCAGTCACCTAATCTACCACTCATACACACATTCACTTTATCTACCACTCATACACACATTCACCTAATCTACCAATCATACACTCACTCACCTAATCTACCAGTCATGCACACATTCACCTAATCTACCAGTCATGCACACATTCACCTAATCTACCAGCCATACACACATTCACCTAATCTACCAACCATACACACATTCACCTAATCTACCAGTCATGCACACATTCACCTAATCTACCAACCATACATTCATTCACCTAATCTACAACTCATACACACATTCACCTAATCTACCACTCATACACACATTCACCTAATCTACCACTCATACACACATTCACCTAATCTACCAGTCATGCACTCAGTCACCTAATCTACCACTCATACACACATTCACTTTATCTACCACTCATACACACATTCACCTAATCTACCAATCATACACTCACTCACCTAATCTACCAGTCATTCACACATTTACCTAATCTACCAATCCTTCACTCACTCACCTAATCTACCAATCCTTCACGCACTCACTCCTTCACTCACCAATCTGATGACCCAATCCTTCACACACTCACCTGATTATCTATTCACCTTGTAGGTCTACCACCCTGTCAAATCAAGCCACACCTTTTTCTCCTCACGTCCACCTATCCACTCACTCACTCAACAACTTATACACTCATCTATTCAATCATTCACTCACTCCACTGATCAAGCACTCATCCAAACCTTACATCACCCGCTGTTCGCGTATCCACTCGCCGCTCACCCAGTAATGTCAGATGATACGTATGTCATCAGTGTTATTGTGTGTTTCACTTCAGAGGCAGCACGTCAAGTCGACCACTTCTATGTCATTGACCCGTATTTGCCAAGGCTGTGCTGTATTCCTAAAGCTGGCCTGTGACCTATACTCACGGAGACCTCCATTGGGCTATATATACCTGCATGTTTAAACCCTCACCGAGTTGACAAGCAACCCCAGATAATAATAGTCATCGTTTCCCTCGGGGATTTATAAACGGGGACATCGTTCGGTCAAGGGATATCTATATTCGCTTCAGGTCATATACACTAGGGCGTGAGTTAATCGAGGTGACTGGTGGAGATTGTTTGTGTAGGAGTTCACAGGAACCCACACAAGGAGAACGTTACAGTTTTCTATGTGTGGTTATGAGTATAAATGCCTAAACAGCGTTGTTATTTTGGTTTGAAGTATTTTTATTCTTATACACTGGCACATTGTATGGTATTTAAAATGAGTATCTATTAGTGATAAGCATCTCATCAGTTCTATTGCTATTCGCTATGTGGGGCGGTGGGGTAGCCTAGTGGTTAAAGCCTTCGCTCGTCACGCTGAAGACCCTGGTTCGATTCCCCACGTGGGTACAATGTGTGATGCACACAAACATCGATCTCCCTCGTTAATACAGCACAACACATCATTCACATCAACACCGATCTCCCTCGTTAATACAGCACAACACACCATTCACATCAACACCGATCTCCCTCGTTAATAACAGCACAACACATCATGCACACAAACACCGATCTCCTTCGTTAATAACAGCACAACACATAATTCACATCAACACCGATCTCCCTCGTTAATAACAGCACAACACATCATTCACACAAACACCGATCTCCCTCGTTAATAACAGCACAACACATCATTCACATCAACACCGATCTCCCTCGTTAATAACAGCACAACACATCATGCATACAAACACCGATCTCCCTCGTTAATAACAGCACAACACATCATGCATACAAACACCGATCTCCTTCGTTAATAACAGCACAACACATAATTCACATCAACACCGACCTCTCGTTAATACATCACGACACATCATGCAAAGCAACACCCACTCTCTCGTTAATACAGCACGACACATCATGCAAAGCAACATCCACTCTCTCGTTAATACAGCACGACACATCATGCAAACCAACACCGATTTCTCTCGTTAATACATCACGACACATCATGCAAAGCAACACCCACTCTCTCGTTAATACAGCACGGCACATCATGCAAACCAACACTGACCTCTCCCGTTAATACATCAGGACACATTAATACAGCACAACACATCATGCACACCAACACCCACCTCTCCCGTTAATACAGCACGACACATGCACACCAACACCGACCTCTCCCGTTAATGCATCCTGCAGTACAACGTCCCCTCAAGTGACATGGTACACATCTAAATAATCTGCCATTTGAGCAATGTAGCCATGTGTATTACAGAATTAGGGTCGTAAGTCAACAATACATTATTAGTTTCGGGTAAGGACGCCTACCGGTAACATATGTTATATTTGGGATTACACTTTCTCAGTAAAGTACAGATTATAGTACTTTTTTGGGTTGAGTCCCATTCGGGATTCGAACCCACACTCTCAGAGTCAGGCACTTAATCGCCAGCACACAAAGTCAGACGCTCAGCCACCGTGGCGATTAAGTGCCTGACTCTGAGAGTGGGGGTTCGAATCCCGGATGGGACTCAACCCAAAAAGTACTAGAATCTGTACTTTACTAAGAAAGTGTAATCCCTAATATAACATATGCTACATTTGACCACTTTCTACAATGGCATTGTGTATTTCGACGCCTACCGGGCTTACATACTTATCAAGACACGACTTTCCTTGCCCTCATATAAATCCTTGACGTCCATGTAGAAGGCTTTAGGTGAATGTAAAATGCTAAAATAGACATACATCGTAATTATATCACTAATGTCTAATCTAAGGCATTAGATTCTTGCTTTAAATGTAAACATAGTAACATCATATTGTGGATGTACCTATAAGCTGATAAGAGTACATCCATATCGTAGCTGAGCGGTACACAACGATATCGTACACTGACGTACCACGTGTCAACGTGACACAATCTCCGTCAGTGGCAGGACATCGTACGTTGTGAATTTCTCATGATGGTGTCGTGAGAAGGGTCATAGAATTGCAGTATTTCTTTTTGGGTAAAAGCGTTTTTCACATAAATCTGTTCATGCTTGAAGCAGCGGCATTGTTGAGAACTGCTCTGGAAGCAGCTCATGCTGGTAGGACTAAGTGTTGCCTGGAAAGGTTCAGTATATAGTATTAACGCGCTTGCATCTTAAGAAGCCTTTGTATTGAGCTCGTCCGTTCTTGTCGGCTCGTCTGCCCATACAATGTTAAAGCCTTGCTGTTATGAGGCAAGCAGATAGGGCAAGGTGACACGGCTCAACACAATGACGAGCTTTCAATTGATTCAAACGCACCAGAATACGTATAACACTGTGTCTGTATGGGTCGCGTTGTGTTGATTTGTCAACGTTCACGCTGTAACGTAGACAGTGGCATACACAAAACCACGTTTATAACGAACACGTTTATAACGAAATGATGGATATAACGAACTGGGCCCCGTTTCACAAAGCTATCATAGCGCTACGACTGTCGTAAGTCTGGTTCAGTATTGGAGGTACGACAGCTGAAGCGCTACGATAGCTTTGTGAAACGGGGCCCTGTTTTTCCTTGTCCTGGTCATGTTTTGTATATTTTACTAAATGCATATAACGAACTACGGTTATAACGAACTACATGTAGTGGTCCCTTTGAATTCGTTATAACCGTACTGTATTTTGTTTTGGCAAGTTACAACATGGTTATATATACACTTCAAACAAAGTAGGAGATCAACAACTGTAAATTCACAAAGACTACACACAAGAACGTTTATGTCTTTGAAACGTAAATATAAAACGTAAAACAAATTTAATCCGATAGTATGCACGTGTCACAAGCAGCAGCGCCACCAACGTTCGTAAGTGTCATTAATGATGATGACACTTTCAAGGAAGGTAGATTCATCTCTGTGTATGTTTTCTCTAAGCTTTTTTATTTGCTCATCATACAGGTGTGCTTTACCTGATTTATTAATTGTTTCTTAATAAACTAGCAATGGCGCATTGCGACGGTCAGAACGTCTACAGACAATCGTATGCGGTTAACTGTGCAAGGTCATCTTTCAGGCTCATACGCTCTGTATTTGGCAGTCTGTCATTAACAGAGCATGGAGCAGGCACCAGTTAACAGGTCAACAACAAGATCAGAAATCTACCAAATCAAGCTCAAATAGCGAATGAAATTGTTGCAAAACCGTCTTGAGTTACGGCTCAGACGATTTGAAATCGTTCAAATGCATCTCATCTCCATCCTAGACGGTTTCGTGTTGTGCCGCCTCTAACAACAGCTAGGCGACCAGGTGCACATTAGATCGAGTTAACAGCCCGCTTCTTCATAAGTGTCTTGAGACAACGAAGTGAATGTCAAGCCATTGTCAACCTGGGACCACATTACAGTTTTGGGGTTGGATCGGTTATGGTTTGGGGTGGCATTACTATGACTGAGCCTGATCCAGACATGCAAGGTCTCATTTCCAAAACATTTTAACTCCTGTGTCTGTTTAATATAAAAATAAATAATTCAAAGTAATCAAATCGCGAGCCAGGCGAGGTTAACCTGCATCTGTCTAGTTTCTTAGATTTTTGGATGACTGACCTTTAACTATCGCGGATTCCATATATATGTTATCGGTCTGAACATAATAAACAATACTGTTATTGTAGAGACACTTTAGTTTTCCATTTGGATGAGAGTGCACGAACTTCCAAACGGAGTGTATTTCTTGGATAAACACCGTGACGTTATTGTAACTTTGGAATAAACGTGTCCATGTTAAATAGTGTGTAGATAAAGGTTAATATATTCGTTAGTAACTTAATAATACCTTAAGAAAAGAATGGCATGAATTTCTAGACAAGGGTGAATATCTACTCGGTGTGCCGGGTTTGTCTCCAACATCTGCCATTCCATCTAGCTAACGTCATTACAACGTAATATAGCCAGAGCGCGGCCGAACATATGCCGGGAACCTGTTAATATGTTGTTTTTATTACCAGCTTATGTTCTTGCACGGCATGATGTTAAAAATATAGGTACAGATAGGGAGTAATGAACGTTCTATATGAAATATCCGGAGTTATATAACATCTCATTTGTAGGCAAACACGCGAACACTTGTTAAAGAAAATGTGGAGCAACTGCACTCGAATGCCCGCCATAAATCACCGAAATACATATCTGCAGCTGGTGATTGACATAAACCTGCGTTATCTGGATCGTATTACGCTTTCCTGATTATCCCGATAGCGCATTAATGGCGGAGAACCGCTCGAGTCTTACATTAGTAGGACTCAGTGCGCATCCAAATGATAGCGAAAGAAAACGTAATTGCCATAATATTATTTGAGTTTAGGGTTGGATTTCATGCATGGTTGATCCTTTAAACGAGTGAAGAATGTTGTAGTAACTACGCCTTAGAGTTCAACATACTCCTTGGATAACTCTTGGGTATATCATGAAATGTCAGGGTGTTCTTTTCTGTATAGGAGGAAGAGGATGAGGATGAATAGGGGGAGAAGAAAAAGCAGAAGTAGGAGAAGAAACAGGAAGTGAGAAGAATAATGAGAAGACGACGGAGGAGGGAAGGAATACGAAAGGAGAAGACTGACTGACTGAGTTTGGTTTTACGCCGATTTTAGCAATATTCCAGCAACATCACGGCGGGGACGGCGGGGGGGGGTGGGGCACCAGAAATGGGCTTCACACATTGTACCCATGTGGGGATTCGAACCCGGGTCTTCGGCGTGACGAGCCAACGCTTTAATCACTTAGCTACCCCGCCGCCCCGAGAGTAGAAGAGAATTGGAAGAAGATGAAGGAGAAATAGAAGAAGGAGTAGTAGTAGGAGAATTAGAAGAGTTAGTGAGTGAGTTAAACTTATTTCAGCCATATCGTGACGAGAATGTGAATCTCAATACTAAATACATAAGGAATAAAAACCTGTCATCGATGGACAGTAGAATAACTAGAATATCACGGTTATAGTTGATAGAAGAATTAGAAGGAAGAGTAGAAACAGAAGGGGAGTAGAAGGATTAGAAGAAGGAGGAGAAAGAAAAGGAGATGAAGGAGGGGAAGAATCAGAGTGGGTTAGTGAGTATAGTTTGACGCTGCTTTTAGCAATATTCGAGCAATATCACGGCGGGTGACACCAGAAATGGGCTTCTAGAAGAGGAAGAAGGAGGAGTGGAAAAAAGAGATGGAGTACAAGAATTAGAAGAAGGGGAGGAGTAGAAGGTGTAGGCAAAGAAGAGGGAGGACAAGAACAATTAAAAGAAGGAGAGGAGAAGAAGAAGGGGAGGAGTAGAAGGGGAGGAGAAGGAGAAGAAGGGGAGGAGTAGAAGGGGACAAGAACAATTAAAGGAAGGGGATGAGTAGAAGGGGAGGAGAAGGAGAAGAATGGGAGGAGTAGAAGGTGGAGGCAAAGAAGAGGGAGAAGAACAATTAAAAGAATGGGAGGAGTAGAAGGGGAGGAGAAGGAGAAGAAGGGGAGGAGTAGAAGGGAGGAGAAGGAGAAGGAGAAGAAGGGAGGAGTAGAAGGGGAGGAGGAGAAGAAGGGGAGGAGTAGAAGGTGGAAGCAAAGAAGAGGGAGGACAAAACAATTAAAAGAAGGAGAGGAGTAGAAGAAGGGGAGGAGTAGAAGGGGAGGAGAAGGAGAAGAAGGGGAGGAGTAGAAGGGGAGGAGAAGGAGAAGAAGGGGAGGAGTAGAAGGTGGAGGCAAAGAAGAGGGAGGACAAGAACAATTAAAAGAAGGAGAGGAGTAGAAGAAGGGGAGGAGTAGAAGGGGAGGAGTAGAAGGGGAGGAGAAGGAGAAGAAGGGAGGAGTAGCAGAGGCAAAGAAGAAGGAGAAGAACAATTAAAAGAAGGGGAGGAGAAGGAGAATTAGGAGGAAGAGAAAAAATAAAAGGAGGAGGTGAAGAAGAAGAAGAAGAAGAAGAAGAAGAAGAAGAAGAAGAAGAAGAAGAAGAAGAAGAAGAAGAAGAAGAAGAAGAAGAAGAAGAAGAAGGAGAAGCAGGAGGAGGAAGAAGAAGAAGGTGGAGGAGAAGGTGGAGGAGGACGGAAAGAAGTCGACGACAAAGAAGAAAAAGAAAGTTTCTTAAAGTGATACCAGTTTTTTTAAAAATATAATACACAAAACGTAAAAATGTTAAATGCTCAGCGTCCGGCCATCAGCATCTTACAGAAAAAAGTTATCACAAATTATTCATCAACATATCATCCGTACGTCCTGCTCAGTGTATCAACAGTTCTTGTGAGGTGAAAATCGCGTCGAAGGAAACGCTGGCCCAGCCCTCTCTGTATTGCAAAAACCTAAATGAGTCAACATATTCCCTTGTTTATGAATCTCCGACCTCACTAGGGTTCATTTTCACTTTAAATGAGTTATTTGTTCTATGAAAAACATATGTTCACAGCCTTCCACTAGAAATATCTCAATGCATTTGAAGAACTGCCACCTGGAATGTGATCACATTATTAATGAGAATGTGAAACACCTCCACACCAGAATTCGTACTGCAGTATGTGTGGATCCAACATTCCTGCTTTGCTTCCCATGATGCTAGTATTTAGCACGCGTGTGAAGGAATAGGACCCTGTCACTGTGTGATGGTACAGCTTGTACGTTCATGGTCAGTGGAAACTGGATCACATGGTGATGATGCAAATGAAATTGGCTAAATATACATGTCGGTACTTAATGAAACATCCGTTGAATATCATGAAGGCTTAAACTTGCACAACATGTGTGTTGTTTCATGTGATGGATATGTGTGTTGTTTCATGTGATTGGTATGTGTGTTGTTTCATGTGATTGGTATGTGTGTTGTTTCATGTGATGGGCATGTGTGTTGTTTCATGTGATGGGTATGTGTGTTGTTTCATGTGATTGGTATGTGTGTTGTTTCATGTGATGGGTATGTATGTTGTTTCATGTGATGGGTATGTGTGTTGTTTCATGTGATGGGTATGTGTGTTGTTTTATGTGATGTGTGTGTGTGTTGTTTCATGTGATGGGTATGTGTGTTGTTTCATGTGATGGGTATGTGTGTTGTTTGACGTGATGGGTATGTGTGTTGTCTGATATGATGGGCATGTGTGTTGTTTGATGTGATGGGTATGTGTGTTGTTTCATGTGATGGGTATGTGTGTTGTTTCATGTGATGGGTATGTGTGTTGTTTGATGTGATGGGTATGTGTGTTGTTTCATGTGATGGTATGTGTGTTGTTTCATGATGGGTATGTGTGTTGTTTCATGTGATGGGTGTTGTGTGTTGTGTGTTTCATGTGATGGGTATGTGTGTTGTTTCATGTGATGGGTATGTGTGTTGTTTCATGTGATGGGTATGTGTGTTGTTTGATGTGTTGTTGTGTATGATGGTGTTGCATGTGATGGGTATGTGTGTTGTTTGATGTGATGGGTATGTGTGTTGTTTGATGTGATGGGTATGTGTGTTGTTTGATATGATGGGATGGGTGTGTGTGTTGTTTGATGTGATGGGTATGTGTGTTGTTTCATGTGATGGGTATGTGTGTTGTTTGACGTGATGGGTTGTTTGTTTGATGGGTATGTGTGTTGTTTCATGTGATGGGTATGTGTGTTTTTCATGTGATTGGTATGTGTGTTGTTTTATGTGATGTGTGTGTGTGTTGTTTCATGTGATGGGTATGTGTGTTGTTTCATGTGATGGGTATGTGTGTTGTTTGACGTGATGGGTATGTGTGTTGTTTGATATGATGGGCATGTGTGTTGTTTGATGTGATGGGTATGTGTGTTGTTTCATGTGATGGGTATGTGTGTTGTTTGACGTGATGGATATGTGTGTTGTTTGACGTGATGGGTATGTGTGTTGTTTCATGTGATGGGTATGTGTGTTGTTTCATGTGATGGGTATGTGTGATGGGTAAGTATCAACTTTGGATGTAAATGGAAACATGTGGTGTTCATTTCAATGTAAATTTAAGCGCTGAGATGGCAAAACATGACAAAACAAAATGGCCGCCATAGTGGCGTCATTTGCTTTTTTTTCTCAAACAAAACTATGTCAAATAATTTCTACATCCTTTAACAACACTCAAAAGTAAAAAATAAATGTGATCAGATTGATAGTAGTAAAATTATCCATGATTAACAATCTGAGAGTGTTACAGGCCTGTCCGTGAAACCATGAGACATTATACTAACTGAAAATAGTGTCAAACAAAATCAGGGGAGGCTACGAAATTTTAATTCTAGGCCCCTTTTGAGATTCTTCTCCTGGACTGTTGCGCCCCTGGATGAAAGGGTGGATGAAAACATCACTTTAATGCGCCCCTGGATGAACGGATGAATTAAAGATCGCCAAATGTACCCCTAGATGAAAGGGTGGATCCAAACATCGCTTAATGCGCCCCTAGGTGAAAGGGTGGATTACATATCACTTAATGCGAATCTAGTTTTAATAATGGATCAAACATCACTTAATGCGCCCTTTTATGAAAGTGTGAATAAAACATCACTTAGTGCGCCCCTAGTTGAAAGGGTGGATAGAACCATACTTAATGCGACCCTAGGAGAATATCACCTTTCATAAGAGAAATATCACTTATTGAGCCCATAGAGAAAGGATTGGACGAACTTCCATTCAGGCAAAAAGCCATTCGTTCAAGCTTTTACGGAAGGAACGATGGAACTTTCATCAGCACACAAAATACGTCGAGGGAAGAGGGTGAAAGACTATACCCATCACTCACGATAACTGCCCCGAAGAAAAATGTGAAGAGATTTCACTTAGTTAAAACACCCCTTATAGAAGAAGCAAGGAAGTGAGTTCACCAAGCAGATCAACAGATAACTATTTCTTAATTTAGTGCTGGTGCATGTTCCTGCTGAGCGGCGAGCACATGTCGATAGAGCAGGGCCGATCGTTTATGCTAGTTTTACCACAACGATGTACATCTTCGTTCATAGGATCCTAGGATGAGGTTCACCATGCTTATGGTAGTCACAGTTCTTCGTTGTTGAATATGACAGTAATACCCAATTAAACTGATCGTTCAACCCCAACACTCTCTTCGTAGCAGTATAAAACCCATTATAAATTCACGGTTGGCTACTCCAAAACCATTTCAAGACACGAACACCTCGTAAGCATGAGGAGAGGAGTTAACGTTTTTAACCGCAATGTTACTTAATTAACACCCTGAGTGCGTGAGTGAGTATGATTTTACGCCTCTTTTAAAAATATTCCAGTAATGTTGGCGGGGGATACCAGAAATGGGCTTCGCACACTCTACCCATGTCGGGAATCGAACCCTGATCTTTGGCGTGATGGGCGAACGCTTTGACCACTAGGCTACCCAACCACCCCGTACAATACGCTGAAGAGTTGCGAATAGCAATGACGTTCAGAAAGCAATGGTACTGAAAGGTGCAGTTCTCGGGGGTAGTTTTAATGTAATAATTGTTCGAGGAATCTGTCCAAGGAAAACGTGCGTGGATGTTTTGGTAGGGTTGGCAGGAGACGTACCCACTGTTTGCCTGATACTTGAACCTAAATACTAGCAGAAGGTGGTATACAGATGGTGCAGTATCTTGTTCGTTTGACATGAATTTAGTTAAACGTGAATCACTATCTCCTATGTGTTGTTTCAGCTTTGGTTGTATTGTTATGTTGTACCAAACCATCCACCCTGTCTATGCTTATATTGCACCAAACCATCCACCTTGTCTATGCTTATATTGTACCAAACCATCCACTTTGTCTATGCTTATATTGTACCAAACCATCCACCCTGTCTAAGCTTATATTGTACCAAACCATCCACCCTGTCTATGCTTATATTGCACCAAACCATCCACCCTGTCTATGCTTATATTGCACCAAACCATCCACCCTGTCTATGCTTATATTGCACCAAACCATCCACCTTGTCTATGCTTATATTGCACCAAACCATCTACCCTGTCTATGCTTATATTGCACCAAACCATCCACCCTGTCTATGCTTATATTGCACCAAACCATCCACCTTGTCTATGCTTATATTGTACCAAACCATCCACTTTGTCTATGCTTATATTGTACCAAACCATCCACCTTGTCTATGCTTATATTGTACCAAACCATCCACCCTGTCTATGCTTATATTGTACCAAACCATCCACTTTGTCTATGCTTATATTGCACCAAACCATCCACCTTGTCTATGCTTATATTGCACCAAACCATCCACCCTGTCTATGCTTATATTGTACCATCAAACCATCCACCTTGTCTATGCTTATATTGTTATAAACCATCCACTTTGTTTGTCTATGCTTATATTGTACCAAACCATCCACCTTGTCTATGCTTATATTGTACCAAACCATCCACCCTGTCTATGCTTATATTGTACCAAACCATCCACCCTGTCTATGCTTTATATTGTATCCACCTTGTCTATGCCAAACCATCCACCCTGTCTATGCTTATATTGTACCAAACCATCCACTTTGTCTATGCTTATATTGTACCAAACCATCCACTGTCTATGCTTATATTGTACCAAACCATATGCTATGCTTATATTGTACCAAACCATCCACCTTGTCTGTGCTTATATTGTACCAAACCATCCACCCTGTCTATGCTTATATTGCACCAAACCATCCACCTTGTCTATGCTTATATTGTACCAAACCATCCACCTTGTCTATGCTTTTATATTGTACCAAACCATCCACCTTGTCTAAACCATCCACCTTGTCTATGCTTATATTGCACCAAACCATCCACCCTGTCTATGCTTATATTGTACCAAACCATCCACCTTGTCTATGCTTATATTGTACCATCCATCCACTTTGTCTATGCTTATATTGTACCAAACCATCCACCTTGTCTATGCTTATATTGTATTCAAACCATCCACCCTGTCTATGCTTATATTGTACCAAACCATCCACCTTGTCTATGCTATGCTTATATTGTACCAAACCATCCACCCCTGTCTATGCTTATATTGTACTAAACCATCCACCCCCTTATATTGTCTATGCTTATATTGTATTGTACCAAACCACCCACCTTGTCTATGCTTATATTGTACCAAACCAACCACCTTGTCTATGCTTATATTGTACCAAAACCATCCACCCTGTCTATGCTTATATTGTACTAAACCACCCACCCCGTCTATGCTTATATTGTACCAAACCATCCACCCTGTCTAAGCTTATATTGTACCAAACCATCCACCCTGCCTATGCTTATTTTGTACCAAACCATCCACCCTGTCTATGCTTATATTGTACCAAACCATCCACCTTGTCTATGCTTATATTGTACCAAACCACCCACCCTGTCTATGCTTATATTGTACCAAACCATCCACCTTGTCTATGCTTATATTGTACCAAACCAACCACCTTGTCTATGCTTATATTGTACCAAAACCATCCACCCTGTCTATGCTTATATTGTACTAAACCACCCACCCCGTCTATGCTTATATTGTACCAAACCATCCACCCTGTCTAAGCTTATATTGTACCAAACCATCCACCCTGCCTATGCTTATATTGTACCAAACCATCCACCTTGTCTATGCTTATATTGTACCAAACCATCCACCTTGTCTATGCTTATATTGTACCAAACCACCCACCCTGTCTATGCTTATATTGTACCAAACCATCCACCTTGTCTATGCTTATATTGTACCAAACCATCCACCCTGTCTATGCTTATATTGTACCAAACCATCCACCTTGTCTATGCTTATATTGTACCAAACCATCCACCCTGTCTATGCTTATATTGTACCAAACCAACCACCTTGTCTATGCTTATATTGTACCAAACCATCCACCTTGTCTATGCTTATATTGTACCAAACCATCCACCTTGTCTATGCTTATATTGTACCAAACCATCCACCCTGTCTATGCTTATATTGTACCAAACCATCCACCTTGTCTGTACTGAGAATGTAAATTGAATTGATTAATTGGTTCTTTACTCAAAGACTCCACACGACTATTGTCCAGACAGATGTTTCGATAAGAGGAATCAATTCCCTTGAAACAAATAGACACGTAGAAGGTCACCCAGCTGAGATAACACATCGATTTTTCCATTACACATGTACTGTTATACGTGTCCTTACAATACACGATGTTTCAACATCTGGTTGATTATTCCGTGCAAGGTGATCTTGTTCAGATAGTAATATTTCATACTACTCCATGACGATACTCAGACAATACCTCTAGCCAGGTCTGCCGACAGTATATACCTTTTGACAAACATATGTACAGTAATCTACCTTGCGTGATACCGTCATATAGCTGGAATAATGCTGAGTGCGGCGTTAAAAACCAACCAACACATCCTTGCGTGAACCACCATATTGCTGGAATATTGAGCGCGGCGTTAAAAGTGCAACCAATCAATCCTTGCGTGAAACACCACTGATCGTCTTTTCTGATCATTACAAAATTTAAAAAAGGAATTTGAAGTGTCAACGCGACCTACATAAATTTAATCCTGTGATATACTTCCCAGAAGTGTGTCACCTGAGCGAACCATGTAAAAACAATCTCTGTAATTCATTGTCCAACAGGTCATTCACCGGCCGTATTTGAGAGTCTATTCCTCTATATAGCTTGCTGGCGGTCCGCATCAATCAGGGTGGCCGCGGTCGTAGGCACACAAAGGATAATGAACCTCTCAGTAGGATCAATGACATGTACAGACAGTGACCAGTCATACATTATCCCTCCACAGAAGGAAATAAAGGTACACGTCGTCCTAAAGGTCTCCATTGCGATGCTTACACGCTATTTAGTCATTGACCTGGAATCTAGGTTTCAAATGGCAGGATATGCTTCCCTCGTTTGTAACCCTTTCACACGTGGGCTAGAATTAAATACGTAGCCTGCCTTGATAGATAGTAGATTATATGATAAGGACATAAAGCCAGTTATGTATATATTACGTACGGATGGACGCAGCAATAGGTCAAATGTACACACATTCATAACGACAACGCTAACCACATGGAACCCACTGAAATACGTTTACTGCTCGCAAACTGACCATGGCAATGTGGGCATGGGATGTATGATAACTGTCACTGACGAAGGGCAACCAATTGGGCAACCGAGAACATAGGTGGTAAACGCATGAAACCAGCCAGATAGTACGGTTTTAAATCGCTTTTAGCAAAATATCAACGTTATCTGGCGGTTGACACAAGCAAATGATTTTCTTTCATTGTACCAGGTAGTGAGCGAGGATTTCAGGCTAGCGAGCGAACGCTTCCACTACAGTACTACCCAGCAGCCCTGCAGGGCCTAGAGTTTCGAAGTTCTCTTAGCGCTCAGATAGTCGTAAGTTATGGTTAATGTATGGCACTTACGACTATCTCAACTCTTAGAGAGGTTCGAAAATCTTGGCCCTGGATCCTGTGTCAGAGTTCAGGGCCAAGATTTTCGAAGCTGTCTTTGCTCTAAGATTAACATTAACTTATGACTATCCTAGCGCTAAGAGAGCTTCGAAAATCTAGGCCCAGGACAGTGGCTGTGTCGATATGGGCTGCGTGTCCGGAATCGAACCCGGGTTTAGGCGTAGCGAGCGGACACTTTCACCACAAGACTACCCCCAGCCCTGGGCTCCGTTTCACAAAGCTATCGTAGCGCTACGACTGTCGTAAGTCTATAGATATGTTACAGTATAGGAAGTACGACTGCTACGAAAAAGGTTACGAGATCTTAGGCTTACGAAGGCTTTCTGAAACGGGGCCCAGGGCCTAGAGTTTCGAAGTTCTCTTAGCGCTAAGATAGTCGTAAGTTATTGTTAATGTATGGCACTTACGACTATCTCAACTCTAAGAGAACTTCGAAAATCTTGGTCCTGGATCCTGTGTCAGAGTTCAGGACAGTGGCTGTGTCGATATAGGCTACGTGTCCGGAATCGAACCCGGGTTTAGGCGTAGCGAGCGAACACTTTCACCAAATGACTACCCCCCAGCCCTGGACCCTATGTCAGTGGCTGTGTCGACATAGGCTGCTATAGGACCGGAATACTGTTCAAAGCGCGTTGATCACAATGCTCTCAAATTGCCGCCATCGCACCACAGGAGCAGCGCCAGTTGACAAGCGCAATGGAAATGCTACTGTACACGTCAACCCACTTTCTAAATGTGATGTAGTTGACGTATGGGTACATGTCACGATGTCAGCGACAGACTCGCGACCATTAGATTTGTCTGTCATGGCAGAAGACTGGTGACGCTAATGTCTGACATGGAGGACCAGCACCACTTATCTGTTACGTAGATGGTGGTTAATATCTACATACAGCAGGATGGGAGAAGTTCACACCCCACGGTCGTCGTGTTATAATTTCACGATTGTTGCCAACAAGGACAGAGCTTGTTCGAACACTGGGATAAAGACGTCTTTGAATGGGAATATGATGTGAATATTCAGGGAGAATCCTGGGTATTTGTCCTCTACCCCCTTGTCCCCCATTCCCATGCCTTGTCCCATTCCCATTCCCATCCGTTGCCCCTATCCCCACCTAGAATCTAATAATAAAATATTACGTGGTTATGAACGCGTATGAATTCCCCATTAAAAAAACACCATCCTAGATTATAATTATAACATCGTATAGAGTGAGTGACTGAGTTTAGTTTTACGCCGCACGCAGCAATAGTCAATCTATATGGCGGCGGTCTGTAAATAATCGAGTATGGACCAGACAACCCAGTGATCAACAGCATGAGCATCGATCTGCGCAATTGGGAAACGATGACATGTGTCAACCAAGTCAGCGAGCCTGACCACCCGATCCCGTTAGTCGCCTCTTACAACAAGCATGGGTTATTGAAGGCCAATATTCTAACCCGGACCTTCACGGGTCAACTTCGTATAGAAGCGTACAAGTGGTTTATATACATTTGTCAATGTAGATGATTGTTTTACGTAGATATTTGTAGTATCTTCCACTTGGATCTGAGCATCATCTATATACATGTTGTCTCTACTTGGGTGTAGATATTTGTAGTATCTTCCACTTGGATCTGAGCATCATCTATATAGATGTTGTCTCTACTTGGGTGAAGATATCTGTAGTATCTTCCACTTGGATCTGAGCATCATCTATATAGATGTTGTCTCTACTCTGTGTAGATATTTGTAGTATCTTCCACTTGAATCTGATATCATCTATATAGATGTTATCTTCTTGGCTGTAGATATCTGTAGTATCTTCCACTTGATCTGAGCATCATCTATATAGATGTTGTCTCTACTACTGGGGTGTAGATATTTGTAGTATCTTCCACTGGGATCTGAGCATCATCTATATAGATGTTGTCTCTACTTGGGTGTAGATATTTGTAGTATCTTCCACTGGGATCTGAGCATCATCTATATAGATGTTGAATCTACTTGGGTGTAGATATTTGTAGTATCTTCCACTGGGATCTGAGCATCATCTATATATCTTCCACTGTAGGATCTGAGCATCATCTATATAGATGTTGTCTCTACTTGGGTGTAGCATCTTCCACTTGGATATGAGCATCATCTATATACATGTTGTCTCTACTTGGGTATAGATATCTGTAGTATCTTCCACTGGGATCTGAGCATCATCTATATAGATGTTGTCTCTACTTGGGTGTAGATATTCGTATTGTCTTCCACTTGGATCTGAGCATCATGTATAGAGATGTTGTCTCTACTTGGGTGAAGATATTTGTCCTATCTTCCACTTGGATCTGAGCATCATCTATATAGATGTTGTCTATACTTGGGTGTAGATATTTGTAGTATCTTCCACTTGGATCTGAGCATCATCTATATAGATGTTGTCTCTACTTGGGTGTAGATATTTGTAGTATCTTCCACTGGGATCTGAGCATCATCTATATAGATGTTGTCTCTACTTGGGTGTAGATATTTGTAGTATCTTCCACTGGGATCTGAGCATCATCTATATAGATGTTGTCTCTACTAGAGTGTAGATATTTGTAGTATCTTCCACTTGGATCTGAGCATCATCTATATAGATGTTGTCTCTACTAGAGTGTAGATATTTGTAGTATCTTCCACTGGGATCTGAGCATCATCTATATAGATGTTGTCTCTACTAGAGTGTAGATATTTGTAGTATCTTCCACTTGGATCTGAGCATCATCTATATAGATGTTGTCTCTACTAGAGTGTAGATATTTGTAGTATCTTCCACTTGGATCTGAGCATCATCTATATAGATGTTGTCTCTACTTGGGTGTAGATATATTTGTAGTATCTTCCACTTGGATCTGAGCATCATCTATATAGATGTTGTCTCTACTTGGGTGTAGATATTTGTAGTATCTTCCACTTGGATCTGAGCATCATCTATATAGATGTTGTCTCTACTTGGGTGTAGATATTTGTAGTATCTTCCACTTGGATCTGAGCATCATCTATATAGATGTTGTCTCTACTTGGGTGTAGATACTTGTAGTATCTTCCACTTGGATGAGCTGAGCATCATCTATATAGATGTTGTCTCTACTTTGGGTGTAGATATCTGTAGTATCTTCCACTTGGATCTGAGCATCATCTATATAGATGTTGTCTCTATTTGGGTGTAGATATCTGTAGTATCTTCCACTTGGATCTGAGCATCATCTATATAGATGTTGTCTCTATTTTGGATCTGGGGTGTAGATATCTGTAGTATCTTCCACTTGGATCTGAGCATCATCTATATAGATGTTGTCTCTAGATGTCTGTAGTATCTTCCACTTGGATCTGAGCATCAACTATATAGATGTTGTCTCTACTTGGGTGTTAGTATCCAGAACCATAAAGAAAATATCGAGGGGAAAAGTAAAGAATATAGCACTACTACATTTGTATGAGTGGTATAACCTCAACCCCCACACAACCCCCTTCCAAGGCCTGTTTGTCTGTGCTACACACAACGGAGTCAAGGCCTACCCGCGTGTTTACTGAGATGTGCTTTGTTGTAACATATGGAGGAGTCATCTTCTCAATCAGGAAACCATCTGAAGGAGCTGCGCCATGGGGACATAGCGTGAAATAGTCGGCGTGGTGTAAAGAAACAGGTTTGTTTAGTGTTGTTTAAGAGGCACAGGGTGGCCCCACTGCGTAGTGTAGGGCTGGGACGGGTAAGAAAAAATGGAATCGAGTACCCGCATGTACGTACCCGAATCGGAATCGAGTACCCGGAAATGTAAGGAATAAAACGCTTCTGTCAACTTTTTGAATATTCAATCACGAGTTGACGGAGATTTTTATACAAACCTTGAAAGGATGGCAATAAGACACAGAAACTGAACGTAGGCTATTTAATTTACGTCTAGTTAACAAATATAGAGAGTAGCACCATTAAATGCATTCCTAGTTACAACACAGGACTTTTCGTTACCGCTGTTACTGTTACTTGACTCCTCACTGCTCATGCTCAGATATATGCAGACGTTAATAATGACCTCCATTAATCGGACAATACCAATGATGCAAGTGTGTGTTACGTCAATGATGAAAAAGACAAGTTATTATGTGCCCTTCTCCTTTTCCGCGTACTCGATTCCTAGAAATAGTACTCGATTCAAGCTATACCCGACTCGGATTCGAGTACCCGAGTACCCGTCCCAGCCCTAGCGTAGTGTAGAGTTGCGTCCCTTGCATGAGAGAACCCTGTGGATGTTGGTTCGAATCTCGGTTTCGAGGTCTGTCAGCACCATACCCATGGTCGTGGGTGTTCTAAGTGGTAAAGACAAGCAGTGTTTCGGCTATTCCATACCACACACAGCTGTTGCACCTTGATATGACTGCTTAAAGGGGCGTTGACCATTCATGTTTTAACCTCGGTATGATTGAATTGGTTTACCTCCAAACGACATCGGTGCCACAAAAAAATAAGGGTATTGATGTCAAATGGAAATGTCCTTTGATTTTTCCATAAGAAATCTGGCTCGACACGACCATTAGCCCTTTAGTGCGATACAAGTGAAAATCCAGAAGTACATGTCCTTTCTACCCGAATCTAGCTCGAAATGTGCTGTGTAAGAGTCGGTTTTGACTAGTGGTGTTAAAATTAAATCTGTTTCATCACATCGTTAATTAATCAAGAGAATATGAAACAACCAAATAAATGACAAGAAACATATTTCTATTCCCCCATCGGACTTGTGTCGCGATCTAACAACATCCATGTTTTGTATCATAACAAACATGGCTATTTGCACTCATTTCCACAGCAAACCCATGTTCTGAAGACTCCAATAACTCAAGCCACAGAATCTCAGTCCCCTGATGCGATATGAAGAATATAACCGAATGTTCCATGTTTATATGGGCGGATAATAAATAAAAAAAATCATTTTGTGCTTTCTTGTGTGCGGTTAAAAGTCATCTCAATCACTGCTGACGTTCCGTCTTCACTCCATATAATAGTACAAGATCAATAGATGACTTTAAAGTGTATTCACCGAGTTGCACTGGATTTTGTGTGTTCGTCCTGACATGCTGACTTATTGGCAGCCTGGTAGCAGGACAAAGTGAATTCCATCTCGTGGATTCTGCTCGAACAGATCTCCCCCCAAAAAAACCCCCAAAAAACAAAACTGTTTTGACTGGAACAGTGATAGGTCTCACTGTTCTGCTGTATTCTTAATTTCCGATTTAAACATTTGGAATAACGATAAATGTCAACGAAATGACCTTGATGGCTGTGGAAGATATGAGATACTCTTGCTGATTGTATACCTTATTCCTCCTGATGACCGAAGACAATCAATCATATCATACGAAGCAAAGCACAATTATAGCATACCGGGTACGAAAAGGTGAGATAACTAAATTCGGTTCTGTGTTCTAATATGAGTACGTAAATGTCGTCTTGTTAACGGAACCAACTTTATTTCTCTGAACGAAAACACAGGATATGATTTTATTTTTTTTAAATGAAAGAAAACGCATATGGAATAACGTACTTTGGACTAACAATTTTAGGTAAAAATATTTCAGTCACGCAATTGAAATTACTGTTTGAAAATAATCGTAGAAGGATGTATATGTCATCATCCTCGAAGTATTGTTGTTGTTTTGTAATCTTTACATCGGTGCTCTGTTGTTCTGTTGCTCTGTTGGTTGCTTCCGGACCTATACTGACGAACAAAAGAAAGTACACGCCCGTTTTGGGGTCGTTTGTTCAAATCCACATAAATATTTTAAAAATTGTTACGTCACACACATGGTGTACGTATTGCCAGGTGTGAACTTTCTTTTGTACGTCAGTGTAATTGCAGTAAATTACGGTTATAACGAACTCAACGAGACCGCTGATGTTAGTTCGTTATAAACGTATCTCCTTATACAAAGTTATACGCATAACAGGTGGCCATGAACAAACAGTTCGTCCTATCCGTCAGTTCGTTGTTAAGGGTGTTCGTTATAAACGTATCTCGTTATACGCGGGGCGGTGGGGGTAGCCTGGTGGCGCTCGTCACGCCAAAGACCCGGGTTCGAATCCCCACATGGGTACAATGTGTGAAGCCAATTCCGGTGTCCCCCTCCGTGATATTACTGGAATATTGCTAAAAGCGGCGTAAAACAAAACTCACTCACTCATTCGTTATACGCTTTTGACTAAACTATATAGTAGGTGGCCAGGAACAACCAGTTCGTCCTATCCGTCAGTTCGTGATAAGCGTGTTCGTTTATAAACGTAGTTTACTGAGGTACACCCAACCTAACAATATATGCTGGTATTGTCTGGTATTACATAGAATGACCTGACTGTGAAAGAATAAACATTTCGCTCTTCATACCAGTTACTCATTCGTAATACGTTTACGGCGAAAACTATAACCTGCATATTGACTGCATCTGGGTAGTTCGATTTTATTTGCATCAGATTCACAGCTACCACGCTTTGTGACATTTTTTGAGTCACCGGAAGTGACGCGGATAGGTTTAGGTCAGAATTGTAATTAGCGCTGGAGAGCCTATCACTCCGCTTGCGTTAACGAAATAAAAAGGGGTTCTGTGCTGCACTGCCACCTGTGTTACACGTGGAGGTATAACCCCCTTCTATGACGTACTCCGCGGTAACGCTAGCTCCAGAGTCGGCAACTGAAGATCTCCCTGTAACTACGCTGCATTCTTCAACACATACACGCCTGGTTTTTGCTGCACTTCTCTCTGTCAGTAACTTACTGAATGACGCTTTGCTTTTTTATATGTCTTTAATGGATTCCACAGAAATGTTGTTGAAAGTCATCGACCTTGGAAGCAGCGACCGCATTGTATTCAATACTACTCAAAACAAGTGAAGGAACGCACGGGATCCCTGGGGCGTAGCGGGAGGGTGTGTGGAGGTGTGTGGATGCGTGTGTGGATGCGCGCGCGGGTGGGGTGGGGGATGGGGCGCATCCCCCACCCCCCTTCTACCCCGAAAAAACATCCCCGAGGAGCATTTCCCCCTAACCTTTGGACTGATTGATTTATGAAAATAAATTCCGAGGAGAGTATGGCTGTTCGGTTAGACTACATCATCCTACAATCAGCCGACAACCATACTCACCCCTCGTTGATTGTGATCGATGGATGGATGGATGGATCGATGGATTGATGGATTGATGGATTGATGGATTGATTGATTGATTGATTGATTTATTAACATAACTAACCAGAGATGATGTTGCGGTATTGACTGAAATGTGAAATTCACCACAGTCCCTCTTAAATTTGATACTTTGCTCCGAATATAATTCCATGTAATGTAACAATTATTCAAATGATTCTTCGTCAACTATTACCATGTAACAATCTGTAGTACATATTAATACCGTTATGATTTTCATAAAAGACACACCACAACAAGGTTTACGCTTGTTCATCCTGTCGATTCATAATAATTGTATCACTGATGGAGGTGTTACACGTTCGAAACTCAAGTCACGCAAGTGGTACAGACAAACCACAGATCATAAGGGATCTGGGATTCGAACCCACGAACACAGGATCCTGGCACACATAAAGGACTGTATTCTGTATAGTTATATGTCGTTGCTCAGACAGATGCGTCACAGAGGAGTATACGAGACTTGGGAATATAAACAAACCTTATGGATATAAGATATCTCACCATGCGCGAGATAAAAACACGAGAACCGCGTGAGATATTATTTGGTTTGTGATATGTAATGAAGCCAAATAAGCTAATGTCCTTGTGAGTTATCATTTAGCAGCTTCTAAATTGTTGGGGGAAAATATATCCACAAAATAAAAATATATTTCAAAAAAATTTACAAACGTCGTCAAAGCTTGACTAGGTTGAAAACGGCCGCCGAAATGCAGCAAACTCTAGTCCAGAGCACGAGTGTGATGATCGTGTCAGATATATCACCATGAAATATGTACCTTTTGTTTGCTTGACTTTTACCAAAAAAACAAGGGTACATGCGTTGTGTGTATCCCGGCAGATTAGTTATTCTCGACACACCCGTGAAGATCCGGGTTAGAATTGATCTTCAGTAACCCATGCTTGTCGTGAGAAGCGACTAACGGGATCGGGTGGTCAGGCTCGCGGACTTAGTTGACGCATGTCATCGGTTCCCAATTGCGCAGATCGATGCTCATGATGTTGATCACTGGATTGTCTGAACTCTGGTCCAGACTCGATTATTTACAGACCGCCGCCATATAGCTGGAATATTGCTGCGTGCGGCGTAAAACTAAACTCACTCACTATTCTCAACATCAGGTGTCGCAAAGATACGGAATAATCAGAAAGTATAAAAAAAACCACGTTGACACCATCACTTGTGATAGGTAGTGCTGGGTGATATTCGTTGTACATGAATTTAACATAGGTCAACGACCTTTCTTATCCTTACTTATTTGCTACGAGTTGAAGGCCCAGTCAAACCTTGTTAGTGTATTGAGCGGCGGGTTCGTTGCTCTACTGATTACTCCGTTTAACAGGTGCCCGATGTCACCGCACTATAACTACATAGGTCAAACCCTTGGTAACT
Source organism: Haliotis rubra (assembly GCF_003918875.1). Classification (NCBI taxonomy): domain Eukaryota; kingdom Metazoa; phylum Mollusca; class Gastropoda; order Lepetellida; family Haliotidae; genus Haliotis; species Haliotis rubra. The sequence continues at coordinate 1,080,108 of NW_025766970.1, forward strand.
GCACTGGCGCAGTCTGTTATCTGGGTTATTGTATGCACTGCACTGTATACATGCATACGCTATCTAACAAGATTATTTCAAGGCTAATGAACTCGGATGAATCACAAATCCCCGTGCCTAGGTACAGCTGAGTGAGTGAGTGAGTGAGTTTAGTTTTACGCCGCTTTCAGCAATATTCCAGTAATATACGGCGGGGGGACACCAGAAATGCTTCACACACTGTACTCTTGGGAATCGAACCCGGGTCTTCGGAGTGACGAGCGAACGCTTTAACCACTAGGCTATATCACCGCCCCGTACAACATCCTGAAGAGTTACGAATAGCAAAGTAATCAGAACCTAGGTACCCAACCCATTGGCCTAAAGGTAAAATCCATAGTAAGTGAGTTAGTTCATATTTTACGTCGCATCGGCATTTTTATTTCAGCCACAACGATATCCGGCATGTTGATGTCCATTTCACTGGTTTGCCAGGAATACCCGCATCATCGCTGGTGCGGCATTAAACAACTTTACTCATTCTTATTGTTCCCTACATCATTTGAGTTCTGGTCATGGAGATCCATGTTAGAATCAGTCTTAATCCATGTTTGTCGAAGGAGACGACTAACGGGATCTGGTAGTTAGACTCTCTGACTTGGTTGACGCATGTCCTGGTATCGCGAATACGGTGATGAACGACCATGATGTCCCTGGAATATTGCTGAGTGCGGCGTTAAACAAACAAATGTTGACGTAATATAGGAAAATGGGGAATGGTTGGTTGTGGTGCTTTGTTTATGCCATCTGTTTACAGATCATCCTAACAGAGTTGGCTTTTTAATGATTGGCGTAAAATATAATCGAGTCACCGTTCCCGCTAGTCGGTCTAACGGTATACAAATGACAACCGAACAGGATCAAAGCGGACGCAGTTTTGCTCAACGTCGAAAGGTACCCTGAATAACGGTACCCTTAGTCGTGGTGCGGTCTCAGGCGCATTGAACAAAGAACACCCGTTCTGACTTTCTGTACAACGTGAAACTGTTCATGATAAAAGTTGTGCATATTCACCTTGATATACCCTTGATACTGAGTATACAAATAAGCTCTTCGTACCTAACTTGATATTATCAGGTTGCAGCTTAATTACAGCTGAACTAATCCTGAGGTTAATTCTACCTGAAATGTATGTGGTAACTACTTTCGGTTGGGTGTTCAGTTTATACAAGTAAACTTCTCAATTTCTTTTTCTATTTTTGTTTGTTAAAACAAATAAATAAGTATAATAATTCAGTCTATGATGTAAGCATGTGCCAAAATTGCCTCTTTTTATGAATAACTTATATAACCACATTCCTGATGGATATGTGCTGAACAAACGTTCCTCACAAGGTAACTACCACCTGCCACGTCTGTGACAAATTCAGATATCTCTCACAATATAACACAGTAGAAACATGGACATTGAGAAAACAAAAACGATGTTTTAATGATCAGAACAATATTTAATCCTGTTGTATTAGAGTAGCTCAATCATTTTACCCTTTTAAATTTAATTTCAAACGTCTTTATTTATTCGATCGTAATTATACAAATTTGAGTCTCTTAATTCCTTTAGGACATCAACACAAAAGGTGATAATAAACCTCTTGTGTTTTGACAAGCCATCTCTCCCCGACTGTCTAACAACTGGGGTATCTGACCTGTCATTGCATGCAATCTAACGGTGCTTTGTCTTATTGTAGCGGGTCTAACGGTATCTCATCCCAATGTAGATGACCTAATGATTCACATTCTTCCTTTCATGGATAGGCCGTCATGTTGAATTCCAGAAATTTGTAGTACATTATCATCAAATTACAATCCAAAATACGATATTGGCTTTAGTCAAAGGATTATATTATATACATAGTGCCTGAATAGTAAAATATTATATATAGTGCCTGAATACATCCAAACCGACATCTCTTTCAGTTCATAGTTGGGTTTTAAACTCGGTCAATCATCCAGTGCAAGAATAGTATTAGTATCATTAAATATTCAGATGTATCATTTGAGCATTCCTAAACCTTTAGAAAACATGCATACTTCGTTTATAACGAGCTGACTCATATGACGAAATGTTGATCTGTTCCCGTATATTTTAGGTGATACTTCTAGTTTAACGAACAACTGTTGTAACGAATTAAAATGAGTAGTCTCTTTGACTTCGATATAACCGTAGAACACTGTATCTGAATGAAAAGCAAAGCCTGATTGAACCGGATCTCGTTTCATCCGGGTACCAAGTACACCCGGATGATGAATTAGACTGCAACACCGTATAAGGCAACCATGAATCCGGGTGGTAGAGGTGTCGGCGGAGTCCATTTCTGAACAACTAGTTCGCAAAAAGTACAAGCGACGTGTCGAAGCCGACAGATAAGACGGGCGACATGACGTAGGCGCTTTGTTTTATTGGTGCTCGGAGACGACCGCAGTACAAAAATCGATATACAACGCTGTGGGTTTAATATCGCCATATAGGACATATTGTCATGAAGCAATTGTAGTCATACTATTGTGACGTCGGTAGTATTTACATAATGTATGTTTACATTACATAGTACCTGTTTTACATACTATTAGATTCATGCATAACTTGCTATCAGTAATGTTCGTTTATGTTTAAATGCTATCTCATAAAATAATGTGGAGCATGTAATAAGTCAATATGTATGTCAACGCGAAACGAACAGATGTTGCATTGAAGCGAATGGATCACGTGATTAAACATGACATGAACGGTGATGAAGCTTCAGCATGAACAACGACGTCGTGTTCACATGCATATACATGTATATGTAACCTACACATGCATAGAATGCATAGGCGCACATGTTGACGCGCACGCACACACACACACACACACACACACACACACACTCTCTCTCTCTCTCTCTCTCCGTCTCTCTCTCGTCCACACACGTAATAGGGCATTTATAAGTGCACACGCAGTCGCAATCGTACAAACAGACACATACACACAAAAGTACTCTCTCACACACACACACGCGGTCACATCCGCACCCTACCTATATCCACACCCATATGCACACCAACGCCAACCTCAACTGTACCCGCATCTACAACCACACAAATCTCTCTACCCCGATATATGCTTTAGCATATAACATTTATCCGGACAAAACAATTCACCAAGACGAAGGTTGTGTTAACCTATCAAAGAGGTAAGGTGTATTGAACTACACTGATATTATAGCAAGTAGCTTTTAACAAAGTACACTTGTAACTGATACGGGTTATGCATTCGAGACTAACCCGCCTGTTGGACAGATAAATACAAACCATTAATACAAGCCTAGACATGGTTGTTAATTACTGAAGACTGCGACATTCCGATACAATCATGTAGACATTGTGTTATTTGAACACTCCTATTAAACATTAAAATTGTGCAGTTGATAGACGTGGAAGAATTTATTTCTTTTGCGCTTTTTCAGAAAAATCGAAGCACGGTATTGAATGATCACAATATCATATAGTCGTGTCAAATGTTCACAAACACTTAATCAGTAGTTAAAACAATATCTAACACATACCACCGACTGGAATGATTAAGAAATCAGAGTATATATGCGAGGTTTATAGATAAACAAAAATAATAAATAAATAAATAAAAATTCAATAAGTGCCTGAACAAACACTAAAATCTTTTATTACATCGACTTTTGCCAATTCAGTCAACTTCAGAGTTGGAACAAGTATATCATAAATGTTATTAAGTGGTAAAATGTTTCTTCATAAACACATATGTAAGAACGCACTTTGATTTAAATCTAAATTGCAATAATACAATAAAGGTGTTCAATATAGAGTTCGAATTGACTTAAAACAAATTTACACCTACCTGATTATATGAGGAAGCTCGTTGTATTCACCGACTTCTCCGGTGTGAGTTTGTATTTATAGCGGGGTCTCTATGACCCTGCCCAGTGTCACATAACAACATTCAATTTATCGGGGGATTCCGGAATTCCTATAAGATGTAGTCCGTTCATCAGTGACGAAAATCGTAACAACAAACACACTCCACGTCATGTTGTTCATGTATTGACTTTGGCACAATGTGTAGATTCTGTTAAGCCGTTTACCTGGCATTGTCCTAATTAGTTAAGATTATATCAACAAACCTGTTTACCGACCATAACAATGTCCTTCCGCCGTGATCCGCCAGGTTGCGTATGATTGTGTGATATTGGAGCGAGCGGGTTCAACGACCGATGTGGCGATATCCCGTGCCACCCTGTTAGTAAATAGTCCAATGAACTTAACTTCATAGCTTTCATAGAATATCTTTTTTCTAAAGATTCTTAAACCAAAAAACGTAATGGTAGAGAATTACACAACGTTTAAGTCTTGAAAAGCGCAGGGAGAGAGTATAGTAAATCTATTTATATTCGAGCATTAACATTTAAGACGCAGTACTCGATAGGCAGGGCGGGCAGCGTTTGTGGGAAAAATCTCACACGCCTTCGACCAGTTAGCTTGAAATCGGGTCAAGTTTACTCTATGCCAGGTGTCCAAAGAGGGAATTCATAGCTCTATTGAGGTTATTCACACACTGGGTTCAATAGCGTGCAACAGGTCTGCCTCATTTGGATGTAGAGGATTCTAAATACTATAACTATTATCCTGTGTAAGTGCTATGTGTATTTGATCAGGTTTAGAGTACGTTCTACAAGTACACCGACATACGTTAGGGAGAGACAGGTCATACACACTTTACTGAGTTGAAAGAAGTATTTGTTTGTGAGTAAAGAAGTACATGCATGTGGTAATTGTTCACGTCGTACACAAATATCGTGTTCAGTTAGTCGTATCACGCCACAGAAATATTATGTTCATTAGATTTAAACGCGAAATAAGGTAAGCTCGTTCAGCATGAAGGACATGCATCAATCGTGCCCAAAATAGAGCCTGAATTGCAATTGCACTTGTGAGAAATGCTTGCTGCTACGTTTGAGAATATGGGACAAGTCGCAAATTGTCTTGCTTCAAATGCGACACAGAAGGACAACAGTAACGAGAAACATGCAAGTCATGCATATATTTTTAATAAAGTAAAGGAAGTTATTGAAATTGAATTCTGATGTGATATTTTAGATTACCTGGTTAAGGGACAAGAGGTACATGTTGGTACATTTACCATATTTGCTTGGAAGAATTATCAATTTCGACGCAGTTTTATGTGGGAGACAACCCCGAAGTGAAGCAGATTTTAGTTTATCATTAATTGTCTATGGTTACATCCAAGAGCGCACATGTTGCTGACAAAACCATCGGTAATACTCAGAGTATTAGCATTCGAGCCCAACACCATTTAATCGGGGCACCCTTGAAGGAGCTTAAGCCGTAAAAGCGTGACAAGTGAGCCCCAAAGTTTATAAAAATGTCTTATGAACCATTTTGCTTCACAGATATTTCACTTAGTCTAGGTAAAAAACAAATAGAGCGTTGTCACCAGTACAAAGGGATCTTGATATTACTGGTTCGTTGATTCACCGACTGACTGAAGCATGCACGTGTGGCTTATATCTGAAGATGCACTGTGTTAAGCATACACTTTAAAATTAGCCATACTTAGACGCACAAAAAACATCACTTGGGTGAATTGTGAACTAGATGGTTGCCAGTCCACGGACCACCAGTTCAGAGTTAGATAGAGATCCCAGGATATCTGGGCCTTTGTAATGCCTCCTCGAAGGTTCATCGACCCACACAATCGTTATACAAGTTCATGCTCTGAAAAGTGTTTGTTTAAAGGTTGGTATAGTTATACAGTGCGAACGTCCTCTGACGACATGCTATGTCACATGTAGGAGACTCAGGTGATTCACCATGTGCGTCAGGTCATTATAACAATGTCAAGTTAACTTGGTATTGTGTGATAATGATTTGCGATTGAAGAAAAGAATCTACAAACTGCGGAATTTGTCTTCCTGACAGTTGCTGTGGTCCCCGGAGAAGACATGCTTAAATACTAAGTATCCCAAGAAGTCGAACCCGCAAAATAGTTCCAAATGTTCAAAGTAGTTGCTGCCATGTTTGATAGTATAGGACAAGAGTTGTGTGCTAAACATGGCAGGTTTCAGTTACCCGAGGCGAGGACAGTCAGAGTAACTGAGGCATAAATATGTTTTCATCGCAGAAGCAAAAGAAGTAACTGAAACTGAATTGTGAAGAGATTCTTCAGAAAACCGGGTTAAAGGCAAAATGGAACATATTACTACAGACGGGTTTCGCGACATCTTGCTTGCTTGTGGGGGTGAGCTAGCGGGTTGGGTGTCAATATCAGATTGAATTGTATTTCATTTTCATTGCAGTTCAATGTGGGAGTAAATCGCGAAGTGACGCAGGTCTAGGACAAGTTGGGTGAAAGTATTGTGGTGCTCAATATTGTGATAGATGATAACTTAAGATAAATGTTGAAAAGACTAAAATGTAATATACATTGGAAATTAGAAAGAATATGAAAATACTTTATTTTACAAAACAAAATATCTCGAGGTGATATTCCATAAAAATATATTTTCACATCTTAAACAATTAGTGTGAAAAAGACCTTTATACCATCACAAACTAGATCGTATTTCATAATTAAAGCTATTTGGTGCCATCGTAACAGCTTTGTTAACACAGTTCCGAAATTTGGGGCTGTAAACACTTGACTGAATGATTGAAAATGTCCACTTGACCTTCATAAGGTAATTACTTCGAGTAAAGCAAGGTACAACCCCATAAAGATATTGTATGATCAAAATTGAAGAAAACCTCTAAATATGATGTGTACTACAAAGTGATCACCGACTGGTGAACAAAGCTGTCTTGTCTCATGTACGAAGTTCTATAAGCGAGGTAATTTTGTGGAACGTTTTAATGATAAACCATGAAATACACGTCTAAATTCAACGTATTCTCTTCCAGACACGTAATAAGTATAGTTGGACTTTCCATGTAAATAGAAAACAACAAATTACCTGAAATTGAAAATTATAAAACTATCTTGAAGACCAATACATCTAAAAGTGGAGATCTGGCATAGGCTTCTCATCTGAGGGGAACTTCTGTAAGATAACAAAGGGAGAGGAACACTTTTTTAGAGATAGGCAGATTCTTTATCGCAACAGATGCGACGTTTCGGTGTGGATCCTAAAACCGTTATCAAGCAAATGATAGACCATACGAAGCTGTCTATCCATAAAAATAGTGTTCCTCGTCATCATACCTACTTCCAAATGCCACTTAAAGAAGATAATCAATGGTAATAATATATGTAATAAATGTACTTCAATTCGGAATTTTCAAACCAACAATTAACTACAAGTTGAGTTTGGTCGGTGGCACCATATATCTGGTAAGGACGTTTCTTATGACAGTCAAACAATACTGGTATCACTATCACTATTTAGTTATTTGCAGGTACATTTGTATTTTGTACATATAAGAAAGAAATTACCGCCATTATACTGCCTGTAGAGCCCTTCTACGTTGAATATGATAAATGCATTTAATAGTAGAAATACCATTATATCAAAGACACGATCTAGATTTTGTCGTCAATTAAATAACAAGTTAAAGAAATATTTTTACAATTTGCCGCCATATACCTGTATATTGATCTCTCATAACTACCTCAAAATGCAATGTTATGTAGCATTGAGTAAATAAAGTTCTTTTTTTATCAAACAAAATCTGCTCTACAAAAAAAGAAACGTATAAATGTTATCTGCTAACTTTAAAGTGAGATAAGTATTAAAGATCAAAGTCTGTTGAGGTGTATAGCTGATAAAAAAGTTCAAAAAGTGAACCCGTCCGTTCCCAGTTAGTCGTAGTCTTTACTATCTGTTGTGGCCACCACGTGCCCCCAAAACACTTCCGAACGTAAGCGTCCATTAAGGTTTCCGAAGATGCGTTTTTGCGCTAAGCATTCGTTCCGTGTACACAAACCAGCATTATATTGGCGAAATTAGTATACATATAGAGAATCTCTCCCTCGTGTCTACTGATATCAATTACATCAACACGAGTTGATAAAGTTACAAATATCTTGACGTGCCGAAGATATTTGTACTTCTATAAGTGAGTGTTGATATAATTGATGCCAGCAGACACGAAGGTGAGATTCTATTTATCACTGGAAAATGTACATCTCTGAACACAGTAGTGCCATTAGACGTGCAGTGCAGCAATGTCATAGCATTGTAACGTCATCAAGTTCACGACGTCATAGCATTGTCAGGGCATTGTACAAAATCTACTGTATGATCTCGCACAAGCATATCTCCTGTGGAACACAGTTTTGGATGATAAATAGAATTCATAGACCTATAATTCCGTAACTTAAGAAAATAGAGCATTTTCTGAATGATGTATTAACATTTTGCATCCTACTGAAAAGCATCATTTTTGTATGAAGATATTCAGTGCACGCGAAATGCGATACCCCTACACATTGTTGTAATCAAGTGCTTACAGAGTTGGGCGCAAACCCTCCATCATTTCAAGACTATTGAACAAACACCTGTACAGGGCACCAATGATGTTAAAGATCATCCAAGATCTGGCAGATTCCGTAAGGCAATAATAATGGGGATAAAGCATTGTTGAGACTTGTTAGGCGCCGTTCATGGGACTCAAGCACATCGCTAAGGCAACAGCGGTTACCAGGGAGAGTCATATCTTGCAGGACCGTCAGGAAACAACTGAAAGTAGCAGGGTATTGGGCCAGAAAACCCACGAAGCATATAAAACTGTCTGCAGCTCACAAAGCAGGACGACGTGCCTGGTGTAATCAACGTGTTCGATGGAACATTGCATCATGGCAGAGGGTTCACTTTTCCGACGAGCGTCGTTTCTTTTTGCATATGGTGGATGGTCGTACACGTGTCTGGAGACAAAGGAACATGGCAATGGATTCCCCGCAATATCCAGGAGACAGTTGACCCGGAGGTTCAACCATGGTGTGGGGATGAATTTCCTTGGGTTGACAGATGGAGCTCATTACCATTCGTGGTAATCTGAAGTTAATGGGCCTCGTTATCAACAGGAGATTTTAAATAGGGCTGTTGTCCCACATTTTGATAACCAACCTGTAGCCACAAGACCAGTTTTTATGGATGACAATGCCATTCCTCATCCATTCTGTTGAGACCATCCTATGGCCAACCATGAGTCCAGATCTCAATTACACTGAACAGCTGTAGGACATTTTAGGTCGTCGCGTTCGACAGAGAGACCAACGTTTCCAAACGCTCAATGTTGGCTGCTGCTTTGCGTGAGGAATGACGTGGGATTCCTGAGAATCAAATCCGGAGATTGATCCAATGGATGGAGAGTCGTCTTAAATCAGTTTTATCGTGTCAAGAGAGGTTACACAAGATACTGATGGACTGTTTGTTTTTGGACTTGCAACACATTTTCTTCAATTCCGTGAATAAGATGTGTACATGGTACTGGCAGTAAAGTCTGAGCAAGAAAAGTGAAATCCGTGATGTTTGTGCATGAAATGACGTCATTTTTCAAATCTGTACTATCTTCAAATAAACCACACTATGCCATGGTAATCTTGGCTATGTTTCTCCTCAACTCTTTCGTTTCACTACAACATTCATATGGTATAGAAATCATGACACATGTTATGCACCAGCTCGTTACATTTGCTTAGTTTGAGAAGATACGGTTTCTGTTTTATTAATTTCCATATGTATATATGTATAGTTTGAAGATGTTAGTGAGGCGTTATTGGTTGCTAGTATCATACACGTATTGGGGACAACAGTGTTACTTTGTATTTGAACATGTCGACAGCGTTAAGGATAAACTTAGCTATACTTAGATGCACAAAAACATCACTGGGGTGCATTGTGAACTGGATAGTTGCCAGTCCTAGGACCCGAAGTTCAGACTTGGATAGAGATCCTAGGTTATCGAGGTCTTTGTGATACTCCCTTCGAAGGTTCATCGACCCACATATACGATATACAAATTCATGCTGTAAAAACTGTTTGCTTAAACGTAGGTACATTTATACAGTGTGAACGTCCTCTGATGAAATGACATGTCACACATAGGAGATACGGGTGATTCATCATGTGCGTCATTATAAATATGTAAGGATGCATTCTGTGACATTGATGTTCCCATGGTGCACACAATTCAAAGCAATAGTGGATATTATACGAGTGTCCATGTCATACTTTGTTTACGACATATGTCTAAATGTTGATATTTCCCGAGCGAGAGCGAGGGAAATACCGATATTTAGGCACGAGTGTCGTAAACATAGAATGATATGGGCACGAATATAATATTCTGTTTATTACCGAAGTCGTCAAATTGAGGAAAATAGACCCAAATCTACTTTGAAACATAGGTATGTTACCCGCCATCGCCGCAGATAGAACGCAACGTCACAGAAGAAACGTGACATCATAGAATTGTTCATGACGTCACGTCACCATGACGAAGTGATATTTTTCCCTAGGGCATCGTATGAAAAATATGAACCCCGATATGTTTGCCCTCGTAGGTAATAAGTGTATTTCTGACCGTGTGTTGTTGCTGAGAGTTGGTATTATCACAATAGTAATGTTTCAGTGGACATCATATCAATGTATACAGCTTTCAGTATATACAGCGTATAAACTTTGGCAGAGGTATGCACTGTACCATTTATAACAGGGATATTATGGTCAATATACACATCATATGTGACATGTACTGGCCATTGGAGAGTACAATATATAAGCATGTATACAGAGTTCTGTAACGGAATGGCATTTAACAGGGGACCGATAGGGTCAATATAGCCATGAAGCATATATTTGTAGTGTCTCAAGATGACATACTGTATAGCCGTTACGATCAATATAGATTATATACAACATGAAATAACATGCAACCCAGATATTACAGCCACTATGGATCTTAGACGTATATGTATAAAGTGCACACGTAACATACAACAGATATATTAAACATTGTATAATATTATTGTAAGGTGTAAACATCACATGCAATCCAGATATCATGGTCAGTATAGACGTTTGGTTGGTATGAATGGTTTAACTAAGACACACAGTTATAGATGTCGAACAAAGTAATAGTTTTTTTAAATATTCGGTTCTCAAAGCGAGGAAAGCTGGACATATACAAAGAAAATGACATCCGTCTTCCATTAGGTTTCAATTACAAAATTTACAGATTCTGTTTCCCATTGTGAAGCCTTATATCAGCCTGTTTCTATGAAGAAATCATTAGATGCGGAATCTCACATTTAAAGATGACAGGATTTCTCTGTATATAGATAGTTTACATATTTTGCAAGAAACACCGTTATTTTTCAGAGATATGTGAACGATAGAGTTTTGAGTGTACATTTCAGTTAACAGAAAGTGGGTTTGACTCTATACGCAGCTTATACCATATATTACCAAATCCAAGAGAGAATAGTAAATATTTTACACCTGTTAACCTGTACACACTCAATACTGAACCACACTTCAAAATCTGCTGTTGTCTCACACTCATTACTGACCCATATTTCAAAATCAGCTGTTCTCTCACACACTCATTTACTGACTAATACTTCAATATCTGCTGTTGTCACACACTCATTACTGACCCATACTTCAAAATCTGCTGTAGTTTCTCACTCATTACTGACCCATACTTCAATATCTGCTGTACTCTCACATACTCATTACTGACCCATTCTTCAAAATCTGCTGTAGTCTCACACTCTCATTACTAACCCATACTTCAAAATCTGGTGTAGTTTCACACACTCATTACTGACCCATACTTCAATATCTGCTGTACTCTCACACACTCATTACTGACCCAAACTTCAAAATCTACTGTTGTCTCACACTCATTACTGAACCATACTTCAAAATCTTCTGTTCTCTCACACACACTCATTACTGACCCATACTTCAATATATGCTGTTGTCTCACACTCAATACTGAGCCATACTTCAATATCTACTGTAGTCTCACACACTCATTACTGATCCATACTTCAATATCTGCTGTTGTCTCACACTCAATACTGACCCATACGTCAATATCTGCTGTAGTCTCACACTCATTACTGACCCATACTTCAATACTGTTGTTCAATATCATGCTGTTGTCTCACACACTCAATACTGACCCATACTTCAATATCTGCTGTTGTCTCACACTCATTACTGACCCATACTTCAATATCTGCTGTTGTCTCACACTCATTACTGACCCATACTTTAATATCTGCTGTTGTCTCACACTCATTACTGACCCATACTTTAATATCTGCTGTAGTCTCACACACTCATTACTGACCCATACTTTAATATCTGCTGTAGTCTCACACAAACTCATTACTGACCCATACTTTAATATATGCTGTAGTCTCACACACTCATTACTGACCCACTACTTCAATACTGACCCATTATACTTTAATATCTGCTGTAGTCTCACACACACTCATTACTGACCCATACTTTAATATCTGCTGTAGTCTCACACACTCATTACTGACCCATACTTCAATATCTGCTGTAGTCTCATTACTGTAGTCTCCATACTCTACTGTAGTCTCACACACACTCATTATACTTTAATATCTGCTGTAGTCTCACACACTCATTACTGACCCATACTTTAATATCTGCTGTAGTCTCACACACTCATTACTGACCCATACTTTAATATCTACTGTAGTCTCACACACTCATTACTGACCCATACTTTAATATCTGCTGTAGTCTCACACACTCATTACTGACCCATACTTTAATATGTAGTCTCACACAGTCTCATTACTGACTCATACTTTAATATCTGCTGTAGTCTCCACACACTCATTATGACCCATACTTTAATATCTGCTGTAGTCTCACACAGTCTCATTACTGACCCATACTTTAATATCTGCTGTAGTCTCACACACTCATTACTGACCCATACTTTAATATCTGCTGTAGTCTCACACATACTCATTACTCATTACTGACCCATACTTTAATATCTGCTGTAGTCTCACACACTCATTACACATACTTTAATATATTATAATATGCTGAGTCTCACATAATTGCTGTAGTCTCACACACTCATATTTAATATCTGCTGTAGTCTCACACACTCATTACTGACCCATACTTCATTACTGACCCATAATATCTGCTGTAGTCTCACTCACACTCATTACTGACCCATACTTTAATATCTGCTGTAGTCTCACACTCATTACTGACCCATACTTTAATATCTGCTGTGATTACTTGACCCATACTTTAATATCTGCTGTAGTCTCACACACTCATTACTGTAGTCTCACACTCATTACCCATAGTCTTTAATATCTGCTGTAGTCTCACACACTCATTACTGACCCATACTTTAATATCTGCTGTAGTCTCACACTCATTACTGACCCATACTTTAATATCTGCTGTAGTCTCATCACTCATTACTGACCCATACTTTAATATCTGCTGTAGTCTCCACACTCATTACTGACCCATACTTTAATATCTGCTGTCAGTCTCTGACACTCACTTTAATATTACTGTCTCACACATTACTGACCCATACTTTAATATCTGCCATTCTCACATATCTGCTGTAGTCTCACACACTCATTACTGACCCATACTTTAATATCTGCTGTAGTCTCACACACTCATTACTGACCCATACTTTAATATCTGCTGTTGTCTCACACACTCAATACTGACCCATACTTCAATATCTGCTGTAGTCTCACAAACTCATTACTGACCCATACTTTAATATCTACTATTGTCTCACACTCAATACTGACCCATACTTTAATATCTGGTGTAGTCTCACACACTCATTACTGACCCATACTTTAATATCTGCTGTTGTCTCTCACTCATTACTAACCCATACTTTAATATCTGCTGTAGTCTCACACACTCATTACTGACCCATACTTTAATATCTGCTGTTGTCTCACACTCATTACTGACCCATACTTTAATATCTGCTGTAGTCTCACACACTCATTACTGACCCATACTTTAATATCTGCTGTAGTCTCACACACTCATTACTGACCCATACTTTAATATCTGCTGTAGTCTCACACACTCATTACTGACCCATACTTCAATATCTGCTGTAGTCTCACACACTCATTACTGACCCATACTTTAATATCTGCTGTAGTCTCACACACTCATTACTGACCCATACTTCAATATCTGCTGTAGTCTCACACACTCATTACTGACCCATACTTTAATATCTGCTGTAGTCTCACACACTCATTACTGACCCATACTTCAATATCTGCTGTTGTCTCACACTCATTACTGACCCATACTTTAATATCTGCTGTAGTCTCACACACTCATTACTGACCCATACTTCAAAATTTTCTGTTCTCTCACACACTCATTACTGACCCATACTTCAATATCAGCTGTAGTCTCACACACTCATTACTGACCCATACTTTAATATCTGCTGTAGTCTCACACACTCATTACTGACCCATACTTCAATATATACTGTTGTCTCATGCATTCATTATAGATCCATTTAGATCTGTGTAATATTTTTGTGCCTTATAAGATATTTCCATTTCTTGTGCACTTTATGTTATTTGTTGGATATACTCTGTATATAGATATACATCTATATCTATATATATCTACTACAATTATGATATCGATATATATCGATATATATCTACTACAATTATGATATCGTTATATATGTTATAGTCTTTGGATGTTGATATAATTGAGATATACTCTTAAAATATATTTGGGCAAAACACGAATAATACATGTATACGAAGTTTAACATACTAGATGTTGATATGGAAGTATGAACATATGCAAGTGGCTATTGAACATGTTTAAACATGGGATTGTTCGTTCACCGTGACACGACCCTTCCAATAGGTGCATCAGTAGCGTGTGCTCACGGTATGGGGAACGGGGTTATCAGTCTGAGTCATAAACATCATCATACAGGGATTCCCAAATATCTCGGGAATGGGCGTATCTTGTCTCATCCTACTTATGGGAGTATAATTACCTAAGTGTGGTATACATTATAGCATCTTCTGTGACGAATACAGCTTTGATGTTGTCTTGCTCTGTTGTATTGTGAATGCATGAGATTTCACATGTAGCTTGAAACCGAAGGCTTTACGAGAACTTTAGGAGAACAAATGAGATGTTCTGACATGCTCTTGCTCTGGTGTTAATGGTTAAGAATTGTGCACTTCTTGACTCATATGTCAAATAGTTAAGTTTCGTCTTTTGTTATTTTGTAAGCACATAAAAGTAACTATGCTAATGAAAATGAGATTTGATCATAGTACAGTGTACCCATATGCTTTGTAAACATATCTTATCACACCTGCAGTACAGCCTGAGTTCAATGATCTAGGTACTTACTGCAATGGGTCACAGTGACCTGTTGGTGGGTCAATTTAAAGCGGTGAAGTGGGTTTAGTGTTTGATAGCCAACTGCCATTAATGAATATCTTATCACACCTGCAGTACAGCCTGAGTTCAATGATCTAGGTACTTACTGCAATGGGTCACAGTGACCTGTTGGTGGGTCAATTTAAAGCGGTGAAGTGGGTTTAATGTTTGATAGCCAACTGCCTTTAATGCTATGCAAACAGACAGTACATATTTATATCCATGCATTTGACAAGCAAGGGTTTGCTTACCCACAATGAACTTATACAACTGCCCCCCACTGTGTTAAAATCTATATTTCTTAAACGTTTTTTCTTTATTATTAAGTAGTAGAATCTCTGCAGTTGTGCACAGCAGACGCTATTCACAATTTGAAAGGGGTTTTCAATCTACAAACTTAGTAAAGGCGTTATCGTGTTACTCCAGTGATCACTTGGTTGTCTGTTTGGTGTATATGTATATGTCACAATCGCATGGAGCACTAAAGTGTAGCTTCAGGAAAGTGAACACTTTTGACTGTGCTAATAGTAGGGCATGATATGTTCACCTGTTCAGCAAACACCAAGTGTCATCGCTGATTTCCACTGGTCCAAACCAACCATTTCACTCCTGGTTTTGCTCTCCACGTCAAATGGCTCAAGAATATTCTTTTACGTTCACGTATAATAGTTGCTATGCTCCTGTTTTATATCTGGCAACTTAGAAACACCCATGTCTCGAACTAGGTTTGACAGCTATTTTGTTTACTCACAATGGGAAATGGGGTTGTGGGAAGGTGGAGTTCCTTTAATTTGTCTTTGATTTTGAATCCTAACATTTTTGTTTGTCTGAATATTGATTATTTTAATTGCAACTAGTTACAGATGATTATTGGATGTTTTATCTGCTCGTTAATCTTCCGATCAGAAAGGGTTCAAGTGTGGTCTCACATCTAATCGGACCAGCAGTTTATCAGATATTAAAATTTGTCTGTTCTTTAACTCGCAGCTTAGCAATATTCCGGTCAAATGACTGCGTGTCAGGTTTAGACAGACAACCCAAGCAAACATTAATAATACGAACAACTTTCCTATTTTTCTTTAAGTGTCATTTAGAAGCTAGTATGCTGATGAACACATTTTATGGATAGACAGCTTCTTTATTGCAATAGTGTTTTCTTACTAGATAACAGTGTCAGCATCTACACCGATGTTAGCATCTACACCGAAACGTCGCATCTATTGCTATATAGAAGTTGTCAATCCATAACATTTCTTCCTCTCAACATTCCACTTCATCCGCGAAAGAAAACATGCAATGAGACAGATGGCTGAGCCTGACCATGCTATCCACTGATCAGTTACCCCTCAGGAAAAGCACGGTTTGCTGGGGATCTATTCTAACCCTGACACCTTATGCAGCAATAAGTTAACGAAGTCCCCAAAATAATTCCTGCAGAAATTTAGTCCCCCAAACGAATCTTTCTTGGGGTGGATGAGGAGGGCAAATATAAGGAAATTGTTGAGGCCTCACGTACAGGTGAGAATAATATTATTATCACAAATATACCTCAGACTTTGATCTTCTTCTAAGCCATAACTAACTTGACGTAAGTAGAGATGGACTGTGAGACGTTATAGTGAAGGCAGGGTCGTGTTGTTCTGGATTAATGCCTTCACCGTAAGGCAAGGTAAACCTTGTTTAATCATATATCATTATAATCTGTAATGGGGACGAAGGTAGTTGTTTACATTTTAAAGTTGTTGTAAATAAAGATGTTTCTATACATTTCTGCCAAACACGATGCGGTTAAAATTGACCTAAATCTGCATGCAAAATCACAATATTAATGGTGAATATTGATGACCAGTTCTGTGTACACTTTTGACAAGGGTCGGGAAGCAAGAAAGTCGCTGCATTCTGACGGTAAGGTAGAGATGTGGGATTACTTTTTACGTTTTCAAAACCAGTATTATTTTCCAAAACTAGCATTATCATTACTTTGGCCATCTTCATGGTTATCTGATTTTCAGCACGTAACCACCTTCTGTTTTAAAGGCTGATGTATTTTTTTCCCAAAAGACATCTAACGGAACTGTGTCTTTCTAATACAAACAGATTCAGAGTTCACAAGCTCGGTATGGAAAGTAATCTTTTATCACCTTCATTCGTCTGAGAGAGATATACAGAGACATTTGATGACGAAACTGGAAAACAGTTGGTTGTTGTATACAGAGTTCAATCTGTCTCACTGTCCTCACAAACGTGATTACTTTTTACAACAGTGTATGTGTAATGCAGTACAATTAAGCTTTAAACATAGCATAATATTGTTCGTGATCAACTACTATTTGTCGTAAGTGAGGTGAGTATGGTCCCTCACCTGCATCCAAGCAGTACCTTTTGGCATCCCTGCTGTTTTAGAAAGGGTGGTGATCCATGGAAATGCCACTTTAACGGGGTTTATTGTAATTGAAAATCCACCAGGAATTCCTTTAAGGTCTGGGCTTTGTAAATGCTGTTCTTTGTATCCGCTCTTCTTGTGAAAGTAACCTTACAATGGTTATAACGTCAATAAAGCAAGTATTCAGTATTTATGTACCCCTTGTGGTTTACGTCAAGGGTCATACTTTGTACTACATCTATCATGCCTCATTGTAATTGATACACAAAATTGAGACTTTGCTCTAAAGCACAATGCAATACATACATTTTGACTAACATGCCTTTCATTGTACCTATTGGTTGCTTTACATGCTGCGAACAACGAAAACAAATGACAATAGTGACTGCACTAGCCAAGGTTAACGTGACCTGAACTCAATATTATGGTTACATGTCAACACTACCTGATACACTCAATCAGGTTTGACAAGCAGGGTGCTGAGATCATGCATATAGTTGGGTTCGCATGGCTACATTTAATACAGGGTTTATGTGTCATAAACTAGACATTGTTGTGCATACAGCTATTTCATCAGATCCTGGTTCATTGTGACCTCGACACTGTGCAGCGTCAATAACCGGCCGACACAAAAAGGTCACAGTGACCTAATGAAAGTCACCACTCAAAAACATTTCTGCCATTGGTCCTGGCATGTGTAAACTTATTAAATTGAGCATATCTTTGCACGTTACAGTCATCAGTAAAGACATCAATACATCTTAATACAATGTCCTTGATATAATCGAAACCTACGTAGTTTATAGACCCAATTACAGAGTTTAGTCATGGAAATGGAAATAGCACAGCCAACCTGACAAAGATAACCCGACTCTTATATCACACAAAACCTGGTACGTAAGTACGATAAGGCATATCTTTCAAAAGTAAAAATTATTTAAAAAATAAGACAAGTGACATCATGTCCATGGTTGAAGCTCTAAAAACCATCAGTCAACAAACTCCTTGAGACAAACTATGATACCAACTCCTGTGTCACATGAGCCTTCAGTCAGCACACCTGGTCACCTTCGTGATTACTCGAGATACCCACACGTGATACACCTACTTGTAATACACCTACGTGTAATACACCCTGACATGCTGATATGTTATCAAAGTGCAGCAGCACATGACAAGGCTACGAGTCTAGTGTCAATATTTATCCAGCATGTAGGCCAGAAAACCATGAGCTCAAAACATATCATACCGGTTTGTCATTATTAATGCGATATGATGTATTGTTTATAATAACCACTGGCAAAACATATACTACCCGGTAGGGGCCCGGCGGGGGCGCGGTGGGCGAGCTGTCTAAGGCGCCAGGCTAGTAATCGGTTATCTCCCATTTGACAGACACCCATTTGACAGACACCCAATTGACAGACACTGAACTAGAAGGTTAGGTAGGGTAACACCTACGGGTATAATGGAACAGTCCCCTTTCTAGTGAGTAGAGCATGGTGAGCCTGAAACAGGTTCGTTAATGAGAAGTTTGATTTGGGGTAAATAGAACTTTGTTGTGATTAAATGATAAATGATTTCTTTTCTCAAAATTGATTTTACTATCAATTACTATCGAATATAAAAACAGGTTTGTCACTTAGAGGTTTGATTGTGTTTATTGATAGAAAAGACCCCTCCCAATGATAGCATGTGTACAACAGAAGTTAACTGAGAAAACGTTTTGTTGGAGAGATATAGATATGTACATATTTGAAAACATTCTGATTTGCAGTAAATGAGACACCCGCATTGCCATGTAAGATACGATTAATACCTATCAGTGTTCTAATTTCAACAATACTTTCTAAAGATTGTAACAGTTTATGTCTTTGAGTAGTATACAATGGACATTCAAGGAAGTAATGAAAAACATTCTCACATCCATGGCCACATTGATGTGATGCGTCATATTTTAAATATTTATTCTAAATAAATCGTAATTAAGTGCACTCGTCATATATCTTGATATTGTGTGCAAAACATATAACTTCTTTATTCCATATGAATAATATTTAGTTTCACATTTGTGTTTATTTGATTTATATATGATACAACAGTGTCGCTATTTCTAATAGCTAAGCTAATGTTTTCAATATGATGATGCCGACATCTAGGCTGGAAGGTTAAACCGAAATGTCTATGAAAATAAACTGTTTTTATATTGCAGCAATAAAAATTCAAATTACTATCTTTTCGTCCATCTTTCAAAATAAATAATATAGCTTCAGTTGGTTCCTGTGTTTTTATTTGGACTATTCCATTATAATGTGTAGGTAATAGGTAGTAGATAATCTGTTCACTGAACCGTAAATGTTGTTGTTTTAAGGTGTCTGCGAACTGGCTGTCTGCGTAATGGGAGGACACCTAGTAATCCAGCGAGCTTGGAGGTGCCGGGATCGAGCCCACCTGTGACCGGGTGTAAAAAACCTTGGAGTCAACTTTGTGTGCAGACTCTTTCAGTGCAAACACCTAGTTGCGGGTACAGCAACGTGCAGTAAAACTTGGACAAAGTACTGTGACTATGCGTCCCAGTCCACCCAGCTGTGAATGGGTACCACGCAAGAATGGAAAAAACACATTAACTCGGTGCGCCTAGTAGGCAGCAAATGTTGTATGATCCCCAGGGAGTTGAGATTGACAAATACGATGTCCAGTTGTGATCGATATCCAATGATCGAGGGGAAAAAAAGCGCCTTTGAGCAGTTGTACTGGATATCGGCGCTATACAAATGTTTGTATGTATGTATGTATGTATGTATGTATGTATGTATGTATGTATGTATGTATGTATGTATGTATGTATGTATGTATGTATGTATGTATGTATGTATGTATGTATGTATGTATGTATGTATGTATGTATGTATGTATGTATGTATCCATCAAAAGTTTAGACTCACTTAAAGCACTCACTATATGTTATGCATATATGTGTGGTTACATCGAAGATGAATTTCTCCACTAACTTTGGGGAACAAACTGCAAACTTTATGCAGATGAATTGCACGAGGATCATGCATTAAATTGCTAAAAATGTGCAAATATCGTGCATGTGAACAGCTGTGTTGTGGTGGAAATGTTTTTAAAATTTCGCCAATTTTCACTCAGTTTCATCATTTTTTTAACCTATGACAATAATCTTTTCAGCGTTACAAATTTGTTTTAAAATACATCAGTTCATGTGTAAACAGTACCTTAAAACAGTATGGAAACTTTTGCAAAATCTAAGAGTTGGTTTAAGTAAGTGGCTGCATTTACACTAGTGAGTCTAAACTTTTGATGGGGAGTATACATTAATAATGAACTACTACACATACTTGGTCATAATGATTATCTTACACTTTCAAATGTTTACAATGGTATAGGTCGACATGGCTGGAGAATATTTAAACCTTCAGATCAACACACTGAGTGTTAAGTGCATATTTCATGTGTATGCAGATGCTACACAATAATACTAATGATACAAAACAGTAACATCATCTGTAATTTTATGAATATATGATCCTGATACATGATATGTTGATGAACATGTAATAGAAAACCTGATTTGTAAGTTGCATGCCATGTCACTTTGGCTGTAATATACACAAAGAACTTAATTAAGCACGAGGTACCCATTCACAGCTGGGTGGACTGGGACACATAGTCACAATGAATTTATTGGTGAATGTGAACATTCAAAATGTTATTTTGCGTGTCTTACACGATTCAAGGTCAATACGGAGTGCAACCTCCATGTGAATGTATGACAGCCAGCACTCTCCTCCTCATACCCCTCCTCAGCCTCCTGATCCTCTGTAGGGACAGTCTACCCCATCCCTCGTGTAAAGCAGCTTCCAATTTGGCCAGGTTCTGTACAGGAGGACCCCTTTGTTGCACACGACGACTAATCATGCCCCAGATATGCTCCGAACGGTTATGATCGGGACTCATTCAATCGTGAGATATGTCAGGGGTGCTTAACTAAGTTGATTGTGTATATAAAGGCAGAAAAGCATGTTAATACAGGTCCATGGATATCTGTTCTCTTTAACATGCGAATTTAACTAATGCGAGATGAATGCCTTTGTATTTCACATTGATGTCTTCCAAGCTAGCATAATAGAGTTTCGTTACTTACGTCACATCCAACTCACAACATGTTTCCAGAATATGTTAGATGATTTCTATGCCGTGTATCTGAACCATTGTAACACATGCTATATTTGGGATTACACTTTCTCAGTAAAGTACAGATTTTGGTACTTTTGTTGGATTGAGTCCCATCCGGGATTCGAACCCACACCCTCAGAGTCAGCCACCTAACCCTTCTCAGCCACCTCTTTCACCTCATTAACACATCATTGGAAACCAATTACCTCAGTGTTATCATTGCCCACTGACCATATTTATTACATTTGGCAAACCCTTGAAGGACTGGGTTAAAACTGGTCTTCAGTAATCCATTATTGTCGAAAGAGGCAGCTAATGGGATGGGGTGGTCAGGCTCGCTGACTTGGTTGACACATGTCATCGTATCCCAGTTGCGTAGATCGGTGCTCCTGCTGTTGGACCCGTGAAGGTCCGGGTTAGAATGAGCCATCAGTAACCCATGCTTGTCGTAAGAGGCGACTAACGGGATCGGGTGGTCAGGCTCGCTGACTTGGTTGACACATGTCATCTGTTCCCAATTGCGCAGATCGATGCTCATGCTGTTGTTCGCTGGATTGTCTGGCCCCGATTCGATTATTTACAGACCGCCGCCATATAGCTGGAATACTGCTGAGTGCAACGTAAAACTAAACTCACTCACTCACTCATGCTGTTGATCACTGGATTGTCTGGATACAGACCGCTGCCATACAGCGGGAATACAACAAACAAAATGTTACAGTTGGCACTGTGGCAATGTCACGAACCAAATCACCAGTAAAATGAAGGCTTTTATTAATGCATCAACATTCAATCTCTGCACTCAAAAAAATAAATGATAATGTTTTGCTGATCATACAACCTCGCTTGTTTCTAACTGCACACCTCAAGAGTATATGTATCCACATACGTGTTCTACACATGTGATCTGTTCTTGAACATGATGACAGCTGTTCTCTTGTCTGACGTCTAGATCAGATGCCTGGGCAGTTACGAAGACATCTTCGGAGATTAAGATGGTTTCACAAAGAGCTTACATCCCAATCGCTTCTTATCAGTAGGAATTATAATACCTACTTAAACTTCATTCCTTCATGCATGCATTATACATGTAGATGTAAACATTAATGTTATCTTTTGTATGGAAATATGGGTTTCCTCGGAGTGAATGTATGAAGACTTCTGTCTGTAGATATGACTACACTTGTCTTTGATTATAGGTATGTAGTTTTCTATCTGTATGACTTCTTCTATCTGGCCATGGGGAGTGGGACTTTTGTTTGTAGACATGCGTTGACTTCTTCTCTCTTCAGGCATGTGGTTTTCTGTCTGCATTTAAGTGGTCTTTGTCAGAGGACATGATTGTATCTCATGTGGATGGATGACGTATTGTACCTGTAGGTCGTCTGTATATAGACTGAAGAGGTTTATGTGGATGTTAATGATGCCAAGGATCCATATCGTTTGTGTACATATAATCAGAGAAAAACATATAATGAAATGTGTTGTTCCTGAGATCACAAGGTCTCGTATTTTACCAGCGCTTGGAGAGCATTAGTAGACTTATGTCTTCTCTATTGAGATGAGCATTAGGAATATCCTTTTCACAATAATAGGCAATATTGTATATCAGTACACACGACACCTATCTTCTATACATGTACAAACCAGAGATCTAAGCAATCTGTAGTAATGGGCCGTAATTACTTTTAATGATGTGATGCCACATATCTGCAAGCGTAGAGTCATCTCCACGTCAATTATGTCAATAGGTATGGGGTCTTCCCATTATTGGTGTTGTATGTATGGTGTCTTCTGTTCATATAATTGCGTCTTCTGTGTGCAGAGGGTCTTTCGTATGACGTCTGTACATGTATGGTGTCTTCTGTCTATCGATATGAGGTTCTCTGTCTATAGAAATAGGGCCTTCTGTCTATCGATATGGTTTCTCTGTCTATAGAAATAGGGGCCTTCTGTCTACAGATATGAGATTTTGTGTCTATAGAAATATGGCCTTCTGTCTATCGATATGAGGTTATCTGTCTATAGAAATATGGCCTTCTGTCTATCGATATGAGTTTCTCTGTCTATAGAAATAGGGCCTTCTGTCTATCGATATGAGTTTCTCTGTCTATAGAAATAGGGCCTTCTGTCTATCGATATGAGTTTCTCTGTCTATAGAAATAGGGCCTTCTGTCTATCGATATGAGTTTCTCTGTCTATAGAAATAGGGCCTTCTGTCTATCGATATGGTTTCTCTGTCTATAGAAATAGGGGCCTTCTGTCTACAGATATGAGATTTTGTGTCTGTAGAAATGTGGCCTTCTGTCTATCGATATGAGTTTCTCTGTCTATAGAAATAGGGCCTTCTGTCTATCGATATGAGTTTCTCTGTCTATAAAAATAGGACCTTCTGTCTATCGATATGAGGTTTCTCTGTCTATAGAAATAGGGCCTTCTGTCTATCGATATGGGTTTCTCTGTCTATAGAAATAGGGCCTTCTGTCTATCGATATGAGTTTCTCTGTCTATAAAAATAGGACCTTCTGTCTATCGATATGGGTTTCTCTGTCTATAGAAATAGGGCCTTCTGTCTATCGATATGGTTTCTCTGGTCTATAGAAATAGGGCCTTCTGTCTAGGGCCTTCTAGTGGGGGGATCTGTTTTCTCCAGATATGGGCTTTTCCCTCTGTTGATATGGAAGCCTTTAGGTATGAGGTATTTTTTCAACAGCTATGACGTCTCCAGTCTGCGGATATGGGGACTTCTTCTGACTCTCCTGTCTACAGATGTATGGTCTTCTATTTAGATGAATGGAGTCGTCTATCTGCAGTTATGGGATTTTCTGAAGATATCGGGTCTTTTCTCCCAGGTGTTTTCTGTGTGCAGGAATTGGACCATTTCTCAGCACGTTTGAGTCTTCTGTCTGTAAATGGGTTTTTTTGATCTGTGCGAAAGTACAGAATCTCCTGACTAAAGCAGTTCGTTTTTTTGTCTGTACATATAGGTCGTCTGTAGGTGTGGATCAAAGTAACATATAAGCTTTAACGTTCGTTAATTTCATTTTAGCGTGGGTCGTTCACCTTTCCGGAAGTTCATTCACCTCTACGTCTGACCTGTAGCGATGTTAGTTTACAATGAAACCCTGTTGATCCGAAATATACCTTTCACAATGTATCCGTCTAGCCGATACCTACACTGGAAAAGAACTGTTCTTAAAGACTGATCACTGAGGCGTATTAAATCGTATGTTACAGTGTGACCTGGGTTCACCTTGGTGAATAGATTATTCCCAGCTCGACCGCGTTGTTCCTGTCCCGTGTGGTTTATCGGGGTTGGTGTCTTGCAAGGAATCTTTCATCGTCTATCGTTATAAAAGTCCTTGTTAAACATTTTCTATTTTGAGTATTTGTGGTACTTTAGAATGACTGCAGACGAAAACAATAACGCCACATGTAAAATGTTCGGAAATATTAAACTATGTATATTCATGTGTGTCCATGCACGAGTAAACGTAGTGTTAGGCAGGCAAGGTCACGGTGTTGTTGGTATTCAATTGCAGCACTCATCTGGCTTCTTGTTTCTATCTATACGTATGTTCCCCAGGGAGTTGAGATTGATAATAAGATGTGCCGTTGAGATTAACATCCATTGATGGAAGGGAAAAATACTAACGCCTTGGGAATCCATGTTCCAGTTGGGTGGATATGTGCGATATATAAATATCCTATAATAATAATAAACATAATAATACGTATGCACGGGATAAGTGCATGTGCACTAAGTCACAGAGTGCACACGCAGGCAGTAGGACGACCTCAGACTGTCCTCAGGTACAAGCTGCTGCTGTTGCACTAGCCAGCCTGATGACAAGGACGATAGAGGCAGACCTACTTTGACGATTCGTTCAGCATGCGTGTTATCGTAGTCAGGTGACTAACAGTTGAAAGACAGCAGGAGTTGTCTCCACTTCTTGGCGCATTGAGTCGTGGCTTTCAGTGAGAGGTCCATTTTCTTGTACAACCGTGTGACACGTTATTAAAACCCAGTGGAGAATCATTGGCGATTCAGTGTCACAGGACACATCGTCATGATTGTTCAAATAAAGATGGGTTTTACGCCACTTTTAGCAATATTCCAGCAATATCAAGGCGGGGGACACCAGAAATGGGCTTCACACATTGTACCCATGTGGGGAATCGAACCCGGGTCGTCGGCGTGACGAGCGAACGCTTTAACCACTAGGCTATCTCACCGCTGCCAAATAAAGATGACCACAACCAAATGCATGTGAATGTATGAAACTGCAAATATCACAAGTCGTCGATCGAACATATTGTTTATGACATTCACGAATTTTGTAGCATTAAATAACTGTGAGGTCATATGGGACTCAACAAAAACGTGTGCATTTAAACTGTTGTGCCAACCCCTACGTGTTTTATATGTCTAGTTATGTGACTGTTGTAGATCGTGGAACGTGCCAGACATTCAGAATTTGCTGCTAAAAGTAAACAGGCGCCTGCTATGTGAGGGAGACAACTCCTGTAGGTATCGCCGTGAAGCGTCACCTATTTGATCGAACATCTCTCAATAGTATTAACTGTATCTGTGTGTGAAGTGTTGATATATCGGAAACATGTAATTGTGCACAAATAGTTCAAAGAAAACGCTGAAGAAAGCCTGACTGAACACCTGTTTGAACGCCTGAGTGAACACTATCCCTGTCGGTGTCATGTCCAGATGAACTTCACAAGACCCACGGTCTGAAGACTTGATTTAAACACGCACCGAGAAATCGCGCTTGAAACCATACGACGCCCCAAAAGGTGTTTTGATGGTGACGTACAAGTTAGAAAAATATCGTACCCAGTCGCGACATTGCCAACGCCTCACGATCCTAGACAGACGTGGACGATTTAGTCAATGCATTCCATATATTCCATATACACTGTATATGTACCTACAGATCTACTCCACGAACATGCGTCTACAAATCTATCCCATACATATGTATCCAGAGATAAATTCCATATGTATGCAGCTATAAATATATTCCATGCGGATGGATCTACAGATCTATTTCATATGTAACTATAGCTCTATTCCATATGTATGTACCAATAGATGTATTCCATACATGTGTATCCAGAGATAAATTCCATATGTATGCAACCATAGATATATTCCATGCGGATGGATCTACAGATCTATTCCTTATGCATGCACCTTTAGATCTATTCCATATATATGCATCAACAGATCTATTCCATATGCATGCATCTACAGATCTATTCCATATATCTCTTTCTACAGATAAATTCCTTGAGTAAGCACCTACAGATATATTCCATGTGTATGCACCTACAGTTCTATTCCATATATACGTGTGTCTACAGATAAATTCCATATATATGCACCTATATATCTATTCCATATGTATGCACCTATGGATATATTCCATATATATATGCATCTACAGATCTTTTCCATATATGGGTATCTACAGATACATTCAATGTGGATGCACCTATAGCTTAATTCAATGTGTATGCACCTGTATATATCTTCCATATCTACATCTACAAATCTATTCGATATATGTGTATTTACAGATAAATTCCACATGTATGCAGCTATAGATCTATTACATGTATATGCGCCTACAGATCTATCCCATATATACAACGACAGACTTATTCCATAGGTAACAACAAAACAACAACAGCTCTGTATATTTTGAACAAGCATGGTTAACATCTTAATGTTAGATACCTTTCTTGGCTATTATTTCAGTACTAGGTTTCAACAATTACTCCTGTAATCAATGAATTTAAGAAGTAGGTAAAACGCTTACACTATTATATTTGAAGGATTTCTGATATGTTCACATAAATGAAAACATACTTATGTTCACAGCTACATGTTTTGGACTCACCGTAATGCTACATGCATTATTTAACGAAATGATTTTTATAAAAAAAACTGCTGTTATATGTTTTGGGAAACTATTTTTCGATTATTTCTACACGAGCAACTCTTTGACTCTAGCAGAGTTTCATAGTAAATGCAACTAAAACACTAAAAGCATTGGTAACATATCATCTTGGCCATGGCTGGCATACTTTGTTTCGGAGTTAAAAGACGCGTAGTTTTCCACTCGTGGGTCTCACCAAAGTGGTAAATGTCTGAGACCCTCAGGTTACTTCGGGTTTAACTCCCTCATTAAGCTTAACATTGTGACATTACTGACATGATTCTGAAGATGGCGTTAATGCTAACGTACACAATCGCTTGTTGGAACAGTTTTATCGTTTCACCTTTTTGTGACATTAACATTATCAAATGAACAATAGAGACAAAGCCCTTTCCACATAGACTGAACAATTCTGACTTTCCAAGATATTTTTAATGGATTAAGCTTCTTTATTATTTCCCACACAGATCCCTTCATCCGGTTAACTCTGATGTTTCAGGATCATTACAGATCCCTTCATCAGGTTAACTCTGATGTTTCAGGACCATTACAGATCCCTTCATCAGGTTAACTCTGATGTTTCAGGATCATTACAGACCCCTTCATCAGGTTAACTCTGATGTTTCAGGACCATTACAGATCCCTTCATCAGGTTAACTCTGATGTTTCAGGATCATTACAGATCCCTTCATCAGGTTAACTCTGATGTTTCAGGATCATTACAGATCCCTTCATCAGGTTAACTCTGATCATTTTCAGGATCATTACAGATCCCTTCATCAGGTTACTCTGACTCATTGACCCTTCATGTAACTCTGATGTTTCAGGATCATTACAGACCCCTTCATCAGGTTAACTCTGATGTTTCAGGATCATTACAGACCCCTTCATCAGGGTAACTCTGATGTTTCAGGATCATTACAGACCCCTTCATCAGGTTAACTCTGATGTTTCAGGATCATTACAGACCCCTTCATCAGGTTTAACTCTGATGTTTCAGGATCATTACAGTCCCCTTCATCAGGTTAACTCTGATGTTTCAGGATCATTACAGATCCCTTCATCAGGTTAACTCTGATGTTTCAGGATCATTACAGATCCCTTCATGTAACTCTGATGTTTCAGGATCATTACAGACCCCTTCATCAGGTTAACTCTGATGTTTCAGGATCATTACAGATCCCTTCATCAGGTTAACTCAGGATCATTACAGATCCCTTCATCAGGTTAACTCTGATGTTTCAGGATCATTACAGATCCCTTCATCAGGTTAACTCTGATGTTTCAGGATCATTACAGACTCCCTTCATCAGGTTAACTCTGATGTTTCAGGATCATTACAGATCCCTTCATCAGGTTAACTCTGATGTTTCAGGACTGATGTTTCAGGATCATTACAGACCCCTTCATCAGGTTAACTCTGATGTTTCAGGATCATTACAGATCCCTTCATCAGGTTAACTCTGATGTTTCAGGATCATTACAGATCCCTTCATCAGGTTAACTCTGATGTTTCAGGATCATTACAGACCCCTTCATCAGGTTAACTCTGATGTTTCAGGACCATTACAGATCCCTTCATCAGGTTAACTCTGATGTTTCAGGACCATTACAGATACCTTCATCAGGTTAACTCTGATGTTTCAAGACCATTACAGATACCTTCATCAGGTTAACTCTGATGTTTCAGGATTATTACACATCCCTTCATCAGGTTAACTCTGATGTTTCGGGATCATTAGAGATCCCTTCATCAGGTTAACTCTCATGTTTCAGGATCATTACAGATCCCTTCATCAGTTTAACTCTGATTTTTCAGGACCATTACAGACCCCTTCATCAGGTTAACTCTGATGAAGGGATCTGTAATGGTCCCGAAACGTTGTGTGGGAAATAGTAAAAACGCTTAATCCATATAAAATATCTTGGACGTTTATATACAACTTCTAAATGCCGCTAAATGACATAATTCTGACTTTTTCGTGAACACATTATAGGAAATATTATCAAAATAGTGATGATACCATGTTTTCGCTGAAAGGGGAGAGTGTCCTGTCCAACTCTATACAAAAGTTGGTCAAATGTTCATCACATTGCCACTTTGAGTAAGTACTTTATTAACATTGAATTTAAGATTTGTATATTTCCCAAATGTTTGTGTTTTCTTATAAGCACTGTAATCTCTGTACTTCTACACAACACAGCATTCACAACACAGCAATTCAAAATCATCTAACCGGATTTTCCGGTTCATCGATCACTTGATAGTCTGGTTTGTTCACAGGCCACCATTGCAAGGCAGGGACAAATGACTTCCATTTGTTGGGCAGGACAAGCTTGCCCTTTGTCGCCAACACCCGGTGTCATCACTGATCCATTCATATAATTGTCACAGCAAACACAATTTGTTTCCGCGGATAATTAAGACTGGTTGTTCTTTTTACAAAACCTTTTTTATATTATATTTTTTGTGCTGTGAATTATTTGTTTGGGTTCGGGCAATTGAGTCATCTGTGTGTCCAATCTTAGACTAAATATAAGTGAATTATATATACAACAATTGATGTTGATGATCAAATACAGTGTGACTGGATATTTTTCAAAGCTAACTCACTTTATGAAATGTAATAACGCGGAGTGCAGTGGTACTTCACACTCGTCAGTCACTATATGTAGCGCCCATTATCAGATTGTTTTTGTGAAAACACAGTTGCCAAGGCAACGCCGGTCCTGGAATAAAGAAATCATATGATTTTGACAAGGAACCAGATGAGATTTGGTTTACATTTTGATTTGTGTTTATTGATTTTCCACATCGCTATACAGGGAATGAAACCTATGAAGGGACATTATCGTGTTGTCGGCCTTGCAAACAAAGCAACAACAAAATCACAAGATTTACCACAGCGTGAAACGTGATATTTTGATTAAGTCTTCCTTCCATTTCAAAAACATGACAAGATGAAATATATGTCCCTTTTGGGATTCCATACTTTTTCTTTTTGTATAATCATGAAAAGAGTGTTTTCCGACAGTAAGTTTTATCTATTTGTTCCCTTGATGAGGGTTGTCGCAAACCAAGGACGTTAATTTCCCGCTATTGACTGGATTCAAATCATCCATACTTTGTGGTGATATTCTCTGTGACAGAAGACATAACGGTTACTTGAAATATGTGAAATGTGTGTGCGTACGTGCGTGCGTGCGTGCGTGCGAGTGTATGTCTGTATGTGTGTGTGTGTGTGTGAGAGAGAGAGGTGCTGATATAGCATGAACATTCACTTCTCTACACTAACACTGCATCAGAGAGAGTGGTTACCTCGATGTTTTAGGGTCCAGCAGAGAGAGTGGTTACCTCGCTGTCTTAGGTTCCAGCAGAGAGAGTGGTTAGCTCAATGTCTTAGGATCCAGCAGAGGCAGTGGTTAGCTCGCTCCTTTGGGGTCCAGCAGAGGCAGTGGTTGGCTCACTGTCTTAGGGTCCAGCAAAGAGAGTGGTAAGCCCGATGTCTTAGGGCCCAGCAGAGAGAGAGAGTAGTTAGCTCGCTGTCTTAGGGTCCAGCAGAGAGAGAGAGAGAGAGAGAGAGAGAGAGAGAGAGAGAGAGAGAGAGAGAGAGAGAGAGAGAGAGAGAGAGAGAGTGAGAGGTTAGCTCAATGTCTTAGGGTCCAGCAGAGGGAGTGGTTAGCTCGCTGTCTTAGGGTCCAAAACAGAAAGATTTCAGGCCGCTGTCTTAGGGTCCAGCAGAGCGAGTGGTTAGCTCAATGTCTTAGGATCCAGCAGAGAGAGTGTTTAGCTCGATGTCTTAGGGTCCAGCAGAGGCAGTGGTTAGCTCAATGTCTTAGGGTCCAGCAGAGGCATTGGTTAGCTCGCTCCCTTGGGGTCCAGCAGAGAGAGTGTTTACCTCGATGTCTTTGGGTCCACCAGGGAGAGTGGTTAGCTCGATCTCTTAGGGTCCAGCAGAGAGAGAGAGTGGTCAGCTCGCTGTCTTAGGGTCCAGGAGAGAGTGGTGAGCTCGATGTCTTAGGGTCCAGCAGAGAGAGTGGTTAGCTCGATGTCTTAGGGTCCAGCAGAGGCAGTGGTTAGCTCGCTCCCTTGGGGTCCAACAGAGAGAGTGTTTACCTCGATGTCTTAGGGTCCAGGAAAGAGAGTGGTTAGCTCGCTGTCTTAGAGTCCAGCAAAGAGAGTGGTTAGCTCGATGTCTTAGGGTCCTGCAGAGAGTGGTTAGCTCGCTCCCTTGGGGTCCAGCAGAGAGCGGTAATCTCGATGTCTTAGGGTCCAGCACAGAGAGTGTTTACCTCGATGTCTTAGTGTCCAGCAGAGGCAATGGTTAGCTCGCTGTCTTTGGGTCCAGCACAGAGAGTGGTTAGCTCAATGTCTTCGGGTCCAGCAGAAACAGGGTTTACTTCGCTGTCTTAGGGTCCAGCAGAGGTAGTGGTTAGCTCGCGCCCCTTGGGGTCCAGCAGAGAGCGGTAAGCTCGATGTCTTAGGGTCCAGCAAAGAGGGTGGTAAGCTCGATGTCTTAGTGTCCAGCAGAGACAGTGGTTAGCTCGATGTCTTAGGGTCCAGCAGAGAGTGGTTAGCTCGCTCCCTTGGGGTCCAGCACAGAGAGCGGTAAACTCGATGTCTTAGGGTCCAGCACAGAGAGTGTTTACCTCGATGTCTTAGGGATCAGCAGAGGGAGTGGTTAGCTCGATGTCTTAGTGTCCAGCAGAGGCAATGGTTAGCTCGCTCGCTTAGGGTCCAGCACAGAGAGTGTTTACCTCGATGTCTTAGGGTCCAGCAGAGACAATGGTTAGCTAGCTCCCTTGGGGTCCAACAGAGAGAGTGTTTACCTCGATGTCTTAGGGTCCAGCAAAGAGGGTGGTTAGCTCGCTGTCTTTAGGTCCAGCACAGAGAGTGGTTAGCTCAATGTCTTCGGGTCCAGCAGAAACAGGGTTTACTTCGCTGTCTTAGGGTCCAGCAGAGGCAGTGGTTAGCTCGCTCCCTTGGGGTCCAGCAGAGAGAGCGGTAAGCTCGATGTCTTAGGGTCCAGCAAAGAGAGTGGTAAGCTCGATGTCTTAGGGTCCAGCACAGAGAGTGGTTAGCTCGATGTCTTAGAGTCCAACACTGAGAGTGGTTACCTCGATGTCTTAGAGTCCAGCAAAGAGAGTGGTTAGCTCGATGTTTTAGGGTCCATCAAAGAGAGTGGTAAGCTCGATGTCTTATGGTCCAACAAAGAGAATGGTAAGCTCAACGTTTTAGGGTCCAGCAGACAGAGAGTGGTTAGTTCGATGTCTTAGGGTCCAGCAGAGAGAGTGGTTAGGATGTCTTAGGGTCCAGCAGAGAGTGGTTAGTTCGATGTCTTAGGGTCCAGCAGAGGAGTGGTTAGCTCGCTGTCTTAGGGTCCAGCAGAGAGAGTGGTTAGCTCGCTGTCTTAGGGTCCAGCAGAGAGAGTGGTTAGTTCGATGTCTTAGGGTCCAGCAGAGGCAGTGGTTAGCTCGCTGTCTTAGGGTCCAGCAGAGAGAGTGGTTAGCTCGCTGTCTTAGGGTCCAGCAGAGAGAGTGGTTAGTTCGATGTATTAGGGTCCAGCAGAGTGACTGGTCAGCTCGCTGTCTTAGGGTCCAGCAGAGAGTGTGGTTTGCTCGATGTATTAGGGTCCAGCAGAGAGAGTGGTTAGTTCAATGTATTAGGGTCCAGCAGAGAGAGTGGTTAGCTCGATGTATTAGGGTCCAGCAGAGAGAGTGGTTAGCTTGCTGTCTTAGGGTCCAGCAGAGAGAGTGGTAAGCTCAACGTCGTAGGGTCCAGCAGATAGAGAGATAGTGGTTAGTTCGATGTCTTAGGGTCCAGCAGAGAGAGTAGTTAGCTCGCTGTCTTAGGGTCCAGCAGAGAGAGTAGTTAGCTCGATGTCTTAGGGTCCAGCAAAGAGAGTGGTAAGCTCGATGTCTTAGGGTCCAGCACAGAGAGTGGTTAGCTCGCTGTCTTTGGGTCCAGCAGAAACAGGGTTTACCTCGATGTCTTAGTGTCCAGCAGAGACAATGGTTAGCTAGCTCCCTTGGGGTCCAACAGAGAGAGTGTTTACCTCGATGTCTTAGGGTCCAGCAAAGAGAGTGGTTATCTCGATGTCTTAGGGTCCAGCACAGAGAGTGGTTAGCTCGATGTCTTAGAGTCCAACACTGAGAGTGGTTACCTCGATGTCTTAGAGTCCAGCAAAGAGAGTGGTTAGCTCGATGTTTTAGGGTCCATCAAAGAGAGTGGTAAGCTCGATGTCTTATGGTCCAACAAAGAGAATGGTAAGCTCAACGTTTTAGGGTCCAGCAGACAGAGAGTGGTTAGTTCGATGTCTTAGGGTCCAGCAGAGAGAGTGGTTAGTTCGATGTCTTAGGGTCCAGCAGAGAGAGTGGTTAGTTCGATGTCTTAGAGTCCAGCAGAGATAGTGGTTAGTTCGATGTCTTAGGGTCCAGCAGAGGCAGTGGTTAGCTCGCTGTCTTAGGGTCCAGCAGAGAGAGTGGTTAGCTCGCTGTCTTAGGGTCCAGCAGAGAGAGTGGTTAGTTCGATGTATTAGGGTCCAGCAGAGAGTGTGGTTTGCTCGATGTATTAGGGTCCAGCAGAGAGAGTGGTTAGTTCAATGTATTAGGGTCCAGCAGAGAGAGTGGTTAGCTCGATGTATTAGGGTCCAGCAGAGAGAGTGGTTAGCTTGCTGTCTTAGGGTCCAGCAGAGAGAGTGGTAAGCTCAACGTCGTAGGGTCCAGCAGATAGAGAGATAGTGGTTAGTTCGATGTCTTAGGGTCCAGCAGAGAGAGTAGTTAGCTCGCTGTCTTAGGGTCCAGCAGAGAGAGTAGTTAGCTCGATGTCTTAGGGTCCAGCAAATAGAGTGGTAAGCTCGATGTCTTAGGGTCCAGCACAGAGAGTGGTTAGCTCCCTGTCTTAGAGTCCAAGACTGAGAGTGGTTAGCTCGATGTCTTAGAGTCCAGCAAAGAGAGTGGTTAGCTCGCTGTCTTTGGGTCCAGCAGAAACAGGGTTTACCTCGATGTCTTAGTGTCCAGCAGAGACAATGGTTAGCTAGCTCCCTTGGGGTCCAACAGAGAGAGTGTTTACCTCGATGTCTTAGGGTCCAGCAAAGAGAGTGGTTATCTCGATGTCTTAGGGTCCAGCAGAGAGAGTGGTTAGTTCAATGTATTAGGGTCCAGCAGAGAGAGTGGTTAGCTCGATGTATTAGGGTCCAGCAGAGAGAGTGGTTAGCTTGCTGTCTTAGGGTCCAGCAGAGAGAGTGGTAAGCTCAACGTCGTAGGGTGCAGCAGATAGAGAGATAGTTGTTAGTTCGATGTCTTAGGGTCCAGCAGAGAGAGTAGTTAGCTCGCTGTCTTAGGGTCCAGCAGAGAGAGTAGTTAGCGCGATGTCTTAGGGTCCAGCAAAGAGAGTGGTAAGCTCGATGTCTT
The DNA here is from genome assembly GCF_003918875.1 of Haliotis rubra. Lineage (NCBI taxonomy): Eukaryota > Metazoa > Mollusca > Gastropoda > Lepetellida > Haliotidae > Haliotis > Haliotis rubra. The sequence goes on from NW_025766970.1 coordinate 1,115,567, forward strand.
AGGGTCCAGCACAGAGAGTGGTTAGCTCGCTGTCTTTGGGTCCAGCAGAAACAGGGTTTACCTCGATGTCTTAGTGTTCAGCAGAGGCAGTGGTTAGCTCAATGTCTTAGGGTCCAGCAGAGGCATTGGTTAGCTCGCTCCCTTGGGGTCCAGCAGAGAGAGTGTTTACCTCGATGTCTTTGGGTCCACCAGGGAGAGTGGTTAGCTCGATCTCTTAGGGTCCAGCAGAGAGAGAGAGTGGTCAGCTCGCTGTCTTAGGGTCCAGGAGAGAGCGGTGAGCTCGATGTCTTAGGGTCCAGCACAGAGAGTGGTTAGCTCGCTCCCTTGGGGTCCAACAGAGAGAGTGTTTACCTCGATGTCTTAGGGTCCAGGAAAGAGAGTGGTTAGCTCGCTGTCTTAGAGTCCAGCAAAGAGAGTGGTTAGCTCGATGTCTTAGGGTCCTGCAGAGAGTGGTTAGCTCGCTCCCTTGGGGTCCAGCAGAGAGAGCGGTAATCTCGATGTCCTAGGGTCCAGCACAGAGAGTGTTTACCTCGATGTCTTAGTGTCCAGCAGAGGCAATGGTTAGCTCGCTGTCTTTGGGTCCAGCACAGAGAGTGGTTAGCTCAATGTCTTCGGGTCCAGCAGAAACAGGGTTTACTTCGCTGTCTTAGGGTCCAGCAGAGGTAGTGGTTAGCTCGCTCCCTTGGGGTCCAGCAGAGAGAGCGGTAAGCTCGATGTCTTAGGGTCCAGCAAAGAGGGTGGTAAGCTCGATGTCTTAGTGTCCAGCAGAGACAGTGGTTAGCTCGATGTCTTAGGGTCCAGCAGAGAGTGGTTAGCTCGCTCCCTTGGGGTCCAGCACAGAGAGCGGTAAACTCGATGTCTTAGGGTCCAGCACAGAGAGTGTTTACCTCGATGTCTTAGGGATCAGCAGAGGGAGTGGTTAGCTCGATGTCTTAGTGTCCAGCAGAGGCAATGGTTAGCTCGCTCGCTTAGGGTCCAGCACAGAGAGTGTTTACCTCGATGTCTTAGGGTCCAGCAGAGACAATGGTTAGCTAGCTCCCTTGGGGTCCAACAGAGAGAGTGTTTACCTCGATGTCTTAGGGTCCAGCAAAGAGGGTGGTTAGCTCGCTGTCTTTAGGTCCAGCACAGAGAGTGGTTAGCTCAATGTCTTCGGGTCCAGCAGAAACAGGGTTTACTTCGCTGTCTTAGGGTCCAGCAGAGGCAGTGGTTAGCTCGCTCCCTTGGGGTCCAGCAGAGAGAGCGGTAAGCTCGATGTCTTAGGGTCCAGCAAAGAGAGTGGTAAGCTCGATGTCTTAGGGTCCAGCACAGAGAGTGGTTAGCTCGATGTCTTAGAGTCCAACACTGAGAGTGGTTACCTCGATGTCTTAGAGTCCAGCAAAGAGAGTGGTTAGCTCGATGTTTTAGGGTCCATCAAAGAGAGTGGTAAGCTCGATGTCTTATGGTCCAACAAAGAGAATGGTAAGCTCAACGTTTTAGGGTCCAGCAGACAGAGAGTGGTTAGTTCGATGTCTTAGGGTCCAGCAGAGAGAGTGGTTAGTTCGATGTCTTAGGGTCCAGCAGAGAGAGTGGTTAGTTCGATGTCTTAGAGTCCAGCAGAGATAGTGGTTAGTTCGATGTCTTAGGGTCCAGCAGAGGCAGTGGTTAGCTCGCTGTCTTAGGGTCCAGCAGAGAGAGTGGTTAGCTCGCTGTCTTAGGGTCCAGCAGAGAGAGTGGTTAGTTCGATGTATTAGGGTCCAGCAGAGAGACTGGTCAGCTCGCTGTCTTAGGGTCCAGCAGAGAGTGTGGTTTGCTCGATGTATTAGGGTCCAGCAGAGAGAGTGGTTAGTTCAATGTATTAGGGTCCAGCAGAGAGTGGTTAGCTCGATGTATTAGGGTCCAGCAGCAGAGAGTGGTTAGCTTGCTGTCTTAGGGTCCAGCAGAGAGTGGTAAGCTCAACGTCGTAGGGTCCAGCAGATAGAGAGATAGTGGTTAGTCTCGATGTCTTAGGGTCCAGCAGAGAGAGTAGTTAGCTCGCTGTCTTAGGGTCCAGCAGAGAGAGTAGTTAGCTCGATGTCTTAGGGTCCAGCAAAGAGAGTGGTAAGCTCGATGTCTTAGGGTCCAGCACAGAGAGTGGTTAGCTCGCTGTCTTTGGGTCCAGCAGAAACAGGGTTTACCTCGATGTCTTAGTGTCCAGCAGAGACAATGGTTAGCTAGCTCCCTTGGGGTCCAACAGAGAGAGTGTTTACCTCGATGTCTTAGGGTCCAGCAAAGAGAGTGGTTATCTCGATGTCTTAGGGTCCAGCACAGAGAGTGGTTAGCTCGATGTCTTAGGGTCCATCAAAGAGAGTGGTAAGCTCGATGTCTTATGGTCCAACAAAGAGAATGGTAAGCTCAACGTTTTAGGGTCCAGCAGACAGAGAGAGAGTGGTTCGTTCGATGTCTTAGGGTCCAGCAGAGAGAGTGGTTAGTTCGATGTCTTAGGGTCCAGCAGAGAGAGTGGTTAGTTCGATGTCTTAGAGTCCAGCAGAGATAGCGGTTAGTTCGATGTCTTAGGGTCCAGCAGCAGAGAGTGGTTAGCTCGCTGTCTTAGGGTCCAGCAGAGAGAGTGGTTAGTTCGATGTATTAGGGTCCAGCAGAGAGACTGGTCAGCTCGCTGTCTTAGGGTCCAGCAGAGAGTGTGGTTTGCTCGATGTATTAGGGTCCAGCAGAGAGAGTGGTTAGTTCGATGTATTAGGGTCCATCAGAGAGAGTGGTTAGCTCGATGTATTAGGGTCCAGCAGAGAGAGTGGTTAGCTTGCTGTCTTAGGGTCCATCAGAGAGAGTGGTAAGCTCAACGTCGTAGGGTCCAGCAGATAGAGAGAGAGTGGTTAGTTCTATGTCTTAGAGTCCAGCAGAGAGCTGACCTATTTGGAAGCTGCACTATTGTCTAACATCACGGGAGTCCTTTGATGAGTGGTACCCGCCTCGTCCATCCACAACATGACCTTTTCCACCAATCACTCATTCTCTGACATTCAGGGTATATTTAGTTCAACAGTGGTTTGTTTACCTAACATCAGTATTAGCTTAACTCTACACATGTAATACCATTCAAAGCCAGAAGTCTGTTAAAGCTAATAGTATGTATCTTTAATGCGGGAAAATAGTTTAACAGTGTAACATAGACATCTGGATGAGATTTGCATTTGTGGTTAAACGTCAGATGACCATAGATTTTGTTCGGTGATTTCTCTGTTAGGTGTTGCTGTTTGAAGCTCATCTCCAATTTGAAAGGCACTTTAACCTATCGTATCACAGTCGTTCTCATGAAACCGCCTCATGCATACAATGCTTTATATTGTTCCAGCTTTCCACATACCGTTCAAGACATGACAGACACTGCATGTTAAAAACGTTTAATTCACTAAAGCTCAATATCAGAATCCCCTTCAGTTTGGATTTCATCACAGTAATGTACTACAACACACTGATACGTTTCACTGTAAATTTCGAATTTCCACCGACCAAGTTCACTTGCACATCATGAACAACACCTGCACGAAATTGGCGTGTTTGCGCTAAATTCATAAAATGTTGTGAAAGGAAAAATCATTTTCTCGATACAATCTTTCTAGTTGGTTCCCAAATAATATCACCCCAAATGGAATATCCCTCCTGTTATGTTTATAGTAAACATTTCCAAATAAAAAGAAAGTCACCGAACAAAAGGTCCGCCACAGCTGACGGACGATGGAGGGCTGTCATGCAGACAGGAGACTTCTGCAAGGATATATAACCTTACCGATAGAATCTGTAGATAATCCAAAAAGAATAGAACAACACATAGCATCACGGATGAAGAGGCTGCATTTAACCCCCGACGACGGAGGTCATCTATTTACAAGTAGCAACGTCAAAGAACATAATGAATAATGACGTCATAACATGAAACGTGACGCCAATGACGTCAACTGTAGAACAGATACCAGCGCGACATAAATGAAAAGCCGGCTGCTATCACGTTACACCTGCTAGCAGATTGCTGATAGCACGCAGCAGTTCTTATTATCATTCGATCCACGATAGCTGTAAACACCAATAATACCACAGATCTGAAAACGCACGTGGTGTTCTACAACTGAGACGATACGGAAGAGTTGCAACGCAGATCTTACTATACACGCTGTTCACTGATGTTATGTGTCTGGCTTAAACCCATCAGTCGTAACTAATGAGTAAACCAGGTGGAATAATGGCAGATAACACGCTAGACTAACGCTTAGTCCCTGATTATGTATAATTTTGATAGTAACAAATAGACTTATTTGAATTGAAAAGGACTCTCAGTGGGTTTAGGGCTTTAGCATTTCAAGGAGGACTAGGCAGTAGGGAAAATATTCGGGTTCTTGGACTGTGAGACAGACTAAAAACACGCATACTGACCGAGTTACTGGCTCAGATCAAGGGCATATCTTAGCTCGAATGAGTGTATTTCATGCACGGTTGCACCCCTGGTTTGCCGTTTCGCTTACCTGGACAGGATTGGGACGCTTGTCAGAGCGTCAACTTGTTTTGGCTGTAAACGTGATGAAGGTAATTCCTTGCTGTGCAGTGGGAAAACATGTTGGTGTGACGTCATCGTGAACAAGGGATACTATCACAGGGGTATAGGAATGTGAAATGTGAACCTAGGGATAGATGGGGAGAGCATTGTGAGAGAGACATATAGGGGTTCATGTTGGAAAAAGAATGTGAACGAGGGACATACAGGTAGATGAGCAGGACATTGTAAGAGAGGATAATGCGGGTAGATGGTGAAGAAGGTGTGAGAGAGGAACATAGCGGTAAATGTTTGAGGACGTTGTGAGAGAGGCACAATTGATGTTGGGGGACATTGTGAACGGGCACATAGGGGTAGATGTTGGAGGACATTGTGGGAGAGGGACATAAGGGTAGATGTTTTAGGACATTGTAGGAGAGGCACATAAGGGTAGATGTTTTAGGACATTGTGGGAGAGGCACATAAGGGTAGATGTTGGAGGACATTGTGGGAGAGGCACATAAGGGTAGATGTTGGAGGACATTGTGGGAGAGGCACATAAGGGTAGATGTTGGAGGACATTGTGGGAGAGGCACATAGGGGTAGATGTTGGAGGACATTGTGGGAGAGAAACATAGGGGTAGATGTTGGAGGGCACTGTGAGAGAGGCACATAGGGGTAGATGTTGGAGGACATTGTGGGAGAGGAACATTGGGGTAGATGTTGGAGGACATTGTGGGAAAGGGACATAGGGGTAGATGTTTTAGGACGTTGTGAGAGAGGGTCATAGGGGTAGATGTTGGAGGACATTGTGGGAGAGGGACATGGGTTAGATGTTGAAGGCCACATAGGGGTAGATGTTGGAAGGGATTGTGGAAGAGGGACATAGGGGTAGATGTTGAAGGGCACTGTGAGAAAGGCACAATGGGGTAGATGTTGGAGGGCATTGTAGGAGAGGCAGAAAAAGGTAGATGTTGGAGGGCATTGTGGGAGAGGGACATAGGGGTAGATGTTGGAGGACATTGTGGGAGAGGAACAAAGGGGTAGATGTTGGAGGATATTGTGGGAGAGGGACATAGGGGTAGATGTTAGAGGACATTGTGGGAGAGGAACATTGGGGTAGATGTTGGAGGACATTGTGGGAAAGGGACATAGGGGTAGATGTTTTAGGACGTTGTGAGAGAGGGTCATAGGGGTAGATGTTGGAGGACATTGTGGGAGAGGGACATGGGGTAGATGTTGAAGGCCACATAGGGGTAGATGTTGGAGGGGATTGTGGAAGAGGGACATAGGGGTAGATGTTGAAGGGCACTGTGAGAGAGGCACAAAGGGGTAGATGTTGGAGGGCATTGTGGGAGAGGCAGAAAAAGGTAGATGTTGGAGGGCATTGTGGGAGAGGGACATAGGGGTAGATGTTGGAGGACATTGTGGGAGAGGAACAAAGGGGTAGATGTTGGAGGATATTGTGGGAGAGGGACATAGGGGTAGATGTTAGAGGACATTGTGGGAGAGGGACATAGGGGTAGATGTTGGAGGATATTGTGGGAGAGGGACATAGGGGTAGATGTTAGAGGACATTGTGCGAGAGGGACATAGGGGTAGATGCTCGGCAATGGCATGTAGTGTAGACCACCTGACTATGTCTTGGTGACCGACTTGAAATGTTTGATCATAAAGCGTGAAGGGCAGTGTGAGAGAGTCATATAGGGGTAGATGTTGGAGGACATTGTGGGAGAGGGACATTGGGGTAGATGTTGGAGGACATTGTGGGAAAGGGACAGAGGGGTAGATGTTGTAGGACATTGTGCGAGAGGGTCATAGGGGTAGATGCTGAAGGGCACTGTGAGAGAGTCATATAGGGGATGATGTTGGAGGACATTGTGTGAGAGGCACATAGGGGTAGATGCTGGAGGACATTGTGGGAGATCTGGGTGGGCTGTCTGTGAAATAGAAACATCAGGGTGGACTTTGAAGGTCATTGCGAGAATCATCGCACTGGATTGTGGAGGTGCTTTTGAAATGGAAGGATGAAACAATATACTCAACAAAATTAGAAGCTAGACACTGATCTTATTGGTAACAATTGCATTTGTGTGGTTGGCAGGTAAGTATTGTTGTGCCATACACTCGGCAATGGCATGTAGTGTAGACCACCTGACTATGTCTTGGTGACCGACTTGAAATGTTTGATCATAAAGCGTGAATCATGCTTGAAACACAGTAATCACTTGCAGCTATTCACATTATCACCATAGAGATCACACTTGCATAAGCACATACGCAAGCACACATATATAGCTAAACATAAAAATCGCAAGCTTAATTTAACAAAGACGAGCCTTAGAAATTAGCAACGCGAGTGAGTTTGGTTTAACGTGGCTTTTAGCAATATTCCAGCATTATCACGGCGGAATCAGAAATGTTATCAACGTGAGCATGACATGGGAGGGAGTAATACTGAACACTCAGGTGAGTGAGTGAGTTTAGTTTTACGCCGCACTCAGCAATATTGCAGCTACATGGCGGCGGTCTGTAAATAATCGAGTCTTGACCAAACAATCCGGTGATCAACAGCATGAGCATCGATCTGCGCAATTACGAACCGATGACATGTGTCGACCAAGTCAGCGAGCCTGACCACCCGATCCCGTTAGTCGCCTCTTACGTCAAGCATGGGTTACGGAAGGCATATCCTTCACGGGTAGAACACTCAGGTGCAGTGGGTGCAGTAGCAAGCACCCTGGGCGTCTAGTCGTCAAAAAATACACAGTCTGGGGTTCCGTGTGCAGCGTACTGGCAACGTTTCAGATCGCCACAGGGCCGGGGCTCCACGTTTGACGTCACACCAAGATGACTTACAATACGGACTTCATCTCGAAAAAAGATGTGACTGCAACCTCCACCAGATTTAACCAGAGGCAATGGAAAAAAATTGTCCTCTGTGACGAGTCACACTTTGTCGATGGCAGGGTACCGGTGCGAGGCAGGAGGAGGGGAACACCACGTGTATTGATGTGTTCGAGAGATTGACCTATTTGGAGGGGACAGCGTAATGATTCGGTGAGCAGTTTGTGCCAACGGTCGATTTAGTACTCTTACTGTATCGGGACCAAGTTTGGCTCCCAGTCCTTCTGCCATTTATGCAGCTACATGACCCGGCACTGAGTTTTCAATACGACTATACTATATAGTATAACAACAGTTCTATTAGTGGGAAGTTCGGGGTCATGGAACATCATGAAGCAGTCCCATCTCATGTGGATGATAGCAGTATGATGCACATCTAATTTCATAAAAATGAACTTACTATACTGATGTACAAAAGAAAGTACACACCTGGTGTTATGAGACTATTAAAACAACTTAAATATTTTGCTAGCAATGTTCCAATTGGGTACGATATCTATGGTGTTATCGCAACACGTACACAATGTTTTTTACTCATGAGTCGCAATCAAAACACTTTTCTGAATATTACGCTGTTTTCAGGAAAACATTTTACCAAAGCACCAGGTGTGTACTTTCTTTTGTACGTCAGTTTATTCCCATCTTTCCTTTCAAGTTAACAGGTGTCAAGGTTTTAATTTGGCTGAGTATATGTGGAAGGTCGGAGGTCATTAAGAGAGTATCAATGCGTTAGATTGTTCAAGGCCATTGTGAGATATTGGTTGAGTGAGTATAATACTTTGGCCTATATTAACCCTTATCTCCAGAGTGAAACTGGTGTCGTGGTGACACCAGCAATTGTGTTCGCACATTTGGACTCGACACAAAGTTGATGATAGGTGGTTATAGGCCCTGTATACCACATATATGCTTTTTTTGTCGAGACGCCCAAACAGATTGTAAGACGATCTCTTCATCGTCACAAGGGTGAATAGAAATAGCCTAGTCGGAAACTTGATATGCGCCGTGACGCCCTGTTTGTGGCCTTGTGTCTAGCTATTTTGCACAATGTAGGTTGTTGTTGTGTGGAAAGGGTGACGAAATCAACACACACCGAGAGGGAATGGGACATGGCTATATTCGGGTAGAAATGGTAACAAAGAGATCAGTACACGTTTGCTCTTTTAGAACTGCATTCAGGTTAGTTACGGTAACAGATGGGAATGTTCAGGTTAGTTACGGTAACATATGGGAATGTTCAGGTTAGTTACGGTAACAGATGGGAATGTTCAGGTTAGTTACGGTAACAGATGGGAATGTTCAGGTTAGTTACGGTAACAGGAATGTTGGGAATGTTAACAGATGGGAATGTTCAGGTTAGTTACGGTAACAGATGGGAATGTTCAGGTTAGTTACGGTAACAGATGGGAATGTTCAGGTTAGTTACGGTAACAGATGGGAATGTTCAGGTTAGTTACGGTAACAGATGGGAATGTTCAGGTTAGTTACGGTAACAGAAGGTATGTTCATGTACGGCAACAGATGGGAATACAGGTTAGTTACGGTAACAGATGGGAATGTTCAGGTTAGTTACGGTAACAGATGGGAATGTTCAGGTTAGTTACGGTAACAGATGGGAATGTTCAGGTTAGTTACGGTAACAGATCAGGTTAGAATGTTCAGGTTAGTTACGGTAACAGATGGGAATGTTCAGGTTAGTTACGGTAACAGGAGTTGTAATTACGGGAATGTTCCAGGTTAGGAACAGATTCAGGTTAGTTATTACGGTAACAGATGGGAATGTTAGTTACGGTAACAGATGGGAATGTTCAGGTAGTACGGTTACGGTAACAGATGGGAATGTTCACAGATGGGGTTAGTTACGGTAACACGGTAACAGGGAATGTTCAGGTTAGTTACGGTAACAGATGGGAATGTTCAGGTTAGTTACGGTAACAGATTAGGGAATGTAACAGATGGGAATGGTCAGGTTAGTTACGGTAACAGATAGTTATGGAATGTTCAGGTTAGTTACGGTAACAGATGGGAATGTTCAGGTTAGTTACGGTAACAGATGGGAATGTTCAGGTTAGTTACGGTAACAGATGGGAATGTTCAGGTTAGTTACGGTAACAGATGGGAATGTTCAGGGGTTAGTTACGGTAACAGATGGGAATGTTCAGGTTAGTTACGGTAACAGATGGGAATGTTCAGGTTAGTTACGGTAACAGATGGGAATGTTGGGGTTAGTTACGGTAACAGATGGGAATGTTCAGGTTAGTTACGGTAACAGATAGGGAATGTTCAGGTTAGTTACGGTAACAGATGGGAATGTTCAGGTTAGTTACGGTAACAGATGGGAATGTTCAGGTTAGTTACGGTAACAGATGGGAATGTTCAGGTTAGTTACGGTAACAGATGGGAATGTTCAGGTTAGTTACGGTAACAGATGGGAATGTTCAGGTTAGTTACGGTAACAGATGGGGGGAATCAGGTTAGGTTAGTTACGGTAACAGATGGGAATGTTCAGGTTAGTTACGGTAACAGATGGGAATGTTCAGGTTAGTTACGGTAACAGATGGGAATGTTCAGGTTAGTTACGGTAACAGAAGGAATGTTCAGGTTAGTTACGGTAACAGATGGGAATGTTCAGGTTAGTTACGGTAACAGATGGGAATAGTTACGGTAACAGATGGGAAGGTTAGTTACGGTAACAGATGGGAATGTTCAGGTTAGTTACGGTAACAGATGGGAATGTTCAGGTTAGTTACGGTAACAGATGGGAATGTTCAGGTTAGTTACGGTAACAGATGGGAATGTTCAGGTTAGTTACGGTAACAGATGTTGGGGTTAGGGAAATAGTTACGGTAACAGGTTAGTTACGGTAACAGATGGGAATGTTCAGGTTAGTTACGGTAACAGTTGGGGTTAGGGAATGTTCAGGTTAGTTACGGTAACAGATGGGAATGTTCAGGTTAGTTACGGTAACAGATGGGAATGTTGGGGTTAGTTACGGTAACAGATGGGAATGTAACAGATGGGAAGGTTAGTTACGGTAACAGAAGGGAATGTTCAGGTTAGTTACGGTAACAGAAGGGAATGTTCAGGTTAGTTACGGTAACAGATGGGAATGTTCAGGTTAGTTAACGGTAACAGATAACAGGGAAATGTTCAGGTTAGTTACGGTAACAGATGGGAATGTTCAGGTTAGTTACGGTAACAGATGGGAACGGTAACAGATGGGAATGTTCAGGTTAGTTACGGTTCAGGTTCAGGTTACGGTAACAGTAACAGATGATAGGAATGTTCAGATGGGGTTAGGTTACGGTAACAGATGGGAATGTTCAGGTTAGTTACGGTAACAGATGGGAATACGGTAACGGTAACAGATGGGAATGTTCAGGTTAGTTACGGTAACAGATGGGAATGTTCAGGTTAGTTACGGTAACAGATGGGAATGTTCAGGTTAGTTACGGTAACAGATGGGAATGTTCAGGTTAGTTACGGTAACAGATGGGAATGTTGGGGTTAGTTACGGTAACAGATGGGAATGTTCAGGTTACATTACGAAACGGAACATTTTGAGGGAAATGTTGCTGTGTTATTCACCGTGTCCAAAGATAAAAAGGTGAACAAACTGTCAAACTATCAACGAGCTTTATCTTTCCAATTCCAATTGCTGCTACAGCATGTCTTCCTGTAAATTACCATTCTTGAAAATATGGTTATTTTGTATTTTGTTTAGCTGATAGCTAAAGGGGTTTTAAAATAGGAGACACGTAATTGCATTGCATGGATATTCACGAGCTTCCTACTGATGCTTCTGTAATAAGAATAACACGAACATCATTTAGGGTAATCTTTTGCGGTTAGATACATTGCATTGTCAACTGATACCCCTATGTTTAATTTTAGTTTTCAAGGCTTGATCCACAGGCCTTGACATCATTGTACTTACATGTGTGGAAATGTACCTTGTTTACATGTAACGTAGGTTTCGACATTTGTCGACAGTCTGTAATTTTGCAAGGTGTGAACTGGATGTGAACTGGGCGTGAACTGGGTGATTGTGTATCAATATATAGTTTCCGTTTTAGGAACCACTGGATTTCAAAAGCAAATCACCAACAGCTACCGATCTATCATACAACTTTAATACTGGTGTATTCAGCCTAGTTATCAAACTCACCTTTGCTGTCTGGGTGTCAGATATTTCTGATATGTCTTCACTGGTCTCACCCGTGAAGATCTAGCTTAGAATTGATCTTCATTAACCCATGCCTGTGGTAACAGGCGACTAACGGGATCGGGTGGTCAGGCTCGCTGACTTGGTTGACACATGTCATCGTATCCCAGTTGAGTAGATCGATGCTGTTGATCAATGGATTGTCTGGTCCAGTCTCGATTATTTACAAATCGTTGTCATGTAGCTGGAATATTGCTGAATGTTGCGTTAAACAACAATCAAGCAAGCAAGCAATCTTCACTGGTCTTTTCAGCGTGTAAATCGCAGATTGTAAAACTACTATTTTGTGCGTATATGCTGGAGTGAGTGAGTGAGTATGATTTAACGCCGCTGTTAACAATATTCCAGCAACATCACAGCAGGGGACACCAGAAATGGGCTTCACACATTGTACCCATGTGGGGAATCGAACCTGGGTCTGAGGCTTTAACCACTAGGCTACCCCACCGCCCCTCCTTATGTGTAAGACGTGGTGTTAAAATTCTGATCGAGCTTGCAGCCAACAGCTTGTATATTCTATCTCTGGTTCCGGAGTACAAAAGCCACAATAATAGTTGATGGAGGCTTTATTTTATATATCCATGAATATTAATAACATAACATAAAAGGTCCACAATGTCAAACATACAGTCAACACAATTCCTTCACGACACCTTTCTGAAAGGTAAAACGGTCTCAATATAAAACTTCAGCTAAAAGACCCATTTTGGAAGCATAATTTCACGTCTGTAAAATATGAGATCTGTCCCCAAAATAAATAATCAAAGAAACAGTTCTAGTGATCCAAACGGTTGTAAAACTCTAACCTGCAACACATGAATAGCAAACGTGTGAGAATATGTTGAATATTCTCCAAACACACAAACAAACATACAAATAGTTAACAGTAAATCCGTCCAACTATACTACTGGCCATGTAATAAAGTAACTGTGCATTATTTGATGTTATGCCATTGTTAATGCAAAAACATAAAAACATGATTTGTGGTGTTTTCCTTAATCACTGTTGATTGGATTATATCGAAATCTGTATGATTTCACGGCTTGAGATCGTGACACGCCTTTCAAGGGATGTGGTTTGAAAAGTCAATTCACATATTCAGCATCGTGTGTGTCCACCATTGGCGATGATGAAGAACTTAACAACGACGACGCATAGACGACACTAAGCGAGTCAAGAAACATTGAGGAATGTTGTTCCATGTCTGAAGCAACGCTTGTCCCAATTCAGCTACCGTCAATGGTTGATTCTGGGCTTGACGTAAACGTCTCTCCATTTCATCCCGAGCGTGCTCGATACGGGACAGGTCCGGAGAAACAGCTGGCCAGGGGAGTACCGGAATGTTCCGCTGTGGACGGCCAGTCCGAGTCAAATCTCTCGTGTTCCCATTGTGTTGAAAACGTCTCCATAGAGATGTGATTGGGTTTCGATGGACACCAAATTGTCAGTCAATGTAAACTTAGGCTCAGTATTATTCGTTACACTGCTATACTGAGTCTAACAAAACCTAGTAGAAGGTCGCGTCAGCTAACCTTTGAGTGACCTATGACAGTCCATTCGACGGCCGAACGGATTTAACCAATCTGACAACGACTTCTTGATAGAGTTCGGCGGGATTTACAAATTGGTTTTTGGATTTTCTCTTCCCTGGTCGCTGACACTGATCTATCAACAAACACAGATATTTGACCTGCGGTATATACGCTTAGGGGATTATTATGACATGGTTAATATTAGCTTATATTTCCGCAACATGACATCCTTGAATATTGACAAAAACGCTATTTTCAGTGACTGTTTACTCATTACGTGTATCACTCGGAAGCGATCGTGCGGAAAATAGCAATCGTTCGAGTTTTTTAGGTAAAGGTTTAAACGGTATGTGCGAATGTTAACTTTCGCGATTTGGTAAGCTGTGTTCTGAGTGGTCAGTCCAAAAGGTAGGCTGACGTGACCTTCTACTAGGGTTTGTTAGACTCAGTATAGCAGTGTAACGAATAATACTGAGAGTAAGTTAGACTGACCAAATTGTCTGGCCATTCCAGTCTCCAGCATACCCACGCTGATTTTCTGTAAGCCGTGGCATGACTACGCGCAGTTTAGGTTGAAATTAACTTGTTTTTCACAACATTCAGAGATTAGACAAAAGTCAACCGTTCTTCAATGTTCAATATCAGGTGTGTGAACTTCCAGTGTCAAAAAGCCTGCAAACCGTGAGTAAGTTCATCGTGCACAAAGTTCACGTGCCACACGCGACACGTGACATCAAGTGCTTGTTTCTTTAGGGTTGTTTTTTCAAATCACATTTATTTTATGCAATTTTATGTTATGCACAGTTACTTTCCCCTTTTAGTATAATATACGTATTATATGAATTGTACTCGTCTTGATGTGACATACCCACTTAGTGTGCCTTTATGGCTTTGCATTCAGTGCCATCTCGATACTATCCATCATCTTCATTTTACAAACTTGTGAACATTAAAAAAATGATTAAAACCGCAAGATTTTAACATATTCTTCAAATCATAACCGATAATTCACTGCTCGCGTGATATCCTCAAAGACATTCTTTTATTTGGAAAGTCCTACTTTATAATGTGTTGGAAAGCAGGTTGTGAGGCTGAGCTTTCGTTTTTGGGAAGTTGACTCCATAATAAAACAAACTAATTGATCGGGGATTGTATATGGTGGAAACAAAGGCAACACAAGTCTATATCTTGCATGAAATACCCACTGGGATTTGCAGGCAATGGTCTAAACAGTGACAGATTAGCGCCAACTGAATCTTCTTGTTAATCAATTATTACACACACATTGTAACCAGTTAGCGACAACTGAATCTTCTTGTTAATCAATTATTACACACACATTGTAACCAGTTAGCGACAACTGAATCTTCTTGTAGATCAATTATTACACACACATTGTAACCAGTTAGCGACAACTGAATCTTCTTGTTGATCAATTATTACACACACATTGTAACCAGTTAGCGACAACTGAATCTTCTTGTTGATCAATTATTACACACACATTGTAACCAGTTAGCGACAACTGAATCTTCTTGTTGATCAATTATTACACACACATTGTAACCAGTTAGCGACAACTGAATCTTCTTGTTGATCAATTATTACACACACATTGTAACCAGTTAGCGACAACTGAATCTTCTTGTTGATCAATTATTACACACACATTGTAACCAGTTAGCGACAATTGACAAGTATCGGTGCCCTATTGACGGCGTGTACAAATCTCACATACCGTCCAACAATACATAAAAACAACAAAATGATCCAGTAATAACACTTTTTGATCCAGTAATAACACGCGTTGGTCCAGTAATAACACTTTTTGATTAACCAACATATACTACATAACCTTTGTTACGAACCATAGGATGTTGTGTTCAGTTTCGTTTGAACCGAAGCTGTACATGTATCTGTCCAATGGCAATATCGAATACTGTTTCAATAAAGCAATTTGTCACATTCAATCTCCACCTCGTCTCTCAGAACATCAGTACCATCTGTTTAGTAGTATATGTGTACACGTGTCCTCCATATACTAGTACACCATAAAGCTAAACATGAGTTTAAACATCAATAAGGTCAATACACTGGATGAACCACAGACACTGATAAGAATGAAATATGACATGGCATATATGGAACGTTCAATAAAGCAGAGAACATTAGCTTCATCATCATATTCGTCACGATATTCATTATTATGCCATTAATAAAATTATCGCCTTCACACTCTGCATTAACATCAATCAACGATGACAACATCACAACAACATTACTATCAGTAGTAACTTACCACAATAACATGATCAATACACTCCAAGAACATCAAGGTTAGCGACAACCAAGGAGGACTGTTGTTAATAGATTACTATCAGTAGTAACTTACCACAATAACATGATCAATACACTCCAAGAACATCAAGGTTAGCGACAACCAAGGAGGACTGTTGTTAATAGATTACTATCAGTAGTAACTTACCACAATAACATGATCAATACACTCCAAGAACATCAAGGTTAGCGACAACCAAGGAGGACTGTTGTTAATAGATTAGCGACAGAATAACTCCATGTCTGTAATATAATACATTCATAGATGTAGCGACATTCCTTACCATTCGTTGGTAGAGGACTAGCGACAACTATAACCGCTTAAAGGAGTAAATAACTACAAAAAAAGAGTAGTGTTACAACCTTTAGGAATGCTATACGGTGCTGATATTAATTATATATTATTTATGACTAGCGACATTCAAAAAGATCATGTGCAATACGGGAAAATATTGACCCACTTGATCTGCATAATCTAAAAATAGATTACAACCTTTCAAATTGTTCGGAAATCTGATATGTGCATATAAGCGAAAACGAGACGTTGGTAAACTCAACAACTTCCATGTATTTTTTAACTGTAACAACATCACACGAAAAGCTGATTCAGGGTCAAAGCACCTGAATCAGGGAGCGTTTTCTTCTAATATTTCCACACAACCATCTCAGGAGGTGGTAGATGAATTGAACTCTAAACAAACTGCTTTTCATACTTCGATTTTCTTTTGCGCCTATAATAGTCGCACTTATATGTTTATCATGTCAGAAGTTAGAACCTTTGCAAGTGTGAAACAGAAAACAGGACCGTTGTGCATGTATTTCCAATGTCAGATAATTTTCATGCCAAATTACTCGTTACTTTGACATTTGCGATTTGTATGGTGTCAAACACGGTCCTTGAAATTAATTTCTTCCTACAAACGTAAGTATCTTACGCCTAAACCTATTTACACGTACATGTCTATTTTGCCCTGGTAGTATAGAGCGGAGTATATTTGTTCAAATAGATTATGTCTGTTTATTTTAATAACGATACTACTTTATTGTGCAAGATTCTAGATCACCTGTTTGTACGCACTGTCAGGAAATACAGTGACAACAATCTTTGGTGAATATGCCAGTAGTTTAAATATACCGTTCTCTCAGATTTTAAACTGTTGCCATGATACGTTCATGAATGGCAACATTCTCTAAATACACATAAAGTCTCCAGAATTTGCCTCGTGGTAGAATATACCCGGCGTGACCCACCAGCTCGACGGTGGCTAACATCACACGTTGTGTTTCTTTTGTTGACATGACAACGTTGAGTGGCACGGCTGTATATGCAAATTGATGCAAATGGTCGCAGATTAAGCCATACCTAAAAGCAGATTTGCAATCTGAACCAATCGCTGCCCAGCAGATCGTAACTTCAGCCAATCATTTCCTTTCCTTGAAGACAAATCTAATTGGTTCCTTGGTCCCAATGAAGATTTCATACAGAACATCAATCTCTTCATGGCCGGGTTCGAGGGAAACTTCAAAGTTTTGTATTATCTGAAAATATAGTCATACCACCACATTGGAATAGTGCCAAGTCTTCAAGAAAACAGTCATGGTAGATTTGCATAAGAGTTGTGAGAAGATACGTAAATATTCGTCTCGATTTGATACAGAAATGTGTGGTAAACTGTGGCCGTTCTGGAAAGATTGCGCTTCGTCAATCGTACATTATATGCATGCGTACATGTAGCCATATTTATAGTCGTAGCTATGCCTCTAGTCACAGCCCTCTAGTCATAACTATCTAGTCACTGTGACCCTCAGAGAGTTCATATATTCCCTAAAATGTCAAGGGATTTCATGAAATTACTGAACTATTGGCTCAGGGAATTTATGAAACCCCTGCCAGCCTTTATTGAAATAGAGCATACCAAATTCATAATGCGAGTATAGAGTTTATGCTGATGAAACCTATTTGTTGGGACAAGATGTTATGACTCTGACTATTACACTTCAATCCCGCTTTAAAACAGTCACATCTCGATTTATATCGGTTAGGACCACAGTTACATTTTTTTATCCATTGTCACATCATTCCTAATAAAGAGCAGACGCTGAGGACAAACATCAAGTTGAGAACGCGTTAACAAACCTTTGAGGATACTGGATTTCACGCCTATTCCAAAACTCTCATTAGCTTGATCGTTATGCATAACCACACTACACCATATTGCAGCATACGTCTCTGGGAATGAAATGCTTCTTACTGAAAAGAGTATTTATCAAACAGAACTATCTTGAACTGCTCTTCTTAGCTTTCAGCCATACTAAAAAAAAGTATTTTTTGGTTTGATTTGGGAATACATGAAATCCCTGGGAGTCACAGTGATTTCGCGAAATCATGGATTCTTTTAGGGATTTCGTGAAATCTCTGGTTCCACACATTCCCTGTAACATATATACATATAGGTAAAGCGGTAGTTCACCTTCGATACAGCCAGGTAGATTTCCTGTTCAGCGAACCTCTTCCCAACGCACTGTCGCGGACCGAAGCCGAACGGAAGTAAGGCGGATGGTGGGATAGGGGCCATTCTCTTGCCGCTTGTGTCACGCAGCCACCGCTCAGGGAGGAACGCTTCCGGATCAGGGAAGTACTTCCGGTTCTTCACGGTTTTCTGGTTCATCATGATCAAAGATGTCTGGAATGTTTATACATGATAATACTTTAAATCTTGTCACACAAATACATTGAATGAGTGAATTTAGTTTTATGCCGCTATTAGCAATATTCCAGCAATATCACGGCGGGGGACACCAGAAATGGGCTTCACACATTTTACCCGTGTGGGGAATCGAACCCGTGTCCTTGGCGTGACGAGCGAACGCTTTAACGCCTAGGCTACATTACCACCCCCACAAATACATTGTCTTGAATAGAAATACCATAAAAGGTAAAATATAAAGTGAATTGCAAAATGGACTGCATTTATTAATTGTTGTGAACACACCCAACACAATAGTTACTGCCATACAAGTTATTAATACTGACAACGAGTAAAATATAAGGGAACACTTATGAAGCAGTGTTATCAGTTAACACTGACTGAGTTTGGTTTTACGCCGCTTTTAGCAATATTCCATGAATATCACGGCGGGGAACACCAGAAATGGGCTTTACTCATTGTACCCATGTAGGGATTCGAACCCGGGTCTTCGGCGTGACGAGCCAACGCTTTAACCACTAGACTACCCCACCGCCCCTATCAGTTAACAGGATGATATTGCTACCTTTGTATCAGCTCAGGGACCTGTGAAAAACTGGATAGGGTTATTTTGTTACTCAACAATTGAGTTGGACTGCGTTTGTTTGTTTGTTTGTTTGTTGTTTAACGCCGCACTCAGCAATCTGTACTGAGCACTCGGCGGTCTGTAAATAATCGACTCTGGACCAGACAACCCTGTGATTAACAGCATGAGCATCGATCTGCACCATTGGGATACGATGACATGTGTCAACCAAGTCAGCGAGCCTGACCACCCGATCCCGTTAGTCGCCTCTTACAACAAGCATGGGTTGCTGAAGACCAATTCTAACCGGTATGAGGGCTGAGATTTCTGCGTGTATTGGCTAATAAAATGTATTGCAATTCAATGAGACCTGTCGACTTAAAAGGTGAGTGACACTGATTCTACAACCAGAACCTACTTTTTCGACGCCAAGTCCCCCCAAATATACGTTATGGTTCAACATAATGGCAACCTCAAAATTAGGTTGGATAGTTAGCCATGGTGTCCTTCCCCTGTCTATGCTGTTCATAGTAAGTAACGTATGCCATTTAGTCAATTAAATGCGAAGGGATGTAATGAACAAAAGTAGATTTTAACTTAAACTTTAACCTTAATCACGATACTTTTGATACTTTTTCCCTGAAAATACCGGTTCTCAGAAAAGGTATTGCAATACGTCTCATTTAAACATCGCATTCCGGTATAACGGTTCAACCGCGCAGTCCCTCGGGAGATCGAGTCGAAACACATATAACAAGACGTGTAAGAGATACCCCTGGCATCGTCATTGTTCTCCGCATAATATTCATGTTGAAGGATACTGTTTGTTTGTTGTTTAACCTATCTAACACAAGAACGTAAACTTGTTGGATTGTTGAGTAACGCCGCAGTTTTCCAGCCATATGACGGGGTTTGTAAATATTCCAGTTTGGACAAGACAATCCAGTGAATGAGCATGAGCATCGATCTTCGAGATTGGGATACGATGACATGCGTCAACCAAGTCAGCGAGCCTCCCTTTGTCGTGTCTTATGACAAGCATGGGTCGCTGAAGACCAATTCTACACCGGATTTTCCCGAGTCTTAATAGATACTCATCAGAAAGAGTCAGATAAAGACACCAAATACCTTAACAATACTACACGTGATCATTGCAGGACAGACTACCGGTTGTAAAATGATTACATCAGGTGTTCTTAACTTCCGTTGAATAGAATAGGTTTGTACGCAAGCACTTAATCACTCGACTAAAGCGACCGTGCATGATTTATCGCTAGGTGGAGGGGGGTGGTTGTGTAGTGGTGGTGGGGTCATGATGATCTTTATGGAGTAGCATGTTTAGTGTGAATGAACACTTCGAAATGTGCCAAAGCAAGTGCCCCAACCCCACCCTGTACAAACGCAATGACACCACCACCACTACTTTTTATGTAAAACATTTTAATATTATTATGTACAAGTGCTGACCCGGACCCTAACTGATATCAATTATATCTTTAATTAGGAAATGTCGTGATTTTCATTGTGCTATTCTTCCAACAACATCAGAACTGATACGGTATTCCTTCTGATTCCTTCTATTTAGTATGTGATTTGGAAGATTAACTACACATTCATTCCTAACAGGGATACATGATATTCGACGAAGTCAGGATTGAAATGATTGAATTGAGAGAAATACGACGAAGTCAGGATTGAAATGATTGAATTGAGAGAAATACCCATTGTACCCATTGGGGAATCGAACCCGGGCCTTCGGCGTAACCATCAGGTAACCCCATCGCCCCCGTTGAATACAACAACCTTAGCGGTCGTAGGTCTGTGTTAATGTTACGGGAGTTACGGTCTTCCAAGCGCTAACGGCCTTCTACAACAGGAGATTTACAACAGATGTTATCTTTCCTCACACATAAATGTCGCTTTCTGACTGGCTGAGCCCTCTTCTATTATTTTCAATGTACCCCGCGTACAAGCGAGTAACATTTCAATGTATCCCGCTGTCAATGGCAACTCATTTGGTACTTCGTGGTAGTAATTCTTTATCTCGAATAACATTGAATCACGTATGATGTACGGAAATTACCGATGTTTTGCGAATACAAATCGATGGAAGGAAGATAACTCTAAATCTGTTTTTCTTGTCAGCAAAATCTAGCGATGGCTACAAAAAGATTTTTACCCGTCCTTCAACCAATTCAAAATTAACATGAAGGTGTTTGGTAAGATAAATACGTTGTTCACTGGTCCCTCGGGGCCCATGGGTTGATTTACCCTCGATGTTGGTTTATGTTCCCCAACCAACATCGAGGGTACATGAACCCATGCCCCCCTCGTGACCAGTGAACAACTTATAATTTAGTTACACAATCTGAAGATGAACCGACTGGTACATATCTCAAGGAGAGGTCAGGGTCGTATGTGGGTCAGAAGGGCAGAAGAGTTTACTGGTACAAAGTATGGTCAACAGTTTGTCTCTGATGTGGCCACGGCGGGGGGACCAAAACTTGACATACTGTGGTCTCACGCAGCTTTCAGCAATATTCCAGCAATATCACAGCAGGGTACACCGAAAACGGGCTTTACACATTGTACCCATGTGGGTCGCCTGCATGACGAGTAAATGCTTTAACCACAAGGCTACCCAATCAACCCCTATACATCGACACTCTACCCAGCCTAAGGACTCCCGTATTATGTGAATATAAACTAAGTCGTTTGACAATATACATAGAGGATAAGTGTGTACTAAAGAAATAGAACCCGTGACTCGTCCACAATTCAATAAAAACAAATCATTTCTGAAATAAGATCATCCGTCAATACGTATTCTTGAAGCATCTCCTCGACCTTTCAGAGAGTGATTCAAAATTCAGTCGTTGTTGTAGGATTTGATGCAGTCGTAAACGTCGCTCCATGTTATCACACACGTGTTCAATGGATGACGTGTTAACTGGGCCAGGGAAACACATTAACATTGTTCTGATTCAGATACCGCCATGTAGCTGGAACATTGCTGAGTGTGGCGTTAAACAACAAACAAACCAAACCAAACCGGATTCAGATCCTGCTGTTCAACTTCTAATAACGTGTGGTCTGGCTTTGTCGCGTGTTATCACTCCAAAAAGCGCTGTTCTGTTGCATATGTCATCCTTCTAGCTAATTTCCGTGGTACATCAACTACTTGGTTGCGTTTCTTCGTCTATTCTAACACACACTTCCTCTGGTTCCAATTCCAAAATACATTCACACGATTACCAATGAAAAACTTCCTTGTCACAGTAACACATGCCTCTAAATATATTTTGGAAGCAATATAGACACATTGTATTGGGCCGCTATATCAGTTACACAACACGAACATAAACGCTGTTCAAGCCGTAATTTCGGTTTAACCATCTCCACTTTTCAATCATGAACATATGTGATCTGGGCCTCAAACGTCTACATGTGTGGTTTAGGCAACACCCGAGATTGAACGTAAAAGAAAGTACACACCTCATGCTTTGGTAAAATGTTTTCCTGAAAACAGCGTAATATTTAGAAAAGTGTTTTGGTTGCAACTCACAAGTCACAAACATTGTGTACGTGCTGCAATAACACCATAGATATCGTACCCAATTGGAACATTGCTAGCAAAATATTTACGTTGTTTTAATAGTCTCAAAACACCAGGTGTGTGCTTTCTTTTGTACGTCAGTATAGTTTTCTAATAATCCCAAATATTCTTCATACAAATTTTAACTTGGATTGTTTTGCATCACACTACCAAAATATAAAACATGGCTTAAAGTCTATCATCTGCAACATTTGCAAGGAAGGACAAATTGTGCATGGCCAAATTCATGCTAAAAACTGACTACTTAAAAGTGCCCCAAATAACCCTAATGGTGCAGATGGTGGTGCCGGTGCGACTGCTGTAGATGGTGATGCTTGCGACGATGGGGATCATTTTACGTAAAGTACGAAAGTATACGTACTCCTGCGGGGATCCTGTACCCCTGGAGAGTGATGTCTGTAGGCAGATACCGCTGGGTCCCCGTCAGAACAGGGTGGTACAACCTGCAATGTTCACATTCACACTGAGTAGGTACATTTACACTAAAGCAATATTCCAGCCACATCACAGTATATATCCGAGCCTCAACAACCGCCGGGTTGCAAGAACTCCTTTTATCACAAGCCATCAGAAACTATTGCTGGTATTTCATTATCACATAACACCACAGTAATCCCATGGGCGGTGGGGAGCACATATCTTCTTTAAAAGTCATTTTAGAGGCTGTAAAGATGAAGGAAAACCAAGATCTATGGACAGTCAACTTCTTTATTGCAATAAATGTGACGTTTCGGTGTAAATACTACCACCGCTATCAAGCAGATGATGAGTGATGACCTGCTTGATAACGATGTTAAAATCTCCACCGAAACGTGGCATTAATTGCAATGAAGAAGCTGACTATCCATAGAATTTGGTTTTCCTTCACATAAACTTAAATTGGGGAGGTGCCTATGCTGAGGATCGGGATTGTGGGGACAGTGTTTTTATGCTTTTTCGTTCAATGGTCCATAGTCATTTGAGGGTGGTTTACTTAAAGAACCACTAAACTTTGTTTTTTGTTACTCTTTTAACCATTACATATGAAAGATTTGTGGTTAGTCTTATGCGGAACACCAAATTTATTCTTTAAAAACTTGTGGTTAATTAATACCGAGCGATTAAAAGTGGCCAAAAAGTCGCCTGCTTCCCTCTCGCCCGCCAACGAAACCACAGACAGGTTACGTAACTCTGTCGCCAGAGCACTGCAGTGACGTCATATGAGGAACGATTTTCAGTTAGTTGTATAGAAAGTGTGTAGCACGCTCATCATTTTGATGATTTCTCGACATGAACGACGACATGCCGAATCGTTGCTTTGTTGTCAATTGCTCCTAGGGGTCGGGTGATGGTGTCACCATGCACAGATTTCCACAGGACCCCCGCAGTTCGTGCTAAATGGGTTATGTTTGTGAGTCGCGAAGTGTAGCGGTGTGGAAGCCTGAAACGATATCTTACTTGTGTTCAGATCGCTTCACGGACGTTAAAGAATCAAAACTACTTACTAGTTATAGTAAAATATGTATATGATTGATGACCATAAAGATTTTCCATAACACAACTTGTAACATAACGATTTCTTCCTCGGAAGTGAGGTTGTGGTCGAAGTAACAATACTATTGTAAGTAGTATTATATTGACACCCACCTCGCTGCCAGGAGAGAAATTGTTATGTTATACATATAATCATGCAAAATCCTATTGGCCATCAATAAAATAAATATTTTACTACCAGTAGAAAGTAGTTTTGATTTTGTAACTCGGTGAAAACAAACCTAAATAGCATTTATCCTCAGACTGGCGGATGTTCGATAGAGCGCCGCCATTTTTGAAAATCGTAAAGTCTGTTAGAATTAATGAGATTATAGTTTGTTTTCATCAAGTTAGAAAATCAAAACTACTTTCTACTCGTAGTTAAATATGTATTGGAATCATAACCAAAAGGATTTTCAATGACACAACTTATAACATAACGATTTCTTCCACGAAGGCGAGGTGGGGTCGAAGTCACAATACAGCGCGATAAATTTCTTGCTACATTCCCATGGTTAATGTCCACTCACCAGTATGTAGATACTAGTCAATGTGCGTCTTTATATTTGGTCTTATAATCCTAATTAGTTTATTATCATACTTTTATGCATTTTGAAACTAAATAAAAGCTGACGATCTGCTGATACTTATAGTGAATTTATAACAGAACTGTAATATCTAGACATTTTATAGTTTGCCAATGTGAATCATAATTGCACACACACCCTAGTGTATGTTGTCTGTCTCATTACACTTCACGGCGAAAACAATGATTTTGTTGAATGCTACGACAAATGAATAAAAAACAAAATGCAAATATTAAAATTAAAACAGATTAAAGTTATAGGAACAATATCAGGCCATTACCTTGTTTGAGGAATGTATCCATCAATATCCACAAAACTGTTCCAAATGATGTGTCTTTTAACAGTTTAATATACGAAAAAGTGATCAATCTTTTCAGGCATTGGTGTATAGTCTCATTGGTCACCCAAGATAGCACACCTGGCAACTAATTGCATAATGTCCTCCTTTCATTAAAAACAGTAATTTAGTTAGCCAATAATGGGCAATCAGTCAAATGTGAAAGAAGGACGTTGTTTTTACGCAGACATCACGACTTATTCAGTATAGATTAGTAAATACCGCATAAACACTACCTTTTGCCAAATCCGGCTGTGTAAGATAAAAGTAATTAATCAATCAGCGTGTTATCGGTTAATCCTTTGATCGATGTTTATAATGTTGAATATTTACTCCAGACACAAGAAATGCCAAATTGGAACCTTTGTCGGGTAATCTAAGTGTGTTACCACTAATTATACCTGTTATAAATTCATTAACTGACCATCAAGTGAATGATGACAAATAACATGTGTAGGTTTATACCACCTAACACGGGTTACAAGGGAGTATTAATTGCTGTATTGCATGTGAAAACTCATGGGCCGACACTGTTTTGAGAATACAAACAGATTTTTACGTGACATGATTAAATATCGAGGTAAAAAAACACAGAAATGGGATCAATTTGGATCAGTCATTATACAAATAGGGCCTAACGACACCAATCAATTGTGACAGAAGCGTCTATGAAAACAAGTTGTAACTCGGAAACTAGGCAAAGCAGGAGACAAAATTAAATGCCAGTAGATTGTGAGAACATATAGCTTTCATTTTCCACAACAATTGTCACGATTTCAGGTTTATACAAGCCTGTAAACAAAATAATTTACCCCCTAAAATGTAGATGAATTCTGCATCGGCCCTCAAAGCTATTCCTCATATGACGTCACAGAGTCGCGCCGCTCTGATTGGTTGAAATTTCGTTCGCGGGTGAGAATTGTGCACTGTTGTCAAAAAGGTCGATTTAAGTCAATTAAAAGTCGAAATGAGTAGTTTTAATGACGGGGTTTCATTTATAACGATGCCAGTTAGTGATTTATGTATTTTTACCCCCTAGGGTTTATGTGACCTTTAACATTTATACAGAAACACTTAGTGATACGAGTATCCAATCTTTCCAGTGGGACCTATAATTTTACTCGTTTCATTCATTAATATGTTATTCAGACATCGTGACATGTGATTCAACATTGAACAGGTTTAGCAACGCATCTAAAATAATTTAAACCTTGTCTACGTTTCACTAGAACACTCATGGTTTCACATGCCAATCAGGGAGGCATAGCCAAAGGATTACTAACAATCAGCCAACGATCTCATAGCAGTCACAAATATTCTATCCCAAGTGAATTTCTGACACCCCGATTGTCACGATATGGCTGGAACACACTTGATTGAGTGTCAGATGCACAGCAATCAATACCGAGGGTTTATCGTTTGGACTACACAAGATTCGATACCCTCCACAATTGACGCTTACCTGAAGGACTCCTTAAGGCACGCGGGAAGGTACTTCATGTTCTCGAGGGCGGCGACCGTGATGGTGCCACATGGGCCGAGTTCGCCAAGCACCTCCTGGAACAGCTTCTCTTGCTTGTCTGGATTACGGGCAAGGACGTAAAGCAGCATCTGTATCATCCGGGCAGTCTGCCGAGGACATAACGCATAGGTTATTTTTACTGCAATTTGATTGGTTGAAAATGTTTTTGGAATTCTACTTCCGGTAATTATCTGAGTCTTGACCAATCTGAAAACACATGCATCCTATTCGAAGTGAGAGGGTGTGGTGTTTCTGTTAAATCATGTATGAGACGCTCACCATTTTGAAGTAACTCTCTACCATCGGTGGTGACAAAACAAGAAACAGAGCATACTGGAAGCGAATCCGGAATTGGTTGCCACGATCAAAGGCATCTGGGGCGCAAAAGAGAACAAACCTTCCCAGCTGAAAGTGGAACCTTAGGCGAGAGGGCCACTCCCAATTGCAGTAGACTAGGAGAATCGCTGATGGGTTAGCATGCAGAAACAATTTAACAATCATATCTGAAAAGCATGGTAATATATGCATGATGAATGATATCTGATGAAACATAATTTTGTACGATAAGCAGTGGTCATCGATGCCTGAATCGAGAGCAAAGAACAAGTTACAGCAAACTATGTGTATAACGAACACGCGTATATCGAACTGACGGATATAACGAACTGTTTGTTTTGGTTCCGGCCATTTGCTGTATATTTCAGTCGAAAACTAACTTTAGTTGTCCCTTTGAGTTCGTTATAAACGTACTTTACTGTGTATGACTCAACGTTCTGAACGAGATATCCCTTTTTGGCTGGATAACAATGATGTTTGAACTGGGTAAACCACAATGGGAGTGACTTGTAGCTTCATAATAAAGTTTCACAGGACCTGCCAATCACGAAAAGAGACGTGATGGCCCAAACCAGTCAGACTATAAAGAACCAGAGAAAATATGTCTGGAAGAAGAGGGCTATTTGAAATGAGATGGTCAGTAACCTATAAACTCAGGCATTGGTTTTCCGAGAAAGCAAAGAAAAACATGCGTGTTAGCCCGCAAGCCATGTAGATATGTTGCGTCATGTCTTTCCTGCCTTCCTGCCTTTCATGCCTTTCGGGTATCGAAAGGTGGCTCTTGAAATTTAGAAATGTCCTGTGTAAGAATTACACGCTTAAGCAGAAAGTGAATTCTCTCGACTATAGATGCGATTCTCCGACAATCCATAGTGGTGAAAGTAGTCCGCTTCAGTGGGTGTGGAACCCGTGAAGATCCGGGTTAGAATTGATCTTCAGTAACCCATGCTTATCGTAAGAGGTGACTGACGAGATCGGGTGGTCAGGCTTGACGACTTAGTTGACACATGTCATCGGTTCCAAATTGCTTTGATCACTTGATTGTCTTGTCCAGACTCGGTTATTTCTAGACCGCCGCCATATGGCTGGAATATTGCTGAGTGTGGCGTAAAACTAAACTCATGCACCCACTAGTGGGCGTGTCTTGATTTTCAACAACCATTAGAAAATGAATGCAATAACACATGACCAACGAGATTGCAGGAATTACAATCAACTCAAAGAACATTTCATTATGTATGACTGTAAGTAAACTACCAGTGAAGATCCAGCTTAGGATTGGTCTTCAGCAACCCATGCTTGTCGGTAAAGGCGACTGACGGTATTGGGTGGTCAGGCTCGCAGACTTGGTTGCACATGTCATCGTATCCCAATTGGTGTTGATAACTAGTTCGTCTGGTCCAGACTGGATTAATTACAGACCGCCGCCGTATATCTGGAATATTGCTGAGCGCGGCGTTAAAAACCCACCCACCCAAACAAACAAACACAAACGGTTGGACAGTGACAAGTGGTTCATGATATAGAGACACAACTCCAGAGAATACAAACCGTTGGTGGAATACGCCAAGACGTAACGCCGGACCACGACCCAGACTCACCAGCCGCCAGGAAAACTGCTACTCACGTATCCTCCGACCATTGACCACAGGGTCAGTCGCCTGACAACACCAGAGCTTACGAGACCATTACACGGGGATTTATCGACGCTGTGGGATGTATGGACACGTTAGTGTTGTATAAATGATGGGGTTCTTTATATACTACTGTATCGATAATATGGAGATATGTCGGAATTTTATTGACTTCAGATACGGAGTGTTTATCAGGATTCTTATGTTACTATTCGCTACATCGTCCTCAGCGGTTTTTTCGATTTAATGGTGAAAGAGTTAATGATGATGATAATTATTATTAATATTATTATTATTATGTTTTACAGATTAAAGATAATATGCAGCAGAGAGGGTTCGGGTGATCCTGGCACAGTCAGGCTGGTAAGGCTCATCATCAGCTCAGGGCCCTTGCCCCCTCTACACGCAGCCCAGACAGCGAATGGGACTTCTCCCAGGAAACGCTGCCTAGTCGAACCCACCAAGAACTTTCCGGAGAATATGAAGGCTCCCCAACACTGCAGCCTTCTGCATTACCCAGAGTGTCAGAAGGGCTGTACTCCCGGTGGAGAACCCAGGCACTCTCTTGATCTGCGCCAAGAGATCAGGAGGTACCAAACCAAGGGCACCGAGAACAATGGGGAGCCTGACGACAGTGTACTTGGGATGCAAGCGAGACATTTCAAAGGCGAGGTCCGCATATCTATCATGCTTTTCCTTAATCTTGCAATCACATTGGTGTCAAAAGGGACAGAAAATTCTATGATATAAATAAATTCATTGGCTTTATCAAAAAGGACAAGATCAGGTTTGTTGGCTGGAATTCTTCTGAGGCTGTATATGGGCCTATTCCACAGAAGTTTGAAAGCATCATTTTCCATGACGCCCTGGACATGTTCAGAGTCGTACCATTGATGGACCTCGGAGTCAAAGCCACAGGCATGTCGAAGACGGTAGTAAAAGCAACGAACCATGCCATCATGTCGTTTAAGATATGCTGTTTGTGCCAAAGAAGGGCATCCACTGACAAGGTGTTGGACGGTCTCCGTGAATTCATTGCAAAGTCGATATTTCATATTGATATTTTCTTTAAGAATCACATTTAGGCGATTGCGAGTGGGAAGTGACTGGTCCTGAGCAGCAAAAAGGAAGCCCTCGGTTTCACATTTAAGACCAGCCGACTTCATCCAGGCGAAGGAGTCTGTGGGATTGCTATTCTGTTCAACACACTGCATGTACACACGATACAATGGCTTCTCAGAAAGCTTCTCCACAAAAGACCGACTCTGGGCAGACTTGGTAAAGGACTTCACCTGGTTTACTCCCATCACTGTACCGTCCAGCAGTACATCGCCATTAACAAAATCAACCTCAAATTTCAGATTCTGTCCAACAACCTTGGCACGCTTAAAATAGCTGTGGAATTCCTTGCTTTCATCATGAGTCTTCACATGCATCACCAGAGGATCATCTGATAAATAAATATGTGCAAAAGTACACAATAAAATTCTATCATGAAGAGCCTCCACATTAATCAAACCCCGACCTCCAGAATTGATTGGCATGTATAAACGGTTAAGAGAGGAACGAGGGTGGTGGGCTCTGTTATCAGACATGATCCTTCTGGTCAGACGGTCAAGACTCTGGATGTCTTGTTTCGTCCAATCAACTACTCCAAAGGAATAGGAAAGGACTGGCACAGCAAAAGTATTGGTGACTTTGACCTTGTTTCGAGCATTTAGCTCTGAGCTCCAGATTTTCTTTAAACGATATTTATACTCGGCCCGAAATTTGTCTTGAATCTGGGCATCCTGGAGCTTGTCTCGAACTTGCATTCCAAGATAGGTGTAGGCCTGATCTTCCACAAGATGCTCAATAACTCCTCCCCCTTGTAACTTGACCGATCCATCATTAGTTACCTTGCCTCATTTCAAATGAAGAGTATTACATTTGTCGAGTCCAAATGTCATGCAAATATCATTCGAAAAGGACTCGACAAGGAGAACCTGCTCTTTCAAATTGGTATCTCCTTTGGCAAGGAGCTCGATATCATCCATGTAAAGGAGATGAGTAAGAGGTGTTGGGGATCTGTGCTGAGGAGGTCCAGGATGGTAACCCTCCTCTTTATTGAGCAGAAAGCTCAAAGGATTTAAAGACAGACAAAAAAGCAAAGGACTAAAGGAATCCCCCTGAAATATTCCCCTTCTGATTGGAATAGATTCCGAAGTCTGAACCTGCCCTTGCGAGTACATCTCAAGCTGAGTCGACCAGCAACTCATTAAAGACTTGAGTAAATCAAGTAGTCGCTCGGGGAGGTCAATACAATGAAGAGACTTCAGAATCCATTCGTGAGGGACAGAGTCGTATGCCTTTTTGTAGTCAATCCAGCACATGGAGAGGTTGCGGTGATATGTTTTTGCCTCTTCCAAAATCATTTTCTGTACAAGAAGTTGATCCTTGCACCCCCAGATCCCTTTCTTGCCCCCTTCTGCTCTCTGTAAATGATATCATTGGAAGAGCAGTAAGATGACACGAGGTTTGTCAAACACCCTGTGAATATTTTGTATTGTGTATTCAAACATGTGATAGGGCGGAAGTTTTTGGGATCAGTCAAGTCTCCTTTTTTGGGAAGGAGTATTGTTCGACCTTTGCAGAACCATGGAGGAACATCACCTGTGTCCACGAGAGTATTAAAACAGTGTAGTAATGGTGTTTGGACACAGGGGAACAGTTTCCAATACCGGTTTCGAATGCCATCGGGCCCTGGAGCTGTATTAGATTTGGACTTTTTATAACACTTTTCAGGCAATCTGGTGAGATGTAACAGACAAACGACCTAGTTACTTTCTCATGCATTGCATGGTCATAATCACGGACCCATGGTGCCTCAAGGTTACAGTTGCCGGGTACAGACCACAACTGTTTCCAGAACCTTTCATTGGCATCCATGGGAGGCCGTTTATCATGTTCACCATCACCCTTTGTTTTCAATTGCCTGTAAAAGTGCTTTTCATTATTTCTAAAAAGTTTATTTTGTTTGATAAATTTATTTTTCTTTTCCCATTTTTTCTTTCTCTCATTCCAAACCCTTATTTTGGCCTTAAGGGAATCGACAATTTGGAGAAGTACCTTTTCTTTTGTTGTCTTGTATTGTAATTTTAATTTTCTCCAAATTGCCTTTTGCCGTTTTGACATTGGACTCCCTGATGATCTTAACTTCAGGCACAGCTCTATCCAGGAAATGTATTTTCGAGTTTCCGTTAGTTTTACTTGAAACCGGTTTTTCTTTGGTGTATTGTTCTTAGTATTAGATGATTTTTCTTTGGAAACTGTGTGAATTTCCTCCAAGTTTCGAGCCGCAGCATAGACACAACAATTAACTTCATGTAATGAACAGTCCGATGAAAGTTTCATAGAAATAATATCATTTAATAAATTGATTTCAGTTTTGGGAAAAGATTCATTTGTTTGTTTAATTGGCCTCCGATTTTCTAAAGGTATGCCAGATATTTCATCATAAATGGAATGAAACAAAATATACACAGGGTTTTCGGAAAGATCTGCAACTGAAGAAGAGGAAGAGTGAGGGTCTGAAATTTCGGGGCCAATTGGCTCTACGCCGGAAGAGTTTCCATCAGCAAGAGGAAAGAGGTTGACACGGACGTCCATCAGAAGTTTTGGGTCTGCTGCCACTTGAGCATTCTGTTCATGCAAAGGTTCCTGACGGGCACCAGTTGTGGGTTGAACTGGCTCACGGGGCAAGAGATTTTTCAGCCGCCGGAATTGATCTCGGAGATTTTGCTCCGTCAGGTAAGCATACATGGGCATGGCATTGTCCCAATGCAGCTTCAGCGACTTGCCATTGATACGTGGATTTTCAGGCCATCCTGTCGCTCTCGCACACTCAAGTAGTGTGGTTTTAAGGTGGTTTGACCAAGATATTCTTGGTCGGGTTCTGTGCCTTCCCCTGGGGCAAGTCCCATCTCCAGTATGGTTAGTGTCACTACCGGAGGAAGGCTGACTGGGCTGCGGAGTTGAAAGATAAAATTCTTCTTAGCTATTTGTAACCCAGTGAAAAACCAGCTTCGGGGGGTCAGCCCTAACTGGGTGATGTACGTTCAGTTCAGGGAATAAAATTCCCCTATCTAGGCCCACCACGAAGAGGCGTACATCATCAGGCCCTTATTATTATTATTATTATTATTATTATTAGTAGTAGTAGTAGTAGTAGTAGTAGTAGTAGTAGTAGTAGTAGTATGGATCAGGTCGAGAAGAATTGTATACACACAACCATCCCCTTCGATAATCTGCAACTTGGAACGCATCCTGTTGTGTAAGGGTCAGGCCAGCTAATCTGTCCTCTTACCGAGTCTGTTCCCCCGCTGAACAGGTCGAGGGCGATGGCCCCCATGTCGTCTACTGTCAGCTTGTTGGACATCAGCAGGGACAGCATCAGATTCTTCTCCTGGGAGTCGAGGGTGCCGGCACTTTGGCGCTGTCTGATGTCCTCCAACATGCCATGATAATGGTCGTGGGCTTGACTATATAGACACAGGACTCAGAAAGTGAATCATCAACCCGGAAGTAAATATTCAGCTCTGTATTCGTAGTTTTATTAATTTCACTGGCAGTCGTTTACATCATCATTAATTTTAATAATTTTGCCTGAAGACAATTCATCCGAAATGTATCGTTATCAATTCATTTGCAAAATCTCGTAATTGGGTAATTTCCAATTAATTCTCTTCGCTTTCTCAAGCAATCAGCTGTCTTAGAAATGGTGGAGAGTTATGTTTTGATGTTATTTCGAATATATGACTGCACTGAAAAAAGGTCAGATAAAAATCCCTGTGTGAAGATAGGTTTGCATGAGTGGTGTTAGTACACTGAAGACAGTTTACCTAACAAGCCTGTCCACCGCGGCTTTGTAGTCATCTTTGACTTTCAGGGGAAAGTTTTTCAACACGAACGGGTGAATGTAGAGACATTCGTTCATAATGCGGAACATGTCTCTGACGTCCTTCAGGGACTGGAGCTTGTCCGGGTACATGTCGACGTCACGTTGCAGATAGCCGAGGCGTTTGTTGAAGGCGACCACGCAGATGCCTGGGGATGAACAATAAATTATGAAGTTTATAGTATGATGTGGAGTCACATCGTCAGCAATATTTCCGATTTAACGGAGAGCTGTTGACATGTCTAGTACTAGTAGGTCCTACAAACTGAGACATCATTGTCCTAAGACATGCTCCCGTCAAGATCCGGGTTAGAATTGGTCTTCAGTAACCCATGCTTGTCGTAAGAGTCGACTAACGGGTGGTCAGGGTGGCTGACTTGTTTGACTCATGTCATCGTATCCCAATTGCGTAAAACGATGCCCATGATCACTGGATTGTCTTGTCCAGAGTTGCTTATTTACAGAACGCCGCCATATAACTGGACTATTGCACAAACCAACCAACCAAACACATGCACATGTGTCAAATGCTCATCAAACCAGATCTATATGGATTTCGTTTCTTACAACATATGCTTTTGGGTTTTCTCGACATAATCAGTATATTCAAAAAAACTTTATTATCAATAAAATTCTAACACGTTTATTTTAAGTACCGTCAGCAATGAATGCGATAAGATAGCCTAATTTATAACGAATTCGATGTATTGTCGAAGACTCGAAGTCCAATTGTTTTGGTGATATGACCAGAATGTTTCCATAAGGGACACAGTGTTTTGAAGGGTTATTCATCACTGAATCAGATTCAACTACAACTACAGATTTCGTGTCGGTAGACTCTTTAATAGTGCAATCAGTAACTAAAACTTACTTTCACAAGAGTACTTAAAAAACATCTCTGACATTCCGTGCGGAGTAAACTGGTCCTGCTTCATCCGGGTCACCAGGTCGTCTGCAACCTCGTTTTGGGCAGACAGGAAATGTTGAGCTGATCGGGCCCGCATCATCTGCGCATTCACAGGACTCCGGAAGTTCTGCCATTCCTTACCTTGGCTGTGAAACAGCAGTGAAATGCCACAAATGACAAAATATTATATAAAACACATGTACAATGGTAAACAAAGTGCCTTGAAACACTGCCAATTTAAATAAGCTGAAAAATACCCAGGATGGACCGGGGATTCAATACCAATGGATGCTGGTGGTGCTAAGACATAACCATGATGGCCCTGGGATTAACTACCAATGGATCCTGGTAGTGCAAAGAAATAACCATGATGGACCTGGGATTCACTACCAATGGATCCTGGAGTGGCTAAAATATAACCATGGTTAACCAGTGATGTGATTCGAACTCACTATCAATGGATCTTGGTGGTGCTAAGACATAATCATGATGAACCAGTGATTCCAAGTCGCTACAATTGATCCTGGTGATGCTAAGACATAACCATGATGAACCAGTTATTCGAAATCTCTACAATGGATCCTGGTGCTCAGACATAACCATGATGAACCTGGGATTCGAACTCCCTACAATGGATCATGATGGTGCTGAGGCATAACCATGATGAACCTGTGATTCGAAATCGCTACAATGGATCCTGGTGGTGCTAAGACAAAACCATAATGGACCTGGGATTCGACATCGCTAAAATGAATCATGGTGGTTCTGATACATAACCATGATTAACCTGGTATTGGAAGTAACTACAATGGATCCTGGTGGTGCTCAGACATAACCATAATTGACCTGGGATTCGAACTCCCTACAATGGATCCTGGTGGTGCTAAGACATAACCATAATTGACCTGGGATTCGAAATTGCTACAATGGATCCTTGAGGTGCTAAGACATAACCATGAAGAACCTGGGGTTCGAACTCCCTACAATGGATCCTGGTGGTGCTAAGACATACCGATGATGAACCTGAGATTCGAACTCCCTAAAATGGACCCTGGTGGTGCTAATACATAACCATGATGAACCTGGGATTCGAACTCCCTACAATGGATCCTGGTGGTGCTAAGACATAACCATGATGGACCTGAGATTCGAACTCCCTACAATGGATCCTGGTGGTGGTAAGACATTACCATGATGGACCTGGTATTGGAAGTCCCTACAACGGATCCTGGTGGTGCTAAGACATAACCATAATTGACCTGAGATTCGAAATCGCTACAATGGATCCTGGTGGCTCTTATACACAACCATGATGAACCTGGGATTCGAACTCCCTACAATGGATCCTGGTGGTGCTAAGACATACCCATGATGAACCTGGGAATCGAACTCCCTACAATGGATCCTGGTGGTGCTAAGATCCCATACACCATGATGAACCTGGGATTCGAACTCCCTACAATGGATCCCAATGGATCCTGGTGGTTCTAAGACATAACCATGATGAACCTGGATTCGAAGTCCCTGATGGATCCTGGTGGTGCTAAGACATAACCATGATGGACCTGGGATTCGAAATCGCTACAATGGATCCTAAGGATGGTGGACATACCCATGATGAACCTGGAATCGAACTCCCTACAATGGATCCTGGTGGTTCTAAGACATAACCATGATGAACCTGGGATTCGAACTCCCTACAATGGATCCTGGTGGTGCTAAGACATAACCATGATGAACCTGGGATTCGAACTCCCTACAATGGATCCTGGTGGTGCTAAGACATAACCATGATGGACCTGAGATTCGAACTCCCTACACTGGATCCTGGTGGTGGTAAGACATTACCATGATGGACCTGGTATTGGAAGTCCCTACAATGGATCCTGGTGGTGCTAAGACATAACCATAATTGACCTGAGATTCGAAATCGCTACAATGGATCCTGGTGGCTCTTATACACAACCATGATGAACCTGGGATTCGAACTCCCTACAATGGATCCTGGTGGTGCTAAGACATACCCATGATGAACCTGGGAATCGAACTCCCTACAATGGATCCTGGTGGTTCTAAGCCATAACCATGATGAACCTGGGATTCGAACGCCCTACACTGGATCCTGGTGGTTCTAAGACATTACCATGATGGACCTGGTATTGGAAGTCCCTACAATGGATCCTGGTGGTGCTAAGACATAACCATAATTGACCTGGGATTCGAAATCGCTACAATGGATCCTGGTGGTGCTAAGACATACCCATGATGAACCTGGGAATCGAACTCCCTACAATGGATCCTGGTGGTTCTAAGCCATAACCATGATGAACCTGGGATTCGAACGCCCTACAATGGATCCTGGTGGTGTTAAGACACAACCATGATGAACCTGTGATTCGAACGCCGTACAATGGATCCTGGTGGTTCTAAGACATAACCATGATGAACCTGGGATTCGAACTCCCTACAATGGTTCCTTGTGGTGCTAAGAGATTACCGTGATGGACCTGGTATTGGAAGTCCCTACTATGGATCCTGGAAGTATTAAGACACAACCATGATGGACCATGGATTCGAAATCGCTACAATGGATCCTTGAGGTGCTAAGACATAACCATGATAAACATGCGATTCGAACGCCCTACAATGGATCCTGGTGGTTCTAAGACATACCAATGATGAACCTGGGATTCGAACTCACTACAATGGATCATGGTGGTTCTAAGACATACCGATGATGAACCTGGGAATCAAACTCCCTACAGTGGTTCCTTGTGGTGCTAAAACATAACCATGATGGACCTGGGATTCGAACTCCCTACACTGGATCCTGGTGGTGGTAAGACATTACCATGATGGACCTGGTATTGGAAGTCCCTACAATGGATCCTGGTGGTGCTAAGACATAACCATGATGAACATGGGATTTGAAATCCCTACACTGGATCCTGGTGGTGCTAAGACATAACCATGATGAACCTGGGAATCGAACTCCCTACAATGGATCCTGGTGGTGTTAAGACACAACCATGATGAATCTTGGATTCGAACTCCCTACAATGGATCCTGGTGGTTCTAAGACATAACGATGATGAACCTGTGATTCGAACTCCCTACACTGGATCCTGGTGGTGCTAATACATAACCATGATGAACCTGGTATTGGAAGTCCCTACTATGGCTCCTGGTGGTGCAAAGACATAACCATAATGGACCATGGATTCGAAATCGCTACAATGGATCCTTGAGGTGCTAAGACATAACCATGATAAACATGCGATTCGAACGCCCTACAATGGATCCTGGTGGTGCTAAGACATAACCATGATGAACCTGTGATTCGAACTCCCTAAAATGGATCCTGGTGGTGCTAAGACATAACCATGAAGAACCTGGGTTTCAAAATCCCTACAATGGATCCTGCTAGTGCTAAGACATAACTATGATGGACCTGGGATTCACTACCAATGGATCCTGGTTGTGCTAAGACATAACCATGAAGAGCCTGGGAATCGAACTCACTACAATGGATCCTGGTGGTTCTAAGACATAACCATGATGAACCTGGGATTCGAACTTCCCACAATGGATCCTGGTGGTGTTAAGACACAACCATGATGAACCTGGGATTCGAACTCCCTACAGTGGTTCCTTGTGGTGCTAAGACATAACCATGATGGACCTGAGATTCGAACTCCCTACACTGGATCCTGGTGGTGCTAAGACATAACCATGATGTACCTGGTATTGGAAGTCCCTACTATGGCTCCTGGTGGTGCTAAGACATAACCATAATGGCCCTGGGATTCGAACTCCCTACACTGGATCCTGGTGGTTCTAAGACATAACCATGACGAACCTGGGATTCGAACTCCCTACAATGGATCCTGGTGGTGCTACATAACCATGATGGACCTGAGATGAACTCCCTACAATGGACCTGGTGATTGGGAAGTCCCTACAATGGATCCTGGTGGTGCTAAGACATAACCATGATAAACATGGGATTCGAACTCACTACAATGGATCCTGGTGGTGCTAAAACATACCAATGATGAACCTGGGATTCGAACTCCCTACAATGGATCCTGGTGGTTCTAAGACATAACCATGATGAACCTGGGATTCGAACTCCCTACAATGGATCCTGGTGGTTCTAAGACATAACCATGATGAACCTGGGATTCGAACTCCCTACAATGGATCCTTGTGGTGCTAAGACATACCGATGATGAACCTGTGATTCGAACTCCCTAAAATGGATCCTGGTGGTGCTAAGACATAACCATGATGAACCTGTGATTCGAACTCCCTAAAATGGATCCTGGTGGTGCTAAGACATAACCATGAAGAACCTGGGTTTCAAAATCCCTACAATGGATCCTGCTAGTGCTAAGACATAACTATGATGGACCTGGGATTCACTACCAATGGATCCTGGTTGTGCTAAGACATAACCATGAAGAGCCTGGGAATCGAACTCCCTACAATGGATCCTGGTGGTTCTAAGACATAGCCATGATGAACCTGTGATTCGAACTCCCTACAATGGATCCTGGTGGTTCTAAGCCATAACCATGATGAACCTGTGATTAGAACTCCCTACAATGGATCCTGGTGGTGCTAAGACATACCCATGATGAACCTGTGATTCGAACTCCCTACAATGGATCCTGGTGGTGTTAAGACACAACCATGATGAATCATGGATTCGAACTCCCTACAATGGATCCTTGTGGTTCTAAGACATACCGATGATGAACCTGTGATTCGAACTCCCTACAATGGATCCTGGTGGTGCTAAGACATTACCATGATGAACCTGGTACTGGAAGTCCCTACTATGGCTCCTGGTAGTATTAAGACACAACCATGATGAACCTGAGATTCGAACTCCCTAAAATGGATCCTGGTGGTGCTAAGACATACCGATGATGAACCTGTGATTCGAACGCCCTAAAATGGATCCTGGTGGTGCTAAGACATAACCATGAAGAACCTGGGTTTCAAAATCCCTACAATGGATCCTGCTAGTGCTAAGACATAACTATGATGGACCTGGGATTCAAAAATCCCTACAATGGATCCTGGTTGTGCTAAGACATAACCATGAAGAGCCTGGGAATCGAACTCCCTACAATGGATCCTGGTGGTTCTAAGACATAACCATGATGAACCTGTGATTCGAACTCCCTACAATGGATCCTGGTGGTGTTAAGACACAACCATGATGAACCTGGGATTCGAACTCCCTACAGTGGTTCCTGGTGGTGCTAAGACATAACCATGATGGACCTACAATGGATCCTGGTGGATTCGAACTCCATGATGAACTGGTCGAACTCAATGGTTCCTTGTGGTGCTAAGACATAACCATGATGGACCTGAGATTCGAACTCCCTACACTGGATCCTGGTGGTGCTAAGACATAACCATGATGTACCTGGTATTGGAAGTCCCTACTATGGCTCATGGTGGTGCTAAGACATAACCATAATGGCCCTGGGATTCGAACTCCCTACACTGGATCCTGGTGGTTCTAAGACATAACCATGACGAACCTGGGATTCGAACTCCCTACAATGGATCCTGGTAGTGCTAATACATTACCATGATGGACCTGGTATTGGAAGTCCCTACAATGGATCCTGGTGGTGCTAAGACATAACCATGATAAACATGGGATTCGAACTCACTACAATGGATCCTGGTGGTGCTAAAAGATACCAATGATGAACCTGGGATTCGAACTCCCTACAATGGATCATGGTGGTTCTAAGACATAACCATGATGAACCTGGGATTCGAACGCCCTACAATGGATCCTGGTGGTTCTAAGACATAACCATGATGAACCTGGGATTCGAACTCCCTACAATGGTTCCTTGTGGTGCTAAGACATTACCATGATGGACCTGGTATTGGAAGTCCCTACTATGGATCCTGGAAGTATTAAGACACAACCATGATGAACCTGAGATTCGAACTCCCTACAATGGATCCTTGTGGTGCTAAGACATACCGATGATGAACCTGTGATTCGAACTCCCTAAAATGGATCCTGGTGGTGCTAAGACATAACCATGATGAACCTGTGATTCGAACTCCCTAAAATGGATCCTGGTGGTGCTAAGACATAACCATGAAGAACCTGGGTTTCAAAATCCCTACAATGGATCCTGCTAGTGCTAAGACATAACTATGATGGACCTGGGATTCACTACCAATGGATCCTGGTTGTGCTAAGACACAACCATGATGAACCTGTGATTCGAACTCACTACAACGGTTCCTTGTGGTGCTAAGACACCACCATGATGGACCTGAGATTCGAACTCCCTACACTGGATCCTGGTGGTGCTAAGACATAACCATGATGTACCTGGTATTGGAAGTCCCTACTATGGCTCCTGGTGGTGCTAAGACATAACCATAATGGCCCTGGGATTCGAAATTGCTACAATGGATCCTGGTGGTGCTAATACATAACCATGGTGGACCTGGGATTCGAACTCCCTACGGTGGATCCTGGTGGTGCTAAGACATACCCATGATGAACCTGGGATTCGAACTCCTTACAATGGATCCTGGTGGTTCTAAGACATAACCATGACGAACCTGGTATTGGAACTCCCTACAATGGATCCTGGTGGTGCTAAGACATAACCATGATGGACCCGAGATTCGAACTCCCTACAATGGATCCTGGTAGTGCTAATACATTACCATGATGGACCTGGTATTGGAAGTCCCTACAATGGATCCTGGTGGTGCTAAGACATAACCATGATAAACATGGGATTCGAACTCACTACAATGGATCCTGGTGGTGCTAAAACATACCAATGATGAACCTGGGATTCGAACTCCCTACAATGGATCATGGTGGTTCTAAGACATAACCATGATGAACCTGGGAATCGAACGCCGTACAATGGATCCTGGTGGTTCTAAGACATAACCATGATGAACCTGGGATTCGAACTCCCTACAATGGTTCCTTGTGGTGCTAAGACATTACCGTGATGGACCTGGTATTGGAAGTCCCTACTATGGATCCTGGAAGTATTAAGACACAACCATGATGAACCTGAGATTCGAACTCCCTACAATGGATCCTTGTGGTGCTAAGACATACCGATGATGAACCTGTGATTCGAACTCCCTAAAATGGATCCTGGTGGTGCTAAGACATAACCATGATGAACCTGTGATTCGAACTCCCTAAAATGGATCCTGGTGGTGCTAAGACATAACCATGAAGAACCTGGGTTTCAAAATCCCTACAATGGATCCTGCTAGTGCTAAGACATAACTATGATGGACCTGGGATTCACTACCAATGGATCCTGGTTGTGCTAAGACATAACCATGAAGAGCCTGGGAATCGAACTCCCTACAATGGATCCTGGTGGTTCTAAGACATAACCATGATGAACCTATGATGAACTTCCCACAATGGATCCTGGTGGTTCCCATAACAATGGACCTGGGATTCACTACCAATGGATCCTGGTGGTGCTAAGACACAACCATGATGAACCTGGGATTCGAACTCCCTACAGTGGATCCTGGTGGTGCTAAGACATAACCATGATGAACCTGGGATGATGGACCTAAGACATAACCATGATGGACCTGAGATTCGAACTCCCTACACTGGATCCTGGTGGTGGTAAGACAGTACCATGATGGACCTGGTATTGGAAGTCCCTACAATGGATCCTGGTGGTGCTAAGACACAACCATGATGAACCTGTGATTCGAACTCACTACAACGGTTCCTTGTGGTGCTAAGACACCACCATGATGGACCTGAGATTCGAACTCCCTACACTGGATCCTGGTGGTGCTAAGACATAACCATGATGTACCTGGTATTGGAAGTCCCTACTATGGCTCCTGGTGGTGCTAAGACATAACCATAATGGCCCTGGGATTCGAAATTGCTACAATGGATCCTGGTGGTGCTAAGACATAACCATGATGGACCTGGTATTGGAAGTCCCTACAATGGATCCTGGTGGTGCTAAGACACAACCATGATGAACCTGTGATTCGAACTCACTACAACGGTTCCTTGTGGTGCTAAGACACCACCATGATGGACCTGAGATTCGAACTCCCTACACTGGATCCTGGTGGTGCTAAGACATAACCATGATGTACCTGGACCCACCCATACCTGGAAGTCCCTACTATGGCTCCTGGTGGTGCTAAGACATAACCATAATGGCCCTGGGATTCGAAATTGCTACAATGGATCCTGGTGGTGCTAATACATAACCATGGTGGACCTGGGATTCGAACTCCCTACGGTGGATCCCGGTGGTGCTAAGACATACCCATGATGAACCTGGGATTCGAACTCCTTACAATGGATCCTGGTGGTTCTAAGACATAACCATGACGAACCTGGGATTCGAACTCCCTACAATGGATCCTGGTGGTGCTAAGACATAACCATGATGGACCCGAGATTCGAACTCCCTACAATGGATCCTGGTAGTGCTAATACATTACCATGATGGACCTGGTATTGGAAGTCCCTACAATGGATCCTGGTAGTATTAAGACACAACCATGATGAACCTGTGATTCGAACTCCCTAAAATGGATCCTGGTGGTGCTAAGACATACCGATGATGAACCTGTGATTCGAACTCCCTACAATGGATCCTGGTGGTGCTAAGACATAACTATGGTGGGCCTGTTATTCGAACTTCCTGCAAATGGATCCTGGTGGTGCTAAGACATAACCTTGATGAACCTGGGATTCGAAATCCCTGCAAATGGTCCTGGTGGTGCTAAGACATAACCATGATGGACCCGAGATTCGAACTCCCTACAATGGATCCTGGTGGTGCTAATACATTACCATGATGGACCTGGGATTCGAACTCCCTACAATGGATCCTGGTGGTGCTAAGACATACCCATGATGAACCTGGGATTCGAACTCCCTACAATGGATCATGGTGGTTCTAAGACATAACCATGATGAACCTGGGAATCGAACGCCGTACAATGGATCCTGGTGGTTCTAAGACATAACCATGATGAACCTGTGATTCGAACTCCCTACAATGGATCCTGGTGGTGCTAAGACATACCCATGATGAACCTGGGATTCGAACTCCCTACACTGGATCCTGGTGGTGTTAAGACACAACCATGATGAACCTGTGATTCGAACTCCCTACAATGGATCCTGGTGGTGCTAAGACATACCGATGATGAACCTGTGATTCGAACTCCCTACAATGGATCCTGGTGGTGCTAAGACATAACTATGGTGGGCCTGTTATTCGAACTTCCTGCAAATGGATCCTGGTGGTGCTAAGACATAACCTTGATGAACCTGGGATTCGAAATCCCTGCAAATGGTCCTGGTGGTGCTAAGACATATCCATGGTGGGCCTGTGATTCGAACTCACTACAATGGATCCTGGTAGAGCAAAGACTTAACTATGATGGACCTGAGATTTACTACCAATGGATCCTGGTTGTGCTAAGACATAACCATGATGAACATGTGATTCGAACTCACTATCAATGGATGCTGGTGGTGCTAAGACATAACCATGATGGACTGGCATTGGAACTCCCTACTATGGATCCTGGTAGTATTAAGACATAACCATGATGGATATGTGCTTCCAGCACCCTACAATGGATCCTGGTGGTGCTAAGACATAACCATGATAAAGCTGGGATTCGAACTCACTACCACTGGATCCTGTTGATGCTAAGAAATACACATCATGAACCTGAGGTTCGTACTCCCTACAGTGGATCCTGGTGGTGCTAAGACAAAACCATGATGAATCTGGTATTCGAACTCACTACCAATGGACCCTGGTGGTACTACAACATAACCATTATGGACCTGGGATTTGAATTGCCTAAGACGGACCCTGGTGGTTCTAAAACATAACCATGATGAACCTTGGATTCGGACGCCCTACAATGGATCCTGGAGGTGCTAAGACATAACCATGATGGACCAGTGATTCCAACTCACTACCAATGGATCCTGTTGATGCTAAGCGGCAGAACCCGTCAATGCGAATTCCAGTATCTAAGAGGTAAATTGAAAATTAGAAGTGTCATTTTGACGCATTTGCGCCGAGGCTTTAAACCACTGTGCAAATATCGACGTTTCAGGAAATGGCCCCTTTAATAATTTAAGAAACCGAGCCTTTGCGAGTACATCTCACACCAGAATGAGAACATAGTCTCGGTACACGCGAACTAAGGTCTTCACTTCAGATAATATTGAAGAAACAAGAGAAGCCGTTTAACACACGCCCGGAGTTAGCAGATACAAGTGTTGTCTCCGACGTAAGCCATGTAACGGGTGACATGTTCTTAGATCTTTGCACATTGATCGACCTCAAGTTGCGTCTGTGTAAACTGCACAAAATTCAAGTTTGTAAATTCTGATTTCAAAATCAATTGTCACAACAAAAGCGTGACGTCATAATGCTGGTTACCAATGATGATATGCTGAAACACCTTGAAAATGATAAAAAAGTTATCGTTTTGTATTGGCAGAAAAATCAAATTGTGTTTTCATCGGTATTTAGGCATGAGACAATGTATCACACTAATCTCGTCTTCATGTTCGAATCTCCATGTGTTATGAGATTGACGAGCACAAAATACATCTATCCTTATTTCGAGTTAAAGTAAAGTTAAATATGCTGTTTTCAACGTGTTTAATTATGAGCAAACATTTATTAGATACCCGGAATATTTAATGCACATGTTGCGTCTCTTAAAAACCAACAATGCAC
The DNA here is from genome assembly GCF_003918875.1 of Haliotis rubra. NCBI lineage: Eukaryota > Metazoa > Mollusca > Gastropoda > Lepetellida > Haliotidae > Haliotis > Haliotis rubra. Next base: position 1,160,526 of record NW_025766970.1, read on the forward strand.
TGAAATTCTCGAGGGGCAGGCACCATTGACCTTAATATAAAACATGCTCGTATCTGTGACATGTATAACACATAATATACGCTTTCTATAAACAGACATAATGAGTTAGCGTTCTGGCTTGTCTTTCGCGGACATCACCTGTGTAACAAGTGCAGGTGTTCGTATTTTCAGGAATGTAAAATATGACATGTATAACACATATAATAAACGCGTTATAAACATAGAAATGATGAGTCAGCTCTCTGTCGGACGTATCTTGTCGCCAAGTACAAGTGAACTTTTGAAGACACTGATTGGGCAGTATACTGAACTGCTGTTTCACATTTAGCAATTTTTAACCATTGTAAAATCGGCCTGTAAAAATTAAGCCATATATTTTCAGTGATTGATATTATGAGCGGTCCACGCTGAGGGGTACAATCACACATAACTAACCAATCAACCGAGCTTGACCACCCGTTCCAATAAATCGCCTCTCACGATAGACATAGGCTACTGGGTGATACTTAAAGGCTGCCATCGAGTGCTCATTTAATCCACAACCGTGGTGGTGGGGTGGCCTGGTGGTTAAAGCATTTGTTCGTCACGCCGAAGGTCCGGGTTCGATGCCCCACATGGGTACAATGTGTGAAGCCCATTTCTGGTGTCCCCCGCCGCGATATTGCTGAAACATTCATAAAGCGGAGTAAACTAAATTCACTCACTCACTAATCCAAAACTGTTACAAAACCTTTCTTAAGCGATTTCAACAGCTGTTTAGACGTTGCAGGTAAGAGAGGCGGGTCGGTGATTTCCAATGAGACGTGTTACTTTAGGCCTTCCTGCGGTCAGTATTGCTCGAAGGCTACCTTTCTTACGCTGATTTCGACAGCTATACACATGGAAAAAAGTATCGCAACACCTATTATTTTTAACCCCATATAGCAGAAAATGGAACGCAAATGTGTTTTTCAGATATATGATTTAATGCATTATTAGATATGTTATAAACAGATCATCGAATAATTATCAAAGTTGGCACAAGTCATTGTCACTGACCGTTGTTCATCATGGCACTCGTGTTCTAAATATCTTGTATTACCCCATGAGAGTTCAGGGCTGCCTGGTATCGCCGTCCCATGAAAACAATACCGTTACACATTGTGGCCTGGAGAATGTACACCGAAAGTCGATTTCTTTTATTCATGAGATGCCAGAGCTCGTGTTTGTTGCTGCAGAAGCACTGCATATGTACGGCGGAATATCTTGGAGCAAGTACCGTTTGCGGGTATTCATTGATGGTGTAGGGCCTTTTACATGATCACTGACATCCTGAACAGGATCTCTGACCATGGTCTGATTAAAAGGCCAGTCTTCAAGCACGACAATGCCAGACCACATCGCGCACGTGCCGTTGGTGTTTTGCCATGGCTAGTAAATGAGATAAGCCGGTGACATTAATCATTACACGGCGGAATCTGGGATTCGAATTAAACCTTGACACGGCTAAAGGACGCCTAAAACCATTATCAACACTATTGACCTTCTTTCAACTTTGTATATAGTATATATGAGGCAAGGCAGAGGGCAAGGTCAGATTATGTTGACGTGACATACACAGACAGCACTCATGATAATATTCTACTCACTTGTGATCAAGTATTTACGTTCAAGGATACTATTTAAGCAGGCGGTTTTCAAAACTGTTGAAGTGTATTAGTGTCACAGTATATATAGTTGTCATAGACGTACAAAACACTTAGCTCTACGAAGAAGATATACAGATACATACGAAGATGAAGCTTTTGAATAAAGCAGACCAGGCACTATTGTTGGTTACTCGAAAAAACATGATTAACAAAGGCGATAATTAAGGAGATTATCATAAACTTTTATGTAGACGAAGGTGTCATAGAAGTAAGTATTATCAACGTACATGTATGTATCTTCTACACAGAAGTAAGTATTATCAACGTAGATGTATGTATCTTCTACATAAAAGTAAGTATTATCAACGTAGACGTATATATCTTCTACATAAAAGTAAGTATTATCAACGTAGACGTATTATCAACGTAGATCAACGTATATGTATCTTCTACACAGAAGTAAGTATTATCAACGTAGATGTATTATCTTCACACAGAAGTAGTATTATCAACGTAAATATGTATCTTCTACATAAAAGTAAGACGTAGAGTATATATCTTCTACACAAAAAGTATTATCAACGTAGATGTATCAACGTAGATGTATCTTCTACACAGAAGTAAGTATTATCAACGTAGATGTATGTATCTTCTACACAGAAGTAAGTCAAGTATTATCAACAGAAGTAGATCAACGTATGTATATCTTCTACACAAAAGTAAGTATTATCAACGTAGAGTATATATCTTCTACATAAAATGTATTATCAACGTGTATCTTCTACACAGAAGTAAGTATTATCAACATGAAGTAAGTATTATCAACGTAGATGTATGACAGAAGTAAGTATTATCAATAGATGTATGTATCTTCTACATTAAAGTATGTATCTTCTACACAGAAGTGTATTATCAAGTAAGTATTATCAACGTAGATGTATGTATCTTCTACACAGAAGTAAGTATTATCAACGTAGATGTATGTATCTTCTACACAGAAGTAAGTATTATCAACGTAGATGTATGTATCTTCTACATAAAAGTAAGTATTATCAACGTAGATGTATGTATCTTCTACACAGAAGTAAGTATTATCAACGTAGATGTATGTATCTTCTACGTAGATGTAAAGTAAGTATTATCAACGTAGTATTATCAACGTAGATTATCAACGTAGATGTATGTATCTTCTACACAGAAGTAAGTATTATCAACGTAGATGTATGTATATCTTCTATCACAGAATCTTCTACACAGAAGTAAGTATTATCAACGTAGATGTATGTATCTTCTACACAGAAGTAAGTATTATCAACGTAGATGTATGTATCTTCTACACAGAAGTAAGTATTATCAACGTAGATGTATGTATCTTCTACATCAAAAGTAAGTATTATCAACGTAGATGTATGTATCTTCCACACAGTAAGATTAGTAATGTATGTATCTTCTACACAGAAGTAAGTATTATCAACGTAGATGTATGTATCTTCTACACAGAAGTAAGTATTATCAACGTAGATGTATGTATCTTCTACACAGAAGTAAGCATTATCAACGTAGATGTATGCATCTTCTACACAGAAGTAAGTATTATCAACGTAGATATTTATCTTCTACACATAAGTAAGTATTATAAACGTAGATGTATGTATCTTCAACATAGAAGTAAGTATTATCAACGTAAATGTATGTATCGTCTACACAGAAGTAAGTATTTTCAACGTAGATGTATGCATCTTCTACAAAGAAATAAGTATTATCAACGTAAATGTATGTATCTTCTACCCAGAAGTAAGTATTATCAACGTAAATGTATGTATCTTCTACACAGAAGTAAGTATTATAAACGTAGATGTATGTATCTTCTACACAGAAGTAAGTATTACCAACGTAGATGTATGCACGATTACTCCCATGTGTGTATGTGTGTTACAATTACAATGGAAGATACACTGTCTAGATTAAACGACAGTGGAAGTCTGGCTAAGGTAATTTTAGATAAAGTGTCTATTTATAACCTGTTAAGCAGGCAACTTCCTTTGAAAAGAGGCCACATTTCGATAACACTTTTCATTTGAATTAAATGACCCAGTTACCATGGACTCGTTTTAAACCTTGTGACAGCATCAGCATAATTTCTTTCATGTTTTGAAAACCCTCTCTATAAACATCCTCACACTGGGTGGTGTGACATTTCGATGGTATCCGGGTACAACGCAAGAGTACAGATGTTCTGAACAAGAATTCAGTAACCCTCTCAACTTTATTTCTGTTTGTATGTGTTTTTTTTTCATATGCATCTGTAACCTTACCCGATCATTGTCATGAAAGTCGTGTTTTTCTAAGCTGACATAAGCGATAAGGGTATTACTCCCCTACAGTTTTATGATCAATTAAAACAAACACACATCAGTAATGTCACTAATTGGCAGGCCTTTTGTTCTCTTTTGGCCACATTTTACATAAACCAAGATATGCCATACTTAAATCCACCACCATAATCGAATGCACATCACACAAACACTTCACAACAACTGTGTAATGCCTTAATTCAGATCAAGTATGCGTACGTCGTACTTCAAAACAACTGTGTAATGCCTTCTTTCAGAACAAATAGACCATGCCTTACTTCATACAACCATCCAATGCCTTACTTCACACAACCATTTCAATGCCTTGGTTCAAACAACCATCCACTGCCTTACTGAACACACTCATCCAATGCCTTACTGAACACACTCATCCAATGCCTTACTGAACACACTCATCCAATGCCTTACTTCACACAACCATCCAATGCCTTACTGAATACACTCATCCAATGCCTTACTGAACACACTCATCCAATGCCTTACTGAACACACTCATCCAATGCCTTACTGAACACAACCATCCAATGCCTTACTGAACACACTCATCCAATGCCTTACTGAACACACTCATCCAATGCCTTACTTCACACAACTCATCCAATGCCTTACTGAACACACTCATCCAATGCCTTACACAAACACAACCATCCAATGCCATCCAATGCCTTACTGAACACACTCCATCCAATGCCTTACTTCACACAACCATCCAATGCCTTACTGAACACAACCATCCAATGCCTTACTGAACACAACCATCCAATGCCTTACTTCACACAACCATCCAATGCCTTACTGAACACAACCATCCAATGCCTTACTGAACACAACATCCAATGCCTTACTGAACACAACCATCCAATGCCTTACTGAACACACTCATCCAATGCCTTACTGAACACAACCATCCAATGCCTTACTTGAACACAACCATCCAATGCCTTACTGAACACACTCATCCAATGCCTTACTTCATACAACCATCCAATGCCTTACTTCACACAACCATTTCAATGCCTTGCTTCACACAACCATCCAATGCCTTACTGAACACACTCATCCAATGCCTTACTGAACACACTCATCCAATGCCTTCACCAATCATCCAATGCCTTACTGAACACAACTCATCCAATGCCTTACTGAACACATCCACTCATACAACAATGCCTTACTGAACACAACCATCCAATGCCTTACTGAACACTTACATCCAATGCCTTACTGAAAACCACTCATCCAATGCCTTACTGAACACAACTCATCCAATGCCTTACTGAACACAACTCATCCAATGCCTTACTGAACACACTCATCCAATGCCTTACTGAACACACTCATCCAATGCCTTACTGAACACACTCATCCAATGCCTTACTGAACTCATCCAATGCCCATCCAATGCCTTACTGAACACACAACCATCCAATGCCTTACTGAACACTGAACTCATCCAATGCCTTACTCACACACTCATCCAATGCCTTACTTGAACACAACTCATCCAATGCCTTACTGAACACAACCATCCAATGCCTTTACTCATGAACACTGAAACCATCCAATGCCTTACACACAACCACACACAACCATCCAATGCCTTACTGGAACAACCATCAATGCCTTATGCCTTACTTCACACAACCAGCCAATGCCATCCAATGCCTTACTTCACACAACCATCCAATGCCTTACTTCACACAACCATCCAATGCCTTACTTGAACACAACCATTTCAATGCCTTACTTCACACAACCATCCAATGCCTTACTGAACACACTCATCCAATGCCTTACTGAACACACTCATCCAATGCCTTACTTCACACAACCATCCAATGCCTTACTGAACACGCTCAGCCAATGCCTTGCTTCACACACTCATCCTATGCCTTACTGAACACTCTCATCCAATGCCTTACTTCGTACAACCACCAAATGCCCTACTTCGCACAACCACACAATGCCTTACTTAACACAACCACACAATGCCTTACTTAACACAACCACCCAATGCCTTACTTCGTACAACCATCCACTGTTTTACTTCACACAAGCTATGTAATCCCTTCATTTACGACCGGTCTTCATTCCGTATTTTCACATTAATGAGAGAATATCTTACTCCACACATCAACCATGTAATGTAACATTTCCCAATAACTATGATCCCCAGGGAGTTTTAGATTGATAATACGATGTGCCGTTTGAGATTCACATCCAATCAACGAGGGAGAAGCAAAGCGCCTTTGAGCAGCTGAGCTGGATATTAGCGCTATACAAATATTAGTATAATAAAAACAAAATAACTATGAAATGAAACACTCCACAACCACTATGAATGAGTGAATGAATGAATGAACGATCTTTATAAAGCCGTACTTCACAACAATTACATAATGCAATAGTTCACCACGGTTATATAATACCTCGTTCCTCGACAACTGTCTTACTTCACCACAACTGCATAACGCCTCACGTCACAATAACACCGTAATGCACATGTAGCAGGGCATGGAGTCATCCCACGGATGACATCCTTACCTTGTCAGCTTGTTAACGGGGTTAACCTCTTTGGTCATGTGGGACTCGGAAAATTTATGGCCGCTACATTGGCGCCCAACGTGGGCTGAGCACGTTTATATATGAAATTTGAGCAAAATATGTCTCAGTACCCTGCTATGCGGCCCGGGCAGTATCTCATGTTGGCGGGGGACCATGTAGCAGAGTCATGTAGCAGAGTCATGCCATAGATGACATCCTTACCTTGTCAGCTTGGTACAGAATGGACCCCTGTATTAGAGACACACTTTATGCTGACAACAAGCAAAAGTAAAGATCAACTCACAGGAGAATGAGTCCTTTCCGGAGTCCAGAATTTTCGCAGTACAGTTCGTGGATCAGATGACCATCTCTCCTTGGGCACTTTCCTTCGTTCTTCATCACAGTTTCTATATCAGCAGCATCTTCAACCAGCACACACCACTTGCCTAAGTTGATCCGTACCAGTGATCCGTGCGTATCAACCAGCTCATTGAACAGATGGTGGACTTTCTCTATGGTGTGACTTGCTGTTGAAATAGAGAGTGAGTGTGTGAGTGAGTGGAGTTTGTATCTGTTTTGGGGAAATTCTGGTCACATCACGGTGCAGGCATGGCAAAATGGGCCCACATAAAGAGCATGGCATGTTTGTTTGCTGACTGGAATCAACCCTGGAGCTTAAAAGCCAACTCTTAAACCACCGGGCAAGCACTTGTGGTGGTGTCTGCGGATGGGGCGAGGTGATGTGTGGTGGTGTGTGGTGGTTAGGTTTGATGTGAGGTATTTAGTACATTTTCAGAAATATTGTTGGTAGCTACATCTTTTTTGAATACTTGCGACAATACATATATATAATATATATGAAAAGTTTGTTTTTTTAAAAACGTTGACAGGTATACAGTTAGATATATTTAAATAGATTGAAAACAACACACAGTGCCAATTTCACTCCTGTATGTTTCATAAGCTGCAATACCTACGGTTGTGAATAGTTTGTCATCCAGTTCAATACAACTGTTATATATATAAACGTAGGTGCAAACAATATTTACGAAAATAACTACAATACCTACGGTTGTGAATAACTTAGAAGCAGGAATCAATACAATTATTACCTGGCTTGTCGGATGGATCGGTTCGAAACAAATGAACCGTCCCGATTTTCCCCAGGAAAAATAACAGATGTTGATCAACTAGTTAGTTATACTTCATAACATGCATATACACGCTTAGCTGCCTGGTTGAGCAAGGTAACATAACATGTTATTCTTTTCTACAGCATTAGAAAAAACAGGTAACGCAAACAAAAGTAACTAATATATTTGTGGAAACTTCAAATTTATTCTTATAATGATGACACTAATTCAAGTGTTTTAGAAATCGTGTGTGTGAAGGGACAAGAGATTATATCAAGTAAAGCATTGTCGGGTTCATTTAATGGATTTCGTCACGTACTGGCTTTCCAAGTCCAAATAGCCTACATCTGCGTGACCCGTGGAATGAATGTTAGCAGATATTGTCGGTCGCGACACACATAACCCAGAGGTTACACGTGTGCGTCACCGTGACGCACATCTGGGATCGAGTTATCATACAATAAGGTTATTTCCGTCACTTTAAAGAAAGTTTCTGAAAACAATCCAAGTAGGGGTATCATATGGCGTTTGAGACGCGATTCCTTCTAACTGTAGGAACGGGAGCTCTTGTTGCAGCAACCTTGCCCCATCGGCCTCGACCTATCATCCGTGACACATCTGATCATTAATGATCGTGTTGTTATTTAGCGGTGAGACGTGTATTTATTTCATTACTCAAGACATGCTCAAATACATTTGCATGGGGACTGCATACATAGCCCTTTTAGGTTACCTCATCGTAACTGGGAATTCAGGATTCTCAGAAGTATCAAATTGCGGTATCCGTGCAGACATTTCATGACTCATTCAACATGCTCTATATCAACGTATGTAGACTTAAACACAAGATTACTCATTAGGGGATTCAGGAAAATGATACACTATAACTATGATATACTATGCTTTGTGGAAACAAAATTAGACAGTTATGTTTATATTGATATTCAAGGATTTACAAAATTATATCACAACAGAACAGCGGACAGTAACAGAAATTCATTTATAAGTTGTGTCGGTAATCTGTTTGGGAGAGTTGTATTTAAGCAAATATATAACTATTTCAACGAGAACAAGTTATTGTACAAATGGCAAGGTGGTTTTCAAGCTGGAGTTCACCTGTCCATCAATTAATTGAAAAATATCATCAAATATACCAAGCTCTGGACCAATATTGTATGTTTTTTTTGGTGATGTTTCGAAGGCTTTTGATAGTGTTTGTCACAGAGGGCTTATACATAAATTGGAAATGCATGATACAAAAGGTAGGTTGTTAGAGTGGTTATGTAATTATATACGTAATCGCTATCAAAAGTCTTTGTTAATGGAGCCCTGTCTAAACCAAGGTTACTCCAAGCTGGCCTCCCACGGGGATCAGTGTTGGGGCTGTTTCTATTCATCGTTTATGTAAACGATATTGCTGATGACTTAGATTGTATAACTCGACTATTTTCAGATGACACATCATTAGGCAAGGCTTCTGAGAATCTTAACAGAATAGAAACCTCATTAAACGTAAATCTCAGAAGGGTAAATGATTCTGCAAGCAAGTGGTTGATATCATACAATCCAGATAAGACAGAAGCTGCACATAAGCTGCAAGAATTATTACAGGACCTCCCAAATATTCTTCTTTTAATGCACTTTATTATGAAACTGGCTTGGAAGCACTATCAGAGCGTAGAAGAATAAGAACATTGTCTTTGTTCTGTAATATTCCAAACAACAACAACAAAAATCTACCTAAAAGAAATAAGTCCTCAGTCCGTAGGGTCCAGGAGTCGATATCATTTAAGAAATTCAGGCAATATCTCCTTGCCAAGAACAAGAGTAAACAATTCTCATGAGTCGTTCTTCCCATCGACTATTAGATTGATTAAATCGAGTATAATAACATCATATATTTCAGCTCCGCTGAACTTATCTCACTGTATTAGAAAATGTAACATATTACATACGCAAATATGTCATGGAGCTAGTAGATTAAGTTACGATCTGTACAGTATAGGGACAATCACTAATCCATCCTGCGCATGTGGTAAGCCATGCGAAAATGCTCATGACTATTCTTAGAATGTTCTTTATATACAATATACATAGAAAGATCATGTTTAAAGCTATGCAAGATGTATGTGCTAGTAATTCTGTGATTACACTAACTGTTCTTCTAAACGGCATTGCAGATCTGACAAATCATAAAAATGAAATTATATTTAAAAAATGTACATCAGTATATAAGCAAATCTAAACGATTCCAGTTGTCTTTTTTCTATACACCTTTTATATTATAATATTTCCCCTAAACTGTCAATCGTCCTCTCTCTGTGTCTGTTTCTTATAATTGCTTGTGCAGAAATTTGCCATTGTAAATATCTTATAGAGGGTTTTAAAGTTGTAAGGACTTGTCCCCGATTCTTCTCACTTTGTGAATAAAATATGTAAGTTTAAACTAAACAGAAATTCGGGAGGAATACTGGCAGTGATCAGAAATGATAAAACTAATCACTTCAAAAAGTTGGAGTGTGGGTCGGAGTTTTTTCTCTGGTTTGAAACATCATATGAGTTGTTACAAGTGACAAACTATGAACAAAATGACACTGTGTATATCGGTATAGCGTATACACCCCCAGAGGGATCACGATATTACACAAACGAAACGTTCTTGCAGATGAATTCTGAACTCTCAACTAAATCTAAAATTATACTAATTGTTTATGACATGAACTCGCGAACGGGTATTTTACGAGACTATGTTACTGTTGAGTGTGATATTGTTAACGATGCTGAAAAACAGGAATCAGCTGATATCTCGCTTGAGAGATTTAATCAGGACAAAGGCAAAGTTAATATACGCGGATATTAAATTTCTTGAACTCTTTCTTGCACAGACAAAGGTATTGGTGAGGTAACTCGTAGTAAATGGGTCAGTCTAGTGGATTACTCAAGTGTAAGCGGAATTATCCTATGGGCCATGAAAAAAATTACACTGCTCGACTTTAACCCATTGTAATCTGATGCAAATGTTCACTATATCTTTGCCCTTTTCAGTTTCACATAATCATGATAATGATACAAGCGAAGGCAGTCACGCCCCTCTCAACCATGTAAGCCACATTCGAAAATGGGACAAATCTCGTATTAATGATTAAATGGATGCTACTGACAGAGACAATGTCGAGTCTGCTGTTCATGATTTATGTTCACAAAGATCCACTTGATGTTATTACCGCAGTAAACGATGAACTATGCAGTGTAACCACCACCACAACCGCCAACTATTTCGGTTTGTTAAAAAGAGAAAATTTAAAAACTTTGCTCCAAAAAGAAAAAAAACAAGACATTTTTTCGGAAAACCGTGCAAAATATTTCGAGGAAAATATGTTGGGGCCCTTAGGCGTTCAAAACCTATCGTAGTCTTCCACATAAGAACAAATAAGTGCAAGTAAAGAATACAACCGTTACCTTTTAAGATTTCCAAGACTGCACTCTAAAAGCCTTCAAGATAAATTTCTAAAATTTAAATTTGACTCTATTGAAAGGTAAAAAAGGTGACCCGACGAAGCTCCCCGACAAAAAACGACCGTATGTTGTTTTTTTCTAAATGGTAAATGAAGGACCGGGAGATATTGATTTTGACATTAACTCTGTTAACGATTTCGAATTTAATGACAGTACATTTCTAAATGGTACCGTAGCAAAGAACGAAATAATTGCCTCAGTTACACAAATGAAAATCATTCGGCGTTCGACGAGGTGAACATTTATCACCGATACTATTTACAATATTTCTGAATGATCTGGAATAAAATGTACAAATGACAACTGTAAAGGAGTCGAATTACATCCTGGTGAATTACAACCGCTTAGAAACTGGGATAAGTCTATTTGTTTTGATATATGCTAATAATAATAGCTTTGATAAATATCGTTAAACAAGAAAACTTAATATATATGTATCCAAAACAAGTATACTTATGTTTGGTGGTTCCCAAAGAGATTATAGATACTGTTTCAAATTTGGACAACACATTAAAGGGAACGTGCCGTCTAAAAATACCTAGGAATTACTGTGCAAAAAATTACAGATTTACTTTAAATGAAAAGAGTCTAGCTGAGAAGGCCACCAAAGCTATGTATGTATTCCGTTTTAAGCAAAGATAGATTACTTAATTTGTCTTGTGATTGTTAGTTACGATTACCCGGTTGCTTTGTTGCTCCTATACTTCTTGCTGGGTTTGAATAATGGGGTTTTGGTAATTATTATTGGGTAAAAATAGGAAATTTGAAACGTTGAAAGGAACTCCTCTCATTAAGAAAACATCATTCCTGATAATTGGGGAACTAGGGAGATGTCCACTGAAAATTGAAATTAAATCACGAATGCTACTCTTTGGGGGACAACTCATTTCAGGAAGGGCTTCTACATTTTCTCTCTTTATTTACAAATTACTGTATCATGTTACAATCTGAAACACATATCGCCATACATGTATTGCCTGTATTAAGAACACAATTGACCAAACTGGAATGAGTCATATGTATGGAGTAATCCACCCTCAAATGAAAGATTATGTTCTCTTTGTAATTCAATGGATATTGAGATGAATTTCACTCTCTGTTTATTTGCCTTTGGTCCTTGAAAGTATAAAATACATCAACAAATATTACTGTAGAAATCCGAATATGCACAAAGTGAACCAGCTTCTTCATTGCAATAAACTAGGAATAATTAGGAAATTAGCAATATTATGCAAAATAATAACGTGTCATTTCAAGCAACGCCCCAAAATAAAACCTTGTTAAATGCATGTATACACATTGCTTACGCTTGCAACCAATCGATATGTATATTTTACCAATTTGTGTATCTTACATGTATGTAACATATGTAAGCTGTACATAATAATGGTGTAAACATGTAGCGCTAATGCCGCAGAACGTGGCCAGAGTGTAAATAAAGTGTTTAGTAGAGTATTTGTGTTTGTGCACGCTCGTGGATGTTTGCATATCGCTATTTTCCAGTTGCCTAAACTAAGGATTACCTGATCCGTTTCTCGTTACCTTTTCATAGCGTTATGTTTTACCATCATGATAAAATAATTTGTTTCAGCTTTGAGGTGATTGTATGATTTTATTGTCACTCCCTATCCAGGTATAGCATTTGAGAGTATTTCTGAAGAATTTAAACATTCGGGAAATTATATTTATGTGAAACTTTAAATTATTTAAGTGTAACGAATTGGTGTATGACATGTACGACATAAATAGACATTATAATTATATAAAGATCAATGTCACCGAACTTCAAAGGGGAAGAGATTATTAAAAACTGTTTAGTTTTGTGTCAGCTATATTTTGTTATATAATAATATAAGTAATAATATTTTTTATTAATGAATTTAATCCTTATATCACAGACAACACAATAACAGTGAAATGGTATATCAATTGCTGAGGAAGGCAACTTAAAAGCTTCGATTAACTTCAGATATGAAACCAAACATCACAAGAGTAATAAATAGATATGTTACAAGGAAAGACATTTTGACGAGAACCAAGAAAGAAATGAAATGTCCTATGATAAAATGTCAACTTATGAAAAGTCAGTGAGATTCTTATACTGGTGTATTACATGACAATCTCTGATAGCCTCTTACTGTAACAATAGCTAAACGAAAGTGAAAGATGTTCGTATTTTTTCATGAAGTTATAAATGTGAAATTTATGACAGGAAATTATGAACCCGCATCAAATCTAAAGTGTTTAGAAAGGCAAAAATTCAGCTTTGTTGTTCGTCCTTCACGCAGAGCCGTGTAGCAAGTGCAAGCGTACTTTTGAAGAGACTGAGAGGGCCGGATACTGAATCGATGTTTCGCGAGGCGTGCTCTATCCTAACCCAGATTACGACTATAAAAGGCATTCTTGCATGTACACATTGTTGGCAACCATGACCTTTTCCGTGAATGTGAGTTACAATTCATATGACAGTTTTAAATTAAGGCATATTTCAGGTGAAATCAAGACACCACGGTCTAAGAGGGACATATACCCTGTACCACTGCCTTATGTACCATAGTAAATAGTATTTGTTCTAGGAGAGGGGAGGAAGTGTGTGTGTAGGGAGAGGGGGGACTTTCTCTCATATAAAGTTTTTTGTATCAAATTGCCTCAATTATACAACAGTAATGTCGACAGTGAGACCTGGAAACAATAAGTGGTAGATGCCAACACTATGTACGTTATTGTACTCAATCCGTCTTACCCCACCCCATCTCAACCCATCCGCAGACACCACCGTCCGTCCCGTCCCTAACCCAGCATGGCAAGATAACATCGTTTCATGGGACGATGTGAACTCACTTACTTCCGTGTAATAGTCATTAGTGATATAGCATATGTACTTACAGAATGGTTTAAAGTGGAATGCAGGTCCAATGATTGGAGTGTTGTAGATTCCCCCGGGGCCTGGGATTTCTTCGAAGGGTCGGACTCCTCTGATGACAAGGTCCTCAATAACTGACGTTGAGTGATAGCGTCGATTGATCAGTTCCCAGCACCGGCTCGTCACTGAATTCAGCGTCCTTCTCATCCTGGGGTTGTTTATGTTTTCTGTGCAGTGAAATGTGGGTTAACAGAGTGTTTCCATTCAATAACTGTATTTGCACAATCAGGTATAGTGACGACCTCTAACGAGGCCTATTCTCCTCGACCACAAAACGTCCTGACATGAATGAGGATATTACACAATTGACGTTATGTCAGTGAATGAGGACACCTCGAACATAGCAAGGCAACGTCATACACAATGCAAGCATTATCTGCAAAATTCTATGTTTTCCCCATAAATCGCTCAACTCTACATGCGTGAAGAGACGGGACAGGGGTCTGTCGGGTAGAAGTAGTTTGACGTCATTCAGACAGAGTCACGCAACGAGACAACGAACCCCGTTCTGTCTTAAAACGGGACTATAGTCGGATGACTTGACTTTCAAAACAAGATAGATTCAGGTCGTTCCTAAACTGGTCTGATTGTAAACGCAAATTTCATTAACTTTTAGTCTAACACTTAATGCCTATCTACACGAATCTGGGTGGTTGTGTTTTTGCACCCAGCTGTATGCAGAGGAAGTGTTTTATTACATCAACAGATGAGATGTTACAATATTTGACATAAAGTATGTAATTCTTTATATGTAACCATGAAATCTGAGATGGCATAAGACCTTTTCTTCTTTACAAGTTTGATAAAGAGAACCGGGTATTCACAACGATTTTGTCACGTAATCAGAAATTCTGTGGCACAAGTTACTAAAGGTTAGTGGCCCACAATTTTCTTTCGTTACGGGTTAATAAAGAGCTCCAAGTGTTCTTGATGATATTTCAGTTTAATGACATTGCCCCATTTCCACAAAGAGTGCAACCTTACGACTTCCAACATCTTCACATGTGTATGGTGAATCAGTGAGTGTATAGCTTTTAACACCGTGTTTCCCATTGGAGGATAGCCCGAATTGGCACAGGCTTAACTTTGGAGAAGCCCACTCCACGTAAGCGGTGGTTACAAACCCTATATTGCAAATCTGGCGAATGCGGAATTCGAACGCACGGTCAAATGATCCTTACGAATCCAAGGGGCGCAACTCTGTATTGCTCTGTATACGTTAAGTAGATTATACCCCATGACTTAGAAACGCGGGTCCCGTGAATATCCGGGTTAAAAGTGATCTTCATTATCCCGTTTTTGTCGTAAAAGGCGACTAACGGGATCGGGCTGTCAGGCTCGCTGATTTGACTGACACGTGTCATCGTATCCCAGTTGCGTAGATCGATGCTCATGATGTTAAGCACTGGATTGTCTGGTCCAGACTCAACCATTTACAGACCACTGACACATAGCTGGAATATTGCTGAGTGAAACAACAAACACAGTTTTGAATGTTTTGACAGCATTGCCAGCCTTTTTATCATGTTGATGCCAGAGTCACACATGTAAGACATTGAAATTGGTGTTGGTCACCTTGCGTTTGGCCCATAAGATCAGTAAATTAGCGGGAATATTGCTGAGTAGAGCGTTAAACAAAGAACAAACAAATTAGAAACGTTGGTGCCAGCATAGAAGTATTTCACTCAAAGCTGTAATCCACAACCCTGTTGTTGCCAGAATCCCTTTAATTAATAACTTTAGATTAACGTGTCACTGCACGGAGTTTCGTCTCTTTGCATACACTACACATTGACAAGATTAGTCTCCAGCAGTAGTTGTCCTAACAAACCAGGTCCACGAATCGTTCAATCATTATATATGAAATGCATGTCGAAAATAACACACGCTTTGGTGTCGTTCTAAAATGTCTTGGTGATCCAGCTGTCAATAACGTATAGTTAATTATGCCGTCGCAATGAACAAAACAGCCATCATTTCAGAAACAACTGCATGAATACATGTATAAATGTCATATTTCACAATGGTTTCTTCAGATGAAGGCATTTTTCATAAGCATTTTTCTCTCTTCAAGAGAAGTCCTGCAAATGCAGTACTTCCTATACTTCATAGACTTCATCAGTGATTTTACCACTTACCAGAATGACCTGAATCGAACGGTCGGTGTAAATTTGCATCTTGGTTTTGATGTCCTAAGCCAGTTTCTTGTAGGCGTGTTCGTTTTAAATATACTCATGCCAATAATGGTTGTGACCCCCTCTCCACCCCAAACCCCACACACACACACACACACCCCACACCCCACATCCCCTCTCCAATAAAAAAAATTGAAGGGGTGGCATGAGTATAGTTTACAGGGTTGACTTAACTTCATCAGGTGATCTGATTTGACCTGGCAGCGGATCGTTGTATCGTTGTACGTGTCTTAGGACAAGCAAGGACCATGAAGACATCATAATCATTTCAAATCGTGCATATAGTATATGCATTCCCATGTGTATGTCTCTATAATGTCTAATTTCTCTTTCCTGAGTTGGTGAGTTTGGTTTAAAGTCGCTTCGGACAACATTCCAGTTCTGTCACAGAGTCAACTCTATATAGGAGGATAGCCTGGAAGTGACTGAGGCCTCGGGAATATACCACAAGATTGACCCCAAGAATATGGGTAGTAACATAATCGGGGTGGACCTGGATTCCAACCCGTGATCATAAGTATTTGTCGTGCCCAAAGGACGCGAATCCAGACAAATTAGACGACCGGACCAATCGTTCCTCATTCCCCTTCCACGAACACAGGATCAAACACAATAGTCTTTGTAATACAAAACCGAAAAACATCTCACAAAGCAATCGAACAATTTTTTTTACCTAAACAAAGATGAAATTGTAAAAGAAATATTTACAATCACAGTATCTAGTAAATAAACACAGTTGAACATGAAGCCAGTCCTACCTTAGTGATTTGGTATACAACGACGCCTATCTCACAGTAAGCACAAGTGCCGTTACTATGTGGGTGCCTTTGCAGTAACGCTTACCTTAAACATCTAGTGAGCGTCATCGTGGGATGGTTTTTATCTAGCTAATGGTATAAGGGCATCAGTGCAATTGTACCACTTCCTAGAGTGACGTTAATCGAACTGTCAGTGTTAATTTACATCTTGGTACTGATGTCCTAGGTCTGAAGGTTAAAAGTAAAAAAACCCGTTTTATTTCACATCTTCAAATTATTATCACCGAATTGCTTGACAAGAAATATTCACAACAGACATTCTAACCAGTCGCCACGTATCATTTCTGACAGTGCTGGGCGGTGGGGTAGCCTAGTGGTTAAAGCGTTTGCTCGTCACGCCGAAGGCCCGGGTTCGATTCCCCACTTGGGTACAATGTGTGAAGACCATTTCTGGTGTCCCCCGCCGTGATGTTGCTGGAATATTGCTAAAAGCGGCGTAAAACCCAACACACTCAATCATTTTTATTTGGACATTTCGGTGTTTTCACATTCTGAAATTATTTCAAGTTGCCGATCTGTCAGAGTTTAAATAGAAAATAACCCAGATATATTCATTCAACAAAACGTCGACATATTTATTGGATCTTCTGATAATTCCTTAAAAGACATATCATGGTTCAAGGTGAAATATTATCAACTAATCCAGAGGTTATATCAAACAAATCCGGAACTATCATCGATTGCTGGAGAAAATATGTTTACCAAAGTAGATAGATCGAACGAAGATTATACCTTCACCTTAGTAGATAGTAAAGTCACGCTCGTAAATATCATATGTGTCATAAAATACGTGTCATATACGTAGATATAAGTATGTTTCTACGTTTTTCAACTATATATAGAAGCAACATACTATCTACATAAATCATAAAATCATTCAGGTAGATGGTCATATTTTTTTAGGCCGTGGCACTAATACTCTTGCATAGGAACAATACGCTAAAACATTAACTAAACACAGATGAAATGTTAAAAGAAATATTTAAACTCACAATATGTTGTAAATAAACACAGTTGAACATGAAGTCAGTACTAGCTTAGTGCCTGAGTATAACGGGATGCCTACCCCACAGTAAGCATTTATAAGTGCCGTTTTTATGTGGGTTCTCTTTCACAGCTTGGGAGCACTATCGTTGGGTGTTTTTATCCAGCTAATGGTATAAGAGCATCAGTGCATTTGTACCACTCCCTAGGGTGACGTCATTTTATGTTTAGAAGCATGGTGTTAATTCATTTTCATTTGGACATTTCTATATCTTCACATTCTGAAATTATTTCAAGTTGTTGATCTGTCAGAGTTTGAATAAAAAATAATAACCCAGATTTATTCGTTCAACAATGAATAGATCGAGAGAAGTTTATTCCGTCACCGTACATTCGTAAAAAAAAACCCCGCAAAATGAAAGGTGAAAATAATGATCGAAAGTTTGTACGCACATGTCAAATTAAACATGTTTTGAGGGTTAAATATTGTTGTTGACCAGTATGGTTTAGAAGAACATGCCTGAGCGAACGCAACCATAAACGATTTTGAAGGGTTTAACTGATAATGGTTGTCATGATGAGCTTGACGGCCATGGAACACAACCAGAAGGCGCAATTATTGCTTTTCTCGTGCAAAACATTTGTACAAAATTTGACTATGAAAGACCCAAGTGCATCTCGCAAATTCATCCAAGATCTTTGCAAGTACTGGATGAGAAAATGGGACGTCTCAACACAACCGACCGAAATATTGCCATTGAACGAATACAAGCTGGCGAATCAAAGAGTGTTGAGGCGAGGACCTTAAGCGTTCATCCCAGCACAATAACTCGTTTGTGGGATCGTTTTGTGCATTCCAATTCGACAAATGACCGTCCAATATCAGGAAGACCGCGAGTCACCACACCAGCCCAAGATCGCTACATCCGTGTAGCCCCCCTACGTGATCGCCATCGTTCCCCCGGGACACAGTATAAGGACGATTTTGAGCCCGGAGTGAGTCCGATCAGAAAATCAGGAACCGAGAGGTAGGTATGCGTGCCAAACGTCCAAAAGTTGCCCCCTCACTAACACGACAACGTCAACGTCGGCGAGTCATGTGGTGTAACACGGTGTAGCCATGGAACCTTGGAAATTCGAGGCACATATGGTTCAGTGGTGAACCTCGTTATCTCCTCCAACGACGCAATGAACATTAAGGCCCAACTCCTTCAGGCAAGTGGACAGATGTGGTGGAGAAAGTGTCATGGTGTGGGGAGCCATCTCATACATCCGCAGATCGGAATTGGTGCTCGTCCAAAGCACTGTGACGGCCGCTCGAGATATCGACCAGATTCTAGGTCCACATGTGCATCGCTTTGTCGTCCGCCAGAGGGAGCTGTGACAACAGGACAACACCAGACCTCACAGCACGTGCTTCAGTGGACTACCTGGCCAGTAATAACATCAATGTCCTACCCAGGCCCTCCAGACCCCCGGATCTGAACCCAATTGAACATCTGTTGGATCAGATCGATAAACGTGTACGTGTACGTCTTAATCAGCCATTGACCTTTCAACAGTTGTTCAACATGCTGCAGGAGGAATGGAGAAGGATTCCAAAACGAAACATTCAACAACTGATTCGATCTGTGCCAAGGAGGTGTCGTGCAGTTCGAGCAGTAAGAGATGGTCATACGAGGTACTAACGTCAACGCCACCTCGTGGACAGCACTGATGACTATGACGACTGTCATTCCGGTACAATGTGCACGGGACCGCCTCCGTGGTGTAGTGGTTAGAGCGTCCGCCCGGAGAGCGGAAGGTCGCGGGTTCGATCCCCGACCGCGTCATACCAAAAGACGTTAAAATATGGTACTTGTTGGTCCCTGCCTGGCACTCGGCATTAATGGGTACAACAAGGACTGGTCGGCTCGGAGTCAGTTTAATGTGTCTGAGTGGGGCATTCATGCTTCACTGCATGGTATCTCAGTGGGCTAGCACTATAAAACCAGTTTCAGTCTGGGCTAGTGCACGCAGCCGCACATACACATACTCACGCATGCACGTCGTCATATGAGCGAAATATTCGCAAGTACGACGTTAAACCCAATTAAACCTAACCTCACAATGTGCACGGGATACCAATATATTGCTCTTCATAATTCCAGCGCATTCCCATGTGTATGTCTCTTTCATGACTTGGTGAGTTTTGTTTAACGTCGCTTGAAACAGCATTCCAGTTCTGGCACAGGGTCAACTCTATATAGGAGAATAGTCTGAAGTGACAGAGGTCTCAGGAATATAACACAACAGATGGAACCCACGAATAAGGGTAATAACATAATCGGGTGAACCTGGATTCGAACCCGTGATCATAGGTTTTTGTCGTGCCCAAAGGTCTCAAATCCGGACAAATTAGACAACCATGCCATTCGTTCCCCACTTCCCTTCCACGAACACAGGATCAAACGCAATAATCATTGCAATACAACACCGAAAAACATCTTAAAGAGCAATCGATATTTTCCCATACGTAAACTGAATCTGCTGATTAAACATTAGGCAGAACCGCAAATAAGACTTCTAAAAACGCTAATGTCCTAAAAACATTTACTAAACAAAGATGAAATTTTAAATGAATTATTTAAAATCACAGTATGTTGTAAATAAACACAATTAAACATAAAGTCAGTCCTACCTTAGTGCCTGGGTAAACTGGGTCGCCTATCTCACAGTTAGCATTAGACCTGTTATGATGAGGGTGCCTTTGCACTAACGCTTCTCTTTAAATACAGCTTGTGAGCGTTATCGTTGGGTGGTTTTATCTAGCTCATGGCATAAAGTCGAATCAGAGGTCCCTATATCCAGTCTGTACCTCGGCATTAACGAAACCGCGACATATTTCCTGCTGCTATCGATGAAGGATTTACTGAACCATGTTTTGAGACATAATTGGGGAAATAATGTTCACAGGCAATGAATCGGAAATTAAGCTTCATTCAACATCAAATGATGCGATAACATAATAAAATGTGCATCTGATTTTTTGCTGTTACATGACATATAGTAATTTGACAAGATGGTGTTTTAAACGAATTTGCCTCTTATTTGTCGCCCGCGGTCATCAGCGTGTTTTTTCTGACGTGAATGGTGGGTAGAGTTACTGCATTGCCTAAAATATTCTGAATACAATGCCGTAAATGTACCCGACACTCGGTTGGTCTTAAGTACTGAGATTAGGTCGGGCATGAAGTAAACATGCAGCTCATAGTGGATTTCCTTTATGGAGGCCGCGGAGATAACCTGTGACACAATTCTTTACACACAGACAGAGAGATGGACCAAGAGACAGACAGGGAGACAGACTGAGAGACAGACAGAGAGATGGACCGAGAAACAGACAGACAGAAAGATAGACTGAGAGACAGACAGAGAGATGGACCGAGAAACAGACAGACAGAGAGATAGACAGAGAAACAGTCAGACAGAGAGATAGACTGAGAGACAGACAGACAGAGAGATAGACAGAGAAACAGTCAGACAGAGAGATAGACTGAGAGACAGACAGAGAGATGGACCGAGAAACAGACAGAGAGATAGACTGAGAGACAGACAGAGAGATGGACCGAGAAACAGACAGTGAGATAGACAGACTGAGAGACAGAGAGATAGACAGACTGAGAGACAGACAGAGAGATGCACCGAGAAACAGACAGACAGAGAGATAGACTGAGAGACAGACAGAGAGATGGACCGAGAAACAGACAGAGAGATAGACAGAGAAACAGTCAGACAGAGAGATAGACTGAGAGACAGACAGAGAGATGGACCGAGAAACAGACAGATAGACAGAGAGATGACCGAGAAACAGACAGACAGATAGACAGACTGAGAGACAGACAGAGAGAGATGGACCGAGAAACAGACAGACAGAGAGATAGACAGACTGAGAGACAGACAGAGATGGACCGAAACAGACAGTGAGAGACAGACTGAGAGACAGAGATGGACAGACTGAGAGACAGACAGATAGACAGACTGAGAGACAGACAGAGAGATGGACCGAGAAACAGACAGTGAGATAGACAGACTGAGAGACAGAGAGATAGACAGACTGAGAGACAGACAGAGAGATGAAATGAGAAACAGACAGACAGGGAGATAGACTGAGAGACAGACAGAGAGATGGACCGAGAAACAGACAGAGAGATAGACTGAGAGACAGACAGAGAGATGGACCGAGAAACAGACAGTGAGATAGACAGACTGAGAGACAGAGAGATAGACAGACTGAGAGACAGACAGAGAGATGACACCGAGAAACAGACAGACAGAGAGATAGACTGAGAGACAGACAGAGAGATGGACCGAGAAACAGACAGAGAGATAGACTGAGAGACAGACAGAGAGATGGACCGAGAAACAGACAGTGAGATAGACAGACTGAGAGACAGAGAGATAGACAGACTGAGAGACAGACAGAGAGATGCACCGAGAAACAGACAGACAGAGAGATAGACTGAGAGACAGACAGAGAGATGCACCGAGAAACAGACAGACAGGGAGATAGACTGAGAGACAGAGAGAGATGGACCGAGAAACAGACAGTGAGATAGACAGAGAGGGACAGACTGAGAGATGACAGAGAGATGGACCGAGAAACAGACAGTGAGATAGACAGACTGAGAGACAGACAGAGAGATGGACCGAGAAACAGACAGACAGAGAGATAGACTGGGAGACAGACAGAGAGATAGACAGACAGTGAGATAAACCAAGTGGGGTTGGCGAAATTACCTACAGAGTGGATTGTAAACTTCAATAACATAAACATACTATAATTCGAGTCATGTGTCACAGTGATCGGGCAAGCCATCTGTAGAACTTTATGTCGTCTTGATACTTGTGCGTACCTTTCAACAAAACAAGGAAAGGGCCGATTCGTTTTCTCTCGCAATGTCAGTTTAAATAATGCTTAGAAAATGTGCCTACGTGGGTTTTTTATGATTCGCTGAAGTGGTTGAGAAACGCATCCCCCGCCGATACGTTCTCAATCACATCCATTGCTGTCCATTTGAACACACGTTCTCTCCTGGTCTTGTCTCCTCAGCCTCTGATTCAGTCATTCTCATTCCGTGACAGTCACCGCTCCCTGTCTAACTAACACTGAGTCGTCATAAGCCAATCAAACAAAAGGCTTTCTCGGGCATTTCTGGTGTTCTCCGCCGTGATATTGCTGGAATATTGCTGAAAGCGGCGTAAAACCCAACTCACTCACTCGAGCTACACGGCTACTAAATATCCAGACTACATTTTGGCTTACCTTTTCACCAAGTTCACGATTATAATTTGAAAACCGAACAAATGTTTTTGGAATGTATAAAATTTGGCAAAAATCGTATGGTATTACTTCCCACGGGATGTTTCTTCTGTTCAAATGGCTATCTCATGAAATCCAGGAGCGGACCTTGGCGGAATCAGTAGAAAAACACAACACCGAATTAAGCTTTTCGAGGCGGTATGATCAGAAAAGTTAACACAACCCAGCTGTTATCTTCTTGATCTGGTAAGTGAATCTCTGATTGGTCGGATAAAAAGTCGAGTCTGACGTCAATAGTAATGGGATGACCTCTATCGTTGTGCACAGGTGGCAAGGACGAAGGTCTGATTTTAATGACATTTGTCCGCATTAAGCTAGAGCTGGAAGCACAATTTGGCATATCAGTGGACGTCAGGGTCGGTACTCCATCAGTCAGTTCCACAAACTGATTTTAACCCAGGAACTGGCCGAGCTGTTAATGTCGCAGTTTGGTATCGATTCGGTAGATGCATAAACCGAATATGGTATTCTTGTTGATGTGGCGTCACACCTGGACGAGCCCGTGGCAAATTATGAGTGTTACGTTGCTGTAGATCACATCTTCGAACATTGCAGTTACGTGTGAAGATTACACTGGTGTGTAGATGAAGTCACGGATCTATTTAATATGGCGGCCTCCAGGGAGTCGGACATTTTGACGTTTATGATCTAATAGTCTCATACTTGTACACATACAAATGAATGAGGTGCCAATTTTATATAATTTCTGCCCATATACTTAGTGTTAATTTTAGATGGAAGATCCCTTAATAGTATATTTCAGTTCCAGCTGGTGTTATTCCTTTTTGCTGCATGCCATGGCACGTAGAATCCCCAAGTTGGCCAACTGCTCCCGAGAATTCCGGACAACTGGCTGTTAGCTGCACAAAGGTAACCATTGAGCCTTACCAGGACCTGTAAGTCTCGCGAGGCGCTACTTCCGGTACTAAACTGGTTCCCGGCTCCCTTTCCTCGCGCCAACTTGCGATGTACGAGACGGGGCCCACCTTACTTCCGGTACCAGATACCATTGCATAGATCCCTTTACCCTATATATGAATATATGACGACTGTGCTGTGTTAGGGGTAAATTTGGTGTTAAGGTACCTGTGGTTGCAATAACTTGGTATCAACACGGCAGTGCTTGGTCGACCGCTTTGTTTACAGAAAAACCAGGTTTGTTATCACTCACGAGCAACTCTCAGCTTGATTAGGGATACTCCATTTAGGGATAGACCATTTGTCATACAGTGTGATCACG
This sequence comes from Haliotis rubra, assembly GCF_003918875.1. Taxonomy (NCBI): domain Eukaryota; kingdom Metazoa; phylum Mollusca; class Gastropoda; order Lepetellida; family Haliotidae; genus Haliotis; species Haliotis rubra. Next base: position 1,185,244 of record NW_025766970.1, read on the forward strand.
ATATTCATTTAAACATCTCGTTTCAAAAAGCGTTTAACTAGAGGTTGTGTGCTGCAAGAAAAACAAGTGAGTATGTGAATGGTTGTATAACGCCATAGTAAGCAGTATTCAGACTTTTAAATGAGTGAGTGAGTGAGTGAGTGAATGTATGAATGAATGAATGAATATGTGGGATACACTCCGAAGCTCCTTGCAAAAATGTACGAGTCTGTGTTGATTACTGTCTTGCTGAAGGTGTTTGAAGGATAAGTTCTTCAGTTTCTCGGAGTCACGTCTTGCACTTATGTCCAAGCTATTACTATTCATGAAATGTCAAGATGATCATCGCACAAGAGTGAGATAGATCATATATCTAATGGCAAATTATTGTCGCCCACAAGACTTTCAGTACTTTTGCACCGATCGCAGAGTAACCTCAAACTCTGCAGTATTCCAGCTTGTCTGTAACGCACCTGGTTTTGAAATTATACCCAGGTATTGATACTAAAGAGAGCTGGAGGCGTTTGTCTGACCACCCGATCCTGAGAGAGACAGAGAGAGAGAGAGAGGTTCCGTTAGAGAGAGAAGACGCCTGAGAAAGGAGAGAGAGAGAGAGAGAGAGAGAGAGAGAGAGAGAGAGAGAGAGAGAGAGAGAGAGAGAGAGAGAGAGAGAGAGAGAGAGAGAGAGATCTTTTAATAAACGGTTCTGTTTGTTCTATATCCGGCCTACGTAGGATTGTCCGTGCACATCTATATCCGGCCTACGTAGGATTGTCCGTGCACATCTATATCCGGCCTACGTAGGATTGTCCGTGCACATCTATATCCGGCCTACGTAGGATTGTCCGTGCACATGTATTGAATGCTGTTCACGGAGGAAAATCTCGAAATAGAGATCGAGAGGTACAGATCGAAAGAGGGGAAGGGAAGAGAGGTCATCATCAAGTGTACTAGAAAGTTATGGTTGCGCTGATAATGTCATAATATCTGATGGCAGATACCATGTTATTAAAACTTATAGTAGCGCACAATTTGAGTAATTGATGAAAATAAGCCCAAAATACTAAATCTTTTATCTCTCTTGTCATAGAACATGAACTGCAATAAGTATCATCAAGTACACCCTTTATCATCTCAAAATGCACCATTACGTGACACGATGATACGGCAGTGTTCGTAACTTTATATTTACTAATGGTATCCCTCCCAGCCCTTTCGTCATAAAGTGCGAATGTTTGCCGATTCTTAACCTCATTCAATTTACAAAACACATACATGTCACTGTGTGCAAATACCATTCTTTAAAGGATATCATTAACGATCTTCTTGACAGAATAGAAGAGAACATTTATTACTTTCAGGCAACTACCCGTGGTTTATGAAGTTCAATGTACAATATTATTTTTTAAAAACACATCAGTGGTAGACGTAGGTGCTTTTAAACCACCAGGTTAAATTTGAAGGTCGTTGTTAAAGATACGTTGAAGCCCCACGTGCTGCGATGTATATCTTGGACTTCAGTGAGGCTGCCCGGTCCCGTTCCGAGCCCTAGTTTTGGCAATGCTGTCGGCCATGGTTGTAACTAGGGGATGATTGGTTGTGAAGAACACACTGTGTATGTCAGCCAATGTGCAGCTTCCATCTACGTCAGATACATTAGTCATCTTATCTGTGTGACAGATCATGTCTCGTCTCCAGGAAGTGTCCGTGCCTCGTGACAGGGCCATCACGCACTGATCACGGCACCTGCAACATTCCAGCTATATGGCGGCGGTCTAGAAAAAATCGAGACTATCCAGTGATCAACATCATGAGCATCTATCTGTGCAACTGGGATAATATGACATGCGTTAACCACGTCACCGAGCCTGACCACCCGATCCCGTTCTTACGACAAGCATGGGTTGACTGAGATCAATTCTAACCCGGATCTTCACGGGTGTCGCTGATGGCCTAAATGGGACCCGAAACGCCTACCCTCTACCTTGTCACATCCAGACACACCAACCGGACCAGAACGGTTAAAACGTTCACAGAGCATGCCTAGCTAACGGAAGTCTCAATACGAATTACTTATCAAAATGGGACAAATCAGACCACCAGGCCGTTTTAACGATTGCCTAGTCTTCAGGGTGAACGTTTGATCCTCAAAATCTTCTTTGCGTATTTTGTTTTTTGCCACAAAGAATCCATTCAATGAGTCAGATCTCGTTGCTGAAACAAACCAGTTTTCAGTACCACTGCACTGTGTTAGCCAGGTGTGGCAGCAGGCTGTATACATGTCTTACTTTAACAAAACGTGCCGACTGACAATTATCACGGGCCTATTTTGGTCTTTTTATACAATTTTAGCGATGCATTCTCCGTTGTTTGATTTCTACTCACGATCAAATGCTTTGACCAATTCTGACCCGGATCACGGGTCTGCAGTTGCAGTGACTAAATGCATCTTACTGTTTTGTTATGAATTATGTATTTGTTAATAAATTACTGACAATCTCGAAGCAATAGCTTATACAGTCAAACACCGTGGTGTCGAACCGCTTGTCTCGAAGTAAATGTTTGGTTCCTATGTTTTCCTTATTCAGTCATCATATTGCGCATGTGTCGAACCACTTGTCTCGAAGTATTACGTAAATCACTTCGACGACACAGCGGTGGTTGACTGCAGCTGAATAAATAACATGAACTCTTCACTTCACTTCACTTCAAACTGAGTGAGTGAGTGAGTAGGGTTTTACACCGCTTTTAGCAATATTCCAGCGATATCACGGCGGGGGACACCAGAAATGGGCTTCACACATTGTACCCATGTGTGGAGTCGAACCCGGCCCTTCGGTGTTCACCACTAGGCTACCCCACCGCCCCAGTTATGTCACTATGGTCAACACTTCCTAGTAGGTAAGTCACTATGGTCATGAGTGTAAATAACATAAACACTTCCTAGTAGGTAAGTCACTATGATCATGAGTGTAAATAACTAAACACTTCCTAGTAGGTAAGTCACTATGGTCATGAAGTGTATATAACATAAACACTTCCTAGTAGGTAAGAACCTATGGTCATGAGTGTAAATAACATAATCACTTCCTAGTAGGTAAGTCACTATGGTCATGAGTGTAAATAACTAAACACTTCCTAGTAGGTAAGTAACTATGGTCATGAGTGTAAATAACATAAACACTTCCTAGTAGGTAAGTCACTATGGTCATGAGGTAAAATAACATAAACACTTCCTAGTAGGTAAGTCACTATGGTCATGAGTGTAATATGACATAAACACTTCCTAGTAGGTCAGTCACTATGGTCATGAGTGTAAATAACATAAACACTTCCTAGTAGGTAAGTCACTATGGTCATGAGTGTAAATAACATAAACACTTCCTAGTAGGTAAGTCACTATGGTCATGAGTGTAAATAACTAAACACTTCCTAGTAGGTAAGTCACTATGGTCATGAGTGTAAATAACATAAACACTTCCTAGTAGGTAAGTCACTATGGTCATGAGTGTAAATAACATAAACACTTCCTAGTAGGTAAGTCACTATGATCATGAGTGTAAATAACATAAACACTTCCTAGTAGGTAAGTCACTATGGTCATGAGTGTATATAACATAAACACTTCCTAGTAGGTAAGTCACTATGGTCATGAGTGTGAATAACATAAACACTTCCTAGTAGGTAAGTCACTATGGTCATGAGTGTAAATAACATAAACACTTCCTAGTAGGTAAGGCACTATGGTCATGAGGTGTAAATAACATAAACACTTCCTAGTAGGTAAGTCACTATGGTCATGAAGTGTAAATAACTAAACACTTCCTAGTAGGTAAGTCACTATGGTCATGAGTGTAAATAACATAAACACTTCCTAGTAGGTAAGTCACTATGGTCATGAGTGTAAATAACATAAACACTTCCTAGTAGGTAAGTCACTATGGTCATGAGTGTAAATAACTAAACACTTCCTAGTAGGTAAGTCACTATGGTCATGAGTGTATATAACATAAACACTTCCTAGTAGGTAAGTCACTATGGTCATGAGTGTAAATAACTAAACACTTCCTAGTAGGTAAGTCACTATGGTCATGAGTGTAAATAACTAAACACTTCCTAGTAGGTAAGTCACTATGGTCATGAGTGTATATAACATAAACACTTCCTAGTAGGTAAGTCACTATGATCATTAGTGTAAATAACTAAACACTTCCTAGTAGGTAAGTCACTATGGTCATGAGTGTATATAACATAAACACTTCCTAGTAGGTAAGGCACTATGGTCATGAGTGTAAATAGCTAAACACTTCCTAGTAGGTAAGTCACTATGATCATGAATGTAAATAACTAAACACTTCCTAGTAGGTAAGTCACTATGGTCATGAGTGTATATTACATAAACACTTCCTAGTAGGTAAGTCACTATGGTCATGAGTGTAAATAACTAAACACTTCCTAGTAGGTAAGTCACTATGGTCATGAGTGTAAATAACTAAACACTTCCTAGTAGGTAAGTCACTATGGTCATGAGTGTATATAACATAAACACTTCCTAGTAGGTAAGTCACTATGGTCATGAGTGTAAATAACTATAAACACTTCCTAGTAGGTAAGTCACTATGGTCATGAGTGTATATAACATAAACACTTCCTAGTAGGTAAGTCACTATGGTCATGAGTGTAAATAACATAAACACTTCCTAGTAGGTAAGTCACTATGGTCATGAGTGTAAATAACATAAACACTTCCTAGTAGGTAAAGTCACTATGGTCATGAGTGTAAATAACTAAACACTTCCTAGTAGGTAAGTCACTATGGTCATGAGTGTAAATAACATAAACACTTCCTAGTAGGTAAGTCACTATGGTCATGAGTGTAAATAACATAAACACTTCTAGTAGGTAAGTCACTATGGTCATGAGTGTAAATAACATAAACACTTCCTAGTAGGTAAGTCACTATGGTCATGAGTGTAAATAACTAAACACTTCCTAGTAGGTAAGTCACTATGGTCATGAGTGTAAATAACATAAACACTTCCTAGTAGGTAAGTCACTATGGTCATGAGGTGTAAATAACATAAACACTTCCTAGTAGATAAAGTCACTATGGTCATGAGTGTAAATAACTAAACACTTCCTAGTAGGTAAGTCACTATGGTCATGAGTGTAAATAACATAAACACTTCCTAGTAGGTAAGTCACTATGGTCATGAGTGTAAATAACATAAACACTTCCTAGTAGGTAAGTCACTATGGTCATGAGTGTAAATAACATAAACACTTCCTAGTAGGTAAGTCACTATGGTCATGAGTGTAAATAACATAAACACTTCCTAGTAGGTAAGTCACTATGGTCATGAGTGTAAATAACATAAACACTTCCTAGTAGGTAAGTCACTATGGTCATGAGTGTAAAATAACATAAACACTTCCTAGTAGGTAAGTCACTATGGTCATGAGTGTAAATAACATAAACACTTCCTAGTAGGTAAGTCCCTATGGTCATGAGTGTAAATAACATAAACACTTCCTAGTAGGTAAGTCACTATGGTCATGAGTGTAAATAACTAAACACTTCCTAGTAGGTAAGTCACTATGGTCATGAGTGTAAATAACTAAACACTTCCTAGTAGGTAAGTCCCTATGGTCATGAGTGTAAATAACTAAACACTTCCTAGTAGGTAAGTCACTATGGTCATGAGTGTAAATAACATAAACACTTCCTAGTAGGTAAGTCACTATGGTCATGAGTGTAAATAACATAAACACTTCCTAGTAGGTAAGTCACTATGGTCATGAGTGTAAATAACATAAACACTTCCTAGTAGGTAAGTCACTATGGTCATGAGTGTAAATAACATAAACACTTCCTAGTAGGTAAGTCCCTATGGCCATGAGTGTAAATAACATAAACACTTCCTAGTAGGTAAGTCACTATGGTCATGAGTGTATATTACATAAACACTTCCTAGTAGGTAAGTCACTATGATCATGAGTGTAAATAACATGAACACTTCCTAGTAGGTAAGTCCCTACGGCCATGAGTGTAAATAACTAAACACTTCCTAGTAGGTAAGTCACTATGGCCATGAGTGTAAATAACATAAACACTTCCTAGTAGGTAAGTCACTATGGTCATGAGTGTCAATAAAATAAACACTTCCTAGTAGGTAAGTCACTATGGTCATGAGTGTATATAACGTAAACACTTCCTAGTAGGTAAGTCACTAAGGTCATGAGAGTAAATAGCATAAACACTTCCTAGTAGGTAAGTCACTATGGTCATGAGTGTAAATAACATAAACACTTCCTAGTAGGTAAGTCACTATGGTCATGAGTGTAAATAACATAAACACTTCCTAGTAGGTAAGTCCCTATGGTCATAAGTGTAAATAACTAAACACTTCCTAGTAGGTAAGTCACTATGGTCATGAGTGTAAATAACATAAACACTTCCTAGTAAGTAGGTCACTATGGTTATGAATGTAAATAACTAAACACTTCCTAGTAGGTAAGTCACTATGGTCATGAGTGTAAATAACTAAACACTTCCTAGTAGGTAAGTCACTATGGTCATGAGTGTAAATAACATAAACACTTCCTAGTAGGTAAGTCACTATGGTCATGAGTGTAAATAACTAAACACTTCCTAGTAGGTAAGTCACTATGGTCATGAGTGTAAATAACATAAACACTTCCTAGTAGGTAAGTCACTATGGTCATGAGTGTAAATAACATAAACACTTCCTAGTAGGTAAGTCCCTATGGTCATGAGTGTAAATAACATAAACACTTCCTAGTAGGTAAGTCACTATGGTCATGAGTGTATATAACATAAACACTTCCTAGTAGGTAAGTCACTATGGTCATGAGTGTAAATAACATAAACACTTCCTAGTAGGTAAGTCCCTATGGTCATGAGTGTAAATAACATAAACACTTCCTAGTAGGTAAGTCACTATGGCCATGAGTGTAAACAACATAAACACTTCCTAGTAGGTAAGTCACTATGGTCATGAATGTAAATAACTAAACACTTCCTAGTAGGTAAGTCACTATGGTCATGAGTGTAAATAACATAAACACTTCCTAGTAGGTAAGTCACTATGGTCATGAGTGTAAATAACTAAACACTTCCTAGTAGGTAAGTCAATATGGTCATGAGTGTATATAACATAAACACTTCCTAGTAGGTAAGTCACTATGGTCATGAGTGTAAATAACATAAACACTTCCTAGTAGGTAAGTCACTATGGTCATGAGTGTAAATTACATAAACACTTCCTAGTAGGTAAGTCACTATGGTCATGAGTGTAAATAACATAAACACTTCCTAGTAGGTAAGTCCCTATGGTCATGAGTGTAAATAACATAAACACTTCCTAGTAGGTAAGTCACTATGGTCATGAGTGTATATAACATAAACACTTCCTAGTAGGTAAGTCACTATGGTCATGAGTGTAAATAACATGAACACTTCCTAGTAGGTAAGTCACTTCTATGGTCATGAGTGTAAATAACTAAACACTTCCTAGTAGGTAAGTCACTATGGCCATGAGTGTAAATAACATAAACACTTCCTAGTAGGTAAGTCACTATGGTCATGAGTGTCAATAAAATAAACACTTCCTAGTAGGTAAGTCAGTATGGTCATGAGTGTATATAACGTAAACACTTCCTAGTAGGTAAGTCACTAAGGTCATGAGGTGTAAATAGCATAAACACTTCCTAGTAGGTAAGTCACTATGGTCATGAGTGTAAATAACATAAACACTTCCTAGTAGGTAAGTCACTATGGTCATGAGTGTAAATAACATAAACACTTCCTAGTAGGTAAGTCCCTATGGTCATGAGTGTAAATAACTAAACACTTCCTAGTAGGTAAGTCACTATGGTCATGAGTGTAAATAACATAAACACTTCCTAGTAGGTAGGTCACTATGGTCATGAATGTAAATAACTAAACACTTCCTAGTAGGTAAGTCCCTATGGTCATGAGTGTAAATAACTAAACACTTCCTAGTAGGTAAGTCACTATGGTCAAGAGTGTAAATAACATAAACACTTCCTAGTAGGTAGGTCACTATGGTCATGAGTGTAAATAACTAAACACTTCCTAGTAGGTAAGTCACTATGGTCATGAGTGTATATAACATAAACACTTCCTAGTAGGTAAGTCACTATGGTCATGAGTGTAAATAACATAAACACTTCCTAGTAGGTAAGTCCCTATGGCCATGAGTGTAAATAACATAAACACTTCCTAGTAGGTAAGTCACTATGGTCATGAGTGTATATTACATAAACACTTCCTAGTAGGTAAGTCACTATGATCATGAGTGTAAATAACATGAACACTTCCTAGTAGGTAAGTCCCTACGGCAATGAGTGTAAATAACATAAACACTTCCTAGTAGGTAAGTCACTATGGCCATGAGCGTAAATAACATAAACACTTCCTAGTAGGTAAGTCACTATGGTCATGCATGTAAATAACTAAACACTTCCTAGTAGGTAAGTCACTATGGTCATGAGTGTATATAACATAAACACTTCCTAGTAGGTAAAGACACTATGATCATGAGTGTAAATAACATAAACACTTCCTAGTAGGTAAGTCACTATGGTCATGAGTGTATATAACATAAACACTTCCTAGTAGGTAAGTCACTATGGTCATGAGTGTAAATAACATAAACACTTCCTAGTAGGTAAGTCACTATGGTCATGAGTGTAAATAACTAAACACTTCCTAGTAGGTAAGTCACTATGGTCATGAGTGTATATAACATAAACACTTCCTCGTAGGTAAGTCACTATGGTCATGAGTGTGTAAATAACATAAACACTTCCTAGTAGGTAAGTCCCTATGGTCATAAGTGTAAATAATTAAACACTTCCTAGTAGGTAAGTCACTATGGTCATGAGTGTGAATAACATAAACACTTCCTAGTAACTACGTCACTATGGTCATGAGTGTAAATAACATAAACACTTCCTAGTAGGTAAGTCCCTATGGTCATAAGTGTAAATAACTAAACACTTCCTAGTAGGTAAGTCACTATGGTCATGAGTGTAAATAACATAAACACTTCCTAGTAAGTAGGTCACTATGGTTATGAATGTAAATAACTAAACACTTCCTATTAGGTAAGTCACTATGGTCATGAGTGTAAATAACATAAACACTTCCTAGTAGGTAAGTCCCTATGGTCATAAGTGTAAATAACTAAACACTTCCTAGTAGGTAAGTCACTATGGTCATGAGTGTAAATAACATAAACACTTCCTAGTAGGTAGGTCACTATGGTTATGAATGTAAATAACTAAACACTTCCTAGTAGGTAAGTCCGTATGGTCATGAGTGTAAATAACTAAACACTTCCTAGTAGGTAAGTCACTATGGTCATGAGTGTATATAACATAAACACTTCCTAGTAGGTAAGTCACTATGTTCATGAGTGTAAATAACATAAACACTTCCTAGTAGGTAAGTCACTATGGTCATGAGTGTATATTACATAAACACTTCCTAGTAGGTAAGTCACTATGATCATGAGTGTAAATAACATGAACACTTCCTAGTAGGTAAGTCCCTACGGCCATGAGTGTAAATAACATAAACACTTCCTAGTAGGTAAGTCACTATGGCCATGAGCGTAAATAACATAAACACTTCCTAGTAGGTAAGTCACTATGGTCATGCATGTAAATAACATAAACACTTCCTAGTAGGTAAGTCCCTATGGTCATAAGTGTAAATAACTAAACACTTCCTAGTAGGTAAGTCACTATGGTCATGAGTGTAAATAACATAAACACTTCCTAGTAAGTAGGTCACTATGGTTATGAATGTAAATAACTAAACACTTCCTAGTAGGTAAGTCCGTATGGTCATGAGTGTAAATAACTAAACACTTCCTAGTAGGTAAGTCACTATGGTCATGAGTGTATATAACATAAACACTTCCTAGTAGGTAAGTCACTATGTTCATGAGTGTAAATAACATAAACACTTCCTAGTAGGTAAGTCACTATGGTCATGAGTGTATATTACATAAACACTTCCTAGTAGGTAAGTTACTATGGTCATGAGTGTAAAGAACATAAACACTTCATAGAAGGTAAGTCACTATGGTCATGAGTGTAAATAACTAAACACTTCCTAGTAGGTAAGTCACTATGCTCATGAGTGTATATAACATAAACACTTCCTCGTAGGTAAGTCACTATGGTCATGAGTGTAAATAACATAAACACTTCCTAGTAGGTAAGTCCCTATGGTCATAAGTGTAAATAACTAAACACTTCCTAGTAGGTAAGTCACTATGGTCATGAGTGTGAAATAACATAAACACTTCCTAGTAGGTAAGTCACTATGGTCATGAGTGTAAATAACATAAACACTTCCTAGTAGGTAAGAAGTCCCTATGGTCATGAGTGTAAATAACTAAACACTTCCTAGTAGGTAAGTCACTATGGTCATGAGTGTAAATAACATAAACACTTCCTAGTAAGTAGGTCACTATGGTTATGAATGTAAATAACTAAACACTTCCTAGTAGGTAAGTCACTATGGTCATGAGTGTAAATAACATAAACACTTCCTAGTAGGTAAGTCCCTATGGTCATAAGTGTAAATAACTAAACACTTCCTAGTAGGTAAGTCACTATGGTCATGAGTGTAAATAACATAAACACTTCCTAGTAAGTAGGTCACTATGGTTATGAATGTAAATAACTAAACACTTCCTAGTAGGTAAGTCCGTATGGTCATGAGTGTAAATAACTAAACACTTCCTAGTAGGTAAGTCACTATGGTCATGAGTGTATATAACATAAACACTTCCTAGTAGGTAAGTCACTATGGTCATGAGTGTAAATAACATAAACACTTCCTAGTAGGTAAGTCACTATGGTCATGAGTGTATATTACATAAACACTTCCTAGTAGGTAAGTCCCTATGATCATGAGTGTAAATAACATAAACACTTCCTAGTAGGTAAGTCCCTATGGCCATGAGTGTAAATAACATAAACACTTCCTAGTAGGTAAGTCACTATGGCCATGAGCGTAAATAACATAAACACTTCCTAGTAGGTAAGTCACTATGGTCATGCATGTAAATAACTAAACACTTCCTAGTAGGTAAGTCACTATGGTCATGAGTGTATATAACATAAACACTTCCTAGTAGGTAAGACACTATGGTCATGAGTGTAAATAACATAAACACTTCCTAGTAGGTAAGTCACTATGGTCATGAGTGTATATAACATAAACACTTCCTAGTAGGTAAGTTACTATGGTCATGAGTGTAAATAACATAAACACTTCATAGAAGGTAAGTCACTATGGTCATGAGTGTAAATAACTAAACACTTCCTAGTAGGTAAGTCACTATGCTCATGAGTGTATATAACATAAACACTTCCTCGTAGGTAAGTCACTATGGTCATGAGTGTAAATAACATAAACACTTCCTAGTAGGTAAGTCCCTATGGTCATAAGTGTAAATAACTAAACACTTCCTAGTAGGTAAGTCACTATGGTCATGAGTGTGAATAACATAAACACTTCCTAGTAAGTACGTCACTATGGTCATGAGTGTAAATAACATAAACACTTCCTAGTAGGTAAGTCCCTATGGTCATAAGTGTAAATAACTAAACACTTCCTAGTAGGTAAGTCACTATGGTCATGAGTGTAAATAACATAAACACTTCCTAGTAAGTAGGTCACTATGGTTATGAATGTAAATAACTAAACACTTCCTAGTAGGTAAGTCCCTATGGTCATGAGTGTAAATAACTAAACACTTCCTAGTAGGTAAGTCACTATGGTCAAGAGTGTAAATAACATAAACACTTCCTAGTAGGTAGGTCACTATGGTCATGAGTGTAAATAACTAAACACTTCCTAGTAGGTAAGTCACTATGGCCATGAGTGTAAATAACATAAACACTTCCTAGTAGATAAGTCACTATGGTCATGAGTGTAAATAACTAAACACTTCCTAGTAGGTAAGTCACTATGGTCATGAGTGTATCTAACATAAACAATTCCTAGTAGGTAAGTCACTAAGGTCATGAGAGTAAATAGCATAAACACTTCCTAGTAGGTAAGTCACTATAGTCATGAGTGTCAATAAAATAAACACTTCCTAGCAGGTAAGTCACTATGGTCATGAGTGTATATAACATAAACACTTCCTAGTAGGTAAGTCACTAAGGTCATGAGAGTAAATAGCATAAACACTTCCTAGTAGGTAAGTTACTATGGTCATGAGTGTAAATAACATAAACACTTCCTAGTAAGTAGGTCACTATGGTTATGAATGTAAATAACTAAACACTTCCTAGTATGTAAGTCCCTATGGTCATGAGTGTAAATAACTAAACACTTCCTAGTAGGTAAGTCACTATGGTCAAGAGTGTAAATAACATAAACACTTCCTAGTAGGTAGGTCACTATGGTCATGAGTGTAAATAACTAAACACTTCCTAGTAGGTAAGTCTCTATGGTCATGAGTGTATATAACATAAACACTTCCTAGTAGGTAAGTCACTATGGTCATGAGTGTAAATAACATAAACACTTCCTAGTAGGTAAGTCCCTATGGCCATGAGTGTAAATAACATAAACACTTCCTAGTAGGTAAGTCACTATGGTCAGGAGTGTAAATAACATAAACTCTTCCTAGTAGGTAAGTCACTTTGGTCATGAGTGTATATTACATAAACACTTCCTAGTAGGTAAGTCACTATGATCATGACTGTAAATAACATGAACACTTCCTAGTAGGTAAGTCCCTACGGCCATGAGTGTAAATAACATAAACACTTCCTAGTAGGTAAGTCACTATGGCCATGAGTGTAAATAACATAAACACTTCCTAGTAGGTAAGTCACTATGATCATGCATGTAAATAACTAAACACTTCCTAGTAGGTAAGTCACTATGGTCATGAGTGTATATAACATAAACACTTCCTAGTAGGTAAGACACTATGATCATGAGTGTAAATAACATAAACTCTTCCTAGTAGGTAAGTCCATATGGTCATGATTGTAAATAACTAAACACTTCCTAGTAGGTAAGTCACGTTGGTCATGAGTGTATATAACATAAACACTTCCTAGTAGGTAAGTCACTATGATCATGAGTGTAAATAACATGAACACTTCCTAGTAGGTAAGTCCCTACGGCCATGAGTGTAAATAACATAAACACTTTCTAGTAGGTAAGTCACTATGGCCATGAGCGTAAATAACATAAACACTTCCTAGTAGGTAAGTCACTATGGTCATGCATGTAAATAACTAAACACTTCCTAGTAGGTAAGTCACTATGGTCATGAGTGTATATAACATAAACACTTCCTAGTAGGTAAGACACTATGATCATGAGTGTAAATAACATAAACACTTCCTAGTAGGTAAGTCACTATGGTCATGAGTGTATATAACATAAACACTTCCTAGTAGGTAAGTTACTATGGTCATGAGTGTAAAGAACATAAACACTTCATAGAAGGTAAGTCACTATGGTCATGAGTGTAAATAACTAAACACTTCCTAGTAGGTAAGTCACTATGGTCATGAGTGTATATAACATAAACACTTCCTAGTAGGTAAGTCACTATGGTCATGAGTGTAAATAACATAAACACTTCCTAGTAGGTAAGTCCCTATGGTCATAAGTGTAAATAACTAAACACTTCCTAGTAGGTAAGTCACTATGGTCATGAGTGTAAATAACATAAACACTTCCTAGTAGGTAAGTCACTATGGTCATGAGTGTAAATAACATAAACACTTCCTAGTAGGTAAGTCCCTATGGTCATAAGTGTAAATAACTAAACACTTCCTAGTAGGTAAGTCACTATGGTCATGAGTGTAAATAACATAAACACTTCCTAGTAAGTAGGTCACTATGGTTATGAATGTAAATAACTAAACACTTCCTAGTAGGTAAGTCCCTATGGTCATGAGTGTAAATAACTAAACACTTCCTAGTAGGTAAGTCACTATGGTCATGAGTGTAAATAACATAAACACTTCCTAGTAGGTAGGTCACTATGGTCATGAGTGTAAATAACTAAACACTTCCTAGTAGGTAAGTCACTATGGCCATGAGTGTAAATAACATAAACACTTCCTAGTAGATAAGTCACTATGGTCATGAGTGTAAATAACTAAACACTTCCTAGTAGGTAAGTCACTATGGTCATGAGTGTATATAACATTAACACTTCCTAGTAGGTAAGTCACTAAGGTCATGACAGTAAATAGCATAAACACTTCCTAGTAGGTAAGTCACTATGGTCATGAGTGTCAATAAAATAAACACTTCCTAGCAGGTAAGTCACTATGGTCATGAGTGTATATAACATAAACACTTCCTAGTAGGTAAGTCACTATGGTCATGAGTGTAAATAGCATAAACACTTCCTAGTAGGTAAGTCACTATGGTCATGAGTGTAAATAACATAAACACTTCCTAGTAGGTAAGTCCCTATGGTCATAAGTGTAAATAACTAAACACTTCCTAGTAGGTAAGTCACTATGGTCATGAGTGTAAATAACATAAACACTTCCTAGTAAGTAGGTCACTATGGCTATGAATGTAAATAACTAAACACTTCCTAGTAGGTAAGTCCCTATGGTCATGAGTGTAAATAACTAAACACTTCCTAGTAGGTAAGTCACTATGGTCAAGAGTGTAAATAACATAAACACTTCCTAGTAGGTAGGTCACTATGGTCATGAGTGTAAATAACTAAACACTTCCTAGTAGGTAAGTCAATATGGTCATGAGTGTATATAACATAAACACTTCCTAGTAGATAAGTCCCTATGGCCATGAGTGTAAATAACATAAACACTTCCTAGTAGGTAAGTCACTATGGTCATGAGTGTAAATAACATAAACACTTCCTAGTAGGTAAGTCACTATGGTCATGAGTGTAAATAACATAAACACTTCCTAGTAGGTAAGTCACTATGATCATGAGTGTAAATAACATAAACACTTCCTAGTAGGTAAGTCCCTATGGTCATGAGTGTATATAACATAAACACTTCCTAGTAGGTAAGTCAATATGGTCATGAGTGTAAATAACATAAACACTTCCTAGTAGGTAAGTCACTATGGTCATGATGTAAATAACTAAACACTTCCTAGTAGGTAAGTCACTATGGTCATGAGTGTATATAACATAAACACTTCCTAGTAGGTAAGTCACTATGGTCATGAGTGTAAATAACATAAACACTTCCTAGTAGGTAAGTCACTATGGTCATGAGTGTAAATAACATAAACACTTCCTAGTAGGTAAGTCACTATGGTCATGAGTGTATATTACATAAACACTTCCTAGTAGGTAAGTCACTATGATCATGAGTGTAAATAACATAAACACTTCCTAGTAGGTAAGTCCCTATGGTCATGAGTGTAAATAACATAAACACTTCCTAGTAGGTAAGTCACTATGGTCATGAGTGTAAATAACATAAACACTTCCTAGTAGGTAAGTCACTATGGTCATGCAGTGTAAATAACTAAACACTTCCTAGTAGGTAAGTCACTAAGGTCATGACAGTAAATAGCATAAACACTTCCTAGTAGGTAAGTCACTATGGTCATGAGTGTCAATAAAATAAACACTTCCTAGTAGGTAAGTCACTATGGTCATGAGTGTAAATAACATAAACACTTCCTAGTAGGTAAGTCACTATGGTCATGAGTGTAAATAACATAAACACTTCCTAGTAGGTAAGTCACTATGGTCATGAGTGTAAATAACTAAACACTTCCTAGTAGGTAAGTCACTATGGTCATGAGTGTATATAACATAAACACTTCCTAGTAGGTAAGTCCCTATGGTCCATGAGTGTAAATAACATAAACACTTCCTAGTAGGTAAGTCACTATGGTCATGAGTGTAAATAACATAAACACTTCCTAGTAGGTAAGTCCCTATGGTCATAAGTGTAAATAACTAAACACTTCCTAGTAGGTAAGTCACTATGGTCATGAGTGTAAATAACATAAACACTTCCTAGTAGGTAGGTCACTATGGTTATGAGTGTAAATAACTAAACACTTCCTAGTAGGTAAAGTCCCTATGGTCATGAGTGTAAATAACTAAACACTTCCTAGTAGGTAAGTCACTATGGTCAAGAGTGTAAATAACATAAACACTTCCTAGTAGGTAGGTCACTATGGTCATGAGTGTAAATAACTAAACACTTCCTAGTAGGTAAGTCACTATGGTCATGAGTGTATATAACATAAACACTTCCTAGTAGATAAGTCCCTATGGCCATGAGTGTAAATAACATAAACACTTCCTAGTAGGTAAGTCACTATGGTCATGAGTGTAAATAACATAAACTCTTCCTAGTAGGTAAGTCACTTTGGTCATGAGTGTATATTACATAAACACTTCCTAGTAGGTAAGTCACTATGATCATGAGTGTAAATAACATAAACACTTCCTAGTAGGTAAGTCCCTATGGTCATGAGTGTATATAACATAAACACTTCCTAGTAGGTAAGTCAATATGGTCCATGAGTGTAAATAACATAAACACTTCCTAGTAGGTAAGTCACTATGGTCATGCATGTAAATAACTAAACACTTCCTAGTAGGTAAGTCACTATGGTCATGAGTGTATATAACATAAACACTTCCTAGTAGGTAAGACACTATGGTCATGAGTGTAAATAACATAAACACTTCCTAGTAGGTAAGTCCATATGGTCATGAGTGTAAATAACTAAACACTTCCTAGTAGGTAAGTCACTATGGTCATGAGTGTATATAACATAAACACTTCCTAGTAGGTAAGTCACTATGTTCATGAGTGTAAATAACATAAACACTTCCTAGTAGGTAAGTCACTATGGTCATGAGTGTATATAACATAAACACTTCCTAGTAGGTAAGTCACTATGGTCATGAGTGTAAATAACATAAACACTTCCTAGTAGGTAAGTCCCTATGGTCATGAGTATAAATAACATAAACACTTCCTAGTAGGTAAGTCACTATGGTCATGAGTGTAAATAACATAAACACTTCCTAGTAGGTAAGTCACTATGGTCATGAGTGTAAATAACTAAACACTTCCTAGTAGGTAAGTCACTATGGTCATGAGTGTATATAACATAAACACTTCCTAGTAGGTAAGACACTATGGTCATGAGTGTAAATAACATAAACACTTCCTAGTAGGTAAGTCACTATGGTCATGAGTGTATATAACATAAACACTTCCTAGTAGGTAAGTTACTATGGTCATGAGTGTAAAGAACATAAACACTTCATAGAAGGTAAGTCACTATGGTCATGAGTGTAAATAACTAAACACTTTCTAGTAGGTAAGTCACTATGGTCATGAGTGTATATAACATAAACACTTCCTAGTACGTAAGTCACTATGGTCATGAGTGTAAATAACATAAACACTTCCTAGTAGGTAAGTCACTATGGTCATGAGTGTAAATAACATAAACTCTTCCTAGTAGGTAAGTCACTTTGGTCATGAGTGTATATTACATAAACACTTCCTAGTAGGTAAGTCACTATGATCATGAGTGTAAATAACATGAACACTTCCTAGTAGGTAAGTCCCTACGGCCATGAGTGTATATAACATAAACACTTCCTAGTAGGTAAGTCACTATGGTCATGAGTGTAAATAACATAAACACTTCCTAGTAGGTAAGTCACTATGGTCATGAGTGTAAATAACTAAACACTTCCTAGTAGGTAAGTCACTATGGTCATGAGTGTATATAACATAAACACTTCCTAGTAGGTAAGACACTATGATCATGAATGTAAATAACATAAACTCTTCCTAGTAGGTAAGTCCATATGGTCATGAGTGTAAATAACTAAACACTTCCTAGTAGGTAAGTCACTATGGTCATGAGTGTATATAACATAAACACTTCCTAGTAGGTAAGTCACTATGTTCATGAGTGTAAATAACATAAACACTTCCTAGTAGGTAAGTCACTATGGTCATGAGTGTATATTACATAAACACTTCCTAGTAGGTAAGTCACTATGATCATGAGTGTAAATAACATGAACACTTCCTAGTAGGTAAGTCCCTACGGCCATGAGTATAAATAACATAAACACTTCCTAGTAGGTAAGTCACTATGGCCATGAGCGTAAATAACATAAACACTTCCTAGTAGGTAAGTCACTATGGTCATGCAGTGTAAATAACTAAACACTTCCTAGTAGGTAAGTCACTATGGTCATGAGTGTATATAACATAAACACTTCCTCGTAGGTAGGTAAGTCACTATGGTCATGAGTGTAAATAACATAAACACTTCCTAGTAGGTAAGTCACTATGGTCATAAGTGTAAATAACTAAACACTTCCTAGTAGGTAAGTCACTATGGTCATGAGTGTAAATAACATAAACACTTCCTAGTAAGGTAGTAGTCACTATGGTCATGAGTGTAAATAACATAAACACTTCCTAGTAGGTAAGTCCCTATGGTCATAAGTGTAAATAACTAAACACTTCCTAGTAGGTAAGTCACTATGGTCATGAGTGTAAATAACATAAACACTTCCTAGTAAGTAGGTCACTATGGTTATGAATGTAAATAACTAAACACTTCCTAGTAGGTAAGTCCCTATGGTCATGAGTGTAAATAACTAAACACTTCCTAGTAGGTAAGTCACTATGGTCATGAGTGTAAATAACATAAACACTTCCTAGTAGGTAGGTCACTATGGTCATGAGTGTAAATACCTAAACACTTCCTAGTAGGTAAGTCCCTATGATCATGAGTGTAAATAACTAAACACTTCCTAGTAGGTAAGTCACTATGGTCATGAGTGTAAATAACATAAACACTTCCTAGCAGATAAGTCACTATGGTCATGAGTGTATATAACATAAACACTTCCTCGTAGGTAAGTCACTATGGTCATGAGTGTAAATAACATAAACACTTCCTAGTAGGTAAGTCACTATGATCATGAGTGTAAATAACTAAACACTTCCTAGTAGATAAGTCACTATGGACATGAGTGTATATAACATAAACACTTCCTCGTAGGTAAGTCACTATGGTCATGAGTGTAAATAACATAAACACTTCCTAGTAGGTAAGTCACTATGATCATGAGTGTAAATAACTAAACACTTCCTAGTAGGTAAGTCATTATGGTCATGAGTGTAAATAACTAAACACTTTCTAGTAGGTAAGTCACTATGGTCATGAGTGTATATAACATAAACACTTCCTCGTAGGTAAGTCACTATGGTCATGAGTGTAAATAACATAAACACTTCCTAGTTGTTAAGTCACTATGGTCATGAGTGTAAATAACATAAACTCTTCCTAGTAGGTAAGTCACTTTGGTCATGAGTGTATATTACATAAACACTTCCTAGTAGGTAAGTCACTATGATCATGAGTGTAAATAACATGAACACTTCCTAGTAGGTAAGTCCCTACGGCCATGAGTGTATATAACATAAACACTTCCTAGTAGGTAAGTCAATATGGCCATGAGTGTAAATAACATAAACACTTCCTAGTAGGTAAGTCACTATGGTCATGCATGTAAATAACTAAACACTTCCTAGTAGGTAAGTCACTATGGTCATGAGTGTATATAACATAAACACTTCCTAGTAGGTAAGACACTATGATCATGAGTGTAAATAACATAAACTCTTCCTAGTAGGTAAGTCCATATGGTCATGAGTGTAAATAACTAAACACTTCCTAGTAGGTAAGTCACTATGGTCATGAGTGTATATAACATAAACACTTCCTAGTAGGTAAGTCACTATGTTCATGAGTGTAAATAACATAAACACTTCCTAGTAGGTAAGTCACTATGGTCATGAGTGTATATTACATAAACACTTCCTAGTAGGTAAGTCACTATGATCATGAGTGTAAATAACATGAACACTTCCTAGTAGGTAAGTCCCTACGGCCATGAGTATAAATAACATAAACACTTCCTAGTAGGTAAGTCACTATGGCCATGAGCGTAAATAACATAAACACTTCCTAGTAGGTAAGTCACTATGGTCATGCATGTAAATAACTAAACACTTCCTAGTAGGTAAGTCACTATGGTCATGAGTGTATATAACATTAACACTTCCTAGTAGGTAAGACACTATGATCATGAGTGTAAATAACATAAACACTTCCTAGTAGGTAAGTCACTATGGTCATGAGTGTATATAACATAAACACTTCCTAGTAGGTAAGTTACTATGGTCATGAGTGTAAAGAACATAAACACTTCATAGAAGGTGAAGTCACTATGGTCATGAGTGTAAATAACTAAACACTTTCTAGTAGGTAAGTCACTATGGTCATGAGTGTATATAACATAAACACTTCCTCGTAGGTAAGTCACTATGGTCATGAGTGTAAATAACATAAACACTTCCTAGTAGGTAAGTCCCTATGGTCATAAGTGTAAATAACTAAACACTTCCTAGTAGGTAAGTCACTATGGTCATGAGTGTAAATAACATAAACACTTCCTAGTAAGTAGGTCACTATGGTCATGAGTGTAAATAACATAAACACTTCCTAGTAGGTAAGTCCCTATGGTCATAAGTGTAAATAACTAAACACTTCCTAGTAGGTAAGTCACTATGGTCATGAGTGTAAATAACATAAACACTTCCTAGTAAGTAGGTCACTATGGTTATGAATGTAAATAACTAAACACTTCCTAGTAGGTAAGTCCCTATGGTCATGAGTGTAAATAACTAAACACTTCCTAGTAGGTAAGTCACTATGGTAAAGAGTGTAAATAACATAAACACTTCCTAGTAGGTAGGTCACTATGGTCATGAGTGTAAATACCTAAACACTTCCTAGTAGGTAAGTCACTATGATCATGAGTGTAAATAACTAAACACTTCCTAGTAGGTAAGTCACTATGGTCATGAGTGTAAATAACATAAACACTTCCTAGCAGATAAGTCACTATGGTCATGAGTGTATATAACATAAACACTTCCTCGTAGGTAAGTCACTATGGTCATGAGTGTAAATAACATAAACACTTCCTAGTAGGTAAGTCACTATGATCATGAGTGTAAATAACTAAACACTTGCTAGTAGGTAAGTCATTATGGTCATGAGTGTAAATAACTAAACACTTCCTAGTAGGTAAGTCACTATGGTCATGAGTGTATATAACATCAACACTTCCTAGTAGGTAAGTCACTATGGCCATGTGTGTAAATAACATAAACACTTCCTAGTAGGTAAGTCACTATGGTCATGAGTGTAAATAACTAAACACTTCCTAGTAGGTAAGTGACTATGGTCATGAGTGTATATAACATAAACACTTCCTAGTAGGTAAGTAACTATGGCCATGAGTGTAAATAACTAAACACTTCCTAGTAGGTAAGTCACTATGGTCATGAGTGTAAATAACTAAACACTTCCTAGTAGGTTAGTCACTATGGTCATGAGTGTATATAACATAAACACTTCCTAGTAGGTAAGTTACTATGATCATGAGTGTAAATAACTAAACACTTCCTAGTAGGTAAGTCACTATGGTCATGAGTGTATATAACATAAACACTTCCTAGTAGGTAAGTTACTATGATCATGAGTGTAAATAACTAAACACTTCCTAGTAGGTAAGTCACTATGGTCATGAGTGTATATAACATAAACACTTCCTAGTAGGTAAGTAACTATGGCCATGAGTGTAAATAACTAAACACTTCCTAGTAGGTAAGTCACTATGGTGATGAGTGTAAATAACTAAACACTTCCTAGTAGGTAAGTCACTATGGTCATGAGTGTATATAACATAAACACTTCCTAGTAGGTAAGTTACTATGATCATGAGTGTAAATAACTAAACACTTCCTAGTAGGTAAGTCACTATGGTCATGAGTGTATATAACATAAACACTTCCTAGTAGGTAAGTCACTATGTTCATGAGTGTAAATAACATAAACACTTCCTAGTAGGTAAGTCACTATGGTCATGAGTGTATATTACATAAACACTTCCTAGTAGGTAAGTCACTATGATCATGAGCGTAAATAACATGAACACTTCCTAGTAGGTAAGTCCCTACGGCCATGAGTATAAATAACATAAACACTTCCTAGTAGGTAAGTCGCTATGGTCATGAGTGTATATAACATAAACACTTCCTAGTAGGTAAGTCACTATGGCCATGAGTGTAAATAACATAAACACTTCCTAGTAGGTAAGTCACTATGGTCATGAGTGTAAATAACTAAACACTTCCTAGTAGGTAAGTCACTATGGTCATGAGTGTATATAACATAAACACTTCCTAGTAGGTAAGTAACTATGGCCATGAGTGTAAATAACATAAACACTTCCTAGTAGGTAAGTCACTATGGTCATGAGTGTAAATAACTAAACACTTCCTAGTAGGTTAGTCACTATGGTCATGAGTGTATATAACATAAACACTTCCTAGTAGGTAAGTTACTATGATCATGAGTGTAAATAACTAAACACTTCCTAGTAGGTAAGTCACTATGGTCATGAGTGTATATAACATAAACACTTCCTAGTAGGTAAGTTACTATGATCATGAGTGTAAATAACTAAACACTTCCTAGTAGGTAAGTCACTATGGTCATGAGTGTATATAACATAAACACTTCCTAGTAGGTAAGTAACTATGGCCATGAGTGTAAATAACTAAACACTTCCTAGTAGGTAAGTCACTATGGTGATGAGTGTAAATAACTAAACACTTCCTAGTAGGTAAGTCACTATGGTCATGAGTGTATATAACATAAACACTTCCTAGTAGGTAAGTTACTATGATCATGAGTGTAAATAACTAAACACTTCCTAGTAGGTAAGTCACTATGGTCATGAGTGTATATAACATAAACACTTCCTAGTAGGTAAGTCACTATGTTCATGAGTGTAAATAACATAAACACTTCCTAGTAGGTAAGTCACTATGGTCATGAGTGTATATTACATAAACACTTCCTAGTAGGTAAGTCACTATGATCATGAGTGTAAATAACATGAACACTTCCTAGTAGGTAAGTCCCTACGGCCATGAGTATAAATAACATAAACACTTCCTAGTAGGTAAGTCACTATGGCCATGAGCGTAAATAACATAAACACTTCCTAGTAGGTAAGTCACTATGGTCATGCATGTAAATAACTAAACACTTCCTAGTAGGTAAGTCACTATGGTCATGAGTGTATATAACATAAACACTTCCTAGTAGGTAAGACACTATGATCATGAGTGTAAATAACATAAACACTTCCTAGTAGGTAAGTCACTATGGTCATGAGTGTATATAACATAAACACTTCCTAGTAGGTAAGTTACTATGGTCATGAGTGTAAAGAACATAAACACTTCATAGAAGGTAAGTCACTATGGTCATGAGTGTAAATAACTAAACACTTTCTAGTAGGTAAGTCACTATGGTCATGAGTGTATATAACATAAACACTTCCTCGTAGGTAAGTCACTATGGTCATGAGTGTAATTAACATAAACACTTCCTAGTAGGTAAGTCCCTATGGTCATAAGTGTAAATAACTAAACACTTCCTAGTAGGTAAGTCACTATGGTCATGAGTGTAAATAACATAAACACTTCCTAGTAAGTAGGTCACTATGGTCATGAGTGTAAATAACATAAACACTTCCTAGTAGGTAAGTCCCTATGGTCATAAGTGTAAATAACTAAACACTTCCTAGTAGGTAAGTCACTATGGTCATGAGTGTAAATAACATAAACACTTCCTAGTAAGTAGGTCACTATGGTTATGAATGTAAATAACTAAACACTTCCTAGTAGGTAAGTCCCTATGGTCATGAGTGTAAATAACTAAACACTTCCTAGTAGGTAAGTCACTATGGTCAAGAGTGTAAATAACATAAACACTTCCTAGTAGGTAGGTCACTATGGTCATGAGTGTAAATACCTAAACACTTCCTAGTAGGTAAGTCACTATGATCATGAGTGTAAATAACTAAACACTTCCTAGTAGGTAAGTCACTATGGTCATGAGTGTAAATAACATAAACACTTCCTAGCAGATAAGTCACTATGGTCATGAGTGTATATAACATAAACACTTCCTCGTAGGTAAGTCACTATGGTCATGAGTGTAAATAACATAAACACTTCCTAGTAGGTAAGTCACTATGATCATGAGTGTAAATAACTAAACACTTCCTAGTAGGTAAGTCATTATGGTCATGAGTGTAAATAACTAAACACTTCCTAGTAGGTAAGTCACTATGGTCATGAGTGTATATAACATAAACACTTCCTAGTAGGTAAGTCACTATGGCCATGAGTGTAAATAACATAAACACTTCCTAGTAGGTAAGTCACTATGGTCATGAGTGTAAATAACTAAACACTTCCTAGTAGGTAAGTCACTATGGTCATGAGTGTATATAACATAAACACTTCCTAGTAGGTAAGTAACTATGGCCATGAGTGTAAATAACTAAACACTTCCTAGTAGGTAAGTCACTATGGTCATGAGTGTAAATAACTAAACACTTCCTAGTAGGTTAGTCACTATGGTCATGAGTGTATATAACATAAACACTTCCTAGTAGGTAAGTTACTATGATCATGAGTGTAAATAACTAAACACTTCCTAGTAGGTAAGTCACTATGGTCATGAGTGTATATAACATAAACACTTCCTAGTAGGTAAGTTACTATGATCATGAGTGTAAATAACTAAACACTTCCTAGTAGGTAAGTCACTATGGTCATGAGTGTATATAACATAAACACTTCCTAGTAGGTAAGTAACTATGGCCATGAGTGTAAATAACTAAACACTTCCTAGTAGGTAAGTCACTATGGTGATGAGTGTAAATAACTAAACACTTCCTAGTAGGTAAGTCACTATGGTCATGAGTGTATATAACATAAACACTTCCTAGTAGGTAAGTTACTATGATCATGAGTGTAAATAACTAAACACTTCCTAGTAGGTAAGTCACTATGGTCATGAGTGTAAAATAACATAAACACTTCCTAGCAGATAAGTCACTATGGTCATGAGTGTATATAACATAAACACTTCCTCGTAGGTAAGTCACTATGGTCATGAGTGTAAATAACATAAACACTTCCTAGTAGGTAAGTCACTATGATCATGAGTGTTAATAACTAAACACTTCCTAGTAGGTAAGTCACTATGGTCATGAGTGTAAATAACTAAACACTTCCTAGTAGGTAAGTCACTATGGTCATGAGTGTATATAACATAAACACTTCCTAGTAGGTAAGGCACTATGGCCATGGGTGTAAATAACTAAACACTTCCTAGTAGGTAAGTCACTATGGTCATGAGTGTATATAACATAAACACTTCCTAGTAGGTAAGTCACTATGATCATGAGCGTTAATAACTAAACACTTCCTAGTAGGTAAGTCACTATGGTCATGAGTGTAAATTACTAAACACTTCCTAGTAGGTAAGTCACTGTGGTCATGACTGTATATAACATAAACACTTCCTAGTAGGTAAGTCATTATGGTCATGAGTGTAAATAACTAAACACTTCCTAGTAGGTAAGTCACTATGGTCATGAGTGTATATAACATAAACACTTCCTATTAGGTAAGTCACTATGGCCATGAGTGTAAATAAAATAAACACTTCCTAGTAGGTAAGTCACTATGGTCATGAGTGTAAATAACTAAACACTTCCTAGTAGGTAAGTCACTATGGTCATGAGTGTATATAACATAAACACTTCCTAGTAGGTAAGTCACTATGGCCATGAGTGTAAATAACTAAACACTTCCTAGTAGGTAAGTCACTATGGTCATGAGTGTAAATAACTAAACACTTCCTAGTAGGTAAGTCACTATGATCATGAGTGTATATAACATAAACACTTCCTAGTAGGTAAGTCACTATGATCATGAGTGTAAATAACTAAACACTTCCTAGTAGGTAAGTCACTATGGTCATGAGTGTATATAACATAAACACTTCCTAGTAGGTAAGTCACTATGGTCATGATTGTAAATAACTAAACACTTCCTAGTAGGTAAGTCACTATGGTCATGAGTGTAAATAACTAAACACTTCCTAGTAGGTAAGTCACTATGGTCATGAGTGTATATAACATAAACACTTCCTAGTAGGTAAGTCACTATGATCATGAGTGTAAATAACTAAACACTTCCTAGTAGGTAAGTCACTATGGTCATGAGTGTATATAACATAAACACTTCCTAGTAGGTAAGTCACTATGGCCATGAGTGTAAATAACTAAACACTTCCTAGTAGGTAAGTCACTATGGTCATGAGTGTAAATAACTAAACACTTCCTAGTAGGTAAGTCACTATGGTCATGAGTGTATATAACATAAACACTTCCTATTAGGTAAGTCACTATGGCCATGAGTGTAAATAAAATAAACACTTCCTAGTAGGTAAGTCACTATGGTCATGAGTGTAAATAACTAAACACTTCCTAGTAGGTAAGTCACTATGGTCATGAGTGTATATAACATAAACACTTCCTAGTAGGTAAGTCACTATGGTCATGAGTGTAAATAACATAAACACTTCCTAGCAGATAAGTCACTATGGTCATGAGTGTATATAACATAAACACTTCCTCGTAGGTAAGTCACTATGGTCATGAGTGTAAATAACATAAACACTTCCTAGTAGGTAAGTCACTATGATCATGAGTGTTAATAACTAAACACTTCCTAGTAGGTAAGTCACTATGGTCATGAGTGTAAATAACTAAACACTTCCTAGTAGGTAAGTCACTATGGTCATGAGTGTATATAACATAAACACTTCCTAGTAGGTAAGGCACTATGGCCATGGGTGTAAATAACTAAACACTTCCTAGTAGGTAAGTCACTATGGTCATGAGTGTATATAACATAAACACATCCTAGTAGGTAAGTCACTATGATCATGAGCGTTAATAACTAAACACTTCCTAGTAGGTAAGTCACTATGGTCATGAGTGTAAATTACTAAACACTTCCTAGTAGGTAAGTCACTGTGGTCATGACTGTATATAACATAAACACTTCCTAGTAGGTAAGTCATTATGGTCATGAGTGTAAATAACTAAACACTTCCTAGTAGGTAAGTCACTATGGTCATGAGTGTATTTAACATAAACACTTCCTATTAGGTAAGTCACTATGGCCATGAGTGTAAATAAAATAAACACTTCCTAGTAGGTAAGTCACTATGGTCATGAGTGTAAATAACTAAACACTTCCTAGTAGGTAAGTCACTATGGTCATGAGTGTATATAACATAAACACTTCCTAGTAGGTAAGTCACTATGGCCATGAGTGTAAATAACTAAACACTTCCTAGTAGGTAAGTCACTATGGTCATGAGTGTAAATAACTAAACACTTCCTAGTAGGTAAGTCACTATGATCATGAGTGTATATAACATAAACACTTCCTAGTAGGTAAGTCACTATGATCATGAGTGTAAATAACTAAACACTTCCTAGTAGGTAAGTCACTATGGTCATGAGTGTATATAACATAAACACTTCCTAGTAGGTAAGTCACTATGGTCATGATTGTAAATAACTAAACACTTCCTAGTAGGTAAGTCACTATGGTCATGAGTGTAAATAACTAAACACTTCCTAGTAGGTAAGTCCCTATGGTCATGAGTGTATATAACATAAACACTTCCTAGTAGGTAAGTCACTATGATCATGAGTGTAAATAACTAAACACTTCCTAGTAGGTAAGTCACTATGGTCATGAGTGTATATAACATAAACACTTCCTAGTAGGTAAGTCACTATGGCCATGAGTGTAAATAACTAAACACTTCCTAGTAGGTAAGTCACTATGGTCATGAGTGTAAATAACTAAACACTTCCTAGTAGGTAAGTCACTATGGTCATGAGTGTATATAACATAAACACTTCCTATTAGGTAAGTCACTATGGCCATGAGTGTAAATAAAATAAACACTTCCTAGTAGGTAAGTCACTATGGTCATGAGTGTAAATAACTAAACACTTCCTAGTAGGTAAGTCACTATGGTCATGAGTGTATATAACATAAACACTTCCTAGTAGGTAAGTCACTATGGCCATGAGTGTAAATAACTAAACACTTCCTAGTAGGTAAATCACTATGATCATGAGTGTATATAACATAAACACTTCCTAGTAGGTAAGTCACTATGATCATGAGTGTAAATAACTAAACACTTCCTAGTAGGTAAGTCACTATGGTCATGAGTGTATATAACATAAACACTTCCTAATAGGTAAGTCACTATGGTCATGATTGTAAATAACTAAACACTTCCTAGTAGGTAAGTCACTATGGCCATGATTGTAAATAACTAAACACTTCCTAGTAGGTAAGTCCCTATGGTCATGAGTGTATATAACATAAACACTTCCTAGTAGGTAAGTCACTATGATCATGAGTGTAAATAACTAAACACTTCCTAGTAGGTAAGTCACTATGGTCATGAGTATAAATAACTAAACACTTCCTTGTAGGTAAGTCACTATGGTCATGAGTGTATATAACATAAACACTTCCTAGTAGGTAAGTCACTATGGCCATGAGTGTAAATAACATAAACACTTCCTAGTAGGTAAGTCACTATGGTCATGAGTGTATATTACATAAACACTTCCTAGTAGGTAAGTCACTATGGTCATGAGTGTATATAACATAAACACTTCCTAGTAGGTAAGTAACTATGGCCATGAGTGTAAATAACTAAACACTTCCTAGTAGGTAAGTCACTATGGTCATGAGTGTAAATAACTAAACACTTCCTAGTAGGTAAGTCACTATGGTCATGAGTGTATATAACATAAACACTTCCTATTAGGTAAGTCACTATGGCCATGAGTGTAAATAAAATAAACACTTCCTAGTAGGTAAGTCACTATGGTCATGAGTGTAAATAACTAAACACTTCCTAGTAGGTAAGTCACTATGGTCATGAGTGTATATAACATAAACACTTCCTAGTAGGTAAGTCACTATGGCCATGAGTGTAAATAACTAAACACTTCCTAGTAGGTAAGTCACTATGGTCATGAGTGTAAATAACTAAACACTTCCTAGTAGGTAAATCACTATGATCATGAGTGTATATAACATAAAAACTTCCTAGTAGGTAAGTCACTATGATCATGAGTGTATATAACATAAAAACTTCCTAGTAGGTAAGTCACTATGGTCATGAGTGTATATAACATAAACACTTCCTAGTAGGTAAGTCACTATGGTCATGATTGTAAATAACTAAACACTTCCTAGTAGGTAAGTCACTATGGTCATGAGTGTAAATAACTAAACACTTCCTAGTAGGTAAGTCCCTATGGTCATGAGTGTATATAACATAAACACTTCCTAGTAGGTAAGTCACTATGATCATGAGTGTAAATAACTAAACACTTCCTCGTAGGTAAGTCACTATGGTCATGAGTGTAAATAACTAAACACTTCCTTGTAGGTAAATCACTATGGTCATGAGTGTATATAACATAAACACTTCCTAGTAGGTAAGTCACTATGGCCATGAGTGTAAATAACATAAACACTTCCTAGTAGGTAAAGTCACTATGGTCATGAGTGTAAATAACTAAACACTTCCTAGTAGGTAAGTCACTATGGTCATGAGTGTATATAACATAAACACTTCCTAGTAGGTAAGTAACTATGGCCATGAGTGTAAATAACTAAACACTTCCTAGTAGGTAAGTCACTATGGTGATGAGTGTAAATAACTAAACACTTCCTAGTAGGTAAGTCACTATGGTCATGAATGTATATAACATAAACACTTCCTAGTAGGTAAGTTACTATGATCATGAGTGTAAATAACTAAACACTTCCTAGTAGGTAAGTCACTATGGTCATGAGTGTATATAACATAAACACTTCCTAGTAGGTAAGTTACTATGATCATGAGTGTAAATAACTAAACACTTCCTAGTAGGTAAGTCACTATGGTCATGAGTGTATATAACATAAACACTTCCTAGTAGGTAAGTAACTATGGCCATGAGTGTAAATAACTAAACACTTCCTAGTAGGTAAGTCACTATGGTGATGAGTGTAAATAACTAAACACTTCCTAGTAGGTAAGTCACTATGGTCATGAGTGTATATAACATAAACACTTCCTAGTAGGTAAGTTACTATGATCATGAGTGTAAATAACTAAACACTTCCTAGTAGGTAAGTCACTATGGTCATGACTGTAAATAACATAAACACTTCCTAGCAGATAAGTCACTATGGTCATGAGTGTATATAACATAAACACTTCCTCGTAGGTAAGTCACTATGGTCATGAGTGTAAATAACATAAACACTTCCTAGTAGGTAAGTCACTATGATCATGAGTGTTAATAACTAAACACTTCCTAGTAGGTAAGTCACTATGGTCATGAGTGTAAATAACTAAACACTTCCTAGTAGGTAAGTCACTATGGTCATGAGTGTATATAACATAAACACTTCCTAGTAGGTAAGTCACTATGGCCATGAGTGTAAATAACTAAACACTTCCTAGTAGGTAAGTCACTATGGTCATGAGTGTAAATAACTAAACACTTCCTAGTAGGTAAATCACTATGATCATGAGTGTATATAACATAAAAACTTCCTAGTAGGTAAGTCACTATGATCATGAGTGTAAATAACTAAACACTTCCTAGTAGGTAAGTCACTATGGTCATGAGTGTATATAACATAAACACTTCCTAGTAGGTAAGTCACTATGGTCATGATTGTAAATAACTAAACACTTCCTAGTAGGTAAGTCACTATGGTCATGAGTGTAAATAACTAAACACTTCCTAGTAGGTAAGTCCCTATGGTCATGAGTGTATATAACATAAACACTTCCTAGTAGGTAAGTCACTATGATCATGAGTGTAAATAACTAAACACTTCCTAGTAGGTAAGTCACTATGGTCATGAGTGTAAATAACTAAACACTTCCTTGTAGGTAAGTCACTATGGTCATGAGTGTATATAACATAAACACTTCCTAGTAGGTAAGTCACTATGGCCATGAGTGTAAATAACATAAACACTTCCTAGTAGGTAAGTCACTATGGTCATGAGTGTAAATAACTAAACACTTCCTAGTAGGTAAGTCACTATGGTCATGAGTGTATATAACATAAACACTTCCTAGTAGGTAAGTAACTATGGCCATGAGTGTAAATAACTAAACACTTCCTAGTAGGTAAGTCACTATGGTGATGAGTGTAAATAACTAAACACTTCCTAGTAGGTAAGTCACTATGGTCATGAGTGTATATAACATAAACACTTCCTAGTAGGTAAGTTACTATGATCATGAGTGTAAATAACTAAACACTTCCTAGTAGGTAAGTCACTATGGTCATGAGTGTAAATAACATAAACACTTCCTAGCAGATAAGTCACTATGGTCATGAGTGTAAATTACTAAACACTTCCTAGTAGGTAAGTCACTGTGGTCATGACTGTATATAACATAAACACTTCCTAGTAGGTAAGGCACTATGGCCATGGGTGTAAATAACTAAACACTTCCTAGTAGGTAAGTCACTATGGTCATGAGTGTATATAACATAAACACTTCCTAGTAGGTAAGTCATTATGGTCATGAGTGTAAATAACTAAACACTTCCTAGTAGGTAAGTCACTATGGTCATGAGTGTATATAACATAAACACTTCCTATTAGGTAAGTCACTATGGCCATGAGTGTAAATAAAATAAACACTTCCTAGTAGGTAAGTCACTATGGTCATGAGTGTAAATAACTAAACACTTCCTAGTAGGTAAGTCACTATGGTCATGAGTGTATATAACATAAACACTTCCTAGTAGGTAAGTCACTATGGCCATGAGTGTAAATAACTAAACACTTCCTAGTAGGTAAGTCACTATGGTCATGAGTGTAAATAACTAAACACTTCCTAGTAGGTAAGTCACTATGGTCATGAGTGTATATAACATAAACACTTCCTAGTAGGTAAGTCACTATGATCATGAGTGTAAATAACTAAACACTTCCTAGTAGGTAAGTCACTATGGTCATGAGTGTATATAACATGAACACTTCCTAGTAGGTAAGTCAATATGGTCATGATTGTAAATAACTAAACACTTCCTAGTAGGTAAGTCACTATGGTCATGAGTGTAAATAACTAAACACTTCCTAGTAGGTAAGTCCCTACGGTCATGAGTGTATATAACATAAACACTTCCTAGTAGGTAAGTCACTATGATCATGAGTGTAAATAACTAAACACTTCCTAGTAGGTAAGTCACTATGGTCATGAGTGTAAATAACATAAACACTTCCTAGTAGGTATGTCCCTATGGTCATGAGTGTAAATAATTAAACACTTCCTAGTAGGCAAGTCACTATGGTCATGAGTGTATATAACATAAACACTTCCAAGTAGGTAAGTCACTGTGATCATGAGTGTAAATAACTAAACACTTCCTAGTAGGTAACTCACTATGGTCATCAGTGTAAATAACATAAACACTTCCTAGTAGGTAAGTCACTATGATCATGATTGTGTAGGTAAGTCACTATGGTCATGAGTGTAAATATCATAAACACTTCTTAATAGGTAAGTTATTATGGCCATGAGTGTAAATAACATAAACACTTCCTAGTAGGTAAGTCACTATGGTCATGAGTGTCAATAAAATAAAAACTTCCTAGTAGGTAAGTCACTATGGTCATGGGTGTATATAACATAAACACTTACAAGTAGGTAAGTCACTATGGTCATGAGAGTAAATAGCATAAACACTTCCTAGTAGGTAAGTCATGTTGGTAATGAGTGTCAATAACTAAACACTTCCTAGTAGGTAAGTCCCTACGGTCATGAGTGTATATAACATAAACACTTCCTAGTAGGTAAGTCACTATGATCATGAGTGTAAATAACTAAACACTTCCTAGTAGGTAAGTCACTATGGTCATGAGTGTAAATAACATAAACACTTCCTAGTAGGTATGTCCCTATGGTCATGAGTGTAAATAATTAAACACTTCCTAGTAGGTAAGTCACTATGGTCATGAGTGTATATAACATAAACACTTCCAAGTAGGTAAGTCACTGTGATCATGAGTGTAAATAACTAAACACTTCCTAGTAGGTAACTCACTATGGTCATCAGTGTAAATAACATAAACACTTCCTAGTAGGTAAGTCACTATGATCATGATTGTGTAGGTAAGTCACTATGGTCATGAGTGTAAATATCATAAACACTTCTTAATAGGTAAGTTATTATGGCCATGAGTGTAAATAACATAAACACTTCCTAGTAGGTAAGTCACTATGGTCATGAGTGTCAATAAAATAAAAACTTCCTAGTAGGTAAGTCACTATGGTCATGGGTGTATATAACATAAACACTTACAAGTATGTAAGTCACTATGGTCATGAGAGTAAATAGCATAAACACTTCCTAGTAGGTAAGTCATGTTGGTCATGAGTGTCAATAACTAAACACTTCCTAGTAGGTAAGTCACTATGGTCATGAGTGTATATAACATAAACACTTCTTAGTAGGTAAGTCACTATGGCCATGAGTGTAAATAACTAAACACTTCCTAGTAGGAAAGTCACTATGGTCATGAGTGTAAATAACTAAACAGTTCCTAGTAGGTAAGTCACTATGGTCATGAGAGTAAATAGCATAAACAATTCCTCGTAGGTAAGTCACGTTGGTCATGAGTGTATATAACATAAACACTTCCTAGTAGGTAAGTCACTATGGTCATGAGTGTATATAACATAAACACTTCCTAGTAGGTAAGTCACTATGGCCATGAGTGTAAATAACTAAACACTTCCTAGTAGGAAAGTCACTATGGTCATTAGTGTAAATAACTAAACACTTCCTAGTAGGTAAGTCAATATGGTCATGAGTGTATATAACATAAACACTTCCTAGTAGGTAAGTCACTATGGCCATGAGTGTAAATAACATAAACACTTCCTAGTAGATAAGTCACTATGGTCATGAGTGTAAATTACTAAACACTTCCTAGTAGGTAAGTCCCTATGGTCATGAGTGTAAATAACATAAACACTTCCTAGTAGGTAAGTCCCTATGGTCATGAGTGTAAATAACTAAACACTTCCTAGTAGGTAAGTCACTATGGTCATGAGTGTATATAACATAAACACTTCCTAGTAGGTAAGTCACTATGATCATGAGTGTAAATAACTAAACACTTCCTAGTAGGTAAGTCACTATGGTCATGAGTGTAAATAACTTAAACACTTCCTAGTAGGTAAGTCACTATGATCATGAGTGTAAATAACTAAACACTTCCTTGTAGGTAAGTCACTATGGTCATGAGTGTAAATAACATAAACACTTCTTAATAGGTAAGTTACTATGGCCATGAGTGTAAATAACATAAACACTTCCTAGTAGGTAAGTCACTGTGGTCATGAGTGTCAATAAATTAAACACTTCGTAGTAGGTAAGTCACTATGGTCATGAGTGTATATAACATAAACACTTACTAGTAGGTAAGTCACTATGGTCATGAGAGTAAATAGCATAAACACTTCCTAGTAGGTAAGTCACGTTGGTCATGAGTGTCAATAACATAAACACTTCCTAGTAGGTAAGTCCCTTTGGTCATGAGTGTAAGTAACATAAACACTTCCTAGTAGGTAAGTCTCTATAGCCATCAGTGTCAATAACATAAACACTTCCTAGTAGGTAAGTCCCTATGGTCATGAGTGTAAATAACTAAACACTTCCTAGTAGGTGAAGTCACTATGGTCATGAGTGTATATAACATAAACACTTCCTAGTAGGTAAGTCACTATGATCATGAGTGTAAATAACTAAACACTTCCTAGTAGGTAAGTCACTATGGTCATGAGCGTAAATAACATAAACACTTCCTAGTAGGTAAGTCACTATGATCATGAGTGTAAATAACTAAACACTTCCTAGTAGGTAAGTCACTATGGTCATGAGTGTAAATAACATAAACACTTCTTAATAGGTAAGTTACTATGGCCATGAGTGTAAATAACATAAACACTTCCTAGTAGGTAAGTCACTATGGTCATGAGTGTATATAACATAAACACTTACTAGTAGGTAAGTCACTATGGTCATGAGTGTATATAACATAAACACTTACTAGTAGGTAAGTCACTATGGTCATGAGAGTAAATAGCATAAACACTTCCTAGTAGGTAAGTCACGTTGGTCATGAGTGTATATAACATAAACACTTCCTAGTAGGTAAGTCACTATGGTCATGAGTGTATATAACATAAACACTTCCTAGTAGGTAAGTCACTATGGCCATGAGTGTAAATAACTAAACACTTCCTAGTAGGAAAGTCACTATGGTCATGAGTGTAAATAACTAAACACTTCCTAGTAGGTAATTCACTATGATCATGAGTGTAAATAACTAAACACTTCCTAGTAGGTAAGTCAATATGGTCATGAGTGTATATAACATAAACACTTCCTAGTAGGTAAGTCACTATGGCCATGAGTGTAAATAACATAAACACTTCTTAGTAGATAAGTCACTATGGTCATGAGTGTAAATAACTAAACACTTCCTAGTAGGTAAGTCACTATGGTCATGAGTGTAAATAACTAAACACTTCCTAGTAGGTAAGTCACTATGGCCATGAGTGTAAATAACATAAACACTTCTTAGTACATAAGTCACTATGGTCATGAGTGGAAATTACTAAACACTTCCTAGTAGGTAAGTCCCTATGGTCATGAGTGTAAATAACATAAACACTTCCTAGTAGGTAAGTCCCTATGGTCATGAGTGTAAATAACTAAACACTTCCTTGTAGGTAAGTCACTATGGTCATGAGTGTATATAACATAAACACTTCCTAGTAGGTAAGTCACTATGATCATGAGTGTAAATAACTAAACACTTCCTAGTAGGTAAGTCACTATGGTCATGAGTGTAAATAACATAAACACTTCCTAGTAGGTAAGTCACTATGGCCATGAGTGTAAATAACATAAACACTTCTTAGTACATAAGTCACTATGGTCATGAATGTAAATAACTAAACACTTCCTTGTAGGTAAGTCACTATGGTCATGAGTGTAAATAACATAAACACTTCTTAATAGGTAAGTTACTATGGCCATGAGTGTAAATAACATAAACACTTCCTAGTAGGTAAGTCACTGTGGTCATGAGTGTCAATAAATTAAACACTTCGTAGTAGGTAAGTCACTATGGTCATGAGTGTATATAACATAAACACTTACTAGTAGGTAAGTCACTATGGTCATGAGAGTAAATAGCATAAACACTTCCTAGTAGGTAAGTCACGTTGGTCATGAGTGTCAATAACATAAACACTTCCTAGTAGGTAAGTCCCTTTGGTCATGAGTGTAAGTAACATAAACACTTCCTAGTAGGTAAGTCTCTATGGCCATCAGTGTCAATAACATAAACACTTCCTAGTAGGTAAGTCCCTATGGTCATGAGTGTAAATAACTAAACACTTCCTAGTAGGTAAGTCACTATGGTCATGAGTGTATATAACATAAACACTTCCTAGTAGGTAAGTCACTATGATCATGAGTGTAAATAACTAAACACTTCCTAGTAGGTAAGTCACTATGGTCATGAGCGTAAATAACATAAACACTTCCTAGTAGGTAAGTCACTATGATCATGAGTGTAAATAACTAAACACTTCCTAGTAGGTAAGTCACTATGGTCATGAGTGTAAATAACATAAACACTTCTTAATAGGTAAGTTACTATGGCCATGAGTGTAAATAACTAAACACTTCCTAGTAGGTAAGTCACTATGGTCATGAGTGTATATAACATAAACACTTCCTAGTAGGTAAGTCACTATGATCATGAGTGTAAATAACTAAACACTTCCTAGTAGGTAAGTCACTATGGTCATGAGCGTAAATAACATAAACACTTCCTAGTAGGTAAGTCACTATGATCATGAGTGTAAATAACTAAACACTTCCTAGTAGGTAAGTCACTATGGTCATGAGTGTAAATAACATAAACACTTCTTAATAGGTAAGTTACTATGGCCATGAGTGTAAATAACATAAACACTTCCTAGTAGGTAAGTCACTATGGTCATGAGTGTATATAACATAAACACTTACTAGTAGGTAAGTCACTATGGTCATGAGTGTATATAACATAAACACTTACTAGTAGGTAAGTCACTATGGTCATGAGAGTAAATAGCATAAACACTTCCTAGTAGGTAAGTCACGTTGGTCATGAGTGTATATAACATAAACACTTCCTAGTAGGTAAGTCACTATGGTCATGAGTGTATATAACATAAACACTTCCTAGTAGGTAAGTCACTATGGCCATGAGTGTAAATAACTAAACACTTCCTAGTAGGAAAGTCACTATGGTCATGAGTGTAAATAACTAAACACTTCCTAGTAGGTAATTCACTATGATCATGAGTGTAAATAACTAAACACTTCCTAGTAGGTAAGTCAATATGGTCATGAGTGTATATAACATAAACACTTCCTAGTAGGTAAGTCACTATGGCCATGAGTGTAAATAACATAAACACTTCTTAGTAGATAAGTCACTATGGTCATGAGTGTAAATAACTAAACACTTCCTAGTAGGTAAGTCACTATGGTCATGAGTGTAAATAACTAAACACTTCCTAGTAGGTAAGTCACTATGGCCATGAGTGTAAATAACATAAACACTTCTTAGTACATAAGTCACTATGGTCATGAGTGGAAATTACTAAACACTTCCTAGTAGGTAAGTCCCTATGGTCATGAGTGTAAATAACATAAACACTTCCTAGTAGGTAAGTCCCTATGGTCATGAGTGTAAATAACTAAACACTTCCTTGTAGGTAAGTCACTATGGTCATGAGTGTATATAACATAAACACTTCCTAGTAGGTAAGTCACTATGATCATGAGTGTAAATAACTAAACACTTCCTAGTAGGTAAGTCACTATGGTCATGAGTGTAAATAACATAAACACTTCCTAGAAGGTAAGTCACTATGATCATGAATGTAAATAACTAAACACTTCCTTGTAGGTAAGTCACTATGGTCATGAGTGTAAATAACATAAACACTTCTTAATAGGTAAGTTACTATGGCCATGAGTGTAAATAACATAAACACTTCCTAGTAGGTAAGTCACTGTGGTCATGAGTGTCAATAAATTAAACACTTCGTAGTAGGTAAGTCACTATGGTCATGAGTGTATATAACATAAACACTTACTAGTAGGTAAGTCACTATGGTCATGAGAGTAAATAGCATAAACACTTCCTAGTAGGTAAGTCACGTTGGTCATGAGTGTCAATAACATAAACACTTCCCTAGTAGGTAAGTCCCTTTGGTCATGAGTGTAAGTAACATAAACACTTCCTAGTAGGTAAGTCTCTATGGCCATCAGTGTCAATAACATAAACACTTCCTAGTAGGTAAGTCCCTATGGTCATGAGTGTAAATAACTAAACACTTCCTAGTAGGTAAGTCACTATGGTCATGAGTGTATATAACATAAACACTTCCTAGTAGGTGAAGTCACTATGATCATGAGTGTAAATAACTAAACACTTCCTAGTAGGTAAGTCACTATGGTCATGAGCGTAAATAACATAAACACTTCCTAGTAGGTAAGTCACTATGATCATGAGTGTAAATAACTAAACACTTCCTAGTAGGTAAGTCACTATGGTCATGAGTGTAAATAACATAAACACTTCTTAATAGGTAAGTTACTATGGCCATGAGTGTAAATAACATAAACACTTCCTAGTAGGTAAGTCACTATGGTCATGAGTGTATATAACATAAACACTTACTAGTAGGTAAGTCACTATGGTCATGAGTGTATATAACATAAACACTTACTAGTAGGTAAGTCACTATGGTCATGAGAGTAAATAGCATAAACACTTCCTAGTAGGTAAGTCACGTTGGTCATGAGTGTATATAACATAAACACTTCCTAGTAGGTAAGTCACTATGGTCATGAGTGTATATAACATAAACACTTCCTAGTAGGTGTAAGTCACTATGGCCATGAGTGTAAATAACTAAACACTTCCTAGTAGGAAAGTCACTATGGTCATGAGTGTAAATAACTAAACACTTCCTAGTAGGTAATTCACTATGATCATGAGTGTAAATAACTAAACACTTCCTAGTAGGTAAGTCAATATGGTCATGAGTGTATATAACATAAACACTTCCTAGTAGGTAAGTCACTATGGCCATGAGTGTAAATAACATAAACACTTCTTAGTAGATAAGTCACTATGGTCATGAGTGTAAATAACTAAACACTTCCTAGTAGGTAAGTCACTATGGTCATGAGTGTAAATAACTAAACACTTCCTAGTAGGTAAGTCACTATGGCCATGAGTGTAAATAACATAAACACTTCTTAGTACATAAGTCACTATGGTCATGAGTGGAAATTACTAAACACTTCCTAGTAGGTAAGTCCCTATGGTCATGAGTGTAAATAACATAAACACTTCCTAGTAGGTAAGTCCCTATGGTCATGAGTGTAAATAACTAAACACTTCCTTGTAGGTAAGTCACTATGGTCATGAGTGTATATAACATAAACACTTCCTAGTAGGTAAGTCACTATGATCATGAGTGTAAATAACTAAACACTTCCTAGTAGGTAAGTCACTATGGTCATGAGTGTAAATAACATAAACACTTCCTAGAAGGTAAGTCACTATGATCATGAATGTAAATAACTAAACACTTCCTTGTAGGTAAGTCACTATGGTCATGAGTGTAAATAACATAAACACTTCTTAATAGGTAAGTTACTATGGCCATGAGTGTAAATAACATAAACACTTCCTAGTAGGTAAGTCACTGTGGTCATGAGTGTCAATAAATTAAACACTTCGTAGTAGGTAAGTCACTATGGTCATGAGTGTATATAACATAAACACTTACTAGTAGGTAAGTCACTATGGTCATGAGAGTAAATAGCATAAACACTTCCTAGTAGGTAAGTCACGTTGGTCATGAGTGTCAATAACATAAACACTTCCTAGTAGGTAAGTCCCTTTGGTCATGAGTGTAAGTAACATAAACACTTCCTAGTAGGTAAGTCTCTATGGCCATGAGTGTCAATAACATAAACACTTCCTAGTAGGTAAGTCACTATGGTCATCAGTGTAAATAACATAAACACTTCCTAGTAGGTAAGTCCATATGGTCATCAGTGTAAATAACTAAACACTTCCTAGTAGGTAAGTCACTATGGTCATGAGTGTAAATAACTAAACACTTCCTAGTAGGTAAGTCACTATGGTCATGAGTCTAAATAACATAAACACTTCCTAGTAGGTAAGTCACTATGGTCATGAGTGTAAATAACATAAACACTTCCTAGTAGGTAAGTCACTATGGTCATGAGTGTAAATAACATAAACACTTCCTAGTAGGTAAGTCCCTATGGTCATAAGTGTAAATAACTAAACACTTCCTAGTAGGTAAGTCACTATGGTCATGAGTGTAAATAACATAAACACTTCCTAGTAGGTAGGTCACTATTGTCATGAGTGTAAATAACTAAACACTTCCTAGTAGGTAAGTCCCTATGGTCATGTGTGTAAATAACTAAACACTTCCTAGTAGGTATGTCACTATGGTCATGTGTGTAAATAAGATAAACACTTCCTAGTAGGTAAGTCACTATGGTCATGAGTGTATATAACTAGACACTTCCTAGTAGGTAAGTCACTATGAACATGAGTGTAAATAACTAAACACTTCCTAGTAGGTAAGTTACTATGGTCATGAGTGTAAAGAACATAAACACTTCCTAGTTGGTAAGTCACTATGGTCATGAGGGTATATAATATAAACACTTCCTAGTAGGTAAGTCACTATGGTAATTAGTGTAAATAACATAAACACTTCCTAGTACGTAAGTCACTATGATCATGAGTGTAAATATCATAAACACTTACTAGTAGGTAGGTCACTATTGTCATGAGGGTAAATAACATAAACACTTCCTAGTAGGTAAGTCACTATGGTCATGAGTGTAAATAATATAAACACTTCCTAGTAAGTAACTCACTATTGTCACGAGTGTAAATAACTAAACAATTCCTCGTAGGTAAGTCACTATGGTCATGAATGTATATAACATAAACACTTCCT
The DNA here is from genome assembly GCF_003918875.1 of Haliotis rubra. Lineage (NCBI taxonomy): Eukaryota > Metazoa > Mollusca > Gastropoda > Lepetellida > Haliotidae > Haliotis > Haliotis rubra. Next base: position 1,226,495 of record NW_025766970.1, read on the forward strand.
AATGGGTAAGTCACTATGATCATGAGTGTAAATAACTAAACAATTCCTAGTATGTAAGTCACTATGGTCATAAGTGTATATAACATAAAAACTTCCTAGTAGGTGAGTCACTATGGCCATGAGTGTAAATAACATAAACACTTCCTAGAAGGTAGGTCACTATGGTCATGAGTGGAAATAACATAAACACTTCCTAGTAGGTAAGTCACTATGGTCATGAGTGTAAATAAGATAAACACTTCCTAGTAGGTAAGTCAGTATGGTTATGAGTGTAAATAACTAAACACGTCCTAGTAGGTATGTCACTATGGTCATGAGTGTAAATAACATAAACACTTCCTAGTAGGTAAGTCACTATGGTCATGAGTGTAAATAACTAAACACTTTCTAGAAGGTAAGTCAATATGGTCATGAGTGTAAATAACTAAACACTTCCTAGTAGGTAAGTCACTATGGTCATGGGTGTAAATAACATAAACACTTCCTAGTAGGTAAGTCACTATGGTCATGAGTGTATATAACATAAAGACTTCCTAGTAGGTAAGTAACTATGGTCATGAGTGTAAATAACTAAACACTTCCTAGTAGGTAAGTCACTAAGGTCATGAGTGTAAATAACTAAACACTTCCTAGTAGGTAAGTCCCTATGGTCATGAGTGTCAAGAACATAAACACTTCCTAGTAGGTAAGTCACTATGGTCATGAGTGTAAATAACATAAGCCCTTCCTATAATTTGGCATGAAATGCATGTGGACCCAGTTTTTTTGTAAATATCTCTTCATCCAATGATCCAATATATCTCAAACTGTGCAAGTGGATGTTTTGTGAGACAACCTAATCAGATTGTAAATCACCGATCTTGTGCATTTGTATTAAAGAATCTGTCTATGTAACTGTCAACAAAATAAACAGCAGAACGCAGACTGCTTGCAGAGGGAGGGAGCCAATGACCTGTAACTGCGGCAGTGTTGGGTCATAAAGGTCAATGCACGTGCAGTTCATGATAGCTACCTGTGCACTGCACAGTGATAGACCGTTTAGATCATTCACATTGACTACTTCTAGCTGTCATCATGAAAGCTTATTCAGATGATGCTAAACGTTTAATTAGAAATGTGTTTAATTTTTTTTAAAATGAGAGCAAACGTAGCAAACCGATTTATAAGGAGTCGGATAACATGAAACGTACAACTTTTGCTCTTGGCATGAAAAAGAACATCGTGCTTAAAATTGTGAAAAATAAACCAACAACCAAGAAAGAAAGCCTTGTACAAAAAGGTAGGCATCCAAAGTTAGATTCTTTTGACATCAGGGTCAATAGAGATGTCATTCGCCGGCTATTTGCTAGATATGAACACCTGTCCACAAGAAAGTTAAAACACATCCTTGCAGAGGATCACGACATTAATGTTTCTAGGTTTATGCTAAGCAAACTACTGCTCAAATTTGGATACAAGTACAAAAAGGTAGCAAACCAGAAATGTGTGAGAGATCTGATATTGTGAAAATAAGGTGTAACTATCTGAGAGAAATTAAGCAGGCAAGAGAGGATGGGTTCGAACCTATATATCTGGATGAGACCTGTGTCAATGCCAACCATACTGCTGCCAGACAGTGGCTACCCACTGATCCCAGTGATGGTAGGAAAATACCAACAGGCAAAGGTGAACGTTTAATCGTTCTTCATGCTGGTTCCAACCGTGGATTCCTACCTGGGTGTGATCTGGTATTTCGGTCAAAGGGCACAGATGGTAGGGACTATCATACAGAAATGAACTCAACGGTTTTCGCACAGTATGTTGAGGAACAATTGTTGCCAGCTCTGCCTTACAAAAGTCATGTTGTCGTGGACAATGCTCCCTATCACAGTGTTCGAGATCCAAACAATAGGTGCCCAACTTCCAATACAAAGAAGTCAGATATGCAGCAATGGCTAACAAATAACAATATACAATTTTCAATTAAGGCCACTTAACCACAGTTGTACTCTTTGATTAAACCTAACAAACCTCCACCCACATATAACATTGACAACATGCTACGCCAACACGGCCATAAGGTCTTGAGATTACCACCGTACCACTGTGATCTCAACCCAATCGAACTTATCTGGGGAGACCTTAAAAGTACAGTGGCCTGGAAAAATCAATCATTCAAGTTGAATGATGTCAAGCACATTGTCAACACTGCTATATGTGGCATTGACATTGCACGCTGGCATGCATGTGTTGAACATGTCAAGAAGGTGGAGAAAGAGTACTGGCTCAAAGATGGTTTGAAGGAGCAAACAGTTAATCCAGTTGTCATTCGTCTGGACACTGATGACTCCTCTGTGGAAGAATGGAGTGAACTTGATGAAGTTTAATTCTGTTATTATATTTACAGATAATAATAGTATCCAGCCAGATATGCTCAAAGAAATATAACTTCTTTTAACAATGACAGCACTGACTAATTCCAACGACTTATAGTGTAACATGAAACACTCATTTCACATGAAATTATCATGAAAATATAAATATTGACTATCTATATGCTTAAAGCTATTAGAAATGCATTGCTTAATTTGGAATGTGAACGACATCAAAACATAACACTTTTGTCTTCATTCTATCTTTTCTTCAATGAGTGTGCATGATTGTGTGTGCTTTTGTCCGAGGGAACGGGGCTTTAACAGGTGTTGAGTTCTAACCATAGGTGGTCCGATTAATGATTTAGTGTAAATATACTTTCTGTGTTCTTTAAATGCATATCCACTTAGATACTGCATAAACAAAATATGACATTAACATTACAAATTTAAAGATTTTAACCTACAGAATAATTCTCACTAATGGGTTTTGTGGTTAATGTTGAACAACTCAGAGAAACAAACTCCGTATGATGGTTAACAGTTGGCACCCACCTTACCCTATTCACGACCTGTGACACCTCTTCATACCTGTCACGTGCATAGCTGACCTACATTGACGAACGTTGACCTTTATGACCCAACACTGCCGCTGTTACAGGTCATTGGCTCCCTCCCTCTGCAAGCAGTCTGCGTTCTGCTGTTTATTTTGTTGACAGTTACATAGACAGATTCTTTAATACAAATGCATAAAATCGGTGATTTACAATGTGATTAGGTTGTCTGTAAAAACATCCACTTGCACAGTTTGAAATCGATTGGATCATTGGATGAAGAGATATTTAAAAAAAAAACTGGGTCCACATGCATTTCATGCCAAATTATAGGAAGGGTTTATGTTATTTACACTCATGAGCATAGTGACTTACCTACTAGGAAGATTTTATGTTATTTACACTCATGACCATAGGGACTTACCTACTAGGAAGTGTTTAGTTATTTACACTCATGACCATAGTGACTTACCTACTAGGAAGTGTTTAGTTATTTACACTCATGACCATACTGACTTACCTACTAGGAAGTGTTTATGTTATTTACACTCATGACCATAGTGACTTACCTACTAGGAAGTGTTTAGTTATTTACACTCATGACCATAGTGACTTACCTACTAGGAAGTGTTTAGTTATTTACACTCATGACCATAGTGACTTACCTACTAGGAAGTGTTTAGTTATTTACACTCATGACCATAGTGACTTACCTACTAGGAAGTGTTTAGTTATTTACACTCATGACCATAGGGACTTACCTACTAGGAAGTGTTTAGTTATTTACACTCATGACCATAGGGACTTACCTACTAGGAAGTGTTTATGTTATTTACACCCATGACCATAGTGACCTACCTACTAGGAAGTGTTTATGTTATTTACACTCATGGCCATAGTGACTTACCTACTAGGGAGTGTTTAGTTATTTACACTCATGACCATAGTGACTTACCTACTAGGAAGTGTTTAGTTATTTACACTCATGACCATAGTGACTTACCTACTAGGAAGTGTTTAGTTATTTACACTCATGACCATATTGACTTACCTACTAGGAAGTGTTTCGTTATTTACACTCATGACCATAGTGACTTACCTACTAGGAAATGTTTATGTTATTTACACTCATGGCCATAGTGACTTACCTACTAGGAAGTGTTTATGTTATTTACACTCATGACCATAGTGACTTACCTACTAGGAAGTGTTTAGTTATTTACACTCATGACCATAGTGACTTACCTACTAGGAAGTGTTTAGTTATTTACACTCATGACCATAGTGACTTACCTACTAGGAAGTGTTTAGTTATTTACACTCATGACCATATTGACTTACCTACTAGGAAGTGTTTCGTTATTTACACTCATGACCATAGTGACTTACCTACTAGGAAATGTTTATGTTATTTACACTCATGGCCATAGTGACTTACCTACTAGGAAGTGTTTATGTTATTTACACTCATGACCATAGTGACTTACCTACTAGGAAGTGTTTAGTTATTTACACTCATGACCATAGTGACTTACCTACAAGGAAGTGTTTAGTTATTTACACTCATGACCATATTGACTTACCTACTAGGAAGTGTTTAGTTATTTACACTCATGACCATATTGACTTACCTACTAGGAAGTGTTTCGTTATTTACACTCATGACCATAGTGACTTACCTACTAGGAAATGTTTAGCTATTTACACTCATGACCATATTGACTTACCTACTAGGAAGTGTTTATGTTATTTACACTCATGACCATAGTGACTTACCTACTAGGAAGTGTTTATGTTATTTACACTCATGACCAAGTGTATGAGGCAAATTTATCAAAACACATGTGGACAATACTTGACACGTGTTCAAACAAGAAAGAATATTAATGTTGTCATCGTAAATGGTTTTGATATGTAATCTAATATTTGCTTGCCTAACAGGATGGGAACGACGGTCACATTTACAGTGTTCCAGCAGTCGTATTATGCCTACCTTAAACACCAGGATTTATGGATGTCAGCTTCTTGATTTTGAGCCACACGACGCAAAGAAATTGACATCCATAAACTCTCGCCTTAATGTGTACTCACACATGAGATTTTAAAATACTTTAATTGTTATAATCCCCTAAAGCATCAACTGAGATTTAAAAACATCAAACGTCATGATCAACAATGTAGATATTATCTCCAGTTTTTTTCTATATTTTACAGTGTTTCCTGTTTTCGACACATTCGTACTCACAATGCGCTTTATACAACTTGGCTTATTTTAGGTCTTGATTCTATTACATAATGAGCATTCCAATATACAAACTGACTTGTAAACATCCATTTTTTTAACTCACTCAATGCTGGCACAAAGGTAGGTCTGTCATCAAAAGTAATCAGCACAACTATCATATTCTAACGCGAAAATGACATTCTGTTGGGAAGCATGAGGTTGTGCATAGTTGTACTTTGTGGAGCGGTTACTCCTTAAATAGACCGCCTCACAAGGGTTGACTGCAACTCTAATGGGCTGAGGTTATTTCGCTTTGATCTAACTGTGCGATCCAACGTATCCCAGGTAACATATCTCTATCGTTCCTTTTTCAATCAAGATGGCGCTATCACATTTATCGATTGCTGAAATTGTAGAATTCTTAAAACGGATCCGATCAAACTCATTATGGTGTTGCTGGTCATAAAGGACGAAGCACTTCTACGGATGAACAAACAAAATTTAATTGTGATAAATATTCTGTTCTCACTTTACCGTGTTAACCAAAATTGAAAATATATACGTCGACGGGCTTTTTTTCACAAACAATGCAAAGGTGTCGAATACGGGCGTTAAATTTATTGCCAGATGAAGTATACAGGTCTCTGGTAAGAAAGTGAGCAATCTTTCAAATCTTAAGAATCAAATCTTTGGTTGTGTAGGTCATTCTGTATGACACTCCCGCCATTTTACTTCCGGTGACCTTGCCCTAAGCCCGTCAGTTCACGTTAAAGCAGCTCGGCAAAGCACTCTGGTCTGCAGATGGCGCAGCGTGCTGCGTATCAACTTCAGGGACGAAAAACACATCAACTTACAATAACCAGTGACACTCAAATTCGGCTACGTTTCGGTAGACTCGTCCCCGCAATGCACTTTCCTAACTTTCAATCGTTGTTATTAAACTGAACCAAAGTTAGAAAAACAGAAATACAAACCCTACATAAGCTGCATGGGATTTTTAAAAAAGTATTTGGTGCACCCATATTTTCGTGCAATATGTCAGTAAAAGCATTCTCAAAAGCATTATTTAACTAAAAGAGTATCTGGGTTTCACTAGCCAAGTCTGAACTCCCATCTTTAACATTTAAGATTCGTTTAAGTTGTTCAGCATTGTGTTACCTGTAGAATATCGTCCATCTTGTGAACTATTTGGGGTGGTGTATTTTGGCATAGCATTCACGAGCAACGTATCTACGAGTGAAACTATTGATTCTAATGATGTCACGAGTTGAAATAAACAACCTATCTGGCGACAACGGTTTCAAAATAGTATGCACCATGCACTTACGTTGGTTTTACCTTGACTTCGAAACGTTCCAACTGTGATTTAAACAAATTTTATTTCCAGTAATGTTCACATTTTATATGTTACATTACACGAATGTTACATAACAAAATGAAAATAGGATAAGCAAACTGGCCAAAAGGCCTATATCAATGCTTCTCCGCATATAGTACACCATAATCAATTCTATTGAAGCAGACATTAATGAATGACTCAAAATAAAATTAAAATACAAATAAAAAGCAAGACACCAAATGTATTTTATATTCTTAAGTTGTTACTTAAATTCCGTAAAGCGAGTTGTTTCAATTATGGAATTTTACACTGATTTGATCATGTTTGTATTGTCTGAAGGAGATGAATCGTCATTGCCGTGGAGTATGCTAGGTATGCTGAGGTGAGTAACAACAAAGTATTTATCAATTCTAAACTTGGCATAGCGGGGACAAGATAGAAAGAAGTGGAAAGCATCTTCTCTGTTATGGCAACATGAACAAGTGGGATCATCAATCAGGAATCTGTCAAATGTGATTTTAGATCACTAAAACCTAGCCTAATTCTAGATAGAATCACTTGGTATTGGCGCTGGCCATAACTAGCTATGTATGTAAAATTTGAGGAAAGCTTAATTTCTCTGGAAATCAATTGCTTAAACCTAGATAAGGAATTTACATTATGATAATATTATTTATGTCAAGTGCATTCCAAACTTGAACAACAGAAGGCAGATAAGATTGATTTATACTGGGATAAGCTCCTTGCATTGGTCTGAAAGTCGTTAGAGTTACGAAGGTTATATCCTGTTATGCTGGAGATATTAAGTGGGATCCATAAACATAGGTATTTAGGAGTCAGCCCATTTGCCATTTCATAAAATATACATAATTTATGGTAATGTCGTCTGTCAGACAGTGAGCAAAAACCAGTTACCTTTTAAAGTTTTTCATGACTGGTTCCTGGTCCCGCTCTACATATTGTTCGAAGAGTATCTAACAGTAGGTTTTCTAATATTTTCACTTAATGCTTATAACAATTATCCCAAATGTTATCGCAATAGTCAAATATGGGTAAGATAAAATATTTGTACATGATTTCAAGTGTTCTTCGATATAGCCTGTATTTTAGACTACGCAAACAATTCATGCACTATACTTTAGAGAATGGAAATGTAAATAAATGAAAATATTTCACTAGAACCAAACTGAACACAAATGGGTTTCTTGCTTGCTGAACTAGTGAATAATGTCCAGGAAAATGCCACAAATTGCTATCTACGACAGATGATATATGAACAGTTGTATGGGTGAGAGGATGGCCATCACTATGGACAACCAGTCCTAAACATTCAGCTTGTAGCGGAACTAAACAGTCGATACAATTAGCAGACATACATTTAGGAAGCCACCGACATGCCAGACGGCGGCTAATTAGTGTCGGGTTTCGCGCCGTCAGGGGATCTATTCCAGCAATGGATTGATGTTTCGCTTTAGCGATCTGGTCCTATCGAGCCAAAAATGGCCTTCAACTTTCGCCAGGGGAGATAAGTCATTCCGGTTGATTATCAAGATGGAAGTGGTGATTAAAATAGTGAAAGATCTGATAACTTTTATTAAAACACGAAAACCATAACGCTCGAACACGGGCGTTGCCTTAACAATAATTTCCAATGAGGAAAGACGTCCATTCTGATCTACTGCGGAGAAGCCAATCACAGTTATCTAACATTAGGTTTTCACCTATAGCTGAGTGAGACATCACCTTGTCGCATTCTCCTTCAGTTACACATGTGTATACTACGGGACTTTACGCTCGGAGAGGTTGGTTTGACCACAGGTCACCCGCGGTACTGACCACACACGAGATAATACAAAACTAAAAGACCTCACTCTGACAAGTTAATATTAAACAAAGGGTTCTACGATGTTCTAACCACGGAGGCCTCTTCATGGAACCTGGACTTGCTCTGAGTGTGAGAGAGTGCGTATAGGTGCGTGCCTTCTCTGAGAGACATCGAGAAGTTGGATCAATAAGGAAAGGTAACAGTATATGGATAAAACTAAGGAAGGATGACAATATATGGATGAACAACGTCTTTATTAGGCTGCAGCGAGAGCGACGTTTCGGTGTTGGCTGTAACACCGTTATCAAGCAAGTGATCGCTTTCTTTGATGACGGTGTTATAACAGTGTTAGAACCTCCACCGATACGTCACTCTCTCTGTAATAAAGAAGTTGTTCATCCATATATTGTCATCCTTCCTTGGTATGTTTCCTTTAATAGGCCAAGAGCATTAGACAAACAATAACAATTCCCTTGACAAAAATAGTACAATTTTACGGAAACCTTCAGAAATTCACACCAATGCCCGTGACACAGGGTCCCCAGGGTCCTCCTGGTGGCACTTTCAAGACTGCTGCCATTATTTTTAAAACGATAGATTTTTTTTTATAGTTTTACAATCATGACATCATGCCGTACACATAAGGAAGTTCTTTTTGTGGGCTTTCAGAAAAAATCTTGATTTAACCTTGGGCTTTAATATAATTTGTACTGTTTTTTGTCGGGTTATATCTAATACTCTTGGTCTATACATTAATATACCCGTAATATTTATCACAATGACAAATCACACCATTTAAATATGGTTTACCTACCATTACTAGTCACCGCATGAGGAACATGACGTTATAACGGATATACAGTGGAACTGTCAACTCCATAGAAAGTATGGTCCCTCCTCCCGAGAACAAGATACACATGCTCATTTAGGAACATATCATGGGGTCAGTTCAAAGGCCCCATGCCTTCTCTTTGGAAAATATAACAGGTGACGACCTAGGGGTTCATTCGCCGGACGGAGACCTATCGGATTTTCACTAATCCCATGCAAGGACGTCATACAAATATTTATCGCAATCAGTTATGCAAGGGGTCGTCTCCAAACCAAAAATGTTTTTTTAAAGAATAAGAAAAAGAGTTAAGCGAATTAAGCGTTAAATATAACAGAACTTCATACGAATAGTTTGGCCAAAAGGTCGTGCGAATATTCCCGACCTATGATCTATGTTGCCTAGCATTGTCATACATATTGCCTTTTATAAATGATCTATTCCGATAATTCTCGCGATGCAAACATTAGTCAGCACAACGATGGTCTTTCAAATGGTCTACTCCCATTTGTGAGAACTCCCAGTTGTGAGACTCCCAGACACTCCATACTCCCCTGTCTGATAGAATGGATTCACCCTAGCTAATTACTGATTTGCTATGTAACTGAATCTTGTGGAGGTAACTTAATGAAACTTTATAAAATAAATTGATTAACATACTCAGGTAAATGTCTTTAATAATTAAACACTTTGTGTAGGTAACTTCGTGATCAAAGAGAAATAAATTTTCCGAAACTACAAGCTATAGTTTAAGAAATAACTCTGAAATAACTCTGAAATTTACAGTCGAAACGCCCCTTATGCCAAACCCTTTCTACCCGACACAATACATCTATGGAATGCCCTACCAAATTCCAAAGAGTCATGCAGTCTCAAATAATTTTAAAACCTAATTACAAAAAACGAAAACAAGATTTATATTGATCTTAATTATGGTTCTTGTTTTTGTCAAATCGTTCATTACTGCCTCAGGCTCGGATCTAGAGACCCAAAACGCCGATATATTTATGCAATAGTCAATATCGATGACGTCACATCCTCCATTTCATTTTATATTTTATGTTGCATGGGAGCGATGTTAACATAATCAGTAATACTTCACCAATCCCAATTCATTTTCATAAATAATAATAAAACCAAAATGACTTTCAAACTTCATAATAGTCAATAAAAATGTGTTATCATAATTACATATTCTTCTGAATAAATAAAATATTCAATGAACTATTTCTTCTGTGTAAATATAATCTTTGATAATCTATTTCATTAATCAACTCATCAATGAACTATGCCTCCTGTGGGTACTGGGCTGGGCTGATCCCACTTTCATTGTAGGGATGTGGAAACACCATCTATGTGCACTGAACCATTAATTAATGTGTCTCACAACTGGGAGTTCTCACAAATGGGAGGACACCTTTCAATTGTATATCATAGTTCGTCATCATTCGTCTAGAAACATGTTTTGATGCCATAAACACAGGTTTATTTGTGACACAGTTGGGTGATTGTTTTTAGCAGGGTGGCTTGTACACCATAGAATCTGTTCACATACAAGTAAATCGTTGGTTGATTTTTCTAACGTTGGCGCTGTACGACGACACGCAATTAACAATCTTAAAGGTTCTGACTATCCAATCCACTATTAGGAACCTGTATTCTAACAGGTAGAGCAGTCATGGATTGCCCCGGGTATAAACTCACAGGTGATCAGAGAGTCATGAGAAAAAAAGTCATTGGAAAAATAACTAATGAGTATTATAAAACATCCTGTTCTCCAGTTATTTACTTTATTATACAGTATTTTATAAATACCGTTTCACTTTCATCTATAGTAATAAAAATGTCCTGTTCTCCAGTTATTTATAAAAACTATTTCACTTTGAATTTAATAATTCCTTTCAGTGTGACGCTGTAAGCAATTGGATCTTCTTAAAGGATTATGGGATAAAAAGTCACGGGTCATATGCTTGTTTATTTAACTTGCTTTGAGATTTGATATAGTGCTATTGCAGATGATTGTGTTGTGATCTGTTTATTTTATGATGTCATGTATTATACTGGAATAAACACATTCATTTTATAAGTTAGGTTCAAATGTGATTCAAAGAGATGTATGTAGTGCTATTGATGATAATGTTGTTATGAGTTGTTGAATAAACACATTATCAATACTGACATATTTGAGTTTATGACTTTTTTCCTAGGACTTATTTTCCTACCCAAATCTATGACTTTTTACTTTGACTTTTCCACAACCAACTCACAGGTACACAAGCTGTATGGAAGCATAGTGCTATTATTGCCTTTCCACCATGGCAAAATAATACTCCAGCTCTCTGGTGTTAGCGAAAATAAAGAGCTAATTGGCACTGGGTCCAATGTTTAAGTTGGTTGTCAATATTAATTAAGAAAATAAGGCACTAGTCTTGACCGTTTCATATTTACTTGACCTGGTCAATAGGTCTGCTAGTGGACTGAAGTAACCGAGTTTCATCAACAGCTCAGTAACATTCATGTATGTGGTGTCAAGTAGCAAAGAACAAATCCTTT